>NC_057863.1:27623469-28352383 GCF_019393635.1 Dromiciops gliroides
TTAGAACAGCTTTCGGAACACAGATATAGAAATAGATAGCAAGATTATATTTAAGGATTGTGCAGGTAATTGATAACACATATAATCATATATTGCTTTACACAATATAAAAAAAAATGTTTTCTTCACAGCAAACTTAGGGGATAAGTTGTGCAACTGTCAACATTTTACAAATGAGGAAAGTAAGGATTTAATAAATGAAGTCACATGCCCATGGTCACAAAGTAGGTGACTCAGACAGGTCTCCTGATTCTAAGACTAATATAAAATGCATTTGCTTATGTTCCCACTCATTGAGAAGAAACTGAAATATATATATATTTCTTTTCTTTTTTTCTTTCCTTTTTGGTGTGGCAATGAGTGTTAAGTGATTTGCCCAGGGTCACACAGCTAGTAGGTGTTGTGTCTGAGGCTAGATTTGAACTCAGGTCCTCCTGAATCCAGGGCTGGTGCTTTATCCACTGCACGACCACCCTGGAATATATATTTCTAAAGAGCATTGCAAATCAGACCTCTTTGAGTCCCAACCTTTTTACCAAAGAGCTCTGTTGAGTAGCTTAAAGCCCTGGACCTCCCAGATCCTTAGTTGTTATTTGTCTTGGTTTTTAATTGAAGTGACTTAATCTGAAGGTTTAAGCTCATAAGGTAATAGAAGAAAACTCTCATTGTATCAAGGAAAATTAAACCCAGAACTAATTTACTTCTCCAGAATCCCACAGGAAATACAATTAGAGGTGGAATTTGGCCTATAAATACAAAGCTCTTCCTACTATAACAGAACACCTCTGTCAATTTCATTGGAAACAGAGGACTTTGAAGAATGTGCATGCTATTTCATTTCTTTGCCATTTCTGCTTCTGCAATTCATCAAAAGGATGCCGATTTCATTGTTGTGCATATGTACACTATTAAGACAGAGTGTGACAGTTCTATGACATAGCAGAAAGTTATGATTTGGTAGGAACCCAGAAATATAAACCACCTGATTATTTCCTGGCTATTCAATTGATTATGAGTATTTTGGCCCTCGATTATTTACCAAGGACATTAGATTTAGAGAACAAAAGCATCATAGAGCTTATTAAGTATAAACTCTTTCATTTTACAACTGAGGAAACTGAGGACCAGAAATTTTAAGAGAATCACCCTAAGTTGCACAAGGAATAAGTAGCAAAATTGGGATTTAAACCCAGGTTTCATTCTTCCAAATCTAGTGTTCTTTGAATTGTACCACACTACCTGTCTTAGAGCATCTAGACTGTTTCTTAGACCTATTTCTACCTTAGAAGAATTTCTGCTTTCTTGTAGCATAACCTTAGGGTCATCTCCTTGTCACAATAAGGCATTAGAATTGACAGTAGTTTATTTACATTTCTATCAGTCAATTCACAGAAGTCTAAAATAAATGGTGGCTGGTACAAATTGAACCAACTTTTGTATCCTGAATTTAGATGTGATAGAGATAAAGAAGGGAGGAGAAATTGGGGTGAGAATGACCTAGAAAGTCTCCAATAGTGTGATTCCCAGAAGACCAGACAACAGAGACAGAATTGGATTTCTTGAGCCATTACAACTCCAGTATCTGCTAAGATTTACTGTCTAATTTTTCTTTCTGCCTTGGCAAGATGCCAAGACTTGAGGCAGCAGAAGATGAACATCTTGCTTTTCATATCTAAAAAACAACTGGCTGTTCAGTGGCACTGGAGAGGGGAGAATAAATCAAGGCTCATCCTCCAAATTCATGGACCTGTGTTTAAAGTAAAGAATTATGTTTCTCTTCTTGTAGTCTCTTCTTTCTTTGGGACACCCACATATAATCATCTATCTATACTAGTTAATAGAAAAAAGAGATCATGGTCACTGGTACAGCCAGGATACTTTAGAGGTCAGGCCTTTATATTCATGTCATCAGCTCATGTCTGTTGGAGGAATGCCTAACACCCAATCCAAGGTAATGGTCGTATCTACTGACACCCGAGAGCCTCAAAGAAAAGAATAGGAATTGTACCCCCGACCTGGCCAAGATGCCTAGCATCACACCAGCCTTTGGGCTACTTCTACAGGGTCCAAACCATTATATTACTTATTACTCTAATTTTCATTTCTGGCTTCACATGGATATCACACCAGTATAGGATGGCATAGTAGAAATAGACTGCTCACCCTCTTAAAAGCCTCTCACCCTCTTAAAAGCGCCTAAAGACCCAAATATATATCTCTTTCTTTTAATCATCCCATACTGTTTTAGGTTTTTGACAAATAAACCTTAAATCTCCAATCATAGTAATTCATGAAAATTGCAAACAAACAAAACCCAATGTTTACATTTACTTTCAATGGGAGAAAGTGATGCACTGAGAGCTTTATTGACTAGCTCAATGTAAAGCACATATCAAGTAATATGTTCTTTGACTAAAAATTCAATATGTTTTCCACTGTGACATGATGTTCCTCCCAAACTAGCACTGGTTATATATTCTAAGTGAGCAATTAGCATTGCCAATATATTTAAATGAAAAAAAAAAAAAGAAGAAGAGATGTTTAGTTCCAAAGCTTGTTAGCTTGTTAATTGCTGAAGGATCCTGAAGGAATTACATAATTTTATGCAGATTATATTTCTTTTTATCATGGCAATATTCCATTGTTAAGGAAAATCTGGCTACTTTTTGAAATAGTTACAAAATTATTCATTAAGTGGGAGGGATTGTCAGTAAATTAGGAATAACATGCCTCCATTTTCTAAAGAAAAAAAAAACATAATCGAGAAGCCATTTGGACAACAGATTTTATGAGAAATTATGAGCTCACAGCCCAATAAATTTTAGCAAGATTAATAATAAATTTTCTTCTATGAATGGCAACAAGAAATAGGAAGGCACAAAAAGGACAGAAGACTTGGGAAGATCTTGGAACAATCATAAGATAAGAGACAATAGATATCCCCTGGGCATAAAGGAAAGGAATAGTTGTAGAAGTGAAATTTATAACAGTAAAGTGGTAGCAAGGGTACTCTATTTGTACTTAGGTGTTTGCATTTTAATACCTTTCATAACTAGAATGTGACATTGATTATATAAAGAAAGTAAAAGTTGACAGATATTTGTTTTGTTTTAATAAAGAATTAGGCATTTCTGTTTGGGGGTGGGGGTTTGGGGGTTTGGAAATACCTTCCTTAAGTCTATCTAATTGCTTTGGGACTGAATTCTATCTACTCCGTGCTTTGGGTCTGAAAAGACATGAACAAAATGTTTTTTTTTCTTTCCACTTATAATCAAATACTACCATCTAGTGGTAATTATCCAAAGTGTGAGCATAGTGCCTAGAAGTTAACCCCCTCTGGAATGGTTATCCACCACCCTATGTTACCCCTACCAAACAGTGACTAAGGCATAGAAATAATTATTTAACAAATTGATCACTGAAAGTTCATATAAAATTACAGACATATGTAAAAATACACAAGCAAGCATATGTATGCAAACATCTGTGAGTATATAAGCTATGTCACACACATTTAAGTTTAATCTGCATTATTCACAATATCTCCTTTACTTTCTCATGACTAGACATAAAAAAACAAAACAAAACAATAAATCAACCCTTTATTTATACCCTTTGCTGATTTTAGGAGTGTAAATGTTTATATTAAAAATGTAATAATCAACTATCCAGAGCAGTTTCAAACTGATTCCATAGCAACCCTGAATTCCTACAAAGAAGTTCGCTGAAATTTTTGTAAAGAGATAAATGGAGATCTTTTTTTCATATTCATCACATTAGGGAAATGTTGATGAAAAAAACAAAATCAGTTCTTCTTTAAGTGGATTGAAAAAATGTCAAGTATAAATGAGTATACCTTGATAGCAAATTACTATTGTTGGAATAACATGATGTTTCCTAGATTTGGAAACTCTAATTTTATTACCAAATGTGGTTAGCACTCATTAGAGTCTTTGTGAGAGGATTTATAAAGCAAATGGATGTCTTTAATGAAGCTGAGTTCATTGGTACAAGCTCTTGGAATTGGTGATGGTGATGATATTTTTGAAAATGAAATTTATATTTGTTGTTTTTCTTAAGTTGTTTCAGTCATATCTGACTCCTCATGACCCCATTTAGGATTCTCTTCTCAAAAATACTGGAGTGGTTTGCCATTTCCTTTTCCAACTCATTTTATAGCTGAGGAAACTGAGGAAAACAGGGTTGTGACTTTCTCAGGGTCACACAGCTAGTGTCTGAGGTCAGATTTGATCTCAGGAAGATGAGTCTTCCTGACTCCAAGCTTGGAACTCTATCCCTTGTGTCACCTAACTATTAAAAATATGCAAAATACTTCACATTGATTTTTTTTCCATTTTGTTGTTGTTTACTAATTTTCAGTCATATCTGACTCTTCGTGACCTCTTAAACTGGATGAACTGACTTTCGTTGGGTTACACAGTTAGTAAATTTCTATTATTTTTTTATTTTATTTCTGTAATAATCCCATTGGGCAGCTACTATAGGTATTGATATTTCCATTTCACAGATAAGGAAAAGGAGATTCAGCAAGAGTAATTGTTATGCCCGGTCTTAGAGCTCATAATCATTCAAGACAGCATTCAAACCCCACTCTTTCTCCCTCCATATCTCCCCGTGTTTTCCACTATGTCAAACTACATTCCATTTGAACATGATGTTAAACAACCACTGTAAGTACAAATTCATACTTCTAGTTTAAAACTGAACTGAAATCAAAACTTTGATTCAAATTGGACTTTGGAGATATTCTAATTCCTTTCTCTCTAACATATAGGGAATACAAGAACCAAAGAGTTTCACTGTCCTAATGAAGGTCAAACTGTGACAAAGTTAGAATATAACCTGTCTCTTTCCTCCTGGTCCAGTCTTCTTTCTAATAAATAACATTTATTTCATTCCATATGGTCCTTATGCTCACATAGCTTATTGTGATGTTAATCTTGTCTTGATTACTTCTTTAAAAAAAATTCTTTGTGGATTTGTAGTGGAGTTATTCTGCATACTTCAAGTTTCAGAGGTCTAAAGTTTAGAATTCATATTCCTTAGAAAAAAGGAATGTTTCATTTCTTTTTTTTCTATATTCATCCTCAGTGCATAGTTTGTTCTTTATAAAAAAACTGTTGATTGAATGACGTGTTTAAAGAAACACACACTAGCTATCTAGAGTAAATGAAGAGATTTCTTAAACATAATGATAATTAAAGTTTGATATTAATAAAAACAAAAAACAAAATGTAGGATTTACCAAAGATAACATATTTAATTCTCATCTTTATATGAAATATCAGATTATGACCTGTTCATAATTTATAATATTTGAAATTTCCCTAAGGCTCAGAGAGTTTAAGCGACTTTCTCAAAGTCACACAGCTAATAAGTAAAAGAGGCAGGATTTGAAACCAAGTACTTTGGGCTCCAAATCTTGTACTCCATCCTTTGTTCACTGCTACCTTCTAAATATTTAAGGAGACTGGGTGGAGGAAAAAGAGAGGGGAGGGGTAGAGGAATGAACCATTCCAGAAGAGAATGATCACAATTTGCAGATATGTTGAATTACATACCCTTTAATTTCAGTAGTCTCTGACATCCATTCAAGAGCTGTTAATTTTAAAGTTAATGGAATACTAAGTGAAACATTCACAAATGTGTTTCTTTTTTGGCTCAAAGGCAAAATCTTTGAAGGTTTTTAAAAAAATATTTTTGATGAATTATAAGGCAAAAAATGAAGTTTGGTTTTGGTGTAGGTTAACAAAATTGGACTTGAAGGCCAAAGATATTTCCCTAGGATGTTTCTATAATGAACACTTTGATGGATTTTTAATAATGTTTATGTAATCACGGGGCGGCTAGGTGGCACAGTGGATAAAGCACCGGCCCTGGATTCAGAAGTACCTTAGTTCAAATCCGGCCTCAGACACTTGACACTTAATAGCTGTGTGACCCTGGGCAAGTCACTTAACCCCCATTGCCACGCAAAAAAAAAAAAAAAATGTTTATGTAATCACCTCCATGTAACTTCAGGAGGGGGACATAGTCCTTTTTTTTTTTTTCAGTTATTTAACAATTAAATTCTAAGTACAATGGAGCCATTCCTGACATGTAATGGAAATGGAGAGGGATGATAAGAGGTAGCATGGTCCAGGGCAAAGAACACTAGGTTTGAAGTCAGAAGAGTTTTGCCCATCAAACCGACAAGCATTTTTTTAAGCCTACAATGTGCTATGCACTGCTACTTACTAGTTTTGGTATTATTCAAGTCATATCACTTCTCTGAGCCTCAGTTTCCCAATCTGTAAAATGTAATGACTGACACACCCTTACTTATGGAGTTGTGAGGAAATTTCTTTATAAATTGTAAAGCTCCACATAAATGTAAGATTTTATTGGTGTAGACTTGTTTGCCTGATATTGACCTATTTCCTTTCTATAAGGCATTATAGGGTCACAACTTTCAGGTATCAAGACTAGGGGCCAGAGCCTTTTCTACCTCAAGGGAATGAGGACAAAGATGGAGAACTGTGATAAGCATCATTCTTTCTTATAGTCCCAATTCATCTTCTAGGGTTCAGTTAGTCAGACAACCAGCATTTCTTCAATTTCTACTCAGCACCACATGAAGCACTGAGGACACAAAGAAAGGCAAAAAACAGTCTCTCTGCCCTCAAAGAATTTACATTCTAATGGGAGGGACAACATATGGACATACAATAAAATGGGCATAGTCACATCATGCTATGCCCTCATCAAACCTCATCTGGGTTATTTTGCTCAGTTTGGATCCAACCAGTTTAAAAAGGATATTGTTAAAATGGAGAGTTTCCAGAGGAGAGCAGCTAGGCTGGTGACAAGTCTTGAATTCATGTCATATGAAAAATGATTGAAGGAACTGGTCTTCTTTAACATGGAGTAGAGATGAACCTGGGAGGAATACAGTAGTTTTCTTCAAGTAATTATAGAGAGTAATTATAATATGAGAGATAAATTTGAATTATTATCTTCTACCTCAGAAGGCTGAACCAGGAGAAATGGGTGGAAATTTCTGAGGCAAATTAAGGCTTGATATTAGGAAACTCTGTTTGTCTATTGGAGCTGCCCTAGCATGGAAGGAGAATGCTTTTGGAATGGTGGATTCTCTTTCCTTGAAGGGCTCCAAAACTTGATGTTTTATAGTGTGGGTTCCTTTTGTGTATAGATTGAATAAAGATAGCTATTGAGATGCCTTCCAACTCTGATTATCTAATTATGTGATGTTGATACTTTGCCAGGACACAGCATTATATAACATAACAACTTACTATCTGGGAATACAGATAGAAAATGAAAATAAAAATCACACTGCCCTCAAAGAACTCTTACTTTATTGGGATCTACTCTGTGGTTAGAAGGTTATAGTTAGAATTATTTTTGTAATCCTTTGTTCTTTCTTATCTTCCTCTCTCCCTATGTTTTTCCTCCCTCCTTCCTTCCTTCCTTTCTTTCTTCCTTCCTTCCTTCCTTCCCTCCTTCCTTCCTCCCTCCCTTCCTTCCTCCCTCCCTCCCTTCCATCTTTCCTTCCTAAGAATCGTGTAGATATCAAGATTTCTTTATCTGTATTTGCTATTGTAACTCCTATTATTTTTCTATTTTTTAGTATCCAAATGCAATAAATAGATTATTTATGCCTCAAGCCTTGATATATGTACATGCATGTGTATGTGTATATGTGTGTATATGTATGTGTATTTGTATATACACATACATATATATTCTTTTTTTTCTCTAAGTTGACTTAATGTTTTCAAATGTCTACACTTTTTATGTCTTTTTTTGCTTAGCAATGACATACTTTTAATATGCTGTCCACTAGTAGAGTCAAACTAGTCTCAGATTTCTTTTGATTCTAACATGTTTTTAGTCATAAGTGTATCAGTATTCTGTTACAAAAACATTTTTCAATTTCTTTAACCATTTCCATCTTGATGGACTTTTTTGATATGTGTCCTTTTTTTGCAAGTACTTAAAAATCTTTGGGAATATACGTGTCTTTGATCTTGATAACACAATAACAGGCATATTTCCAACAGTGGAATAATTGGGTCAAAAGACCCTTCCATGATTTCCTGTGCATTTCTGGGTTTGACACGCTATCCTTTTTCAACTATTCTTAGTGGTTGCAGTCAGGCAGTGGAAGAGAATTCTTTTCTGAGAGGTTATAGCAATGGGAGAAATGATAATTGTTTACTTTGGAAACCCTGGCACTTTTACTGCTAAGTGATTTGCATTCACATTTGAATACCTACATAAATTATGAGTCCATCTGTACCTCAACTCAGGAATCCATCTGTATTTAGGCTTACCAAAATAACTGTGCTATTTTAAATGTTGACATTTCTTTATTTATACTTTTTTTCTATTTATTTCTACCCCCACCCCACACCCCCATTACTCTTATTGGATCTTTCTACACACCCAGGAAGAAAAATCTTGGGATAAAAAGAATTCAGAGTAAGTGTCAAAGATATAGAAGGTCAGGTTCTCCAAACCTGCCACAAATTAGTTTTCTTAAGACAGGTGACCATATCATTTAGGCATAATAGTTTTTCAGGAAGTGCTTGGAGGTAGGATGGATGGATCATTGAACAAATGAATGAATGAACATAAATCCTTTTTTCCCCACTAGTGGAAACAGGGACTGAACTCAACACTTCTCAAACATTTTCTTGCCTGGGGCTTGGGTATGTTATCCTTTCTTCTTCTTCCTATTCTGTGGCTAGTTCTTTGAAAATCAGTATTATTCAACAAATAATTTTTATGCACTTGTCCTATCCAGCATGATGTCTCATTCACTATGATAAGAACTGGAGCTACAAAGAGAAAGAAAAAGGTATTTCTCCCTTTTAAAAAGTTCATAGTGCTCTTGGAAGGGAGAGGAGAATAACATATCAACAGCCAAGGATAGAGACTGTACTTGTTAATTTATTATCTTAAAGAATTCCCAGGTGGGAATATTCCCTCGATCAATGCACCTTGGCACTTTCTTTGCAATTTACTGTCCCAGGGATTTGACAGAAGCACTTAGAGTAAAAATGACTTGCCCAGAGTAATGCAGCCAATATGCATCAGAGGCAGACCTTGATCCAGGGTCTTCCTGCTTTTGATTTTTATTTTTTTCTCTCTCTCTCTCTCTTTTTTTTTTTTGTGAGGCAATTGGGGTTAAGTGACTTGCCCAGGGTCATACAGCTAGTAAGTGTTAAGTGTCTGAGGCCGGATTTGAACTCAGGTACTCCTGACTTTAGGGCAGGTGCTCTATCCACTGTGCCACCTAGCTGCCCCTATTTTCTCTTCTATATAAAAGACAAGTAAACATAACAGACATGCATAGTAAATGAAAATTAATTTAGAGCAATAGGGAGAAGACACTAACTGAGGTGACATAAGATTGGAATGATGAAGTGAATGAACAATTCTGAGGTGAAAGTCAGGTGCAAGCATATTACAAACATGGAAAACAATAGCTTATGTCTGTAAGGTACAAGAGTAGAAGTTGTATGTTGTACATTGGGTAAAAAATTAAGCAAGTTGTTATGAAAGTTAGAGTTTGTGGTGGAAGGATGGATAATCATTCTGAAAAAAAAAAGAAATTATGTGGAAGGGATTTAAATGCCAAAAAGCAGTTTGGATTTTGTCCTAAAGGCAATAGGGACTTACTGAAGACTTTTTTCATACTTTTTTTAAAAATTTCATTTATGGAATAAAACAAGCATTTCCATAACACAGTATAATAAAAAGATAATTTCACAGGAAACTGCATATTTATTATGTGCAACTTGCTATTCCTTTTAGATGTGTAAAAAAGTTATCACATAATGTTTTTTTCTTCCCTCTACCCACCTCCAGCCACATAAATAGCTACCATTAGACACAAATATGTGTGTATATACATACATATGTATATTTGTACATGTAAATATATATATATTATATATACTTATACTTATGTGTATACTTATACATACACACATACACTTATATACATAAATATGCATTCTATATAGACTTCTATTTATCAGTTTTTTCTCTGGATGCATATATCATCTTTCTTCATATATCCTTTACAATTCTTTTGGATATTTATAATAGTCAAAATTACTTCTTCACTTGAAGTTGTTCTTAAAACAATGTTGGTGTTATTTTGTAAAGTGTTCTCTTGGTTCTACTAATTTCATTCTTCATTATATCATGAAAGTCTTTCCATGTTTTTCTAGATCATTGAGTTTATCATTTCTTATAGCACAGTAGTATTACATCATAATCAGATACCATCACTTGTTCAGGTATTTCCCAATTGATGGGCATTACTGAAGCATTTTGGAGATGGAAATGACCTGCTTAGACCACAGCTTTAGGAATAAGTTTATCATCTGGATTAAATTGTTGAGATTATACAAGAGAAAACCAAGGATTGAAGTCAGGGATGCACCAATACATTGGGATGATGATCCAACAAAGGTCATTTTTAAGGAAAATTCAGACAGACAAAAGGTGAACTATCAGGGTCATGGGGACCCAGTGAGAAGAGTATATAGAAAAGGTGGGGCCAGTGTCAACTTGTTAAAATAGTTAAAAAATTAAGAAAAGGAATAAGGATGATGAAAGGCCAGTGGACTTAGTAAATGATAAATGCTTGACATCCTTGTAATGAGCAATATTAGTTGAGGGTTCTAAATAAAGTGGATGGAAAAGATGGAAGATGTTTGGAAGCCACATTGTAAATGGTTAAGAAATGAGAGTAGTAAGTGAGAAATGAAGAAAGAAGTATTAATAGACTAGTTTTTGTTTTTCTTTCCTTCCATTTTCCTTCTTTATATCATCCTTCCATCTTTCCTTCTTTCTCTCTTTCCTTCCTTCCTTCCTTCCTTCCTTCCTTCCTTCCTTCCTTCCTTCCTTCCTTCCTTCCTTCCTTCCTTCCTTCCTTCCTCCCTTCCTCCCTTTCTTTCTTTCTTTCATACAAGGGATTTCCAGTTATTCTTATGGCATGCCATTTAATGGTACACAGAAATGGGTCAGGCCTGTGATTGCCTTCATTTAGGAAATTCCTGGTAAGGCAACTCATTCTTACAAGAGCTTACCTATTCTGGAACTACAAGATAAAAAATGCTGCCTAGAGAATTGAGACATTATGTGACTTTTCCAGAATCCCCCAATCAGTATGTGTCAGAGGTAGGACCGAATTCAGGTCTTCTTGGCCCCAATGCCAACTCTTTACACACTATCACATTCTGCCTCTCACAGATTTGAATATATTAATATCAAATCATTCAGTATTAACAAGATATTTTATGCTTCTTCCATTCTATGCCCAAAACTATCCATTGAGGTTAAGAACTAGTTGAAGTTCAGGGCAGGAAAGTTAAAGTCTATAAAAGGCCACAGGTTGCAGCATATCATGATGTATAGATTTTTTGAGCTGGAATTAAAATTTATGCCTTATCTAGTATGACCCTATCATTTTATTTGTTTTTTGTATGTGAGGCAATTGAGGTTAAGTGACTTGCCCAGGGTCACACAGCTAGTATTAAGTGTCTGAGGCTGGATTTGAACTCAGTTCCTCCTGAATCCAGGGCCAGTGCTCTATCCACTGCACCACATAGCTGCCCCAACCCTATCATTTTAGAAAAGAACATACTGAGCTCTAGAAATATTGCTTTGCTCATGACCACACAATTTCTTATTCATAGGTCTTAGCTTCCTTCTGTCCTTAGTCTCCATATTATATGAGACCTTTCTTCACTGCCCCCAGGTACTGATGCCTGCACCCCTCCCCCATTATCTTGTTTTTATTTTGCATATATTTTGTCTATGCTTCTTTATGTTTTATACAAAGAATCTCCCATAGTAGAATGTACGTTCTTTGAAGGCTTATTTTGTTTCATTTCCTTGTGTCCCAAGTACTTATCTTGGGTTACCTTAAGTACCTGTCATATAGTAAAACCTTAATAGCTGTATATTAATTGATCTCCTTTACAAGAATAATTCCTGTTACTACCTAAGAGAGCAAAGAAAGACAATATTTGCAGGAGTCAGTTTTGCCTATATTTATAAATTCTTATGTTGCTTCAAACTAAATAAATTAATTTGGTGTCTACATAGTAGGGATAGGGTTAATTAGAGTCATTGAATCAGGCTATCCCTAATGTCTCCTTGCAACACAAAGCAATATCTGAAATTTGGAGTTCTGTCATGCTGAAGATAATGTCAATGAGTTAAAAATTATCTTTGAAAGTTGCCTTTGCAAATTACTTCTCTGAGTAAGAGAAGCTGGCATTGAGGAACTGAAGAGAATCCCTTTGGTTTTCTTACTTAAAACTACCAATTCAAATAAATTTCTTGTGGCCAAGGGAGAATATTCTCTACATTTCACAAAATCCTTCAACATATAATGTATTGGGATATTCTTTAAAACATCCAATAAATGTTAACTGATAATACTACAAAGGGGGAAAAGACAGCTTTGAAATAACCTGGAAGAATAGAAATAGATTGGGGAAAAAAAAAATCTGAAGTCTTTTCACTTTTTAGAATAACCCAGTTTTGAGGAACAATGGAGGTCTTAAATATTTATGACATAATTTTTGTTATTCATTCATTCTGGTCATGTCTGACCCATCCTGACCCTATTTGTTTTGGGGTTTGTTTTTTTTTTTTTTTTTTTGGCTATGATATTGGAGTGGTTTGCCATTTACTTCTCCATCTCATTTCAAAGATGCGGAAACTGAGGCGAACAAGTTTAAATGATTTGCCAAGGGTTGTGACTCTAGTTAATGGCTGAGGCCAGATTTGAACTTAGACCTTCCTAACTCCGGGCTGGGCACTCCATCTACTTGTGCTACCTGGCTGACCTACATAATTTACAAAGTGATAAAAATGATGACATTTGAATTATCTAATGTCCTACTTTAAAATGATTAGAATGCAAGCTCTTTAATATTAGAGACTATTTTCACTTCTACCTCTGTATCCCAATCAATTAGCTAAATAGCTGCCATTGGATCTTTGCAGGCAGTTTTTATTGGTAGAGATGCCAACCCATCTGTGCTTTCTGATCCTATGTAAGTCTGTCCCTATTGTTCAATAAATGCTACGTATTAAATCTCCCCAACACACTTGAGGCCTTCCTAAAGGATATTAAAATATTGTAGACATGTACAAAATCTGAACAGTTAATCTTGCTTTCTTGTCATTACTGGGACACATTTTTTTATCATAGATGTCACTTAAGATGTCTGACATAACTTCTACATGTGAGACTTTCACATAAATTGCTAAATTTTCCTAGGTTTTATTCGTTGCCTTTTGGATTATTTAAAATTTTGATTCATTGAAGACTTCAATGTTCAATATTTTTTGTCATACAATATCACCAGGAAAATATTAGTACAAAAACAAATATTCTTGCTTACCAGGGAGTAGTTCCAGGTCATGCTGGGGAAGTCACTTAACTTGGTTTGTCCCAGTTTCCTCATGTGCAAAATGATCTGGAGAAGATGCAATAAACCTTATTAATTTTCCAAAGATGCCATAGTGTATATCATAAAATCTCTGAGGTCATAAGACATGGTTTCAAATCCCACCTTTGTCAATTTTTCCTCAGCATGGGTAAGTCCCTTAAATTTCCCAGAATATAGATAGATAGATCGAGAGATAGAGAGTGAGAGAGTGAGAGATAGTCATATACATGGACATAGACATATAGAGGCAGCTAGGTGACACATTGAATTGAGTAGAGTCAGGAAGACTCATCTTGAGTTCAAATCTGCCCCTTTTGTTACCCTGAGTTCATCATTTTCTTTTTTTTTCCTTTTTCTTTTTTTCAGGGCATTGAGGGCTAAGTGACTTGCCCAGGGTCACACAGCTAGTAAGTATCAAGTGTCTGGGGTCAGATTTGAACTCAAGTCCTCCTGGATACAGGGACAGTGCTTTATCCACTGTGCCATCTAGCTGCCCCTAAGTTACTGATTTTTAAAATGAACTGGAGAAGGAAATGGTAAACCACTCTAGTGTCTTAGAAAAGAAAACCCCAAATGGGTTTACAAAGTATAAGACATGACTAAAATTAGTGAACAATAAAATGCATATATAAGCACATAAATGCATATGATATATGAATTTATATACATATAAGTATGCATGTAAGCACATGTGCATGATTGCACTGTGTAATGAGTAGGCTATATATTTGCATGTAATCTTATATATACTACACTATATTATACCATACTGTAATTTAATACAACATAATATAAGAGAGAATTGGGAAACATTGCATCTGAATTCCATTCCAGTTTTCCATCTATGACTATTTTCTTGTGATATTTAGAAACATTCAAAAATACTATAAAATATAATGGAGTTATGGAGTTAAAAGTAAGTTACATGTGTTATGTATGCAGAGGAAAGCCCACCTTGGTGACTTAGGGTAGGAGGGAAGCATTGAACTAGTTCCCCACTATATACAGGGCTATAGTCATTTTCACAAAAAGCAAAGTTCATGTATGGCCAATTTGGCCTCATTTATGGTTTTGCCATTGCTTCCTTCAGAAATAGATGGGGGGGGGACAGCTAGGTGGCGCAGTGGATAAAGCACCAGCCCTGGATTCAGGAGTCCCTGAGTTCAAATCCGGCCTCAGACACCTTGACCCTTACTAGCTGTGTGACCCTGGGCAAGTCACTTAACCCCCATTGCCCCGCAAAAAAAAAAAAAAAAGAAATAGATGAGGGAGATTGAGATAAATCTTTCATAGAGGGTTCATGCTTTAAGGAAATTGAACTGAATACTAGCATAAACAAGTGTACTATGTTGTCCCTATAGTAAAAACATTTATATTTCATTATAATAATGTTATTTATATAGCCCTTCAAGCATTGTGCTTTTTTGACAAATGTGCCCTCACTGAGATTCACAACAACTCTTTGAGTTATGAACTACAAATATTATTATTTCCTTTTTTACAGATATAAAAACTGAGGCTCAGATATATTTAGTGTCCTGCTTGTGACATGACAACTAAATGTTAGAAGCAAGATTCAAACCCAGATTAGACTTCAAGTCTAGCCTTCTGACTACTCTACTAGGCTTGATCTTCTCTGATTAGTCTGCCATTTTGTAATATCCAAAATAGATTCTGACTTTTAGAGGATTAACCAGCCAAACCACCATATTGAAAAGTCATGTGAATGCCCACCTCAAGGACACTTATAAAGCTTGCTTTATTTGCCTTACTTAGGTAAATTCTTTATGCTTTAATGAGACAATTGGATCTGACAGTGAGACAATTGGTATGGGGTTTTACCAAAACCTAAGATATTCGTTGAGAAGCATATTTCCTCCTGTTCTAGAGTCTTTTGGTGGCTTCACCATTCCTTTGCTTTTCACTTTGGGATGGGCTCTATTGTGTCATGCTGTCTATAAACAAAGGGAGCAACTAGACAATGTTTCATCTGTCAATTTCTCAGTGTAGAAAATAATTACTTAAAATCCAACCTAGTAGGGACTAAAGTTCTATGAGATGGAAAAGTGACACAGCTAGAGTGTATGACAATGAGAACAAGAATAACCAACCAAGCTTTATTAAGTAGGACTTCAGGGATTCAAATATACAGCTGTATCCCTATGCCCTAAGGACAGGTACAATACATTGCATCTTGGATTTCATACATGATCCTTCATATGGGAAATACTAACTAGAGCTATAAGAAATGAGATTGGTAAGTATAAAAGAGCCATCATATGGAAGAAATGTCATCTTCTACCTCCTGCCCCAGTAGTTTAGAGTATTATTCTTTCGTGTTTTATTTAAATTATTGGGTCGTCAACTGTTTCTAGCTAATTTTTTTTTGGGGGGGGCGGGGAAGGCTAGGCTGGGTTTTCTAAAATATTTTCTATTTATATATTAATGGCTATTTATCTAATAATGTCTATTGCAGAAGTTCAGGAAGTAACCAATTATTATTAAAGTATATTAAATATTAGAAGAGTATTGACTGTGCGATAGTTAACACTAGCTGAAAACTCCCCAGAACCATATTTCTGAGAGAGAGAGAGAGAGAGAGAGAGAGAGCACATGTCCTAACAGCCTACCCTGTGCTCAGAGGGAAGCATTCACCAACTGACAATAGGTCCATATCCAGAATGTGTTGCAAGATGGCATGGGCCAGGAGCCTAGTGTGTTCCTTCCTTTTACCCTCTTTTGATAGTGGTGTTTCACTACACACTGATCAAAGCTAATTAGTTAGAGTCATTCAACTCCATTGGTTTATGTGTCTTGAGGGTAGTCCATATTAAAATAAGATCTACTGTGATGACATCAGTGTCTAATGAGAGAGAGAGAGACCCCCCGAGGGGCAAAATAAAAATCAGATAGATGCTGCTTAATTCCCTCAGTTCACTGAATTAGACACAAGAAGTCTATCTCTATGTCTACTGTATGCCCTGCATGGGATTAAACCTTCCTCCTAAGAATGGGACCTCTCTGAAATGGGAGTTAAAAAGCCAACCAAAACTGGGTCCCTCTTGGGTTCCCTCCAAGAAATCCATTATTAATAATTAATTTGTCACATTAGAATGGGAAGAGAGGCAGAGAGGGGGGGATAGAGAGAAAGAGAGAGAGTGAGAGTGAGAGAGAGAGAGAGAGAGAGAGAGAGAGAGAGAGAGAGAGAGAGAGAGAGAGAAAGAGAGAACCTAAATCTTAGGTCATTATACATCATGACCTTAACATTTATGAGATTGATAGAGGAATGCATGTCATGTATCTAATTTAACATTCATTTATTGAGTGCCCATTATATGCAAAACACTGCAACAAGTGCTGTGATCCAAAGGAAAAAAAAATGGATCCATCTCTACTTCAATGTCATACTTGTAGATATGTGCTTGGTATTCTGTGTCTGGAGACTTCAAGCACTGTTTTAGATGGGAAAACTGAGGTCCAACATTTATTCTGCACTTGGGGCCATATGCTGTGTTAACCAATCAATTTCTTCCTGAGGGTCTCTCTCCATGTGGGAAAGGCAGGGGCTCGATATGGGGTCTAAGACAGGACATCTTTAACTCCTCTGGGCAGCCCAAGCCCTGTTGATCCTGACTGATAAGTAGGTTCCCTGCTGCCCTCCACAACACTTCTGAGCCCTCAAAGAAGCTGGTAGAGGAGAGCCAACTCCAGATAATCATGGGTGACCCAAGCACCTCCAGCATGCTGCATGTTCATGATTTTTTACTTCAATCTGCATTACACAACTGGTTCTCAGTCCATACAAGCTACTGTGCCACCAAGTGTGGCAGAACTGAAGAATCTGGAAGTGCTGACCTTTTTCAATAACTAGATTGAAGAGTTGCCCACAAAGATCAACAGCCTCTCAAAATTCAATCACCTGAATGAACAGGCTAAATGATTTGTCTGGGTGATTTTGCTCTTTCCAGCCCTGGAGGTGCTTGTCTTGACTTAGAACAACTTGACTGACTACCCAGAAAATCCTTCTCCCTTTGCATTCTGAATGCACTTTATCAAAGTGACAATGATTTTGAAATCCTGCCAACAGATATTGTGAAGATCACAGTGTTGAAGATACTCAGCCTTAGGGATAATGGCTAAATATCACTGCCAAAAGAAATTGGGGGACTTGAGCAACCAAAGGAACTACACATCCGGGGGCACCTGTCCTTTCTCCTGAGCTCAGACTCTTGGAATGAACTATTCAGAAACCCACAGGCCTTTAAACAGATGTGTTCTGAAACATACAAGTATCCCTATAGCAAACATATGCAGGCAAACCCAGAGCCTCCAAAGAAGAATAATAAGAACAATGACAAATCAAAGGAGATCTGACAGAAATCTCTGACAGCCAAGAACAAATAAAGATTTGACACAGACTGAACCTTTTTACTCTTACTCTCTCTCTGTCTCTCTGTCTCTGTCTCTCTGTCTCTCTCTCTCTGTGTCTCTCTTTCTGCGTCTCTCTCTCCCCCTCTTTCTCTCTATGTTTCTGTCTGTCTCACATGCATTACAACACACAATACACACACAACATACAAACAAACAAACACACACACACTCCATATTTTCTGTTTCCATTTCTCTAAACTGTAACCCTCATCCCCTTGGCATTTTAGACATTTAGGAGAAATTTGTATTGATGTAGATTCCTGTTTTTATGTGTCTCATTTGAGGTTCCAAATAAAGTCAAGATTTATTTTGACTGCAGATTCCAAGCAAGACTCACCTTTTAAAACCTTGAATGATAACCATGAAGTTCCACATTATCAAGAAAAAGTAAAGCCAAGTAACCATTTTCTATAGCTTAACTTTGCCTGTTCTATTTAGGTGCAGATTGACACATATATGTCTTTTATTCAATTAAGTTGTACATGCATGCCCCCTTGTGCTTTAATCTGTGTTATTGAACCAATAAGATATTATGTTCTTTTTATTTATAAATAAATTTAATAAGATGTTTTATTCATTAAAACACTTCTTCCTGATATCCTGATCCAGCTCCTACCCCTTTGCTCCATTCCCAGTGAATTCATTATTTTCCATTTTCAATTATTATCTGCACATTGATGGTACCCCTCCTTGATTGGCCAGTATTTTAGTCCAATACCTCAAGCTGAATGTCATGCATAATTTATTCCATTTAAAACAAAGTTAAATCTTTTTTTTTGAAAATGATATTTGAAGGAATTTACCATAGAGTAGCAGGACAATCATATTCATTCACCTTCATGTTTAAATGCTTAGAATTAGTTGGAAATTCCAATGATGTTGTTTTTTACCTCTATCTCACATCTTTCAGATCAATTTCATCTATGCTTTAAATTTCAATCTAGTTTAGAGTTGTGAGGCCCTGTCCCATGCATGGTGTGTTCTATTCCTGCTGAATGGACATATGATTTAATTTGTACAGAGAATGCCTGGGTAAGGGAATTCCCATTACTGACGTAGACCTCTATGTTCTCTATAACTTATACTTATAGTCATAAAGAGTGACCTAGAGCATTGGAAAGTTAAATGACTTGTCCAGAGTTTGTTCAGTTCTGTCTCACTTGTCCTGAACCCATATGGGATTTTCTTGGCAATGATACTGGAGTGGTTTGCCATTTCCTTCTCCAGTGGATTAAGGCAAACAGAGATTAAATGATTTGCCCAGGGTCACACAGCTAATGAGTGTCTGAGGCTAGATTTAACTTAGGTCTTCCAGACTCCAGGCACAAAGCCCTATCCACTAAACCACCTAGCTACTATGAAATTTACATGGCCAGTATGTGTCAGAAACAGTACTGAACCCAGGTCTTCCTCTTTGGGGCTGGCTTTCTACCAACTACCATATTGTCTGCTGAGTATATTGCTTCTAACATAAAGCATCACCAAATACTGCCCATACTATTTACATAAAATGTCATTCAAACAAACAAATAAATAAATAAATGATGGAATAACCTTGATCAGATTTACAGGCAGAGGCTAGGTTTGAAGTCTGGCTCTTCTTTGTAATGGCCAGTTTTAAATTGTACAAGTTACTTCTTTCTAAGGCCAATTTTCTTCATATGTAAAGTGAGTGGGTTAGATGAAATTGTTTCTCAGATCTTCTCAGCTCTAATTTTATCAGCCTATACTTAGAGGATGCCCTGCATCTTCATGTGAGTGAAATGTAGTTGGGGGAGAGTGCCTGAATTTCAACAATGCAGCACATTACTCTGAAGAAATTGAAAAATTTTTTAAAACTTCCAGAAGGTATCAGAAGTTAACTCCCACAGACCTGACAAATTTCTGGGATCCAAACATCATACTACATACCCCATAGTTCTTCTCCCCCACCCCTTCCCTTCAGCTTGTGTTCCTGGTCAACATCTATATAGTGCTGACTTTACTTCCTGTTCTGTCTCAAGTATCTAATTCATAATCAAGGCCCAGATTCCTTGCTTCATCTACCATTACAATCTTCTTTTGCATGCTTCCCAACTCCCAGAATTGCAATTCAACTTGAATGTTTTCATTTCATATTCATAACAACCATTCATTGTTTTGATCAAATCACCCACCCCTGAAGTTTATAATTATTTGTAAACACAATACACATATATGACTATCTTCCTTCCGATGATTTCTAAAATCCTTTTAATTTGGTTAAAATAGCCTTCACCTAAACTACTATTTAGAGTTTGTCTAAGGAATATCCAAATTGGATGAAGAATGGTACTTGGTAGAGAGACGAGTCCTAATTTTGGCATACAAGGAATTTAGGTTCAAATATCAGTTATACTTTTTAGCTGTGATACCATGGGTAACTCACTTTGTCTCTGTTTCCTCACATGTAAACTGAGTGTATCTGAACAGGTCTCTAAGACTTTTCCCAGCTCTGAATCATTTATCCCCTATAAGTAGCTAAGACACATGACCAGTTCAGGAGGCAGCTAATTTACTGGTAAATTTGAGCAAGCAACAGAGTTTGTGTCGGCAATTAGATGCGCTTTCATTGTCCTGGAGATGAGTAGCAAGGATAGATTAATAGATAAAGCATTTAAGTGTTTACTATGGACTTGCTAAGCACCAGGTACCAAACATCACCTACCTCAAAAATTATATTTTAATCCAGAAATACAATATACAATTATCACTTACACACTACTCAGGGCTTAGGAGCCCAGAACCCAATGACCTGGAAAATCCAAGTAAATTTTTTTTTATTCTCTCTTCATACCATAGAAGTCTGATTTTTTCTTTTATGAAGTGTTTATGGTAATTTATTGGAAAACATGGGTTAAGTTTTCTGTCATAGAATCTCTGTTATATTCCAACTTTTGCCTGTCATCTGTGACTTCTTCAAATCTCTCCTCAATTTCCCATTTAATTTTAATTTCTTATGTTGACCCATGATATATCAAAAATGTGCTGGAGAAATTGTGATGTGGAAGTGATAACTGTAGGAGAATTGGAAAGGGAAGGAAGAAAAACAGAACTGGGGAAGAGTCATGGTGGAAGGTGAGGAAGTTGAGTCTAAGGAAGGGTTTATCTGAAAGTGGAATGAGCCAGGCTGGAGCTACTCCTAAAATGATGGTCTAGGAGAGAAAACCACCAGTTAAGAGCAGGTAGGCCTTGGGGTAGAGATACCTACAGGACAGAAAAGTGGCTGGGAAGGAAGGAGAGGAGTCCAGATTTAGGTGCAATATTTGTGAATCCATCCATACTCTAGTTTGAACATGAATACAAGATTTTCTATCATGCTCTTGCCTGTTTTTCCAGTTGGGAGTATATTCATGTGTGATAGTTGCAGTGGGGTGGAGATATTCCTAATCTTTTAAGTGCATAGAATCAGTTTGATATACACACATCTTTCTAATGGATGTAATTTGAATTTTATCAAAACAAAATTCTGACTCTGCACCCTGGCTTGGTGATTCCTTGAGGCAGGTCAGTATTGGCTCTAAGGTAGCAAGAGAGGGGAGGAGAGCAGGAAGCCCAGCCCATTACAATCTTTGCCTGTAGGCATTTTTCTTTACAAGGACAAGGTAAATGCCATGATTTCTTAAGCAATGTGATTATTTTTGTACCAAAGGAAACCTTTTAAAAGGGTCTTATGGGGACAGCAAAGAAATTTCTCAATTAATATTCTGACAGAGATAAGAAGAAGATCAAAGGTCTGAACACAGACCCAGAAAATATGGGCCCTGTGGATGAATCGGCAACACAAGTGCTGGAAGGGGCAATCTGTTTTAGTTATGCTTTTGAGCACACTTTAAATCTAATTTTAGTGCACAATAAAAAAACGAATGTTCAGGTTTCTAAATGCCCTGCATCTGCTGAGCCATGGTTTAGACACCAGCTGTTTCTGTCCTCTGCTAATAAGCAACACACGAGACAGACAAACCAAGCTGATGTGTTAGACATGACCTTGGGACTCTCGGGGCTGCACATGTAGCTCATGGGTGTCAGAGGGCCCTCTTGTCTTTAGTCACACCATATCAATGAATTTCAGGATGGCATCTTCACTGTCCTTTGGTTTGCCTTTTGTGAAATCTACATGGACAGATACAGATACACAATAACTGCAGCCCAATAAGAAGTCAGTATGTGGAGTTTGACAATACCCTGATACCAGAGTGACTTTTTGATGCCTTTATATGTTATCTATTGATTGATAGAATGATAGATATAAACATATGTATAGTCATAGGAAAGGATCTTGCTATCTTTTAAATTTTAATGCATAAATTATATTCTTAGTTCTGCACATTTCACTCTGGATCAGTTAATATAAGTCTTGCCAGGTATTGTAAAAATCATTCCTTTCATCATCTCTCCCCTAAGGCAGCTAGTGGCTCAGTGGAGAGAAGCTCTAACCTCATAGTCAGGAAATACTGAGTTCAAATCTGGTCTTAGATACTCACAAGGTTTATGCCCCTGGACAAGTTATTTATCCTTTGCCTCAGTTTCCTCAAATATAAAATAAGATAATAATAGCCCCTACCACGTAGGGTTATTATGAGAATCAAATGAGATAGCATTTGTAAAACAATTTGGGACAGTGCCTAGAAGATAATAAGTATATTTTACATCCTTATTGCCTTCCCTTAGCTCTTAATACAAAATAATATTCACATATGCATATATAGACACATATACACATTTATATGAGTATACATGCATATGCATACATGTATACATTAGATAAATTTGTACACACCCATACACACATATTTGTTCATACTACTTTTTTAATTTCCAATTCTTTATCATAACCAAAAAAAAGCTGCTCTGTTTCTTTATGTGGTGGAAAAGAATGGGAATTTGAGGGAATGCCCATCAATTGGGGAATGGCTGAACAAATCAAGGTATATAAATGTAATGGAACATTATTATGCTAGAAGAAATGATGTGCAGGTGGATTTCAGAAAAAACCTAGAAAGATTTATATGGATTGATGCTAAGTGAAGTGAGCAGAAACAGGAGAATATTGTAAACAGTAACAACAACATTTTGTGATGATCAACTATGATATACTTCGCTGTTCTCAACAATATAATGTTCCAAGAAAATTCCAAGAAACTGATGATGAAAAATGTTCTCTACATGCTGAGAAAGGACTATGGTATCTGAATGAAGATTGAAGCATACTCTTTTCTTTTTTATATAATAAAATATTTTATTATTTTCTGGTTACATATAGAGATAGTTTTGAACATTTGTTTTCCTAAGATTTCTAGTTTCAAATTTTTCTCCTTCCTTCACCTCCCTCCACCCCCTCCCCAAGACAGCAATCAATCTTATATAGATTATATATGTATAGTCACATTCAACATATTTCTGGATTAGTCATGCTGTGAAAGAATAATAAGAGCAAAAGGGAAAAACTTCAAAAAACAAAAAAAAGTAGAAATAGTATAGTTCAATCTACATCTAGATTCCACAATTCTTTTTTTCTGGATTTGGAGAGTATTTTCCACCATAAATCCTTTGGAACTATCTTGTACAATTGTACTGATGAGAAGAGTCAAGACTATCCCTCTTGATCCTCACACAATATTGTTGATAGTGTGTACAATATTCTCCTGGCTCTGCTCATCTCCCTCAGCATCAGTTCATGTAAGTCCTTCAAGGTTTCTCTGAAATTCTCTTGCTCATCATTTCTTACAGAACAATAGTATTCCATTACATAAATATACCACAACTTGTTCAGCCATTCCACAATTAATGGGCATCCCCTCAATTTCTAATTCCTTGTCACCACAAAAAGAGCAGCTATAAAATTTTTGTACATGTGAGTCCTTTTCCTTTTTATGATCTCATTGGTAAAAAGACCTAATAGTAGTATTACTGGGTCAAAGGGTATGCACATCTTTATAGCTCTTTGGACATAATTCCACATTGCTCTACAGGATGGTTGGATCAGTTCACAATTCCACCAACAATGTATTAGTGTTTCAATTTTTCCACAACTTCTCCAATATTTATTATTTTCCTTTTTTGTCATATTAGCCAATCTTATAGGTGTGAGATGGTACCTCAGAGATGTTTTAATTTGCATTTATCTAATCAATCGTGATTTAGAGCATTTTTTTTCATATGGCAATAGATAGCTTTGATTTCTTCATCAGAATACTGATTTTAGAAATGAGGCCTTTGTCAGAAATACTGGCTATAAAAATTATTTACCAGTTTTCTGCCTCTTCTAATTTTGGATGCATTGCTTCTGTTTGTACAAAAACATTTTTAATTTAATGTAGTAAAAATCATCCATTTTGCATTTCATAATATTCTCTATCCTTTGTTTTGTCATAAACTGTTCTCCTTTGCATAAATGTAAGAGGTAAACTAATCCATCCTCTCCTAATTTACCTATGGTATCAATTTTTATGTCTAAATCATGTACCATTTTAACCTTATTTTAGTATAAGTTGTAAGATGTTGGTCTATGCCTAGTTTCTGTCATCTCCAGTTTTCCCAGCAGTTTCTGCCTAATACTGAGTTCTTATCCCAGAAGCTTGAGTCTTTGGGTTTATCAAACAGTACATTACTAAAGTCATTTACTACTCTTTCTACTGTTCCTAACCTATTCCATTGATCCATCACTCTATTTCTTAGTCAATACCAAATAGTTTTGATGGCTGTCCTTTATAGTAATGCTTCAGATTTGGTAGAGCTAGCCCACCTTCCTGTGCATTTTTTTCATTAGTTCCCTTGATATTTTTGACCTTTTTTTTTTTTCCAGATTAATTTTGTTATTATTTTTTTCTAACTCTATAAAATAATTTTAGTTAGTCTGATTGGTATGGCACTGAATAAGTAAATTAATTTTGGTAGAATTGTCATTTTTATTATATTACCTCAGCCAATCCATGAGCAACTGATATTTTTCTAATTATTTAGATCTGATTTGATTTGTGTGAAAAGTTTTTTGTAATTGCATTCATATAGTTTCCGGGTTTGTCTTGAAAAGTTGACTACTGAGTATTTTGTATTGTCTACCATTACTTTATTTTTTTTGGGGGGGTGAGGCAATTGGGGTTAAGTGACTTGCCCAGGGTCATGCAGCTAGTAAGTGTTAAGTGTCTGAGGCCAGATTTGAACTCAGGTACTCCTGAATCCAGGGCCAGTGCTTTATCCACTGTGCCATCTAGCTGCCCCTATCATTACTTTAAATGGAACTTCTCTTTCTATCTCCTGGTGCTGGACATTGTTGGTCATGTATAGAAATGTTGATGATTTATGTGGTTTTATTTTGTATCCTGCTACTTTGCTAAAGTTGTTAATTGTTTCAAGTAGTTTTTGAGTTGATTCTCTAGGATTCTCTAAGTATACCATCATATCATCTGCAAAGAGTGATAGTTTTGTTTCCTCTTTGCCTATTCTAATTCCTTTAATTCCTTTTTCTTCTCTGATTGCTAAAGCCAACATTTCTAGCACATTATTAAATAATAGAGGTGATAATGGACATCCCTGTTTCAGCCATGATCTTACTGGGAATGCCTCTAACTTATCTCTATTACATATAATGTTTGCTGATGTTTTAAGTAGATACTGCTTATTATTTTAATGAAAGCTCCAACTATTCCTGAAGCATACCATTTTCACTTTTTTAAATATTTTTTTATCTTTTGTGGGTTTTCCCTTTTACTCTGATTCTTCTTTCAAACATGAATAATGTGGGAATATTTTTAACATGATTGTACATATATAACCCATATCATCTGGCTGGCTGTCTTGGGGAGGGAGAAGGGAAGAGAGTGAGGGAGAAAAACTTGGAATTTAAAATCTTTAAAAAATGAATGTTGATAACTATCTTGACATTTAACTGGAAAAATAAAATAACTACAGACATTTCAAAAAATCAATGTTGAAAGAAAGCTGTATTTTTTCATATAAATGTATTTTTCCTCTTTGTTCTCTTTAGAGTGTAGGCTTAGTAGTGGTATCAATGAATTTTAGATGTTTGTAATTAATTATTTTGGGTTCTATATAGGTATAACTTATTTTCATACTAATTGGGTGAATTCATGGCTCCATATTTATTTCACTGATTTATCTGTTTTCCTTCAGCCTTTCAAGAATTGTTACTTTTGTCAGTCTGATTATTTGAGGTAGACCTGTTGCTTAATTTTGAATTTCTCTAATTATTAATTATTTGGCCTATTTTGACAATTGTCTCTTTATACAGTGGATTTGTTTCTTCAACAACTTCAATTTATTTGTTGAGGAACAGTTCTTATTCATATAATTCTGAAAATGTTTTGAAAATGGGACTTTAATTAGAGATTTACTGCAAAGATTTTCCCTCATTTAATTGTTCCCTTACTGGTTTTAACTGCATAAATTTTGTTTGTACAAAAAAGTGTTGTTTTTTAATTGTAGTTAATCTAAGTTTTTAATTTTATCTTCTCTGATCCATATTCATTGCTTATTCAATTGCAAATTCTTCCTCTATCCATAGTAGAAAAAAACACTTTCTTCCTTAATCTTTTAATTTTGCGGACTTTTATATATGTCATTTATCACTATGCAGCTTATCTTTGTTGTTTTTCTTGATGAGGAGGAGGGTGATTGATGATGATGAGGACTCTGATATTTATATAGAATATCAAGGTTTTCAAAGTGCTTTACAAATATTGTGTTGTTTTATCCTCACAATAACCCTGTGATGTGAGACAATGGAGATACTGCTATCTCCATTTTATAGGTAATGAAACCAGTGCAGAGGTCTGGTGACTTCCCCAGGTCACACAGCCAGTGTCTGACAATGGATTTGAATTTAATTCTTTCTGACCTCTGGCCCCGCACTAAATTCTCTATGAATTTGTCTATGTCAAACTTCTGGTAGACTGCTTTTCATTTTGGCCAACAGTTTTTGGTGAGTAGTGAGTTCTTACCCTAGGACTTGTAGTCTTTGGGTTGATAGAACATTATATCTTCTTTTGCTTCTATATGTTATCTACTTAATCTATTCCGTTGTTCCTCTGAATGTACTCTCCTTACCTCTGACTCTGAGGTTCTCTCTTAATTTTGAGATATATCTCAGGCACTATTTTTGTATGAAGTCTTTCCTGATTCCCACTCCCTGTTTTTATCTTCCTTTTCAGAATATACTTAGCTCCTACCTGTGGATGTGCATATTTTCTTTATATTTATGCTATATTTATTTTATATTTCCTTATTACTTTCCCTATGTAAGCTCCTTCTGAGTAGTAATCACTTCATACTTTGTGTTTTTATTCTCAGTATCTAGTGAATGGCCTATAATAGATTGGATGCTTAATAAATACTTTTTGGTTTATTGATTAATATGTTTTAATGAGAATGAAATAACTTTGATGATTGTTACTTTGAAATATAATTTCAGATGTGGTGAGTCTAGATCCTTTTCCTTCCCCCTCTTTTCGTTTACTATTTCATTTCATTTCTTTTCATTTTCATTGTTTTATTTTTCACATTTCAAAAGAACCATATAATAATACTGGCTATGTAAGCAGGTGAGGGATCACATCT
Organism: Dromiciops gliroides; assembly: GCF_019393635.1. Classification (NCBI taxonomy): domain Eukaryota; kingdom Metazoa; phylum Chordata; class Mammalia; order Microbiotheria; family Microbiotheriidae; genus Dromiciops; species Dromiciops gliroides. Next base: position 27,651,003 of record NC_057863.1, read on the forward strand.
AGATAACATAGGACTGTAAATCTTGACCACAGATGTCATGGCATCTGATCTTCTAATTTTATAAACAAGGGAGATGACAATTATAGAAGATAGAGGATTTACCAAGTAGTAAATGTGAGTGCTAAGATTCAAACCAAGACCTGATGAATCTAAGTTTAGCACTCAGGTTCAGAGAGCTTCTCTGATAAAGCAAGAGAATGTGATGTGGTTTATAGAATTTGACCCCTGGTCTAAGTGGCTTCTCATATAACAGGATAACATATAATGCAGTCTCAGTGTGTTTTCACTGAGCTCAAGTATCTTCTTTGAGATTATAAGAATTAATGTGTATACAAACACATACACACACATATATATTTATCTATATTTGTTATATGTTATATATATATGTGTGTGTGTGTGTGTGTGTGTGTGTTATATGTTATATATATATATATATATATATATATATATATATATATATATATATATATATATATATATATATATAACATTTTGCCTAAAGGACCTCTTTTGAGCCACATTAACAATCTGGTGAGATAAAAACTCCAAATATCATCCCAATTTGTGTATGAAAAATTTATGGTTTAAAGAAAAAATAAATGGACTTCAGCTCAGTCACACAGCCAATGGGAATCTCCTCCTCCAAATCAATTATCGTCTCCACTGCTTTGTTGTGTCCTGTGAATAATTGTCCCCTTCTATCAGTTTTAGCATTGTTCACTGAAAAGTCAAAGAATTTGCAATCTGAAGATCATAGTTTAAATCCTGTTTCAGCTACTTTCTCTCCATGTGACAATGGTGGGAACTTATCCTTTTGGGTCCTCAGTTTCCTCTTCTCCTAAAATATGAGATTTTGAGTATCTTAATTTTGATGACTTTTCCAGCTCTAAAACTATCTCCTATACACATGAGTAAATTTCTTAAAACTGCTACACACTTCCATTTCCTAAATATGATCATTTGCTCTTTGTCTCATGGCTGGTGTATTCTCTCTTCTCTCCTCTATCACCTAGAATCTTTTTTCTTTCTTCAAGCACAACCTCAATCAAGGGACTGATGCTTCAAGTTATAAATGCCCCTACCTATTTACCATTATTTGTAGTGTGTATATCTGTATCTCATCTGTGAATAGGTTGTCATATAGTGACTTGAGAATAAGGAGTATCTCACTTCTTAGCTTTATAAGATTGTGACTTTTCCCAAGTCCTACATAGCATTGTTCTTAACAATTTCAAATCTTCAAACATGTTTTGAAACCAAGTTCTCCTGGAAGGCAGCATCTCTGCTGGTGGGGTGTTTGTTGGATCTTGTAGTGGCATGGATGTAGAAAATACTCCTCAAAATCACTCCTTATTCCTTAAGAAATTTGTACTAGCTTGTTCTATAACACCCATTCTGGATTCCTATGCCTTGCTCTCTTGATATTTTAGAACTCCTATGTTTGGAGATTCTACTTTCTTCACCAAACTCCAAGATCAAAGTCACCAATATCCCCTAGAAGTGAATGTGTCATGAAGATAATACTGAATCTGACAAAAGCCTTCCTTAGGATGGCAGCAACCTCTTTTTTGACCTCTGGTTAACCTTTTGGAACCAGTTATGAAATATCTATAAAAGATTTTATTTCCCCAAGGCATTTCCCTTCCTTATCATAACAATTTTCCCATAAACAGGTTTCCCAAACTCTCCATATAGAGAGATTCTAGTCCAGGAACTCTCAAAATGCACCATGCCACAATTAAATGAGCATAAGTTAAACATATCATGGATATTTACCCTTAAAGAGAGGTTTAAGATAGGTGCACTATCTGTTTATTTATCTATTTATTTATTCATACATTCATTTCTTTCTTTTCTTTTTTTTTGGAGGGCAATGAGGGTTAAATGACTTGCCCAGGGTCATACAGCTAGTAAGTGTCAAGTGTCTGAGGCCAGATTTGAACTCAGGTACTCCTGAATCCAGGACCAGTGGTTTATTATTATTATTATTATTATTATTATTATTATTATTATTATTATTATTATTATCATTATCATCATCATCATCATCATCATCATTTTGCTTTGAATATAATTTTATTTTCCAAAATATATGTAAAAACAAATTTTAACATCAATTTTTAATACTTTGTGTTCCAACTTCTCTTCCTCCCTCCATTCCCACCTCTTCACCCAGAAAAACTCAAGCAATTCAAAATAAGTTTTACATGAGTAGTCAAGGAAAAATCCACATATTAGCAACTTGTGAGAGAAAACAGTAAAAAAAGAAAAAGAACAAAACTTCAGATTAAGGAATTGTCAAAGAAGAAAAGAAAAAAGAATAAAAATGTGTTTCCATCTGTTTTCAGATACTATCATTTCTTTCCCTGCAGATGGATTGCAATCTTCATAAGTCCTTCAGGGTTATATCGGATCATTGCCTTGGTGAAAATAATCACATGCTTCCCAGCAGATCATCCCCCACTATTGCTGTTATTTTGTATACAGTACATTTCACTCTCCTTCAGTTTATGTAGGTCTTTCCAGGTTTTTCTGATAATATCCTGTTCATCATAACCTGTATATTATAGGACCTTAAGCTTGACAGAGAATTTTCTTCATAAAAGCCGAGCAAAGTAGGTACCAAACATTTTGCCATTATAATCAATCATCATAACTATTTCCCCAGGTCCAGTGCTTTATCCACTATGCCACCTAGCTGCCCCTGATTCACTATCTTTAGGTATTTAAAAGGATTCCAATGAGGGGCAGCTAGGTGGCACAGTGGATAAAGCACCAGTCCTGGATTCAGGAGGACCTGAGTTCAAATCTGGCCTCAGACACTTGACACTAGCTGTGTGACCCTGGGCAAGTCGCTTAACCCTCATTGCCCCACCAAAAAAAAAAAAAAGAATTCCAATGAAGAAATGTATAACTGATGTATCATAAACCATAAACATAATTAAGTGTATAGGCAGAAATGTAGATGGGCTGGTTATACAACAAGCATGAGATATAATCATTGGGTGTATTATGAGCTCTGCTGATCTGCATTCAATGTCAAGAGATTCATTAGTCCACCTAGAATCGCTGTGAAGCACATGGACGTGGACATTTCTCACTGGATAAGAATACCTTAATAGGTACTGATCCCTAGTGCTTAAAAGTATGCCTTTACAATGAGATCATGCATGCATAAAAATATGGAGATGTAAAGATATCAGAGGGGACATGGGGAAGAGGAGTAAGCCTCATTCTGTTTAACTTTATGGAACACAAGATGAAGCAGTGGGTGGAAGTTGGGGAGAGAGGGATAGATTGTGATTTGCTGTAATAAAAAATATTACTTCTGGGTTGGAACTGTCAAAATATCTGATGAATTTCTTTAAGAGATAGTGGCTTCCTTCAGGAGATAGTGTGTTCCCTCCTACTGACGGTCTTTGATTAAAGACTAGGTGGCCACCTGTCAGGTATATTGGGCAAAGAAATTCTCATTCTAGCAAGAGTTTGGCTATTTTTCTTCTGGGGTCCCTTCAAAATCTACGTTTCTCTAAATCTCAAAATGCATTGCAGGCATGGCTAGGCCATAACAGTGTTTTCTCTCAAAAATAGTTTGGAAAGGGCAGCTAGGTGGGGTAGTGGATAGAGTACCTGCCCTGGAGTCAGGAGGACCTCAGTTCAAATCCAGCCTCAGACACTTAACACTTACTAGCTGTGTTACCCTGGGCAAGTCACTTAACCCTAATTCCCTCACCAAAAAAAAAAAAAGAAAAGAAAAGAAAGAAAGAAAAAAAAGAAAAAAAAATGGCTTGGAGTATTTTTTCTTTTTTTTTGATAGAGTTACTATTTTTATGATTTAAAGAAATACCATTTTTTCAAAAGTTTTATTTCAGCAAAATGTGTCAGAATCAGGATTTGAAATCAGGTTGTTTTTTTTTTTCTCTCCTTTCACAAAAGATATAATCTTTATGCATCTGTTCAAACATTGTATGCTCCCAGTAGAATGTAATCTGCATGGGAGAAGTAAATGTGCATATGTGGTTGTATATATTTGTAACTGCAGTATCTATCATTGTCCTTTTTAACTGTTGTATTTGCTAGAGAGAAGGCACTTGGCATAGTTTTGTTGAATTTTTCAGTCAAATTTTTTTTTCTATCTCTTTGGGGTGAATTCGCAACAATAAAAACCTTACTTTATTCTTTTGTGATCATAACGCATTTCGACTATTTCTTTAAAAAAGGATTATAGGGGGCAGCTGGTTGGCACAGTGGATAAAGTACCAGCCCTGGATTCAGGAGTACCTGAGTTCAAATCCATCTTCAGACACTTGACACGTACTAGCTTTGTGACCCTGGGCAAGTCACTTAACCCTCATTGCCATACAAAAACAAAACAAAACAAAACAAATTAAAAAAAAAAAAGATTATAGTCAAGTATTTGTTCATCTTAAAGTCCCTAAACTCTAGGCAAATATTTTCCTGGTGAATTGATAGCAAAAATAAAAGTTAAAAAAATACATACTTAACTCTTACTTTTATGTGGACAACACCACTTCTTGAAATATAGTTTGTTTTTCCTCAAATGATCTGTGGCCTTTTAAAATAAGCCTAATCTTCTTAGAGGATGGACTATGGGGAAATAACCAGTTTCAGAGATACAGTACCTGAGTTTCAGTTCTCTGTTCAATAGTAGTAAAGGATGTTAATTTCATTGCAAGTCTATTCCCCATAAACATTTTTCTTCAAGCAATTAATCTGGGAGAATAAGATGCCAATGAGAAAATAAGAATCTCAAGAAAAAAATAACTCTATTATTCTTATCCCAAGGCAATGAATGTTCCTAGTGGTTTTCTCACTATTCTTGACTTTGACTAGCCAGCAGACATTCTTTAAAAAAATAAGAAAAGAAGAATTTTAGATTTATCTCATCTTTGGTTAGAAAGAAAGCAGAAACATAGCCATTTTATAGATGTGTTTTAAAATAGAGTAGTGTGTGTTACATTTATATTAGAGGGAATAACAACTACGTTGGCTATGTCTATAAAGAGCAGATGAGGCCTGCTATGGAAAAACCTAGCTGTCCGTTTGAACTATAAACTTAGTGTTCTTCAAATGTAAAGATACTTAAAATCATAATATAGAATTCATCTGTCCATCACAATGCCTTCACATTTTGAGCATTCTAACTACCCAGTTGTATTTCCCCTTTGGAGATTTCTATATTGTACTTATATCAACTTGAAAGATGGCACATATGAAATTATTTAGTTGTCCTACTGTCCATAGAAATATTTCAGAATTTAGCATAGGGTCCAAATGAAAAGGATGCTTATCAAATACATTTCAAGTCATTCGAATAGAAAAGGAAGTAAAACAAGGGAAAATAAGAAATGTTAAAAGAGAACCCTTTGAACATAGAACCACAGAAGAATCATTCAGTCAGACAAGTAGCATTTATTAAGTGCATACCATGTGCTAGGCACTGTGTGAAGCTCTGTAAGGAAAGCCAAAAAGCAATCTTTACTCTCAAGAAGCTCACAGTAAATATAATGAGTTAGCAATGGCAAGTAAAATGCTTAAAGAAACTTGTCAGCATGTTTGCAAGAGTGATTGGAGGCAGATGGAAAGACTGTCTGTCTCTTTTACTGCCAGAGCATTTAAAATTGCTCAGTTATAGGTCTACTGCTATAGCACTTACAAGGCTGTTTCCTTCAGTGTATGTGTACTGATGCATGGAAGCTAGACAATAGTTTTGTCACGTGAATATGAAGACATGTCATAGGCATGTTTGTCTGAGAGAGAGATAAACATGATTCACCCTTTTTGGTTTTTAAGGAAAAAAATCTTCTTAAGAGTTAATATCACATAGAAAAAGCTAATTCTTACCATGAAAAAGTAACTTAAAAATAGATTCTATTGACATATTTGTTGTTTTTATATCACTTAAATTACTCCTTCCTTCCCTTCCCCCTGACAGTTATGCTTAATAATAGCTTAAAAAATAGAGGAAAACAAACAAAAAAAATCAGCAAATCCTCAATACAAAAAAATATATATATATCATAAGCAGTGGTCCATACACTGTCACCCCTCAATCTTTGTAAAGGATTTAGTTTTGCATATCTTCATGGTATTTCTTGGGGACTGACTCTATTCCTTTCTGATTTTGCAACATTTATTATCAATTATTTTGGAATTGTTATTTCTTTCACTTAGATTGCTGCAGGGCATTGTTTATACTATATTCTTGATTTTTTACTTCACTCTGCATGCTTTCATTTAAGTCTTTTGATGTTTCTCTACATTCATCACCTTCATTCGGTAGCTACATCACAATATTATTCCATTATATAAAAGTTCCATAATTTGTTAACCATTCACCAATCAATCTATATCTACTTTGTTTCCAGTTATTTGCTATTACAAACAGTACCACTATAAATATCTTAGTGCATATATATATAGTCTGTATGTAATTTATAAATATATGGGAAGAAAAGAGAGAGGAAAGAGAGACAGGCAGAGAAAAAGACGGAGAAACACAGAGAGAAACAGAGACAAGAAAGAGAAAAAGACAGAAGAGAGACAGACAGAGATACAGAGAGAGAATCTTTCTGGTTCTTTTTGTCAATGATCTTCTTATAGTACATGTGTAATAGTACTAACTGTGGATCACATGATTTGATAATTTTAGTAATTTTGCAGAATTCCACTGGACTTTCAGAATTATTAGGGGGCAGCTAGGTGGCACAGTGGATAAATCATTGACCCTAGATTCAGGAGGACCTGAGTTCAAATCTGACCTCAGACACTTGACACTTACTAGTTGTGTGACCCTGGGCAAGTCACTTAACCCTCATTGCCCTGCAAAATATATATATATATATATATATACACACACACACACACACACATATATATATATATATATATATATATATATATATACACACACACACACACATATATATATATATATATATATTAAACTCATACTGCGAAAGTTTCTTTTAAAAATGAGCAATAGGTATTTTTTTTCCATTAATACTTTCCTGTCAGGGCCAGTGTACCATCTAAGGTCTACTGTCCTCCTGAGTAATTCAGAATTGGAGAGCAGATTGTACCCAGGAGTAATGGAGAGAAAAGAAAGGGAAGGCAAAGGAAGCGAAGGCAAGGGAAGGGAACAGAAGGCAAAGGAATGAAAAGGAAGGGAAGGGAAGGGAAGGGAAAAGGGAAGGAGAGGGGAGGGAAAGAGGAAGGGAAGGCAAGGCAAGGGAAGGGAACAGAAGGCAAGGGAAGGAAAGGGAATGGAATGGAATGGAACAGAATGGAAAAGGGAAGAGGAGGGAAGGAGAGGGGAGGGGAAGGGGGGAGGGGGGAGGGGGAAAGTGAAAGGGGGAATGGAGAAAGGGGAAGAGGAAGAAGAATTTATACTATGGTCACGTACATCAAGATAAACTTTTAATAAGGAAATTTTGCTTCTGTTCAGCCACAATTCAAGTGAGTTGCTGCAATTCTGGTGGACTCTAATAATAATAATCTTTCATAAGATGAAATCCAATGGGGTAAATGTAAAGGTTTGCACTTAAGTACAAAATGTCAACTCCACAAACATAAAATGGGGATGCTTGGATAGACAGCACTCGTTTTGAAAAGAATATGGGGAGTGTAGTGCACTGAAAACTCCTTTGATTCAGCAGTATGATGTGACAGAGAACAATGCTAATGCAGTTTTGAGGGGTATTAGAAAGGGAATAGCTTCCAGGTATAGGGAAGTGAGAAAATCAGTTTATGGCTCCCTTGTCAGAACTCATCTGTTGTATTATGTTCAATTCTGAGCACCATAGAAGGACACTAATAACCTGGAGAACGTCCAGAGAAGGCCATGGTGCAGCCTTGAGCTGCAGAAATAGGAGGTTTGGTTGAAAGGAACTTTGATGCAATTCAGTCCAATCCCCTCATTTTACAGAGGAGGAAACTGAGTCTCAGAAAGGTTATGATTTACCCAGTAATAGGCATAGCCAAGATTTGAACTCAGATATTCTGACCCCAAATCTGCTTCTCTTTTCAAAGTATCCTACTCCTGTTAATTCCACTTCTCCTTTTGCATCTACCTAACATCAGGCCCTACTCCACATCTAATCTTATACATAGACTCTGGTTATTGGGAAGAAAAAAAATAAATTCACTCTAAATTCATTATTACACTACCAAAACTTTTCTGAATTTTCTCTCTCTCTCTCTCTCTCTCTCTCTCTCTCTCTCTCTCTCTCTCTCTCTCTCTCTCTCTCTCTCTCTTCCTCCCTCCCTCCCTCTCCCTCTCTCTGTCTCCTCAGTGGTTGTTTTTGTTTGTTTGTTTTTGTTTGTTTGTTTGTTTGTTTGTTTGTTACACAGAGCTATCCCTAAGATGAAACACATGGAACTTTTCCCATAGATACTAACACTAGACATAAAGTCCTTTCCTATAGTCACCACCTTCTCTATATAAATCTGGAAGACTTATGATGTTCCAGAGATGAGAAGAGACAGAAATACTCAACCACCAATGGAAGAGTCCTATTGCCATGACTTTTCTTCCTTTCATGTGTTTGCCATCCTACCCAAGATTTCTGGGAATAAGTACTGTGACTCTGGGAGTGGCACCACTGCCTCCTTATACAGACAACTGCACCTTCAGTGGCTACTCCTCTGCTGCTTTGCAGAGCTCATCACATCCCCTACCCAAACAGTACTCTATATTTAATGTCCTCACCCCTCAACTGAATTTTCCCTAAGTTTAGTGTCAATTATTTCTCTAGTTTGGGACCAGCTTTGAAGACTCGGCAGACTCAACCTTTTTTAGACATCATTGCCTACACAAAAGCCTATAAACTGATTACTAAGAAACAATAACAACAAAATAGATAATTATATTGAAGTGCTTTATTCTTTTAACATTTTTATGAGCATCTCCTTTATTAGGATGTAAACACTCTGAGGACCAAAAGAGAGGAAAATGTATAAACGATATAAATACAACATTTTTACAGGGAAAGGATTGAATTCCCATCCTTAAATTCTTATTGAAATAAGAGTAGAAGAGAAATATAATTTTTGAATAAATAAAGAACCTTGTTCAAATGGGGTTTCATGAAAAATAGTCTATTGTCTGACAGTCCACAGAGGTGTGGTTATTTTTTTAATTATACCAGGAAGACAATATATGAGCTATGCTGTCACTGGAGCTATTGAGGCTGAAAGAGCTTTTGATAGAAGGAAATGGATTAAATTTTTTCTTGTTATTAAAGAAGTGGTGATCTAGGGAGCTTTTCACTAATTAGATTTAAAAAATGAAACTTCAAACCTACAGTTAAGACCCATTCCACATAATGTGGGCTCAAATTAATTTGGGGGTTAATTTCACAGAACGGAGTCTTGTTTCAGTATGGCAAAGCTGTTTCAGGCATGAAATAAGAATGCATAGGTGGCTGCTGATTTAATTAAATTCTACTTAATGATAAATATCAGGTAGGTTCCAGAATAGTGTCAACTCTACAAGAAATAACACTGCATTGTCCCAATTGGAAAAGTGTGTAATTAAATGGTAATGACCTCTAATTAATTACCCTTTATCAGTCATCACTGGGTCTTACATACTATAATTATAGTACATAGTATATAATTGTATAATAAATATAGCATTTTTGTATATGCTAATAAGCACTTATTATATATTGTAATGTCATTATGTCCAAATTAATTTTCCATGAATTTCTCTATTTCTAAATTTCTATGCCATGAGAGCTTACTTAATGAAAACATGGTTTCATTATTGGTGCTTGTTAGCCTGATGCCTGTGACTTTGCAAGTATAGAAAACTCCCAGCATGGAGATAGATGCTACCAGTGCATCTATCAACCCATTTCTGACAGTAGATGAGTCTTAGGCTTTTGAATATAAAAGGATCAATTGACCTTCCTAAGTTACAAAGTTGGTAAGTGTTAGAGAAAATATTTGAACTCAGATCTGTCTGATCCTAAGCCCAGCTCTGTATTCCTGCTGATTCACTGGTGTAGGATAATCTGAATGAAACAAATTACCTTATATTTCAGTTGGGTACATTTATATCATTTGGGATATGAATATATTATGATGGGGGTAAAGATTTTAAATAAAAGTGTGACTAGGTCTACATGGATAAACTGGAGTACATTTATCAGTGTAAAAACTTAGCCTAGTAGATAGATTTTTATGTAGCTAGGTGAAATAACAGATACATTGCTGGACTTGGAATCAAGAACACACATCCCGATGACTCCAACTCCCAGAGTCCCCACAGGGTCATTGACCAAATTCTCCCTTAGATACTTTGCATACTTCGAAGTACCATGTAAATGCTAGCAATTATTAGCCTTTATTCTTTTGAATGATTGAACAATTAATTCAAAGAAATATTAATTCAGGATAGAATGTTGAATCTTCATCTGATCCAGAATATAAATGCCATCACTCTGTTAAGTAAGTTGGAGAATTCATCTGCCAGTAATTGTTTTTGACTGGTCTCTCTTTGTGTCAGCTGAAGGAGGTCAACATAGGTTTAATGATAAGACTAGAGCAATTGCTGCCATGGGCTCCCTTTTGTCCTCTCCCAACACATAGATGCATACATGCACATTGTCTACTTCTTTATAGCAAGCCCTCATTCAGTGCATAATAAAAATAACAATCTTTATCTAAAGAAAACATATTATAAAAGTCCTTGTCTTTCCTTTATTCTCAAAGAGGACGAATGACATCAAGGGGCTGATGTCTTACCTTGTGGCTGAATTGGGTTTAAGTGATGCAAAGATGCCCAAAGTCATCAGCTTTGCTATCTTCTCCAGAGTCTTCGGAGTCCAATGGCAAGACAAACATCAAGATACCTGGTGATGAGCCAGGGTGCAGTGTTTGACCTTGCCCCTTCTAAATTGAATATAAAAGTCTAGAGAGCAAATAAATTAGGTGTTTTAAAAGAACTTGAAACCCATTGCCTGTCTCCAGGCAATGGGGCAGCTGTGCAGTGTATCAGGGAGTGGGATGGGGTGGGAACAAAATAGAAAGACAAAAAGTTTGCCAGGTCCTATTAATGATAAAACAGATTTGTTCAACAAGTAACAAGTTATATCCATCTAGATCATTCCTTAAGTGGATTAGTGAATAAGACATGACTGCAACTGCTCATGATAATATATAATTCGGGTTAACAGCATACATCACTTTGTCATCCGCTCACCACTGGCCAGTTTCTGCCCCTGGGCCACTTATTGAGCTTTCTGCCAAATGGAGATATCTGTCCCTATGATCCTTCAAGACTTCCATGGATTGAAAGGCTTTCCTCGGGGGGGGGGGGGACTACATTTCCTGTAAGACTCCACCCTTGATACATGGGAGATAGAAGATAGGAAAAGGAGGAAGAGTAAGAAGAAGGGAAGAACCATGGCTGTTGGGTGGTATTGTGGACAGAGCAGTAAGGAAAATTTTAGCTCAAAATTGAACTCATATGTTTATTACATATGTGGTCTTTGGCAAGTCACAATCTCTGTATGACTCAGATTCTTTAACTTTACAGTGGGAGTAGTAATAATACCTACCTCAGAGGGTTGTTGTGAGAATCAAATCAGATATCTGTAAAGGACTTTGAAAACCTTAAAGCTGTGTATAAAAACTGCCTATTATTATTCTGGCTGTTAGTAGTAGTAATCTTTGTTACTCTTATTGTCATTATTATAGCTAGTGGTAGAGGTAGTAATTAGAATGGTGATGATAAGAACTGTGTTTTATTGGTACAGGAAAATCCCAGATGAGAAAACTACCTGCAACAAAGTAGCTCAGCATCTCCTCTGCAGGTGATAGTTTTAGAGAAGGGCATAGAATATTGTGTGGTTTTGTAACTACAATGATATGAGCAGTATGTGTCAGAGGTAGAACTTGAACCAAGGACATCCCATATCAGAAGCCAAATCTTTACCACATGCATTACTGCCTCTCTCCTTGGAATAAATATGAACTGATTATTTTTGTTGGTTTTCTTATAGAGCCTAATTGCCATTAGTCTTTTTTGGAGTGTTGTTGACTGATACTGAACTAAGAGTTGGCTCGGACTTTTTTCAAATGACTTATTTTAAGTCAGTTGTCCTTCATCTTCTACTTGTTCAGAGTAGATAGAGCTTAAGTAGCAGATCAAGATTAGAACCCCCATCTCTTGACTCCTTTGCTCGAGGTCTTTTCACTGGAGAGATACTTTGATAACTAGCAAAACTAAGTTTCTGATGATATAATTTTTCTTTAATATACTTGAATATTATGAACATTGCATAAAGAATTATACATAGTAGTACCATTTGACCTAACTAAAATACTCTTGGAAAGTTAAATTGGAAATTTCGTGAATTATCATTATGCAAATGTTGTTGCAAATAGATAGTATGGACCAGAAACAAAAGAAGGAAATGATTATGTTTTTGATTACATGTACCTGGCTATGCCTTTTCCTTTATTACCTTAACTAACAGACAATCTTAAGGTCTTTTATTGATCCTGAGAAATTGAATCCTAGTATACCTATATAAATTTCTTCTTTAAAATAAAACAAAAGAATAAAACTTAATAAAAGTATTTATAGCTCTTGTGTCACCATCTCCTATCACAAAGTCCCAGGTGAATTGTAAGAGTTGGTCTTGCTTTTCTGGCTTCAACACCATTGCCAATTGCTTGCTGGGATTATGGTGTGTGTGTATGTGGGGAGGGGAGTATTGTGAGAAAGAAATGGGTATGTTTTTATCTGACATTCCTCCTTTAAACACAAGAAAGATATAAAGAGAAAATGTCATGAAATCATAATCATTCTTATGAACCTCCAAACATGCTTTTTTCTCAATAATTTCCTTTTCAAATTAATGATTCAGGGGCAAGTAGGTGGCACAGTGAATAGAGCACCAGCCCTGGGTTCTGGAGGACCTGAATTCAAATCTGACCGCAGATACTTGACAGTTACTAGCTGTGTGATGCTAGCCAAGTCACTTAACCTTCATTGCCCTGCAAAAATAAATAAACAAATAAAAAATAAAAGTTAAAAAAAATCAAATTAATGACTCAAAGTCCCTTTTTCTCTTTATCTCTTTACCTTTTCCTCTTCCACATCTTACTTAGAAGAGAAAGAATAGTCTATGAGATTGAAAGGGCTGCTCTCATAAGAATTCCAGGGAAACATGTTTATAAATGAAGAAATGACTGAATGAGAGATATAAAAACATTAATTAAGTAATTATGTCCCAGTCATTGTTCTAGCAGGTGAGATATAAATAAGTCTAGCTCTCAAGGAGCTTACATTTCAATAATTTTGTTTTTGTTTTTGTTTTGTTTTGTTTATTTTAGGGGGGGATAGGAACACATCTAAAAGTTTAGCTTCAGGATGCCTGGAAAGGCCTGACATTTCTAAAATATCCCTTCAGGGCAGATGGTTCAAGCCAGGAATTCTTAGGATGCTTCAAGGTTTATGTCATATAGTATTGCCCCACAACCATTGGGAAGTATATAGTAGGAATTAGTGAAAAAAGAATAAATATTTGACAGTTCTCTGTGGCAGAGGAAGGTGCAGAGGGGTCAGTATCTGGTCAAAAAAAAAATAAAGGGAAGGCAGCATTGGTAAGGAGGGGTGAATGGAATAGCAGAGAGGAAAGGAAGATGGGAGAAAAATTTGGAGCTAAAATCATATGAAAACAAATGTTGAAAACTATCCTTATGTGTAACTGGAAAATAACAATATCCTTTTATAAAATAAAATAAAAAACAAAAAACAAAACAATACACTTATTAGACTGTCAGCTCTGTGAGAGATGCCATATGCATTTTGTAGCTTCCACAGCACTCAAAGGGTTCTTTTAAAGACCAAATGAAATAACTTATATAGAATCTATCTGCAAACCATGAAATTCAATATAAATGCAAGCTGCTGATGCTATTTCTGCTCTCACCAAGATTACTACTCTCCAAAGAAGGGTGAGTGCTACAGCTGCTTGCCCAAGGCACCAATCCCAGTTTCCCTAAAGCTGCAGCTATGACTATAGTTTCCTCCTCTCTTTCTGGTTTTATTTCCTTTGGTCCATGTGGCCTCTGGCAATAAGATTTTCTCAACTATCTCGACTTTTTTTTTCCCTCCCCTCTCTCAGGGTACCTTCTTGGAAAGACATAGAAGAAGAATAGCAATAGGGTCTAACCATTGTTGAGGGACAGCAAGGGCCAAAGGGAGAAGTAAGGTGTGTACAATGGTCCTGCTCTTCACAGGATCTAGCTTGTCTTTCTCCCAAGTGTCCCTAAAATTTTGTTGACTCTCTTGAAATTTTTCCATAGCAGTTATTTAAAGTTTGTTTGGTAGTATAGCAAGTACAAACCTGGATTTCATATTAGGAAAATCTTACTACTTAGGGGACCCTGGATAAGTCACTAACCCTCTGACTCAGTTTTGTTATTTGTTAAATGGAGATAGTAATAGCACCTTCTTCATTGAGGTTATTGTGAGAATCAAATGAGATTTCTGCAAAGTGCTTACTTAGCCCAGTATCTGGCATATAATAAGTGTGTAATAAATGATTGTTAAATCTAAATCTAAAGTCTACTCCCCTTGACAGGACTTCCCCCAACCCTCTATGTCTAAAAGAATAATCTTTGGGTCTGGGTGAATATTATCCTCCATAAATAAAGATATGAATGCATGCATACATTATGTGTATATGTATTTGTGTTATAGACACATATATGCATATACACATGTATATATACATGTATATATATATATATGTGTGTGTGTGTGTGTATACACACACATATGTATACACACACACACAGACGTTCCCATTTTTCTCTGAGAATTTCCTTCTTCAAAAAATATTTTTTTGGAGTTTTTCCCATACTATTCTGGGAGCCATACCAATGCCCTATTTCTACCTGGTGCTTATGTCTATGTAGACACATACATATACACAAGTCACTGAGTATGTTGTCAATTATTCTGAAGTTCTAAACATGACACTCCTTTGTTCTGTTCAGCTCCCATCTATGAGTAGGCGGTAGTGTTAGAACCCTACCTTGAGGGTTCTAAGCCATACCCACATATGCTCAGAATAGCAGGAATGTTTTTCTCATAAAAATAAATGAACAAATATGCAACTGAGCAGATGGATGTTTTGCATGTGATTTTAATAAGAAAACACTGTTTTAATAAAAAAAAAAAACACTGTATTCTACCTTAAAATTTAAGATACTCAACAGATAAATCAAAATGCAAGAGTGACCTGGGGAAAGAAAAGGCAGCCACCATTATAAGTTAAATATGTTTCAGAATACTATGAAATAATATGGAGTTAAATGCAAATGAAAGTCTCAAGGCTTTGTTTTCCTGGTTTCTACATGTAACGCCAAAATATTGCTGAACAATATTGTTGTCAAAAATAATTTTAACACAGAATCCCATATTATTTTGAAAATTCCTACCTATAGATAGACATAGCTCCTTTCATAAATACAATGATCCAAAACAATTCCAAAAGTCTCATGAAGTAAAATGCTCTCCATATCCAGAAGAAGAATTATGGTGACTGAATGCAGATCAAAGAATACAATTTTCAAATTTGTTGTTGCTTTGCTGTTGTTGTTATTGTTTCTTCTTTCTCATGTTTTTTTCCCCTTTTGTTCTGATTCTTCTCTTAAAACCTGACTAATGTGTAAATGTGTTTGACATGATTGTAATCTATAACCTCAATCAAATTGCTTGTTGGCTTTGGAGGGGTGGGAGGAAGGAAGGGATAGAAGGAGAAAAATTTGGAACTCAAAATCTTCCAAAATTAATGTTGAAAACTATCTTTACATGTACTTGGGAAAAAAAATAAAAGAAAATACTATTTCAACAATCCTTCCACTTAGCAAATGGAGTAATTTTAAATTGCTAGAAGTTTTGAATCCCATTTCAATTATTTGTCATACAAGATAACTAATTTTAAAGACTATTTTCATTTTTGACTTTTTTTCCCCAGAAACTAATAAGTTTGTAACCCAAAGATTTTGCTTAAAATGATTATTAAACTAAACTGAGCATGGGAAAATTATAGCATGCTACATATCAATTTCAATATAAAAGTACCATGACTAAATTATATACATATACATATATATGTGTGAGTGTGTATGTGTGTGTATAGCGGTGCGATGAGAGTTAAGTGACCTGCCCACAGTCACACAGCTTATAAATGCCAAGTGTCTGAGTCCAGATTTGAACGCAGGTCCTCCTGAATCTAGGACTGGTGCTTTATCCACTGAGCCAAATAGTTACCCCAAAATAATATACTTTTAAAATATATTTACTAAAATCTTTACTATATTAACAACACTTTATAACATAAGTTCCTTGAGAGAGGGATATGCGTGTGTGTGTGTATGTGTGTGTGGTTATACCCAGTATTTACATCAATGCCTACACATACTGCACCTTTTAAAAAGGCTAATACATTTAGATTGGATAGGATACGTAGGAGATGAAGTTTGGGAAGGTTATAATTGACAATTGTATTAACTATGAATCAAGAGTGAGTATCACCATTGAACAGGTTGGATGAACCCTTGGTGAATATGAAAGATCAAGAAATTTAAGAACTCTAGATGAAAAATCATAAAATGTTGGTTGGGTAACTTGAGGAAGCTTAGTGGAAGGACATAGATAAGGGTCACACAGGATGAATGGAGATGGATAATTTACAATGGATATATTTGAAGGTAATATTCACATTGCAAACAGAATTATTGAATTCTGACCAGCTGACAGTGTTTTGGGTGCTTGTAACATTTAATATGTGCCTCAAAATAAATCTTGAAGAGTGACTATGAATGATTCCTGAAATCAGTTTTTTAAAAGATCATTAAATATTATTTATTAAACCCAATGAATAGATCATATTTTCTTAACTTATTATTTGATGGTATAATAGACATTGTCAGATATAGGCTTAGGAAAATGGGAATTCAAATCCTATGGTTGACAGTAACTAGCTGGGTGACCCAGAGGGGAAAAAAAAAATGTTTTCCTCTGTCTCTCAAATTTCCAATCTTTAAATTAGGAAACATGATATCTAGTACCTATTTTATGGAATTGTTGTGAGGATCGAATGAGGTAATATATGTAATAGGCTTTGCAAACATTTATGTGCTACATAAATGTCAGCTATTATAATGAGCTATTAGTTTGGTAGCATAGAGCCTTGAATTTTTCTTCAGAGAACCAAGGTTAAAAATCTCATCTCTGCCAGTTACTAGCTATGTCACCTAGGACAAGTTATTAATCTTTTTTGGGTTTCAGTTTCCTCATTTTCCCCCTGAAACTGGGTCTCTCTCTCACCCAGGCTGAAAGTGCAACAGACCATTACTACCACCACTTAGCATGGAAAAGTGTTTTGACCAGCCCTATTTCTGTTGCTATTCTGTCCCTCCTTAGGCAATCTAGTAGATTCTCACTAACAAGTTCTCACCATATTGATGATGAATTTAACCCTGACCTCTAATCACATAGCCTACTGCAGCTTAGAACTCCCGAAGTCAAATGATTCCTTAGTTGCTCCAGCAAAAGGGACTACATGTATGCATGCAACATCACATTTAGTACCTCATCTATAATGTGAGGGGTTAGACAAAATGAGATTTATAATCTCTTTTGGCTCTTAATCTATGCTTATATTTTTTTTTTTTGAGAAGGTCATATCAACAAAGTGAATCAATGCAAACACTGTAAAGGTCAATCATGTTTTCCACCGAACATAATGATTGAATCCCTCACTATATTAATAGTAGCAAACCATCAACTAAGTAGTAACCGGGATAAGGAAAACTGTATACACTTAAAAAATGTTATTTTGTCTGCTTTAATAATCAGATTAGACTAACTTCTTGCTCCTCCATTCAATTGCCAAGGAAGTAAATAGCAAATACCTTGCAAACTCAAGAGACCCAACCTAACTTGGAATTAGGTTCTTTCTTCTGAAGTCTTACTTTCCTTCCTCTTATTGCATTAGTCCTCCCCCCAATGTCTGCCAGAGAGCAGATATTCAGAGTCAGATGACCCAGATGTGGGCACTGAAGTTATGACTTTCCTAGGGATGGCAACTTCCATTTCTTAGACTAGAGTGTATCCCACTAGGCTCCTTCTTTCCCAGGGGCATGACAAGTAATGAAAAAAAGGAGAAGGTCAGCAATATATGTACTGTCAATATTGGCTTACTCTTCCAACCATTTTTTTTTAATCTAGAGAGACAGGTGGTTTATGAAAAAAAAAATCATTGATGCCAACAAGATTTTGAGAGAAGGGTAAAAGAAGAAAGATGAAACATGGAAAGAGTGGAATGGAACAGAATTATCCTGGAAAAACAAAGAAAGTCTATAGAAAATTTAAAGAAAGGACCAAGAGGTGAGTTCACTTACATAATACTGACAAAATGACAAAGATATATATATGTGTGTGTGTGTGTGTGTATGTATATGTATATATATATGTGTGTGTGTATGTATATATGTATGTATATGTGTGTGTATATATATATATATATATACATATATATATATATTTTAAATTTTTGATAAAATAGAAACAATTTTAGATTTAGAAAGGGATATCCATACAACAGCATAAATGGACAAGAATTCCTTTTGAAAAATATGCAAAGGGTGATTATCTGATTTTTTTTAAAAGAGCTCCTATTTGGGGGGAGCCACAACCTCCCCAGGAGGCCCAAATAAATTGGGGTGGCTATAGGTCTTAGGACTCCCTCTCTCCCAATGCAATTTAGAATAATAGCAAGTGTCATAAGAAGAGCACTAACTTTAGACACAACACTTGAATTTGAAATCTGACTTTATTTTGTAGCCTTTTACAAGTTACAAACTGACAAATCACTTCCTGTCCCTTGACTTTATAAACGAGGAGATTGGCCTAGATTGTTTTTAAAATCCCTTCCAAGTCTAAAGTCTTATAAGGCTAATATTTGAAGACAAAGTTTAATATTTGTGAAATTATAATTTTATATTTAAAAGTATTCTTAAATTATTAACTTAAAATTATTCTTAAAATCTATTTAGGGGAAGCTAGGTGGCACAATGGATAGAGCACCAGCCCTGGAGTCGAGGACCTGAGTTCAAATCCAGCCTCAGACACTTAACACTTACTAGCTATGTGACCCTAGGCAAGTCACTTAACCCCGGTTGCCTCACACACACACACATATATACTTTATATATATATACATATACATATGTATATACATATATGTGTGTGTGTGTGTGTATATATATATATATATATATATATATATATATATTCTTTTTGTCCCCTTTTTTAGAGAAGTATATGTCACTGTTACTTAAGGGAAATTAATATTCTATACTGAAATGTTGGATTTCTTTTTATAAACACTTCAGAATACTCACCATTACACTCTGGTACATTTTAAAGGAACCTTTAGGACTCCTATGTCCAAAATGGATTTGTCCCTCAACACAAAACATCACCATATAAGGTTTTCTGCTATTCAAGTGATAATACTATAATCACAAACATTTTGAGAATTGTCCATTTGAGACTGACTTCTGAGAAACCTTTATATTATTTTATGTTGACCATTCTTTATCCCTGAAGTGGGTATTTGATCTTTTTTTTGGGGGGGGGGCAATGAGGGTTAAGTGACTTGCCCAGGGTCACACAGCTAGTGTCATGTGTCTGAGGCCAGATGTAAACTCATGTCTTCCTGAATCCAAGGCCAGTGTTTTAATTCACTGCACCACCTAGCTGCCCCCTGATTATTGTTTTTAATAGTCCAGAGTCATTCATTGCTATATCCAATAAATAAAATGAATGATAAAACTGGTAAAATGTAAGGAAAATAAATCACTAATGATTGGAAAAATGCAAATTCCAATATCTCTAGTGTTTCACCTCCAACCCATTAAACTGATGGTGTTGGTAAAGGAAGAAAACGGTGCATATTTGAAGGACAGCAGGAAAACAGGCATGTTGATGAACTATTTGTGCAATTTAGAAATGGCACAGCCATTCTGGATAGCAATTTACAAGTATTCCAAAGGACAATAGACTACACACACACACACACACACACACACACACACACACACACACACACATACGCATACACATGCATATACATATATGCCCTTTAACCAGGAAATAGTACTACCAGGCATTTAGTCATTCCAAAGAAGAAGGGAAAGGATGTATATATTCAAATTTATGTGATATATATTTTTTTTTCACAGAAACCAAAAAGTGGAAACTAAAGGGGTGCCCTACTGTTGGAAAATTGCTGAAAAAATAATTACATATGCAGGTAATGGAATATTATTGCATCATAAGAAATTATGAAATGGAGAGGTTAAGAATAAAGTAATTATTAGTAGCAGGCCTCCACCAGTCGTGGATGACCATGGATCAGCGCCTTGAAGAGCCACAGGCCACAATGTGGCTATGCAGTCAGATACGGGAGCCTCAGCTCCTGAATGACTTATAACCAGTAACTGCCACATCCCGTGTTGTATCTACCCCATGAAGAGTAGCTGGAGTGTCCTCTCCAGGATGCTGGCCTGGGTGGATCAATACGGAAAACAAGCTGTTGCACATACAGGTTTTCTCTCTCTGCGACATTGGTGGATCCAAAGGAGAGGCAGAGCCAATACAGTTTGGCACCAGTGCTGTAGGAGTTGCCAGAGGGATGTGATGTCCAACATCCTATTGCCTAAGGAACTCCAACTCCTGATTTTTCCTGGGGCTTAACTCCTGAAGCCTTTCCCATACATGGGTATAACCACAAGGCAGAGGAGGTTTAAAATCAGGGTTTCCTTCCCCTAGGCGGGTTACCTACCAAGGCTAAGGAGCCCCACCTGCCCGAAAAGTCATTATTACCATTATGAAATAAAGCATTTAAGTAAGAAGAAATGGAACATTATATGTTATGTGACCATAGTATTATAAAGAGAGGGGAACAAGCACTTAGAACTCTATTCTAGGTACTGATGAATCATGCTACCAATCTCCTGACAGAGAGGTGATGGACTTCAAATGCAGAATAGAAATAATTTTTGACAGTGTCAATTTAAGAATTTGTTTAGCCTGATAGGGCATATTTGTCACAAGGGATTTGTTTTTTTATTTCCAGGGTGGGGTTGAGAGAAAGAGAGAATCTTTGATATTTTTTTAAGTAGAGAACCTGATTCTTTCAAGTATCCCATAAGTCGTCTTTGAAGAAAATCCAAAAGAGGATTCCAAGATATTTAAAAAAAAATTTAGCCTTGTTTCAGTAACATATATGGCTTCTTGCTATTACTACTATATTGGTATCAGCAATCATTTATGTGTCTAAATTTTAAATTAATAAAGTTAAGAAATAACATTTAAAAATTAAATTGTGTTTTTTTAAAAACTTAGTTTTGAAAGAAATATTTAAGAAACTACACATAAAAAATAGATTGATGAATTAATAAATGAATGATGATGATAATGATAGATAGATAGATGGGCAGATGAATAGATAAACTTCCAAGGTCTCTCCCAGTTCTAAGTCTGTAGTCTTATGTTCTTAGAATATATAACATGCATATAAACATATGTGTATGTGTGTGACATATGTTATATATGAGATGTTATATATTATGTTGAGATATAAATATAGATATACACACATATTTGCTTTGTAACAGAATAAACTGACCACTGATGGCGAATATTGTTCCATATATGTCTGTGTTCCCTAGCACCTAACAGAATCCTTGACATATAGCAACAACATAAAAATACTTTCTTATTTGAGTGATGTAAAAATTCAGATGTGTCTTTTTATACTTAAGTAATTTATATTTATTCATCTGTATTTATGTGAAGTGCCTCTTTGGGAATGTAAGCTTCTTGAAGACACAGAATGTGTTGATTATGTCTTTGTATGGATGGTGTTAACCACAGTGTTTAGCACACAGTAGTCACTCAATAAATGCATCATTTCCTGGTTTTTTTAATTTGAGGGATTTCATTTTTTTGTTTTCCTTTTAAATAATAATCTCACTATTTCCTCATCCCAAATGGGAAAGCACCTTAATTTCCTTCTTTCTAAGATGCAGTTGCAATAGAATTGTAAATTAGGATCTATTAGAGTAGCAATTGCCTTTTCAGTATTAAGCTGCTCCCACCTGCTCCCACACTCAAGCAGGACATTCTTGTAATCCTTCATATAGTCTATAGCTATAAGAGTGAAGCAAGATAGTAATCAAAACATTTTTAAAAAGCTGGTGTAAAAATCCAGCATTTCATCTTAGCATGTTGCTAAACTAAGGCATGTGATGTTTTCTCTAAATGTTCACTGTTATTAACAAATGTTACTGGTAAAATCCTTATACCCAACAATAAAATAAAAACAGAATCTAAGAATAAAGATCCCTCTTATTTTTCTCCATTTATGAAAATTTGTTTGAAAGTTTTAATTATCCTACCTAGTTATATCCAGTACCTAAAAGAAAACATGAGAGCCTGGAGGACTGTAGGCCTTTGCCACTCTCTTCAGGCTCCTCACCATATTTCCTCTCCATTTCCCTTCTATCTCCCCCTCATATGCAGTCAATCTCTATGAGAATGGAATCTCCTCTAGGTCACGGACTGTTTAGTCTATGTTTATTTGTAACCCAGAACTTAGTTCAGTGACTAGCACATACTGACTAATAAATGATCTATATGTCTGTTGGTGTAGTGTTTATCTATCTTATCTAACTACCCATTCAGCCATCATGGATCCATCCATCCAACCATCTATCATTTATCATCTTTCTATCATCTATCCAACTAGCTATCAGAAGAAGAATATTTGGTGGCAGCTATCTGGCACAGTGGATGAAGCATTGGCCCTGGATTTAGGAGGACCTGAGTTCAAATCCGGCCTCAGACACTTTACACTTACTAGCCATGTGAACCTGGGCAAGTCACTTAACCCCCACTGCCCCGAAAAAAAAAGGATATCCAAGTGAGTTCTGAGAAAGCAGCATGATATAGGTTATAGTGAATTCATTCTGTAGTCTGAGAAGAATCGATAATATTGTCCTACTGCCCAACCTTTCATATAAAAAAGTAGAATGTAGAAAAGGGATTTGAGAATTGGGAGGTGATTGGAGAAGACAATAAATAAATCACATCAAAACTCCAAATTTTCTTTATTTTTCCATCATGGGTATCACTTACAGGAATGCAGATTCCATCATGAGCTAGATTAGGATGTTCTTTGTTCATTGGTATGTCTAAAGATTTGGAAACTTTGGGACCAGGACCCTGCTTATGAGCCTTCTGCCCTTAGCTCATCTGGCATTAAGGAAAAGAGACTATATGGCCAAGTCCATATTTGAAGCCTTTCCAAATTGGCAAATTTTTCCAGGGCTTGTCCTCAGTGGGTACAGCCTTCAAGAAACTGAATGCACCTCAATGTTTTAAGGAGCCAGAGAAGCAGGAGTTTGATGGGAAAACGTATTGCCATAACAGTAGAGAGTTAAGATTGTTTTTTGAGAAATTACATGTAAAAAATTCAATAATCATACATTGTTAGAGGTTATGATATGTTGATAGTCACCAGACAAACATATATAATGAGATAAATAACATTTTATATAAATTGAAAATAAGCAGATGAGAAAATGATTCCATTACAGGATCAATTATACCTCTTGGAGTTCATTGACAGAATTCCCTCTCCCTTATTTATATATGCTGATTAAAGGATTTTAGTGCATTAACTGTGGCATGTAGATGAACTTGAATGAAAACTAATGAACCAAACCAGAAACATGGACCCAACTGAGTTAAAATATTCTTTGCTTCCACATTGCAGACAAGCATATGCAAATCGCCTAATGCTTTGGAAATCCCTCTCCATCCAAAAATCAATTTTCCGTAGCTTCTGGTAATACACTTTTATCCAATCAAACTGAGCATTATTAAAGCTTTCCCATAAAATAAATTTGTTGCTATAATTTTTGCATAATATTCAAATATAAATGAATGTCAAAATAAGAACTAAGAATATGAAATGCCTGAGATCTAAAAGGCAAAGTTCTGTGAATTTCTCTGAGCAAACGAAAATATATTTTTCCTGACTTCTTCATCCACCTCATTACATCTCCGTATTCTAATTTTAATTTCTAATATATGTTACAAAACTATAATTATCTACATTGCCTCAAACAAAATAAGCATTTGTGGTGGCTGACATAGACTGAATACTTCAAAAAGATTTTTATTTTAGTTTTTAAAAGCTTGCCATATTTACCAAACTTTCATAGATATTCAGTTAGTTTTTTTATTTTTTATTATTTGTTTCAGGGAAGGAACATTGTCAACACCAAGGAGGAGGGCCAAATGTTCTGTCCCGTACTTCTCATAGATGTAGAGTGTTGAATACAAGGGTGGTGATAGTGCAGCATTCCTTGCCCTTATACCATATTCCTGGAATTATATATATGTATTTTAGATAGGTTATTGGGGTTAAGTGACTTGCCCAGGGTCACAAAGCTAGTAAGTGTTAAGTGTCTGAGGCCGGATTTGAACTCAGGTCCTCCTGAATCCAGGGCCGGTGCTCTATCTACTGTGCCACCTAGCTGCTCCCTAGAATGATATTTTAAAGCCTGGACCTTATCCGTAGGGAATGACCATAATGATGAGAATACTCAAAGCAAAACAAATTTGATATATTATAAGGGGATCAATTGAAGGTACTATGGATGTTTATCCAGGACAAAAGAGTAAAGCAGAGGGACATGAGTGACAAATGCTAGCTAGATAAGGTATCTGTATGTTAAAAAGAAATAGGGGGCGGCTAGGTGGTGCAGTGGATAGAGAACCAGCCCTGGATTCAGGAGGACCTGAGTTCAAATCCAGTCTCAGACATTTCACCCTTACTAGCTGTGTGACCCTGGACTAGTCACTTAACCCCAATTGCCCCACAGAAAAAGAAATCAACATCTAGAGTTTCTAGTAGGACTGGAAAGCCTCGGCTTTATTGTGATCATCATTTATACCCTACGGTCCACAAATCCTTGCAAACAATGATCATTTGATTTATCTATTCCTGTCCATGTTCTCTTTTTGCCTTTCTGAAGTTCAATATCATGTCTCACTTGCTGTTGCACCCTTTCTTCCCACAGCAACTAGAGCCCTCTCACCCTGAAATAGTGTTCCACCATGCTAGCCCATTTTCCAATTGTGAGATTCTCTTGAGAGCCTCAATTTTGGAGTAGGGGGCAGGATGGTCAAACTTCAATCCTCTCCTAGTTCTGTTTTCAGCTCCTTTTTTGAAAATTAGGCCCCAGTGGATGAAATGTCTTAATGGCAAGGACTGTTGGCCCTTTTGTTTGTATTTATATCACCCAGTATTTAGCACAGTCTTGGTCCATAGCAGATGGTTAGGAAAAATTCTTACTGATTAATTCATCGTTCTGTCCTGAGTATAATCTTCTATTATATGTTGTCTTACCCAGATAGAATGTAAGCTGCTATAGAGGAACTGACACTCTAAGTTACTAATCTTACATTTTAGCACAATAAGTCAGTAGGTCAATAAGCATTCATTAAATACCTACTGTTTCAGGCATGAATAAAGCCCTGAGGTTACAAGGAAAGTCAAAAGTCTGTCTCTGTCCCCAAGGAGCTCAACATCTAATGGAATTGAAAACATGCAAAGAATTATGTACAAACAAACTCTGTATAGGATAAAATGGCAAAAAAAAAAAAATTAAAAAATTAAAATTTTTTTAAAAATTAACCAAAGGGCAGTAAAGGGACTAAATTGGGAAAGGTACTAGACTGAGATCGGGAAAGGCTTTCTCTAGAAAGTCATATTTTAGACTGCATTGGGAGGAAACGAGGAAAGCCAAAGCCAAAAGTTAGAGAAAAAGAGACAGAAGATTCTAGGTATGATGGACAACCAGTAAAAGTTCCCAGAGCTAAAATACAGAGGATCAGCTATGAGGGCTCTGTCACTGCATTAAAGTGTACATAGGAGGGGAAGCTAGGTGGTGCAGTGGTTAGAGAACTGGCCCTGGATTCAGTAGGACCTGAGTTCAAATCCGGTCTCAGACACTTAACACTAGCTGTGTAACCCTAGGCAAGTCACTTAACCCCAATTGCCTTACCAAAAAAAGAGTACAAAGGAAGTCATAAAATGTGAGGAGCCTAGAAAGGTGGGAATAGAGGGGGTTAGGCAATCAAAGGTTTTGAATAATAAAACATTTAATTCTGAAGGTGACATGGAAACAATGGAAGTGACATGGTCAGACCTGAACATTAGTAAAATCGCTTTGGTGGTTTGAGAGTGGGGAGAGACTTCAGTCCAGCAGATAACCAAGAGGCTAGTGCAATATTATACCAGGTTGTGGTAATGTCAGAGAATTTAAGGGGGTATATTTAATAGACATTACAAAGGTGCAATTGGCAGATTTTGGCAACAGATTGTATAGAGAGGAAGATACATACTTAATGAATACTTATTCCACCAATGCATTCAAAGTGCTGCTATATAAAATAATGGTTAGGGGCAGCTAGGTGGGGCAGTGGATAGAGCACTGGCCCTGGAGTCAGGAGTACCTGAGTTCAAATCAGGCCTCAGACACTTAACACTTACAAAAAATAAAAATAAAAATAAAGGAAATCACAGGAACACATATTAATCAGGAATAATGAGAAAAACAAAATAACCTATTTGAGTTCTTACAACATGAAATGGACAGTGTCAATAAGAGACTTAAAGTGGAAAGGGATCTGAGAGGTCATATAATGCCAACTACCTCATTTAATTTATGAGGGAACAGTAAAAGAGACATGAAGTTATGTGTCCCAAAGTTACACAGGTGAAGGGTAAACATAGCCAGGATTTGATCCCAGGTCCCCTATCTTCAAACCTAGCACCTGTTTCATCATAGCTGCCTGTGATGGGGTCCTAGTTATTGAAAATGGAGTTTCAAGTGAATTCTGAATAACCACTTTGGAGTTATGTTGCAAAGATAAACATTCAAATAGGAGGTTTCTCTGAGAGCTAAGATTATCTAATTCTATTATCATTGTGTTCACTCAACCTTGTTGGTAGGCAATAGGAAGAATAATTCGGCTTCCACTGCAATCATGGATAAATGAAATACAATAAATGTTTTACACAGATAAAGAGTTTCTTTTGTGTTTGTATGTATACATACATACATTATTATATGCATACATACAAAAATAAGTTGTTATCAAACACAGTCCAGAATATCCTTGGGAATTTTACTTTCCAACCCTGCAGTAACATAGGAAGAAATGCATTCTCTGGCTCTTATTTTTATCATGAAAAAATAGGCTTTTATTTTTGCAAGGAGTTCCTACCACTAACATTTGTAGGAGGTTCACCTTCATTTTCAGACATCTGCTTAGCACAGCTTATGAGATTAATCACATTACACAAAAATGAATTTATTGCATTTCCAATTGATTCTGAAGATGCCCTGATTCCATGGAAACCAGAGATTAAAAATTATTTTAAAGCAGCACCCAATGACATCCAGCAAATGCCAACAAATGTTTTGATTCCCACTCAGTGCTGCTGTCCTGCCTGTTTGATAGACCTCTCATATAAGCCAGCTCTGCCCTGCAAGAAAAGCACTCTGGTCCTGACTTGAGTGGTCCCTAGTACTCTATGGAAAGGTTCAAATTAGCCAGTATAGAGAAGATAGAGCTGAGAGGTGATTTAATAAGTGTCTTCAGCATGAGATGGACTTTTCTGCAGGGACGGAAGCCAGCTAAGTTTCATCTTTAGAGAGGATAAAGTGAGAGGACATAAAAGCAAACTGCACAAGCTTAAATATTCAAGAAAGCTGTTGCACAAAAGAATAAGGGATTCCATTTATGCAATGCAGCAATAGATCAGAAGAGTGGTATTAGACAACTTTCTTTGAGCCCATAATTGTATTAATAGTAAAAATCACAGCAATAACTATAGGGTTATTGCTTCTTGAAATTACAAAAAAAGGTCATCTTTAAGGATCTTAGGTTTATTGATATGAGAATATTCTTCAAGGAAATGGTAGAAAGGGTACAACTTATTGCTGTAAAGTTTTCCAACTACTATATACCTAGAAAGATAGTAGTCAGTGGCCAGAATGATATGACAGAAGCATATTATTCTTCCTAAATCAATGAAGAAGAGATTCACATACTACAAATACCAGTGAAATATTCAACAAATGAACTATACTAGAAGTAGAACAGCATAACAGGCAAAAAAAAAAAAAAAAAGAGCTGCCCATGGCTAACTCAACCGAATTTTGACCAATAAAAAAATTAAGATCAACATTTTTACGTGGTGTTTCTGTACCAGATAATCATAATCTCTAGACTACATGCAATGAAAATGTCTCACAATACTGACACTAGGAGAAACCAAAACCAGATGGGAACAAGTTGAGGTTCATATCTTCCCCATGATTCTGTTTGCTTTGGGAGCTGTCCAAAAATGTTTAGAGTGAATTTACAGAATATCATCTTACATTAAAATACTTTATTCATTAAAAAAGCATGCATTTAGCAATCTGTGTAATAATCTGCAAAATATTAAAAAGAAAAGCAAAACAACAGTTTCTTGCCCTCAGGCCACTTTGCCAACAAAAAGGCATAAGAATGAGATTACAACAAGGATTAGATTTTTTAGCTTCTTGAGGGTGTGGACTGTCTTTTGCCTCCTTTTGTGTCCCCAGAATTTAGTACAGTACATGAAACATAGTCTACTATGTATACTTTATACTGTGCAATACTTAAATGTTTACTGATTAAATGATTCAACAATGGGAAAAGCATGGATATTAATAATAGTTCATACACATCACATTAAATTGTACAAAGTGTTATGATCACAGTGTTTCATTTAATTCTCATAGGAATCTTATATAAGGAAGATGTATTGTTACACTCTCTTTATAGGTGAGAAAACTGAGTGTCAGAAAGGGTACTTGATATTTTTAAAGTCACATCCCTATTAAGTGTCTGAGATAGGATATAAATCCATGACAGATGTCTAGCCACTGTTGCTAACGCTGCCTCTTGGACAATAAATCTAGCCAAGATACTGAAAATGGCTGAAAGTATATTCGAGTTGCTACAGCCATAGCCCCTACCTCTGCTGGAGTGAGGTGTCTTCTCATGGCACTTGTTTGGGCCCACCTCCACACCGACTGTTCTGCTGCATTCAGTTCTCATGACATTGTTGTCTCCATTCCCATAGTCCTTATGGATGTTGAATCACTTCACCTCCCTTTCCATGCTTCTCTTCATTCATGATTTTCATCATTTCTTACAGAACAAATATTCTAACATTCATGTTCCATGACTTCTGTTCTAAGTACTTCTGTAGTACATTGACAACATCAAGAGATCTGGAATCTGTGTTCCTGGAGCAGAGGCAAATCACCCTTCCTGGGCCTCTGTTTCTTCATCTTAAAAATTAAAGAATTTAATGGCAGGTAGGTGGTGCAGTAGATAGAGCACTGGCCCTGGAGTCAGGAGTACCTGAGTTCAAATCTGGCCTCAGACACTTAACACTGACTAGCTGTGTGACCCAGGTCAAGTAACTTAACCTTTTTTTTTTGTCTCAGTTTCCTCATTTATAAAATGAGCTGGAGAAAGAGATAGCAAAGTGTACTAGTATTTTTTTTCCAAGAAAGCCCCAAATAGTGTCCTGAAGAATTGGACAAAACTGAAAATGACTGAGCAGCATCAACTAGTGGTTGTTAAGTTAGATATCCATGGAGAGATTTCATTGGATCTGCAAAGTTGAATGAGAAAAATCAAATTCATCTCTGTTTTCACTAACCGTTAATTGAAATTTAGCATTTTATTTGATTATGAATGTAAGCAACACATTATTACCTGAGAGGTGTCCATCAGTTCATCAAACTGAAAAAGAAACTCAAAAATTATTTAAGAAATTCATAGAGGCAGCAAAGTACCACAGTTAATAGACTCTAGATCTGAACTCAGGAAAACATTAGTTCGGATTCAGCCTCAGAAACTTAATATCTGTGTCAGCCTGGATATGTCACTCAAACTAAGTCTTATCTGTCTCCTCATCTATAAAATGGAACTAGGTGGCACAGTGGATAGAGTGCCAATCCTGGAGTCAGGAAGAGTAATCTTCCTGAGTTCAAAATTGTCCTCACATACTTTCTATTTGTGTGACCCTTAGCAAGTGTGACCCTTCATCCAGAGAAAAAAATGGAAAACCACTCTGGTATCTTAGCCAAGAAAACCACAAATGGGCTCACAAAGTGTCATGTATGACTGAAAAAATGACTGAACAGCAGCAGCAACATAATAGCACCTATCTGTTGTTAGGATAAAATGAAATAAAATTTTTAAAGCATTTTGCAAACCTTCAAGTGCAAAATAATGCTAGCTATTGTTAATGTTTCAAAGCTCCATTTTATCCATAAACTAAGCTTGAGGGGGGGTCACATGGGTTGTGTAAAGTCATACAGCACAAAGAGCTTGTAGCAGGACCTGAATCCAAGTCGCCTGAGTTCTCTGGAAGGGTACTTTTTGCTTTGCCTAGCTGCTTCTCTTTGTATCATAAATGTAGCATTTCTGTTTAATTGAGCTAGAGAGGTAGAGAAGTGAGATCAGTGAGTTCTACATTCTGTCATAAGTTTTCAAATGGCTAAAATGGAGCAGAATGTCCAATGAAGCCCCACGGGTATGACATTTAATTGCCTATTTCAATTTCTCAAAAATTATTTGTTATTTATTCACCAGGGTCCAATTTACAAATAATTTAGGGAAAAATTCTAGTGAAAAAGTGGAGGAAGTAACTCTCCCCCTTTCTCATATCAAATCCATGCTTTGAGACTTATTAAAAACCTCTAGAGTAACTTGATGCTCTCAGTAAAAATTCATCACCTGCTTCAGCAAATGCCACTAATTGACCCTCTTGTTGGCAGACTCAGCAGAAAGGCCAGTAATTAAAGAAACATTGAAATGTAACTATCTGCTAATCCTGAGCAGGGGACCTTCTAGTTAAGTGTCACTGTCCCCCAGGAGAGGGTAATGAGGTGATTCTCATTGACATTGTTCATGTTCCTTGCTTAAATAGATGGACTGGATATGTCCCATGCTTGGCTCTGCCCAGCATTTCATAATCCTTTAAATTCTGGGGAGCAAGTATCATTATTTGAAAAAAATCAGAATTAAATAATTATAGTTAAAATGAAAACCCAGGGAGAAAACTACAAACTGACATATCCAATCCTCTAATCCAGCATTTTTATTAAAGGCCTTATATTCACAAGGCACATTGCTAGGCACTAGAGATATTAATTTAATAACAATACAAAATAAACTACCCCTGCTCTCAGCTAGGTGGCAGAGGATATCCTTGTGCCCAGACTGAAGTTGGGAAGTCTCATTTCCATGTGATCAAATCTGGACTTAGACACTGAGTGTCCATATGACCATGGACAAGTCACTTAACCCTGTTTGCCTCAGTTTCTCATCAGTAAAATGATCTGGAGAAATAAATGACAAACCACTCTAGTATTTTTGCCAAGAAAATCCTAGATGGGGTCATGGAGAGTTGGGCACTGCTCAAATGATGGAACACCAAGAAAAGACTTACATTCTATGGGGAAGCAGCATATAAAGAGGGAAGCTTGTGCATGATAGCTTGAAGTGGAACTGGGAGGTACAGATTAGGAAAGGAATACTCTAAGAGCTATGAATTAAGTCTTTGACTAACTCTAGGACTCTAAAGGGTGATGCTAAAGAGGGAATGCATTTCAGAATTGTCTGAACTTTTGAAGGTAGGAAATAGAATGACAAGTTTAAGTAAGAGCAAGTAGGTTGGTTGAGTCAATCACTATAATCATTATAATATCAATGACAAAAATCTTAATATTAATAATTGAATCCCACATGTTAGGTTTTAAAAGTACCTTTTCAGGAAGACCTGGGGTCAAATCCAGCCTCAGACCCTTACCAGCTATGAGTAAATCACCGGAACAAATCACTTAACCTCTGTTTGCCCCATTCTTCATAATAATAGCACCTACCTCCCAAGGTTGTTGTGAAGATCAAATGAGATAATAATTTTGAAGTTCTTATCACAGTGCCTCGCTTAAAATAACCTAGTGTTATATAAGTGCCAGATATTATTATTGTCCATTAATATTTCATTTAATCTTCATAATAACCCTTTGATGCATCAGCTTTTACTGTCACTAACTGAGTCTCAGAAAGAGTAAGTGATTGGCCCAACATCATACAACTAGTAGGTGTCAAGGCAGAATTTAGCCTTAGATTGGCCTTGGAATGCCAAAAGAAACAGGGCAGAAACTAATGAATGGAGTTTTGTCAAAGTAACTTACTGGTCATAATAGACTCTTTATCAATAAGGCAAAAGGCAACGCTACACATGTACATGACCAGACGGTTTATATAGAAATAATATTGGTTATATACTTTGAAGCCAATGGTGAAGAAGCTCTATACAATTAATTATAACAATATCTTGAGCTAACTATTGATAAGATCATATTTTATTAATTTAAAAATTCAGACTTAAATGAAAAAAGTAGGAAAAAAACATCAGACTACATAGGTATTACCGAAATAACATCCTTTATAAATATAAAATGGATGTAATGAATAGTTTTAAGGGAATAGATCTGGTAGATGGAGTGCCCAAAGAAAAAAAATGGAGAGAGGTGCATTTTATTGTATAGGAAACAGCAACAAAAAAGTATTCCAATAAAAAGAAGAGCAAGAAAACAAAATGGCTATTGCAGGAGGTTTTAAAAACTTTCTTCTGAATTTTTTTTTTTATTTTGTGGGGCAATGAGGGTTAAGTGACTTGCCCAGGGTCACACAGATAGTAAGTGTCAAGTGTCTGAAGGCTGGATTTGAACTCAGGTCCTTCTGAATCCAGGGTTGGTGTTTTATCCACTGCACCACCCAGCTGCCCCCTGAAATCTTTCTTTTGCAGAAAGAAGGAAGTTGGAATGGAAAGGAGAAAGAGACAGATAAACCAAACTAAATATGGAATTCTAGAGAATAGTAAGGAGAGAGAGAAAAAAAAGTTTTCATAAATAAGCAATTCAAAAAAATAGAAGAAAACAATATAAAGGAAAAGATAAGAGATCTCTTCAAGAAAATTAGAGCTATTGACAGAAAGTTTCATGTAGAAATGGGCATGAGAAAAGACAAAAAAGAATAGAGATTTGACAGAAGCAGAAGGGATTAAGAGGCAGCAAGAATATACAAATGAATCATAAAAGAAAGAACAGAATCACAGATAATCATGCTGGAGAATGAAATAAAGTAGGCCTTATGAAGAATTGCTAACAATAAGTCTAATTGAGGGGACAGCTAGGTAGCACAGTGGATAAAGCACAGACCGTGGATTCAGGAGGACCTGATTTCAATTTCAGCCTCAGACACTTGACACTTACTTGCTGTGTCACCCTGGGCAAGTCACTTGACCCTTATTGCCCCCCAAACAAACAAACAAACAAAAACAAGGCTAGTAAAGATGATTGAATCCATTTGAGCTATTTAACCCCCTTAAAGAAAATGCTGTTAAATTGCAGCACCCAATCTGATATCAATGTCGGAAAACATAAAGTAGGTCACTGGATTGCAAAAGATAAATTTATGTCCTAATCATGAAGAAAGACAATTCCAAGGAACAGTCAAATAACTGAATATTTGCACTCATTTCACATCCCAGCAAGGTTCTGCTTATGCTTATGTAAGCTAGACTTTAACAAAATGTGAATCAAGAAATAACAGAAAAATAGGCTGGATTTCAAAGAGGCAGAGGAACTAGAGATGACATCGCCAAAATTTACTGGATTATGGAGAAAGCAAAAGAATTCCAGAAACAAACAACCAAAAAACCACATCCACTTCTGCTTCATTTACTACATTAAAGCAAAAAAAAACAAAATAATAAAAAGTCAAAAGTCAAAGGACTGTGTGGTTTACAACAAAATGTAGCAAGTCTTTAAAGATATGGGAGTCCCTAGGCAAGTCACTTAACCCCAATTGCCACACTAAAAAAACAAAACAAAACAAAACAAAACAAAACAAAAACAAACAAACAAACAAACAAAAAACCAAAGGGGCAGCTAGGTGGTGCAGTGGATAGAGCACTGTCCCTAGAGTCATGAGTACCTGAGCTCAAATCTGGCCTCAGACACTTAACACTTACTAGCTGTGTGACCCTAGGCAAGTCACTTAACCCCAATTGCCTCACTAAAAAAAATAAAAAATAAAAAAAAAAATAAATACAGATATGGGAGTACCAGGGACTGCTAGGTAGCAGAGTGGATAAAGCACCAGCCCTGGATTCAAGAGGACCTGAGTTCAAACTTGACCTCAGACACTTGATACTTATTAGCTGTGACCTGGGCAAGTCACTTAATCCTCATTTCCCTGCCCCCCACCAAAACAAATAAACAAATAAACAAATAAACAAACAAACAAACAAATAAATAAATAAATACATGAATAAATGAATGAATAAATAAATAAATAGATAAATAGATAGATAAATAAATAAATAAATAAATAAAAATACAGGAGTACCAGATCATCATACTTGTCTCCTAAGGAACTGTATTCAGACCAAGACACAAGAGTTTCTACAAAACATGGAAGAACTGCTTGGTTTAAGATTAGAAAAGGAGTGTGGCAAGGCTGTATATTATCACCTTATCTATTTAAATTTTATATGGAGTAAAACATTTAAAAGTCAGGTGGCAAGAATAAAAAGCAAGAATTATGGTCTCCAGAATAAATATTAACAATCTCAGATATTGAAACTACTATGATAGCATAAAGTGAAGAGGAATTAACCTTTTTGGTGAAAGTGAAAGAGGAGAGAATAAAAGTTGTCTTGAAGCTTAGCATAAAAAAAAAATAAGATCTTGGCAACTGCTTCCATCACTTCCGTAAGTAGAAGAAGAAATGGAAGTAATGTCAGATTTTATCTTCTTGGGTTCAAAGATCACTGTAGACCTGACTGCAAAATGAAAATAAAGACACTTGCTCCTTAAAAGAAAGATACAGAATAATATTAAAAAGCAGAGATATTGCCTTGCCAATAATGGTCTACATAGTGAAGGCGATATCTAGTTTATATCTATATCTAGAAGGGTTATCTAGTCCCAATGTATGACTGTGAGATTTGGACTATAAGTACAACTGAGCACTGAAAAATTTCCACTTTCAAATTGTGGTACTGGGGCAATCTTTTAATAGTCCCTTTCACAGTAAGGAAATCACACAACTAGTTAAAGAAATGAATTTGGAATATTCACTGGAAGATCAGATACTGAATCTGGAGCTTAAATACTTTGGCCACCTAATTAGAAGATGGAAATTGTTGGAAAAGATTGAAGGCAAAAGAAAAAAGGATATGGCAAAGGTTGTGATGGATAGATAGTATCATGGAAACAATGAACATGGACTTGGACAGATTTTGGGAGATAGTGGAAGACAGAAGGATGTGGCATGCTAATGTCCATGGGGATCATGAAGAGTTGGACACAATTGAATGACTGAACAACAAAAAGGCAAGATCTGAAGCCAGGCCTTTCAACAAAAGGTTGAATATTTTAATCTCAGCACCTAGCACTGCACCTACTGAGTAGGTATTTAACAAATGTTCATTAATTGAATCAAATTGAACTATTGACTCAAAATGCACCAGTGATACACATGTTGTCTTTGCAACATCCACTCTATGAAACCAATGTTAAAATCATCTGATGAATAAGTAAAATGTAAATAATTCAGTAAGAAATCCCCTCACCATCCCAATTAAAAAAAAAAAATCTGAAGATTGGAAGAACAATTATCCAAAATATTTTGTTTGGTATCAGGGTTTGGGAAATTTGTGAATCATAGGCTCCCAAACAAATAAAAGCAAAACTTTCTGCTAATTCTTGAGAGTTACTTATCAATCAATTGATAAGCATTTATTAAGGACTCAACATGTGTGTGCAATGAACAGATTAACAACTGAGATGTTTTGAGGTAAATGAGAAAGAAGTGTTGAGGATAATGTTGAAGTTACAAACCTAACAGACAGTAAAAATTAAAGTTCTTGAGAGGGAGGAGTTAAGGCATGGATGAGCTGTTTTAATTCTTGTAAATGAGTGATTTTTCCTCTTGGGCATAACCATTATAAAAAAGAAAGGAATGATGGAATCCTGAGGAGAAGAAAAACAATGAAAATTGGAAAAAGGTACATGGCCTCTGGAACCCCCAGAAAGGTTTCAGTGGGCTCAGAAATCCTAACTGAAATCCTCACTAGGGAATAGTGGAGCAAAAAGAATTTAGAACCAATTGGACTTTCTACGATTATTAGAAATTATTCAAATATGTCACTGGGGTAGGAGATGGATGCTAAAAATTAGTTTAGCATTAAAATTAGAAAATGAAAAAAAACAAGAAAATGAGTTAATAAGACTGAGTGATGGAAAAGAAAGAATCAGTGGTCATGATAACAATATTAATTTCTATGCCAAGGAAGAAATGTAGAAAGCTATTATTGTAATTCATTGTTAATTACTTTAACTGATTACCCAAATGGGATTCTCTCCCCCTACTCCCATAAATGGTCAACATTAGTTATAATTATGTGCCTAGGCTTTGGATTTAGTTGTTATAACATACTCAAGATAAAGTATTTGAAAATGTCACAGAAACTATTCAATGGTATTTTGATTCCTCTATACAGTGGAATTATATTTGGACCACACAAACTCAATTAACTGAAAAATCTTCTGCAGTTGAAATATTGTTTGTGTTGAAATTGTTCAATTAAACTTAAGGGCTAAGGGCACCATGCAAGAGAGACCAAGTTATGATGCTTGGTTATTTCTTTGTTATTTGAATTGCTATTAAATAGCATTTGAAATTTTTTTAAAAAAGAAATGAATATGACATATCCTGAATTTGATGTCTGCACTAATTATTGTGGTATCTCATATATGAACAGCATAGGAAATAGAAATTCTAAAGATTTATGCAAGCAATATGCATTTTTCTGTTGATACCATCATACTTCATTAAATGGTACTAATATCTTATGCTGTCCTTATGCTGATTCTTAAATTTATCTTAATTTGTTTTGGATTCCAAACCAAAAAATACATGGAAATATTCTGTTGAACAAAAGCAAATGTGGGTAATGGGTCAGAAAAGGGGGTGGAGAATCTGTCTAAGCATAGTTAGGTGGATGCACAAAGAACTCATCAGTCAACTCAGATTTCAAAAAGATGTATATAGGAAATGGAAGCAAGACCAGGAAAATGGTGATTTCAAAAAAAGAAAGAAGTTGAAAAAATGATATGGTCTTTTCCAACTAGTATCAAGACAAGAATGCAAGGGCACAGAATGAGATGAGTTTGTTAATGAATGCCTAAGACAAATAAAGACCCTTTATAGGTATATTCAGGTCAAAAGAAGAATTAAAGAGATGATGACTGCTCAAGTAGGATAGAATGATCATAAAAGATGGTGCAGAGAAGACAGAGTTACTCAGCTTACATTTTATAGCTGTTTTCTTTACAAAGGGAAATGATCTTTAAATTGGTAAAAAAAAAAAAGACAAAATGAATAACAGGAATTGAATCCAAAGCTATTCTAAAAGGTAGAATTTATTTGGCTTTAAATCTTCAGTATCACCAAAACTTACAATTACCTGATCTTCATCATAGAGTTATAGCATTTCAGAGTTGGAAGATATCTCAATGGACATTTAGCACAAATAAACAACAAACAAAAAACAAGCAACAAAAAACAATAAAAAACTGGAATCATTGCTGTAATATTCTCATCATGTTTTCATCTAGTTTATGATTGAATATCTCCAAGAAAGGTAACCTACTGCCTCTAGAGTACTGCCTCTAGATTGCATTTCTATATAGCCCTTATTCTTTAGGAAAATTTTCCTGACTTCCAAGCCTATATACTTGCTTCATTGTAAATTTAGCTTTTATTTAGTCCAAAGAGTCATTTTACAAAAAAGGAGATGGAGGTCAAGGTATAACTTGCCCAAGGTTATGCAGATAATGAATAACAGGCCCAGGATTCTAAGAAGGATGGGGATTTTAATCGAAGTCTTCTGCCCTCTACATCAAATGTATTCTGAATCCTTCTCTATAGTAAATAATTTTGTAAGATTTATTCATTATGTTGACCTTTACCATCTTGACCTCTATTATAGCAGCTATAGTGATGAATCTAGAGTCAGGTAAACCAGGTTAAAGTCCTACCTTTGTTTGTTTGTTTGTTTGTTTGTTTGTTTGTTTGTTTGTTTGTTTGTTTTGGAGAGAATAAGCATTTACTTAAGGCCTACTATGGCCCTGTGCTAAGAACCTTACAAATATTATCTCATATGATCTTCACAACAACCCTGTGATGTATGTACTATTATTATCCCTATTTACAGTTAAGGAAACGAAGACAGATTCAAGTCAAGGGACCTGTTTTGTGAATTATTAATTAGATTATGTTTGTGCAGCACTATATAAATGTCAATGGTTTTATTAAAATTAGAAGATCTCAAAGTTTCCTACTAGCTCTAAGATCTGCTAATTTTATGTCTCTAAATTAGTCATATCCCAATAAGCAGAATGACAATCTGATTTTAAAAGAAAACTGAGCTTGAAATGCAATCCAGAAGATTAAAGAAAAACATAATTGACATAACCAGTAATTAGAATTGATTTGTTGTCTTTTCAGGAAAAGAAATCATTTATTAAGATGCAATAGTCTCCTCTTTTTTTGTTCTACCCCACCTAGTTTAAACTAGAAAACAATACTTCTAAAATATTTTGTTTCTTTTGGAAGGAAATCACAAAATGTGGTTATTAAATACTGACAGAGTGAGGAGTTGTTGATGTCTTAGAATCAAGTGATAGATGCTATTACAGAATGGAAGAGCTGAGCAGAGGACGAATGGTCAGTCACCTTGTCAAAGTCACTCACCTTAGAGATTTGATTTAATTAGTAATTGTATGTAAAGCCATGGAGCTCAAATGCCTTCTTTGAAATCAGAGAGAGTGAGAAGCCATTAGAATTAGAACTCAGGTGTCCTGGTTTCTAGACTACTGTCTCTCCACCACATAAAATTGCCTAAAAGTCTGGGAATAAAAACCTGTATAGCATGTGATGCCTATTCCTCTACATGCAACACAAATGATGTCAGCTAATATTTATATAGTAGATTTTATATGCTATTTCACTTTCATCTCCCAATGATACTGAAAGGAAAGTACTATGATCTCCAAATTCTAGGTGAGAAAACTGAGTCTCATAGCTTATGGATACAAAATAAATCAGTTTCAGAGGCCATTATTGAACTCGTGTTTCTCACTCCAAATCTAGCCATCTTTTCAATATATAGGTAACTGACAGGTTTTTGACAAATCCACAAGCAGTGATTCTATAAAAGCATTCATATTTCAAATTCAATTCATGCACAAACCATGATGTCACTGGTGTTCTATGAAAATGAAGGAAAAACAAGAACAACATATTTAGGTGGTAACATGGTTAATTGGTTGTTGTCCATTTTCAAAGAGGATCATCACTCTGTTGGATTCAATTTACAGTGAGTCTCTGCCTGATCAGACCAATAAGAGCTTGGAAGGCTCTACCGTAGATTGGGTACAAATAGTCTGCATGAACATTTGGAGTAGAGATATCTATAAATTTGACCATCTCCTCTTTTTTGTGAACTACTACAATTCTGCTTCACTGTTAGAGCGCAGGACCTTCTTCGATGCAGGTGTTCCATTCTAGGTTGTCTTTGGCCAGTTTCTCCTATGACATGAAATTTATTCCAAAGTACCAAAGCAATCCGGGTTTAAATCTAGACTCTGATATTTACTACATATGTGATCATGGGTAATTAATTTTCCTTCTATGGGCCTTAGTATCCTTAACTTTAAAATTAAGGGGAATGACCTTTGAGGTTGCTTCTAGCTCTAAAATTATGATCCTATGATTTAATTTGACCTGGTTTTAATATCGGGCTGAATTCTTGACTTTGTTTTCCTCTTTGGTAATGGAGGAAGTTTTCCTAAAAGACTATTAAGTCCCTTCCACCTTTGCATCTATGTACTATAATTTTTCCTAGTGCTATAACAGAATAAGTAAATGAAATTGGATGTATAATTAAATTGAAGTTACAAGAGAAATTGATAATACAGAAATGTATAAATCTTGCTCAGAATTCTATAGCAAAATGATATTTGGTCCATTGTCTGCCAGTCATGTCAATAAATGTTGTATTCATTCAGGCTAATCCAAATTATTCTACTGATGCGATGACTCTCTGTCTAGTTTGATTTCCATAATTTCTCATTCAAGGTGTGGTCAGGATAACACAGTGAAAATCCATGGGGCAGGAAGGGGGTTTGTGTGCCTTGCTAAACAAATAGCTGCATGTGTCATATAATGATTATTAATGTACAAAAAGGAGAAATAAATATGAGAATTTGAGTGTGACATGGGGAAAGTTGTATGAACCTATGAAGACAGAAGACCTTGAAGAAAAACAAATACAATGGCTACAGTAGGGTAAAGGGAAACATCCAAATACACTGAAATTCCTGTCATTTCAGACTTTAGGGAAATAATAAAGAAATTAGAGAATTAATGACACAAACTTGGAAAGTGAGGGGTGCAATGTCAGATATGGCATGTGTGTCAGTTTACTTCGGAAAGATATTTGAAAATAATCATGACATCTGGAGAGTAATTTGTCCAAAGGGCTATAGAATTGTGCATACCCTTTGATCTAGCAATCCCACTGCTATGTTTTATCCCAAAGACATCTCCCCAAAACAGGAAAATGCCTATTTTTACAAAAATATGTATAGCAGCTCTTTTTGTGGTAGCTAAGAATTGGAAATCAAAGAATTGACCTTCAACTTGGGGGTGATAAAAAGCTATGGTATATAATGGAGATGTGACATATTGTGCTATAAGAAATGACAAACATGATGATTTCAGAAAATCCTAGAAATACGTGTATGAACTGATGTATAGTGAAGTGAGTAGAACCAAGAAAACAAAAATATCATTTGATGAACAACTATGAATGACAACTCTCCTCAGCAATACAATGATTCAAAACAATCCCAAAGGACTATTGATGAAACATACCATCCACTCCAAAAGAACTGATATTGATTGAACACAGACTGAAGCACACTATTTTTCACTTTCTTTCATTTTTTCTTTTATTCAAGTTTTCTTGTGCAAAATGAGTAATACAGTAATGTTTTACATAATTGCACATGTATAACTCATATCTGATTGCTTACCACCTCAGGGAGGGGGTAGAGGAGGCAGGGAAGATAGAATAAAATTAGGAACTCAAAACTATAAATTATAAAAAGAAAAAAGAATATAACCATTATGTATAAAAAATTAGTAAAATGTTTTAAACATTTAAAAAATTAGATAAAAAACTTAATAGTATTTTCATGAATGATTGTGCTTCAATCAAATATTCTCATCCAGTGATCATTTCCTTTATATGAAGTTTGATCATCAATACCTTGTGAAGACTTCACAGCTAGTTCTCCAAACATATTTCCTGATGTGTCCTATTCCTCTCGAGGAATACCTCTCCCACTGACATAGTCACTTATTCAGAAATCTACGCCACTCCTTAATTGTAACTCATATTTATATATTTCTTTTCAGGGAATGAGGGAAATCAGACGTATAGTTTAGGGAAATTCCTACCAGGAATTTCTAGGTCAAACTGATTTGAATTTCATCACCTTGTAATTTATACCAAGTCCTGCCTACCTTCTTACCCTGTTTTTTTTTTTAATATTTATGCCTTTTTCCTGAGCTTTATCAGCCCCACTGATCTCTTTGCTTTTCCTCATACACTACACTTTATCTCACATAACTGTGCCTTTTCAGAGATGTTTCCTC
Organism: Dromiciops gliroides; assembly: GCF_019393635.1. Taxonomy (NCBI): domain Eukaryota; kingdom Metazoa; phylum Chordata; class Mammalia; order Microbiotheria; family Microbiotheriidae; genus Dromiciops; species Dromiciops gliroides. The sequence continues at coordinate 27,693,058 of NC_057863.1, forward strand.
ATGCTTGAATGCACTTCCTCCTTGCTTTGCCTTTTGGCATACACAGGTCTCTTCAAATCTCAGTTCCAACTTTACTTTCCATGTGATGCTTTTCTGAATTCCCCCAGCTACTAATACCCCCAGATATAAGCTCCATGAGAGCAGAGACTTATTTTTTTGTCTCTGTATGCATAATACCTGTAACGTAGCACATAGTAGGAACTTAATAAATAGTTATGGCTTCATTGTCCCCACAGAATGAAACATTTCATCCTAAATTCAATTGTATTCTTGGCTCCTTGAGAAAGTGACTTATATGTTTTCTCTATTTAGTAGCATAGAACAGAAAGCTGAGCAAAATAGGTTCTCAATATTCATTTGCTGGTTGATTCAATAGGAAAAAGAGATAAAGACATTATTTCAAGCAGAAGCCCCAAGGTTCTCCCTGTTTGTGTCGCCATGGAGATGACACAGATCTTTCCTTGCATCAGTTCCACAGTTATGTCTAGACCTGGCCAAGGTCCACATTAATTATACAAATTGGTAAGTGATTAAATTTTGTTCTATGGTAGAATTAGTTACAGAAGAATTTCATGAGAAACTCAAAAGGCATACTCAAAGTCAGATTTCATGAGGATTTGCCATCACTAATGGAATAAAGAGATTTCATAATTTATGGAAATAAGTTTCCCAATCATCTTCTTTAAAAATAAATGAAACCATAATAGGCACTATATCAACCAATAAAAGATGGTAAAATACTTCTCAAGTTTATGGTGCTATCTAAATGCTAAACAACAAAAAATAGACTCTGACACCATAAACATTATTAAAATGGTAGCTTAATAGACCAAAAATTGCAGGAAAGAAATCAGACTGGTGAAAGCCAATAACTTTAAATGAAGAAATATCTCTAGTGTGCATGATGGAATCTAATTGAAGATGGCTTTATCTTACTGAGGACTGCTATTTAAAATTTCCAACAGACTTATAACTTTCTGAGCCTTTAAAATCCATAGTATTTCAAAATCCCCACTTTTCTGTGTACATTTTAATTCAACTCATTAGTTTGACAATAATTCATTTGACTAATAATTTAGTGCCTACTGTGTGCCAGTTTCTTTTTGGTGTAGGAGATACAGAGAGATGAATCAAAGCAGACCCCTACTTTCAGTAGGGTCCCCATTCCATTAAGGAGAAATAAGATATGCATAGATAAGTAAACACAAAATATGTAAAATAAATACCAAACTGAAATCTCACAATCTTGTACCCATTAGTTAAAAATGGTGAACATAACATTGTGCTGCTCTCTGGTCATCCCATGATACCATGTATATACAGCATTCTTTTGGATTCCTCAAGTCCTGTTTTCCACATGTAGCTCTAGGTAGAATAATACAATCAATACAACCATTCCAGGAAAAGATAAACTCTATTGCTCTACTCATCATTTCTGTTATTTCCCAGGCAAAAATATCCCCCCACCCTAGACATCACTCCCCAATGTGTGGAATTTTCTATTTATTAGAAGAAAAAGTCCTTGAGAAAAAGGATTTTATTGATTCGGACATTTGCACAACAATAATTTAGCACTGTTTCTGGCACATAATAAACAATTCAAAAAGTTATCTTTGATTCATCCACTTAGCATTGGAGACATGAAGAAAGACCATATTTCCTTTTTTTTTCATTGTTTGAAAGAAATGACAACTTAATGGTTCAGACTTCTGGGTGACCAACATTTACAAAACAGCCAACATACCCACATATATAGGGCTATCATTAATTAATTTCATTAAAAGCTATAATTCTCTTCTGGAATATGGTCATTCTCAAAGATGGAATATCAATTAAAAATATCACTCAAATCATGTTTGAAGTGACAAATGGATTCAAAGTGATCATAATTTAGAGCCAGAAGGAATCATTATAGGTCATCTTGCACAAACAAGGCCAAGAAAGATTTCATGAAATCCTTAAGAAGACACAGTTTACCAGGAAGTAGTAAAATCAATATCTGGACCCATGTCTCAAGGAGTCTAAATTCATTGATTTAAACTTCTACTTGGTTGACTTGATTTTTTTATTTTTCAATCAACTCTTCTGGTATCCATACATCATCTCTTCCCCCACAACAGTGAGTCTTTTTCAATCATTTCTTTTTCTGTTGGTTTTTATTATTTTAGCTCTTCAAAGCTCTTGATGCATTAGAGAGTATGTGGTGGCCTTGAAATACTAAGTATACACCTCTCCATAGCCTCCTGGGGAATTGATATGTGATCATCAGAAACTTAGAGTTGGAAGATACTCAAAATTTGTTTAGTCATTTGACAGATAAAGAAACTGAGATGTGTTTATGGGGAGGGGGTTATAAGTGGGATGAAAGAAGGAAAGAAAAAGCAATTATATAAAACCTCCTATGTGACAGGCACTGTGTTAAGAACTTTTACAAACATTTGATCCTTACAACAACCCTGAGAGGTAGATGTTATTATTACCCTCATTTTAAAATTGATGAAACTGAGGCAAACAGATGTTTAGTACTTGCTCAGGGTCCCACATCTAGCACATAAATCAGTGAGGAAATTGAGGCTAATTGAAATCACACAACATCCTACAGTTTGTGCCTAAGACTTGATTTGAAATTAGGTCTTCCTTGATTTGAACTTAGGTCTTCCTTGATTAGAATTTAGATCTTCCTTCTTAGCCCAGCATATTATCCACCGTGCTACCAGATGCTTCTTAGGGACTTGTCCAAAGTCAAAGAGATAGTAAAACTCAGAGGTGGGGCTTAAACTCTGCAGAATCAGATCACTTTCCAACAAGAAACAAACACTAAATTCTTCCATTCCTCAGGGACTGAAGCATTCCAAGAGTCACACCTTTACCATCAACAGGTAGAAGTTTGCATCAAAACAATAAGTTTTTGTTTCAAGGGCAAAGTCTAGGCTAAGAACTTGGAAATTTCCTAAAAAGTTTGTTAGGAACCTAGGTGACATAGTAATGAATAGTACCTGTTGTTCAGTCCTGCTCAATTCTTCATAACCCCATTTGGGGTCTTCTTGGTAAAAACACTAGAGTGCTTTGCCATTTCCTTCTCCAGTTCATTTTATAGATGAGGAACTGAGGTAAACAGGATTTAGTGACTTGCCCAAGGTGATATAGCTAGTAAGTGCCTGAGGTGATATTTTAACAAAGGAAAATGATTTTCCTGAATGCAAACCAGGCACTCTATCCACAGTTCCACCTAGCTGCCTGAGTAGAGCTTAGATATGGAGTGAGGAAGACCTGAGTTGAAATCAAACCTTCAGCATTAGCTGCATGATTTTGTGTGATGTCACTTTAACTTCTTTTTTGTGGGGAATGCCTACTTCTCAGGGTTGGTGTGAGGATGAAAGGAGTTATATTTGTAAAGTATTTTGCAAAACTTAAATTGTTACTCAAATTATCATTTGTACCATTATTAACATCATCATCCTCACCACCACCATCATCTAAAGCAGTCAAGCTTGCTCCTCTGCTTAATTGTGATACCAACTTATTGTTCATTTACAATGTTAGTCTACATAAATTGTCTATCAAAACTTCCTGGAACTATTAGAACAATAGCCATTGTTATTCATTTTGCTTTTTCTTATGTGGAAGGTTAAGGGACTCTCTTGAATACTTACATATCTTTTGCAGTCTTCTATGGTTCATTGAATAAAAGCACAATATCATCTAAGAACAGAACTTCTAAAGAAGCTTCTCATCCACACTGAATCCCTTTATAATGTGGTATCTATGCTTGATCTACTCCAGCAGAATGATAAACATCTTTATTGAGTAGATATCTTTATCTTTATATTTGAATATTTATGACCATAGGTCATCAAAAAAGGTGATTTCCGTTAGCTGTTTCAAGGACCTTTGAAAGATTTTGCTTTGCAGAATTATTCCTTTTCTTTTAAAAATGACAATCAAAATGGGACCCAGTTTTTTCCCCTAAATACTTCTAGAAATTTAAGTATAATGAGTAGTGCTAGCCTACCAGAGACAATTACTTTTTCATCTCTATCCAATGCATTGTGGTAAAAATTATTTGTGATAAAATTATTATTGCAGTTTTTAGCTGACTCACTTGGGAGAGGCCACACCTGGCCCACACTGAGGTTATGTATGCTACTGAGGTCAGAAGGAGAACTCTCCATAGGCAGGTTTTGAAGGACCTCCACTTTTAGGGGAGAAAATATTGAACACTCCCTGAAGGGAGGAGGAGGCTCTTTCAGGATTCTAGGGCTCTTCTAGAACGCACTCTCTCTCTGGCAGCTGCTCTCTCAGACTTTTCCCCTTCCAGTGGTGGAGTGAGGATGTATGTTGATAATGCTATGATGAGTTCTGACTCTCACTGTTTAATTTGATCATTGACAATGCTATGCTAAGGATTAGTAAAAATCCAGCAGTTCAACAGCTAAAGAAGTGATTCCAGAGGCAACCAGAGTCCAGCTTTCCAAACCAAAGTGCAGGCCAGAGTCTAGTTTTCTCCTGATGACATCTTACCATTCCAAGAAGACAACAGCTCAGAGACTTTAAATGAACAGTTTTGTTTTGTTGTTTTTCTTTTTTTCTTCTGTTATTATATACACCATCTGTAACATGTACTCTCTGCAGAGGCCTTCCCTCTGTAGGCCAGTGTCAAAGTGCCGGTTCATGAGGGACCACCTCTCTGGAAAAAAAACTTTCCTCTCTCCCTTTTCTCTATTGTTATTAACATATTGTTTCCTAGCATAGGGTATTATACTCTGTTATTTTTGGCTGTTTCATCGAGCAAACCCATATGTGTTTTCCGAAGAAACAAAGGGGGGAATGTGGTAAAAATTATTTGTGATAAAATTATTATTGCAGTTTTTAGCTGACTCATTTGGGAGGGGCCACACATGGCCCACCCTGAGGTTACATATGCTACTGATGTCAGAAGGAGAACTCTCCACAGGCAGTTTTTGAAGTACCTCCACTTTTGGGGGAGGAAAGTTTGAACACTCCCTGAAGGGAGGAGGAAGCTCTTCTGGAACGCTAGGGCTCTTCTGGAACGTGCCCTCTCTATGGTGGCTACTCTCTCAAACTTCTCCCCTTCCAGTGGTGGTGCGAGCTCTTTCTCTCTCTCTCTCTCTCTCTCTCTCACTCTCTCTCAAGCTTACAGGTTTTGTTGAGTTAATTACGGAAAACACTAAATTTCTTTGAACTAGCTTAATTGGAAATGTTCTGGGGATTGAATAAGTTAAGATTAGAGTTAAGAGTATTCATATGTATTTCTTTTTTCCTATTTCCCTGTCTTTGATTTTTATTAGTTTCACCTTTGTTGTTTAATTAATTCCCAAGTAATAAAATCTGATCCTTCTGTGAATTAAAGCTATAAGGCTCCTTTCTTATTGGCCTGGGAGAAATATCTAAAAAGGCAATTCAGAGGGGAGGGCAAACCTAAAAGGTCCCTCATTATTTCCAGGATGCCAATATTAAGGTGTCACCCAAATAACACTCTGTATATCAAATTTTGGCCCTCACAGTATACATTTTTGCCTCTAATTATTCTTTCCCTCTCTTGTTCTTCCCTTGTCTTTTGTTTTGTCTCTTTTAACTCATTCCTTTCTTCACTTTCATCTTTGCCTACTTACCCACTCTATCCACCTCCCCCATTTTTCTTTCTCTTTTACTTAGTTCATTGTCCTAATAGATTGCTAAAAGTTTTTTTTTTTCTCTTGCTGCTAAGTAATCACTTCACACTTTCAAATTTTCTTTCCCTTGGCTATTCAGAGACACCCAAGTATTAGTAGGGAAGGGAAGGAGGAATAAAATAGTAGCATCTTTATAGCACACAGGGTACTCTACCTCCCTTAACCAATATCACAAAGTGGAGTATTCATGTACATTCACATAAATGTTTCAGGAAGTTTCTGAAATGTATAAGTATGTTTAATTATACCTCAAGACAAAATATTACTTGAATTTCCTTTACATCTTGTGAATTATATTTATGATAGGGATACTATAAATGTAAACTACTAAACCAATTCCAGAGAGTGGGACCCAAAGTAATTACACCCTATTTTCTGATTCAGTGAAATAGAATTCTTTAGCTTAATTTTTTTATGTTTATATATAAATAAAGATTATATAGGTAACTGAGCAGCATTTGTGATACTTTTTTTTAATCCTCAAAAAATAAAAACATTTGCAGATAATTTCTACTGCTTTTGCTTTCCCTCACTCATAACTGGTAGAGGCATGTGTCGCTGGCTGTTAATCACTTGAGCAGATTGCTGTTTAAAAGCACTTTCAGCTCCCTTTGTTTGTGAGCTGGCTCACAGTATGAAATGAGAAATGATGAGGACAGGGCCATTGCAGGCCTGTGGTTGGCCTCACTAGAGCTAAGGATGCATGCTTTTGGAGGGGTTACATCACACTTACTGCAGATAAGCTTTCATTGCATGTAGAGAGGATTGGGAAATGGGACATTTTGATTTGCTCAAACATCAGTTTTTGGTTTTTTTTTCATAATTGTTTGGATGCCATAATTACATTCCACTCTGTGCTTTAAAGTATTTCAGACTCTGCTTTGTGTTAAATAATATACCTTTATATGGTGACCAAGGGATACTACCTACAATGAGGAGGTGCTGAAGATTAGCATGCCAAATCAGTGATTGCTTTTGATGTAGAAGAGAGGGAATCAAGAGGGAAAAAGAGTGAACATTCAGGAATGGGAAAACACAAAGTTTCTGATAGTTTTTTTTTTTAATTTTTTTTTTTTGGGGGGGAGTGGGGGATGTTGATAGTATTGGAATCTGAGACATCTACCAAGTTCTGGGTTGTACAATTGTTCAAAGCATAGATATAAACACTGTCTAAGCATTACCTAAAGGATGAGAAGAGAAGGACATGAGGGGGCACAAAAAGACAATAACAATTGGAATACTGGATTTCCCTCCTACTATTAGCACAGAATTGCACTAATCTTTCTTAATATCACTGAGGTTACAAAATTTCAAATTAAGAGAGTGACCTTAATTTTTTTTTTGTTATTCCCCCAAATTTTAATTGGGGGAAGGATAAATATGTGTGCATGCATGAACACATGCATACTGTACTTATACACATAAAAGTTGTACATATACACATGTGTATATATGTGCTCATATAATGCATTGTATATATGCTTAATGGCATGGGGGTTGGGAAACTGGCAAACTACCTATCAGGATGGACACACCTATTGTAACGATTGAATTAACGCCACCTGCTGGATACTTACTGTAGAAGAGTTCTGCCCATGAAGCGAAGGTCTTTGAGGGCAAGACCAGGCATCAGGAAGTGACGTGGACGAGTGGGAGGAGGAAGGAAGAGACTGGCGCTCGGGCTGGGGCTCTTTCCTCTGGACTCCGGTGGAGAGCAGAGCTAGAAATGTGCTCTCCCTTTAATAGATAGGAATCTAGGCCTTTTTCTCTCTCTTTATTCTCCTTAATAAATGCTTAAAAACCTAACTCTTGCTAAAGCTTATAATTTATTGGCGACCACTCATTAGATATTTTAGACAGACTAGCTAGAATTTTAGCCCTTAACAGATGGTGACCACGAAGAGGAAAGCTAAACCTCAGTCTTCTTCTGATCTTCTGGTTGGGTAAGAAATTTCCCCTCCCTCTCCCTTTAACTGCTAAGTACTGGTGTACTGGCTGTGTTTTCCTTTAAATTTTTTCAAATGGACCTTTTAAACTCCCTAATTACCCTATTTTTGATTTTAGTCTGTTTAACCAGACAAATGGGAGATAAGATCATGTTAATGCTTTGTTTTTGTGGATTTTCTATTTTTCTTTTTATTTTTGTTAAAAGAGCCAGCAACTTACTCGCACAAGGAAATATCTCTCCCTCTCCCAACCATGCTTTTTCAGAGAAACCTGAAGAGATTCCTGCAGCTTTTCCCAGTTCTAACACTAATTGTTGCTCTAATTTTGCATGCCTGGAGGCAAAGACCCACCCTCTAGAAGCTTTTAATCCCCTAGCACCTGGAGGCAAAGTGGGGGAAGAGGAATCCAGGCCTGAGTTCAAAATCAAGTCTGATTCAAATTGCGCTGGTCCCTCCCCCCCTCTCCAGACTCCACCCTCTACTCCTCCTATGGCCAAGCCCATTGCTTCCCCGGCCTGGGAAGTCCAGAGATCTAATGCTCATGTGCAACTTTCTCTAACTACATTTGCAGCTTCAGGCTCAGCCCTTCCCCAGCCTGGCTGTGCTTCTGAGACAACTTTAGAAAACCCTTTAAATTCCAGATATGCTCGTTTTGTTCATAATTTTGCTAACCTGCTTTTGTCTTTAATTAGTAATCTTATAAAGCATTTGTATGGTGAAAAGACTGACAGACAATATAGAGGGGTTAAAGAAGAAAAACTTAAGCTGAATAAGAATGACAATCATCAACATAGTTCAAGACTCTGCTTCTTTTGCCATGGAAGGATATATATTTTACAGAAATGTAGAAGTAAGCAGCAAGGTATTGATATGAGTATTGGGGATTTTAGATACCAGAATCAAAAGTGTTCTGAATTCACTCAGAGTATTAATGTCAGTTCAGAGGTTACATAGGATTTCTATGCTATTACATATACATTTTGAAATTAATGATATGGGTTTATTTTCATAGAGATTTTCATGCTTTTGAGATTGTGTCTTATACTTAATTTCTAAAACAAGGAGAATATTTGTAAAAGTTTTTTATAGTCATGTGATCAAGTTTATATTTCATAATACTCATTAATATTAAGTTCATGCTCATTTAGATTTCCTTAGTTTGAATTTCACTGTCTTTTATTGTTCCATGTGTATTTTCTTCTATACATTTATCTAATTTTAAAAAATTGCAAGATGGTTTTGATTTCATAATACAATGTTAATTCTAGGAGTATTGTGCTCCCATGTTCTGAGTTGTTTGTTTTTGTTATTTTTTCTCAACTGATTATTTGATCAAACTCTTCAAAGCATTTCCCTGGCAAATTGGTTGCCATGGCAAGTATAAATTGATTCTAGAAGTATTATTTTTGATAAGCATATTCAAAAAAAAAAGAGGGGAACATTTGTAAAAGTTTTCTTTTTTCAAAAAAAAAGTTTTCTTTGAGATTCTGTTGTGCTTTAACTTGTATTTAAATATGTTCTGATTTTTCACAAAAGTAATTGTATACTAAGTAAAAAAAGGGGTATTATTTGAAATTGTTGCATAATTATATATTGTATTCTGAGTCAAGATGTATTCACATTTTTTGCAATCATTTATTATCCTCAATTTTTAAATCCATATGAGACTTGGATTATGGGAACTTATCATTTAAGACATTAATTGCCTTTATTCTGAGTTATCAGATGCCAGTTGGCCAAGATGCCATCCAATCACAAGAGGAATACATGCAAGAGCAGACACTGAACTGTCACATGAGGGGAGAAATGCATGAAGTCAAGGTATGGCCGAGGGAACAGCTTTTGACTAATGTTGAGGTTGGATTCTCTTGGTTTAATATTTTATTTTATTTTTCCCCACAATATTGTACAGATGGCTGGAAGTATTCATCCCACCCATCTCACTCCTACACCTGGCTTCTATGCTCCCTCCTATATGCCTGATGCCATGGACATCTCAATCCCATGCATCTGATTAAGTCTGACTCAGTTTCCTCCAATATGTTCGGTGGCATGGACATATATTCCATCCACCTATTTTAAGCCTGGCATACTGCATGGACAGTACATATTGCTCAAGTGTGGGAATGCTCATATCCCATCATTTCTCTGTTCTTTTATGGTAACCCCCATAATTATCTCAGGTGTCATGATAAATAACAGTGTTGAATTTGGCCTTGACACCTGTTACCAATTATATTAGATTTTCTAATTTCTCATAATGGCATGAGGATAATTAGGCAGATGATGCAAAAAGTGATGAAACAAAGATAAAAATTATTTTTAAAAATTAATATCGCAGCAATTGTCTTCTCAATTACTCTCCATAAGGGGGGACTATAATAATAATGTAATTTTAAAGAATGGTTAAATTTTTGTTTTATTGTATGTTTCACGTGTTAACAACTAAGATTCTGTATTCCCTTAGACATGTTTTTGAGAACTTTCATTGTTTGATTTGATTATTGACAAAGCTATTTTAAAGTTGTATTAAGCTCAATTTTGTAGGAAATTTCCTGGCTGATTACCAGTATCCACACATCAACCCCTGAAAAGACTTCCATTCCACGACTACACCTAGAGGACATCTGAGAAAAGACTTTCAGAGACTTTAAATGAACAGTTTTGATTTGTTGTTTTTGTTGTTTTTTTTTTTCTCTTTCTGTTATAATATACACCATCTGTAACATGTATTCTCTGCAGAGGCCCTCCCTTTGCAAGACTAATGTCAAAGCGTCGGTTCATGAGGACCAAAAATCGCCCCTCTGGACAAAACTTTCCTCTCTTCCTTTTCTATATTGTTGTTCACATATTATTAGTTAGCAATAGTTATCATATTGTTTTTACTGTTCCGTCAAGGAAACATTTTGTTTCTTGAGGAACAACAGGGGGGACTGTAACGATTGGATTAACGCCACCTGCTGGATACTTACTGTAGAAGAGTTCTGCCCATGAAGCGAAGGTCTTTGAGGGCAAGACCAGGCATCAGGAAGTGACGTGGACGAGTGGGAGGAGGAAGGAAGAGACTGGCGCTCGGTCTGGGGCTCTTTCCTCTGGACTCGGGTGGAGAGCAGAGCTAGAAATGTGCTCTCCCTTTAATAGATAGGAATCTAGGCCTTTTTCTCTCTCTTTATTCTCCTTAATAAATGCTTAAAAACCTAACTCTTGCTAAAGCTTATAATTTATTGGCGACCACTCATTAGATATTTTAGACAGACTAGCTAGAATTTTAGCCCTTAACACTATGTAGGGGAAGATTAAATTCTATAGCAAGAAAGTCAGTTAGGCGTGGCTAGTATCTGAGTTAGGAGACAGAGAAAACTCAAGCGATCAGGACTATCATTACAAAAGAAAATCTCCCTGATTCTCAGAAAACTTTCCCCACCCCCAAAGGGAACTTTCCATAGTCAGGTGGTCACTCCATATATCAGGCCACCATCTGTTCTCTATAAAAGGTTTTGTCTTTCTTCTGTTCTAGGAGAAAAGTGCCTCAGAGAATCATGTGATTCCTAAAGCCATTATTTCCCCTCAAGAGAACTCTGACCTCTCTTGTTCCCTTTCTCTGGTGCCGAAATAGAAGACTATTTCATTATAATTGAATTTGCTTCCTCTTTAAAGAGGAATACCTAAGGATCCCCACTACCTATTTCCCCATGACACTTAAATATGAATTTTTATGTGTGTTTACATATATTATCACCAGAAGTCTTTCAGAACCATATGCTGAATTTCAAATTTCATCCTTTCTAATGTATCATAGGGTGACAAGGAGTCATCAACATTTATAGCTTTTGGGGGCAGCTAGGTGGCACATTGGATAAAGTACTGGCCCTGGAATCAGGAGGACCTGAGTTCAAATCCTGCCTCAGGCACTTGACACTTACTAGCTGTGTGATCCTGGGCAAGTCACTTAACCCTCACTGCCCCGGAAAAAAAAAAAAAAAAGGAACATTTATAGCTTTTTATTATTCAAACCTTCACAGGTAAATGACTATGGATGTTAGATTTGACTCAAACCTCTGGTTAGAATAATTCTCTAGTCCTTCTTCTGAGTGCATTGACCCCCTTGGTTACTTAGATTCATGAAATCACCTGAGTATATTCATTGATTAAGTGGGCAGCAGCTCACATGACATGAAATATGAAAAATCACTGGAAACACCACAGATAGTTGATCTTGCCTAAATTTCACTATTAGAGATACATTCCTTCAGATGATGTGTCTAATTAGCAAGCTTTACATTTTCCCTCTAAAATGTAGCATAGCCCTAGGTTATGGCATTATATCTGTATTGCTCCTGTTATACAATGGAAATTAATTTATTTCAATAAATCTCTATCAGTTTAAGGTATTTGACTTTTCATTTATCCTAAAAATAAAACTTTTAAAAGTCTCTTGAAATTTTCTCCAAATCTTCCCCTTGCCAATCAACATGGGAAAACCAATCTTATCCACCTAACTTAAGATTTTATATATGAGCATTTGTAAGTTTTCCTGACTTGAAACATTTTTTTTTTGGTGAGGCAATTGGGTTTAAGTGACTTCTAGGATCACACAGCTAGTAATTGTGAAGTGTCTGAGGTCGGATTTGAACTTAGTTCCTCCTGAATCCAGGGCCAGTGCTCTATCCACTGCACCACCTAGATGCCCCAACTTGAAACATTTTCAACAATGTTATCTATGAATAAAAACATTTGGAGAAAGCTGTCTGTGCATTAAAACAAAGAAACAAAATCTTTTGTCTGGGTGTCATGCAATTCATTTCAAGTCAAGAAGCATTTATTAATTCCTTCGTATTTTATAAACCCATAATAAAACATTCTATGTCCTCAAAGAATTTACATTCTGCTGAAGAGATATAGACAGATAAGCACATGCAAATTACATACAAAGTAAATCCTAAGTCATTAGGCATGTGGGAATGACTACCAATGAGAGTATTAGGAAAAGTTGAGGAGAAGAAGTGGCTTGAGAGCTATGCTGTGAAAGAAGCTAGGGATTCCAAGAAACAATGGTGAAAAAGGAGTAGAATAACAGGTCTAGGGTTCTGCAAATTCAATGGTATGGAGTGAGTAAATAGTATAACAAAGTTTTATATAATGCACCTCATGAAACGGAAATATGTGTGTATATATGTATTATAGGTACACAAAATTTTATCTATATCTATCTAGATAGATAATATATGCATATATATAGACAAGCATACACACATGTATTATGTACATATATATGTGTGTATTTATAAACTCAATTTAAATAGTGTCTCTGTCACTTGGGTGACATTAAGTAATTTCTTAGTCCCTCTGGGCTTCAGTGTCTTTTCCTGTAAAGTGAAGTAATCATACTAACAGGAGTCCTTTCCAACTTAAATTAATAACTATATTGTAACAAGAGATATAGACACCACTGATGGGTATAGAAAAAAAAAACCTACATACAGATCCAGAAAATATAATGAAGCATATGATGTGGTGATATTTTATATGTTGCCACCAATGGCTCACAATGTAGTTTTTATCATTCTTCCCACGTCATATATTATTATATTGGTTCCAGTACTCCAAGTCTAAGCTCCAATGTTACTGTATTTAAGCTCTCTCAGGGTCCTAGAGTTAACCCTTTGGGGCAGAAATAAATTCCTTTTTATTTACCAATCCATCTCTTTAATTCTTGTCATTTGTATTTTCTATTTGTACAACCAATCAAAATAATTATACTTTTAGATATTCATAGTAATCATTTTCTTAAACAAAAAGACAGCCTCTATCTACCCAATGTGCCCTATAAATTTAATAGTCCTTTTCAGCATCCTTATATTTCCAAGTGTTTCTATTTCTCATTTTAAAAATATGTTCTTTAATCACAAAACATGTATATGAAATTAATCTAGAATACCAGACCATATTCACCATGGTCATCTACACCTTTTGGGCCCTTGAAATAGTTTTTCTTAACTTTCACATATGTTTCCACTTTTAAAAATACATAATAGATACTTCTCTGCTACTTGAAAATATCAAAGTGATCCCACACAAGTGAAGCAATGTTGTGTATTGTTCAAAATGAGATGTGAGTCTTTCTATTTATAATATGGCTTTTTCTGTCCCAGATTGTTCAAATCTTTTCTACATACACATATGTTAGCCATTTTATTAAATTGAAATTCTTTTCTACTCTACTAAATCAAAATTTATTTTTTCTACTCCTTCTGGGCATCAAATATTTTTTTTCCATAAAAGTGTCAGTATCATATCATTTGATAATTTAAAATGATTTTATTATTTTACAAATATAGTTTTTTTTACCCTTTTCACAAAATTTGCTTCATATGTAAAGAGTACTAAATGGATGATATACCTTATACTGCAATCTTCTGTGACATTGGACAATACTTATGTGATTTGTAATTATTTCTTTCTGATTTATGCATTCTTCATATCAATACATAGCATATCAGTGAACAAACATCTCCATAGCTGCATAAATCATAATTTGGTGAAATCATTCAAGGAAGTACTTTGTTCCACTGAGTTGAATGTTGCATTATTTTTATAATTGAACTAGAAGAAGAAGAAGAAGAAGAAGAAATAGATACAATAGTGTCATATATCCTCTCCCTTTCTCAGACCATAAAGATGTTGTATGTTGTAAAAAAGTATCTGTGATCACCTACGTTTTTATGTTTGCTACCATTGATGGTATCCTCAATGTATGTATAAACCAGTCACAAAGGGGTTTAATGTGTCTGCCCTAACTGGTAGCAACTCAATTCTTTGCCTTTCCTTCCTCCATAAAAACACCTTTCATTTATTTTTTTAGATTTATACCTCCTTTATGATATCTTAAATAAAATTCATCCCTAAGTATCATTAATGAGGCATCAGGGGCTAGTGGTTGGAGCACTGGACCTAGAGTCAGGAAGACCTGAGTTGAAATACAGTCTCAAACATTTCTTAGCTATGTGCCCCTTAACAAGTCACTTAACCTCAGATTACTTGGCAAAATAACACCCTGGAGAAGGAAATGGCAAATAACTTCACTATCTTTACCAAGAAAACTCCACGGATAGCACTGGTGTACTGTGGTCCACAAGGTCAAAATGTGTTGAACAAGACTGAATAACAAGAAGTCCCATTAAAACTACATTGCCTCTAGCTCAAATATTTTTTGGCATAATATGAGGCAGTATAACCTTTCCTCCCAATTCATCATTGTCAATACCGCTTCCTCAGAGAATACTCACAGTTCCCAGGTGTTACAGTTCAAAATTTTGGTTTCCATTATGCTCTCTTATTTAAAAAGCAGATCTGTTCCTTTTCTTATCTGTTTGCTTTCTACTTTCTATTTTCATTTATATGAAATGACCCTCCAGGTCATCTAGAACTAAATTTCATACCAAGGCTCTATCTCAGGTGCTTGGCATTATTTGCTGAGGTGACAGAGTTTTCAATTATCTTATTAAATATTTTTTTCAGGCTTATCACTTGGCAAAGATAATTTATTCACTGGGCTCTTTTGGCTTCCTTGCTCTAGCAACTACTTAGCACATCAGTTAGACATTCTTATTATGGTGGTGTGTGGGGGGGATTTTTATTGATAATCTTTGTTTTAAAGTCACTTTCTAATGCCTCCTTCCATTTACCCTCTAATAGAAACCATCTTTCTAACAAAACTGAGTTGAGCAAGAGAAGTTAAAACATGAGCATCATACACACACACACACACACACACACACACACATATATATTCCTAATTCTATATCTACAGCATGGCAACTCTGCTTAGAGGTGGGAGGCAGACTTCATCATTAGCACTTTGAATTCAGGATTGTAAACTACCTTAATTTGAGTTCTATTAATTAAATGTCTCAATGTCTTGACAGTCATCATAGTCAGCTCTTTATTTTTTTCTATTTCCTATTTTTTTTAGAAGTAGTCATTTGTTTAAACATGTAAGGATGGAGTTGTACACAGTGTCTTCTCATTTTTATAATTTTTTTTTCTAATTCGGTATGTACATTGACTTTGTTTTATAACTTTCTGATTATTTAACACAGGATTTAACACCCTTGTTTTATCTTATTAGATCCATAAATCTGTATTTACTATCTGTTAAAGTGAAATTAATTTTATTATTTTCTATGGTATATGACATGCATTCAACCAAAGGCGTGTATTTAGTAGCTACCCTATGTCAGGAATTGCTAAAGGTGATAGGAAGACATAGATAAATATGATGCATGTCTTGCTCTCAGTAGGTTTACCATCATTGTATACAGTGCCTTCAGACTATTTTATTGACCGAATTATTGATTAATTAATTAACAGGCATTTATTAAGCATTGCTATTTCTTAGGCACTATGCTAGGCACTGCAGATAAAAGCAGAACAAATTAAACATTCCCTACTCTCAATCAGTTTTTATTCTAATGGTGACAAGAACATATATATATATATATATATACATACACACATATATATATACACACACATATACATATATATACATGCGTGTGCTGCATATACATACACACATACATATACATACACATATGTTTTGTGCTGTGCATGTGTATAGATATAGCAAAATAATTATGCATATGTGGTATTATATGTATATACATTAGTTTCCATATACACATATATATGGATACATATATCAAAATACTATAATGCTATATACACTGCCATTTGTACTATGTATTTTATGGTACACTATATTTACACAGATGCACATACAAGTGTTTTCATGTACATTTCACATGTACACACACATATACATACATAAATATATATATATACATACATAAATATATATATATATATACACACACACAACACATGTGTGCACACATATAATTTGTGGAGTACAAATGTCAGGCTTCTTATTTGTATCAAGACATTTGTCATATTTCATTTTTCCCATAGAATTTTTCTAATGTTTCTTCATCCTCCCCAATGCCATAGAATACCTGTTAGCTTCCCATTCATTTAATGGCAATTTCTTTGTGTCTTGTGATTTAATTTTAATGGATAGAGATAGAACTGGACCTGGGATTTCATTGTTTTTTTTTTTTTTAGGTAAGGTCCAGATGAGGGAACTCCCTCTACCAGAGCAAGTCAATTCTGGTTCCACAAACTCATACTCTTAGAGTTGACTAAACCAGGGAATGAAATAACTTGCCCGGGATCACCCAAAAAGAATATATTAGAATTAAAACTTGAATCCCAGGTTTCCTAACTCTCAAGTCACTATTTCATGCGGGTTGTCTCTTATTTAAAATGAGGATGTCATTCTGGTTGAAATTCAGTACCTCCAATAATGTACTCAATTGTCAATAGTTGAACAAAATACATATTAAGTAGCAACAATTGAATTAATGTTTTAGACAGTTTAAGGACTCTGTGTGTGTGCGTTTAAACATTTTCAAATCTTTTTAAGCTAATAACTCCTGATCTTGTGGTCATAAAAATTCTAGATTTTATAGTGTGTTTTTTTTCTTATTTTATGATGAGTTCTGGTAAAAAAAAAAAAATCACCCAGTTTTGCATGCTGTTTATCAGGTGTTGTCATGAGCCATTCGGAAATTAGTGAGCCTGATCTTTAAATAGTAGATGCATAGTCCTTTGCTAGGCACTTACACAAACTTTTGCCATCTTGATAAGGTTTGGTGAAACTGATACTATATTGTCATAGCCTTCCTGAATATAACATAATAACCAAACCATGAGGAGTCATCAGGATAGAATTTCTGTGGCAGGCAGTAAATGTGCTCTAAGATATAATTATTTTGATTGATACTCATTTTTATGTGGTCCAGTAGCTGTTTTTAAAAATCCCATAAAGAAAAAAGAAACTTGAAGTCAAAGCCAAAAAGTGTAATGAGTTTAAAATATCATTGCACTAGAAGTTTATTGGACACTTTTCAAACCCCAGTGAGTAGCTGGCAAGCTCTCTCATGATTTGGTTTTGATGACTCCATTTCTGTAGCCCTGATGTCTATCTCACTGCTAGTGAACACAGGCTTGTCATCCCTGAGAACTCTTCACAGTCCTCATTGGGCACAGATGACTTTATCAGACTGAGCTGGCCTGCTTCCTACTCCCTAAAGTCCTGGACTCTTGGAATTATGGAAGATTTTGCTAGTTCTGGGCTAAAACTGAGACAGCGATGTTCTACAAGAATAAAGAATGGACTCTCCCCATTTGCAGCTAATTCCTGTAACTTTGATAATGCTGCCACCATGAGTTTTGAAGACATAAATGACACACTGGCAGCTGTTGTCGGTAATGACAATGAAAATGAGAACACTTAGCTAAAGATGTAGCATGACAAATTGTGGGAGAACAGAAGGACAACAATGATATATGCTACTGAAATGCAAGCCTCAATTCCTGGGTACGTAAGAGGAAATTCCCCAGGAAGCTTTTGGCTGTGGTATAAATTGTCCTTGCAGTTTTCTCACATAAATAACCTACCTGCCAAAGAATTTTTGAAAAGATAGAAAAAACATAGCAGCCTTATAATTTCAAAGGGTTGATTTTATTCTGGGCATATGTACTGGCTCTGTATACGAGCTCATTTTTAGACTCATGGCTTCTCAAGATGCCACTGCTGATATATTCATTGAAAAATAATGATATCATTTATTTTTATATCCCCTTCATATCCTAACGTATCACTTCCCCTTCTGCTCTGCAGAGAGCAATAGCCTTTCATTGTAAAAAAAAATGTAAAAGATACAATCAGATAGACACAGAGAGAGACAGAGACAATTAGAACTAAAGAGATAGAGACAGAAACAGAGAGGTGCAGAGAGAGACAGAGACAGAATGATGGAAATGGAGAGCAAGAGTGAGAGAGAGAGAGAGAGAGAGAGAGAGAGGGAGGGAGGGAGACAGACGGAAAAGTCAAGCCAAGTTAAAGCATTTCCTGTATCTGACAGAATATGCAATATGTCACACTCAGTTATCTATCTTTAGAAAGGAAACTAGCAAATATATTTTCTTTTCTTCTTAAGGTACAACCTTGATTATTATATTGGCATAGCATTCCAGCTTTTGTTGTTGTGGTGGTTGTTCCTATTTATGTTGTTTTTGTTGATTTTGGTCATCATTTTTTTCCTGATTTTGCTTATTTCACTTGACATCAGTTCATATCAATCTTCCTGTGGTTCTTTGATAGTTTGTATATTTACTGTTCTTTAATATTCCATTACATTCAGGTCACCACTTGTGTTGTGATTGCCTTATCAAGAGTTGTATATGGGACAGCTAGGTAGTGCAGTGGATAAAGCACCAGCCCTGGATTCAGGAGGACCTGAGTTCAAATCCGGCTTCAGACACTTGACACGTACTAGCTGTGTGACCTTGGGCAAGTCACTTAAACCTCATTGCCCTGAAAAAAAAAAAAGAGTTGTGTATTATGTTTGTAATCCTTTGGGAGAGGAGAAGGAAATATGTATTTACATAGTACTGACTACATGCCAGACACTGTGTTAAGCACTTTACAGATATTATATCATTTGAGATGCACAAAAAACTTGAAATTTATTGTGTTATCATGCCCATGTTATGCAAGTCTTTATTCCCCATTCTGTTGTTGTTCAGTCATTCCAGTCATGTCTTACCCTACTTGGCCCTATTTGTGGTTTTCTTGGCCATGATACTGGAGTAGTTGGCCATTTTTTCCCCCAGTTCATTCAACAGATGAGGAAGCTTAAAGCAAAGCAGGTTAAGTGACTTGCCCAGAGTCACACAGCTGATACTCATCTGAGGCCAGATTTGAAGTTACATGTTCCTTACTCCAGGCCCAGTGTTCTATCCATTGTACCACTTAGCTGCCCCCATGCTCATTCCACCACTGAGGAAACTGAAGTATACATAAGTTAACTGACTTGTCCAGGGTCATATAGCAATAAGTGTCTGAGAACAGATTGGAACTCAAAACTCCATGACTCTAGGATTCAGTATTCTATCTACTGTACCACCTTCCTGCCTACAAAAAGGACTGCTCCCACTATTTGGGAGTATTTTAGATTTTAATAATAAATTCATAATTGTTTGATTTCACTGAAAGTATTTTCAAACTTCCAAGACTTATTTCCCTTCTTCCTCTTGCTATTTCATCTAGTCTTTTATACTGCTCACCCTAAAGTCTTTCCCTATTCCATCTATGATTTTCCTTCTTACCTAAGTTAGTAGAGGAGAGGAATTAGAAAGGTCTTCCAGCTCAGGTACACATTGGTTCCAAATTTACAGGAAGAATCTGGTGAGATTGACCCAAGACCAATGAGAAAGAAGAAGGATGAGTTGGGGGAAAAAGGGGAAAAGAAGAAGAAGAAGAAGAAGAAGAAGAAGAAGAAGAAGAAGAAGAAGAAGAAGAAGAAGAAGAAGAAGAAGGGGAGAAAGAAAGGAGAAAGATGAAGGAAGGAAGGAAAACAAAACAAAGTAAACAAAAAATGAAGGAAAATGTTTAATTGTAAGAACAAGATTTGTAGATATTTAATATTAATATAGAATACATTGATCATAAAAGCTCTCTAGGTACCCAGTTCCCCACAGGAAGGCATTCAGGTCAATTGCAATCACAGTCCACATGGGAGTAAGAAATCTTTTCAGAAGCCAGTACCAAAGATCTTTCAGAATGAGTATTCCAGGCTGAGCATATATGAAAAGGGCTTCTCTTATTAATAAATACAGACAGACATTTATGCACTTAGCATTTAGCCAGTCATTGATGTAGCTAGGATTCCACTGTCTAATTAGAAACTTGAGGAGTCTATGTGTCTCTAAAGAGCAATAACCTATTATGGTGTTTCCTACAGTATATTCTGATTCTGAGTCTCTGTTTTACATCCATGCCTACTGACTGAGCATGCACTTTAATTCTGCCATGTGGCCTGGTCAGCAGCTTAGGATTCAGTGACTGAGAAAAGTGTTTGATATCCACTATAAGAGCTATTATTTGATCCTTTGTAGCATCTCTCCCACTAAACAAACAAACAAACACTTCAGGGATGGCCACATATAATCGGATACATCCGAATA
Organism: Dromiciops gliroides; assembly: GCF_019393635.1. Classification (NCBI taxonomy): domain Eukaryota; kingdom Metazoa; phylum Chordata; class Mammalia; order Microbiotheria; family Microbiotheriidae; genus Dromiciops; species Dromiciops gliroides. The sequence goes on from NC_057863.1 coordinate 27,713,789, forward strand.
GAGATTGCTACATGGATATAGAAATCTATTCTCTAAAAAATGATCAGACAACAGTTCACAATATTAAAGTAGTTATAAACTCAGTCAGTAAGCATTTATTAAGTGCCTACTACATGCCAGGCACTGTACTAAGTACTGGAGATAAAGGAAAATACAAGAATGTTCTCTAGGAGCTCACAGTAATGAGAGACAATTTCCAAACAACTATGTGTAAACAAGCTATGTGAAGGATAAATTGAAAAAAAATCAATGGAAGGGAAATACTAGAATTTTAAGAGATTGGGAACAGCATCCTGTAAAACTGATTTTTGCTGGAAAGTAAAGGAGTCTGGAAACTCCAAGAGGAAGAAGTTAAGAAGGAGAGTCTTCTAAAAGTAGGGGGGATAACCAATGAAAATGCTTGTAGTGAGGAAATAGTGTGTCTTATTCAGGAAAAGGGGCATCCAGGTGGCACAGGGGATATGGTGCCAAGCTTGGAGTCAGGAAAAATTCATAATTCTGAGTTCACATTTGGCCTCAGCCACTTATTAGCTATCTGATCCTGGGTAAGTCACTTAACCCTCTTTGTCTTATTTTCCCCATCTATAAAATGAGCTGGAGAAGGAAACAGAAAACCACTCCAGTATTTTTGCCAAAACAACAACAACCACAACAACAAAAAGCAAATGAAGAATCAGACAAATTGAAACAACTGAACAACAAAACTTTGAAGCAAGGAAAACAGTGTAAACAGGTCACAAAGAACATGGGGAGAGGGAGTCATGAGGTACATGAAAATGGGAAATGTGAAGGGAAAGCAGGTTATAATGGGCTTTGAACACCAAACAGGTTTTTAATATAGTCCAGTATGTGATGGGGGAGGGAGGGGATGATATAGTTGTACCTGTAAATTAAGAAGACCACTTTGGTGGTAGAATAAAAATAGAGTGAAAAGTCACAACTGCCAAGCCTCTTCCAAATCCTCCCCTACAAAATGACCACTGCAAACATCAAACAGAATTCTGAATGGGAAAACCAAGAAAAAAAGTCAAAGTCATTCTTCTAAACCAGAGAAGCTTAGGGAAAGAGAAATAGTGTTCCGCACATAAGGCAAGAGGGCTGTCTGAGAGTGCAATGTGGCTGAAATGGCATGAGGTAGTGGCAACAGCAGTTGTATGACCACCCATGGATGTTAACGGGATTAAATAGGTGATCAAAAAGAGACTTCAAAGAGCCTTTTTTATAGAACTAGGTTCAGAAACAAGTGTTATTTACCAGCTCTGTTGTCCACTGCACAGTTCTAGGTCACAGGTCCAGTGCAGGGAAGAGTAAGCACAGTCATAGAGAGCAGGGACCCTACCGGGGTAAAGGTCAGTGTACAGACCAGGAGTGATATGGATAGACCTCTACCCAGTGCACATGACTTTGAAGGCATCAAAGACCTAAAGGCCTCCAGATTAAGCTGTGAAAGCAGGTCATAATAGATAGAAGAGCAGACCAGGAATTATTTCCAAAACTCAAAGATAAGAAGAGCTCAACTTAACAGAACCTAATATAAATTCTGAAATTTATTAATTAATATAAATTCAGAAATTCAGAAATAGACTGGGAAAATGAGCAAACAATAAAACAAAAAGAACTTGATTATAAAAGCTACTATGACAGGGAAGATGAAGACAATAACTCAGAAAACTATTTGAAGACATCTGCAAACAAAACCTCAAAGAAATCAAAGAAATATTCATATTGAACAAAAGTCCAACAAGAATTTCTAGGAATGCTAAGGCAAAAGATAAACAACAACAATAACAACAAAAATATTTTCAGTCAATCAATCAATAAGCATATATTAAGTGCTTATTATGTTCCAGGCATCACATAAGAATGGTATAGGGAAAGTTGAGAAAAAGTGAGAGTTATGCAAGACAATTATGAAAAGAGAATTAATAGGTTGGAAAAAAGAGCACAAGAAATATAGGAAAAATAACTCCTTAAAAACCAACACTGCTTAAATAGTAAAAGGAGTACAAAACTTAAATGCAGAAAATATTTTCTGAAACATTCGAATTAGTGCAGTACAAGCTAATGACTCCATGAGATATCAAGACACAATAAAACAAAATCAAAAGACTGAAAAAATAGAAGAAAATGTGAAATATCCCATATGAAAAATAAATATAATTTAAACAATTATAGAAATTGTAATTGTTCATGAGTAAACTCAAAAACTAATCAATTGCTCATGAGTAAGCCCATATAATAAAAACAACATATTACCTAAATTTATTTAATCAGGGCCATATCAATCAAACTACCAAAGAATTATTTTATAGAGCTAGAAAAAATATTTTTAAAAAAATGGAGAAACAAAGTGTCAAAAATATCAAGAGAATCTCAATGTGAAAAAGTGAAGGTGTCCTAGCAATACCAAATCTCATACTATACTACAAAGTGATAATCATTAAAGCAATGTTTTACTGGATAAGAAATATTGTTTGATCAATAGAATAGATAAGGTTCAAAATATACCAACGTGAATAAGCACATTATCCTTGAGTTTGTCAAACACAAAGATCCTAACTATTTGGTCAAGAACTCACTATTTGCCAAAAACTACTGGCAAAACAAGAAAACAGTCTGTAGAAACTTGGCATAGACTTTACTGATACTTTACACAAATAAAATGTAAAAATAGTTACATGATTGAGACTTATAGGGTAATATAAATTAGGGGAACTTGGAAAAAACAGCAGTTAGAACTATGGATAGGGGAAGAGTTCATAATCAAACAAGAGAAAACTGGGATCAAGGGAAGGAGAGTGGATAATTTTGTTTACATTGAATTAAAAAGGTTTTGCATAAAGAAAATCCAATGCACCCAACATTAGAAGAAAAGTGGAAAACTGGAAGGAACTTACTTAGCAATTTTCTCTGAAGGTATCATTTCTGAAATACATAATGTATTGAGTTAAATTTAGAAAAATAAGAGCCATTCCCCAATTGAAAAATCAAAGTTTATGAATAGGCAATTTTCAAAAGAAGAAAGTTATTAATAATTATAGAAAAATATTCAAAATCACAAATAATTAGATAAATGCATATTAAAGTTACTCTTGGGTACCACCTCACACTTATCGGATTAGCTAACTTGACAGAAAAGTTACATGATAAATGGTGTATGTAATGTGAATAGGTACAGTAGTGCACTGTTGGTGGAGCTGGGAACCATTTTGAACAACAGATGGGAACATTGTCCATAGAACTATAAAACAACGTTCCATTTGACCCAGAAAAAGAACTATTAAACCTGTTCTCTGAGAGATCAAAGGAAAAAGACCCATAGGTACAAAAAATTTATAGAAACTCTTTTTTGCAAATAATTGGAATTTTAAAGGATATTGACCATCTAGGTGATTTGAAATGAGAAAGAGTAAAGAAAAGCAAGTTCGTAGGGAATGACTTAATTTGCATATTTTAAATTAATCAAGTTCCCTGTTGAGAGGGATTGGGGGAAGTATGGAAGTTTTGAGGAGAGATGAAAAGGTTTGGAAAGATTCTGCAGTGAGTGGGACATGGAGTTAATTAGGGAGGTATAAAAGGATTACCAACTTTAAATAATGTTAAAAATATAGTGGACCTGGGCAGCTAGGTGGCACAATGGATAGAGCACCAGCCCTGGATTCAGGAGGACCTGAGTTCAAATCCCACCTCAGACACTTAACATTTACTAGCTGTGTGAACCTGGGCAAGTCACTTAACCCCAATTGCCTCACCAAATATAGACATAGATGATAGATGATAGATAGATAGATAGAGAGAGAGAGAGAGAGAGAGAGAGAGAGAGAGAGAGAGAGAGAGAGATACAGTGGATCTAATCAAGATGATTTTGTAATTTTCTCCAACTTTGTTCAGCAGTGTAAACATAGGACTGAAGGTAGTGGATTGTAGGAGTGATCCAAAGCTGAGGCTTGGCAGGCCAAGAACTGTGATATGAAAAGGGACCTAAGGACTCAGGCAAAGAGGATAGTGTAGAGTAGAACTATGTAACCAAGAGGTTACAATGAAGAAGGGAGGAAGATTTAGCTACTGTAAGCATTATGGCCTGGGAGAGATCTGATGAGTCAAGGGATTAGTGAAACTGTAGAGAGTGATGAAAAGGGCAGCTAGGGAGGCTTTGTTTCCTTAAGAAGAAGGGAGCCAGGTCTCAGCATCAGAAAGAAGAGGGAGCAGAGAAGAAAGAGATTTTAGATACAGGCATTTATTGCCTATGAGATAAGCATTCCATCAACAGAGTGAAAGAGGTGACTCAATTTTTTGGGTGACTCACTTTTTTGGTTGGTTGATCATATGATGGTGGGGAGGTGAGTAGAAGGGAATGGGGATAAATAATTTGACTTTACAGGAAGGGGAATGGGGTTTGAATGATGACTCCTGGGAGTTCAGAATCATGTCCATGTAAATAGTATGACAATGAAGGAGTTTTCTCATCATTAAGGCTAGAATTTATATAGGTTTTCATTGTCAATAGTAGTTTGAAGTCATTTCAGGGACTTGAGCAGTTCCAGCAAAGCAGAAAGAACTAGCAGCTGAAGGAATTCTACATTTCCCCTTTCCCCAAGTCAGGACAGCAAGATGGAGATTTGATAGAATGTCCTTTTCTAGGCAAGAAATGGGTGAGATGCAATACCACTTTCTCCCCTCACCTCAAAGGCCAAATGTTGATGTCATGGAAAACTGTACAAGATCAGAGAGGTACTCTGAGTAGTAGATATTAAGCTGTGTTTGCCATTATAATGTGCAATCTTGCAGAAGTTACTTAAACTCCCTAAGCCTTGCCTACCTTCATCTGCTAATGAGATGGATCATATATATTTTGTAATCTCTGTGAATACTTCTAGCTCCAAAACCCTATTTTTCTAAACATTAATAAAATGCATTATAAGGCAATGGCACTTATGTTCATTCGCCATTGGATCACTACCCTGATCCCTTTTCAAGGAGAGAAAACCAGTTTGGGGATGTTCTTACTATTATATTTTTTTCCCTTTTCTACTTGCTTACAAAAGCAATGGATGCCCTGTAATGCCTTGTTAGTATTTCTTCAGTGAAAAGAAGAATACTTGTGCCAAAATTACATTCTATGCTAATTTTTCAGGAGATGCTTCATTTATTCAACCTACTAATAACATACTCATTGGGCCCTTAGATAAATCCTAAATTAAATTGCCCAAATACAACAGGAAAACAAACAAATAAATTAGCAAGCCAGCATGAAATGTTGTATCTATTGAAACCTGAATACACAATTTGGATTCTGAAATCACTGGAGGAATGGGTAAGTACCAGGATGGGGTAGGAGAGTGCTCTTTGTAGGAATTTTTAAGTTGACAAAGATATTTGATATTTGTTCGGCTCACAGACACACAATATGTATGATTAAATGCATATTGTAAGCTCTTGGAGGGAAAAGGCTCTATACATTTCTATCATTCTGATTCCCAGAAATATGCCCAGTACTTTACACCAGTGGTATTAAGATACAGTAGAAATGAGGGCCACTAAACCTTACAGGATTCCTGTGGGCCATATACTAAGTTAAGAAATCACACATTCCCATTTTCTGTTTTCTTTGTATTTTAATTCATTTTGTTAAATATGTCCTGATTATATTTTAAGCTGATTCATCCTGTAATTAGGAGTGTTACAGTCATGTGCCCCTATTAGCTGTACGTTTGACAACTCTTAGGGACCTATAATTTTACTGGTATAGGAAACTATCAGTGAAGAAACCCCCTCTATGAATGTGGACTAGCACCTTCCCTTTAATTTCAAGTCTTGGCCCCAGAAATGTTCAGTGTTTTACCCAGCATGCATCAGAGGATTGCACCCAAATATTCCTGAATCTGAATTAAACCATGTTAACTATGCTGCTTCTCAACTGAGATATCAAGGAATAAATGTAATAAATCTTTTTGGAATTGAATTGTTTCTTGAATTGATTTTTTTTTTTATCCATTGCTAGCGATGAGCTCTTTCACTAGCATTTTCCCTTCTCTAATCTACCTTCCTTCCATAAATCTGTTATAACAATAATCCTGAACCACTGCTCAGATCATGGCAATCCTTGGCTCTACAGACTTCAGTGATTCACTATAGCCTCTAGCTAAAATAAAAATTATTTAAAGCCCTTCAGAATCTAGCTGCCTCCTACTTTTTAAGCTTGGTATACTAATCCCCTTCTTGCAATTTATGTTCTAATCAAAACTATCTCCTTGATATTCCTCATTCAAATGATTTCACCTTTGATCTCTTTGCCTTTAAAAAAATTGTTCCCCATTCCTGGAATGTACTTTTTTCTCAGATCTGCCACTTACCATTCCTAACTTCTACTGAAGCTTACATCAAATGCAACTACACTAAGCTTTCCCTAATACTTTTGCTTTATCCACCATTGCTTTATATTTATTTTATACATTTTATATTTACTTATTCCTGTACATATCATTTCCTCCAATAAAATGTAATATTTTAAAGATCAGAAACCATTTATTTTATCTCCACATAAAGTGTGGTACACAGTCACTTGATATATTTTTCTTGATGGATAGATAGAATGCATGACTGGAACTAAAATATATTGAAGAAATATAATGGTCATAAATGTAAAATCCTATATAGAGTCAAGAAATCAATCTCACAAGCATAAGATTTATGTGGCAAATCTAGACAGCATTTGAGATGAATAAGAAAAAGGCTCAATTCAAATCAATACAATATTATTACAATAAAAAAGGTTATTTAATTTTTGAATCTAATAAAAAATATACAACATTCAGAAAAAGTCACTGAAAATTCCACTGTTCTTACTCTAGTTGGGGAGTGGGGCGAAAATATGTACATAGCACCTACTATGTGCTAGGGACTATATTAAGTAAGCACTTTACAAGTTTTCTCTCATTTGATCCTCATGACAACCTTAGGAGGTGAGTACTCTTATCATTTCTATTTTACAGTTGAATAAACTGAGAGAAAAAGAAATTAAATGACTTATCTAGAACCACATAGCTTGTGTGAGGCTAGATCTGAAATCATGACTTCCTGACTCCAGACCCTGTGGCCTACCCACCAGTCAATCTATATCTATGGCATTATGTTCAATTCTGGTTACCATATTTTAAGAAAGAGTGTAATAAACTAAAGCATATTCACAAAAAAGAAACTAGAATGTCTCAAGAATTTATTCATAAAAGGATTAATTGAAGAAACTAGGAAAGTTTTGCCTGGAAAAAAATCCTGAAAGAAAGATGAAAATTATATTTAAATGACTGTTACTTATATTTAGACATTCTGTTTGGCCCTCATGCAGAATTAGGAGTACTGCCATGGATGAAAGTTGAAAGATAGCGGATTTTGAATAGGCATAAGAAAAATTGCCCTAACAATTAGAGTTATTAAAATGCAACAGACTGCTTTAAGAGACAATGACTTACCATTCATGAGGTTTTCATTTGAAGACTGGATAGCCAATTGTCAATGACTGATATTGAGAATGAAATATTTGTACAGCTATGTGTTAGCCACATTTAACTCAGATCCTTTCCAGATCTGAGATCCTGTTAGACTTAGCTGACTCAAGTAGGAAGATTGATTTAAGTGGAAGGGAGTTAAGATTAAAAAGATCAAATTGGAAAGAAATTAAGCATAATTCTTAAACTTAACAATAACCTTGGGCTTCTTCCAGTGATAAAATAAACCACTGAAGGCTATAGAGTTCAGGAATGAAAGAATGGCTTCCTACTGGAGAATGGCCATCCAAACAGTGGAATATGAATGCAATGGAATGTTATTATGCCATTATTATGACAATTTGAGAAGAAATAGGGAAAACCTTCATAAACCTACACAGAACATAGTGAGCAGATTTAAGAAAATAATGGACACAGTAATACAATAATATAAAGAAAAACAACCCTGAACCCTAAAAATTATGCAATATGAGTGCAAATGAATGAAGAGGAAGATGAAATATACCGCTTACCTTCTGAAAGAAAGGTGATAAATTTAAAATGCAGAAAGAAACACATTTTAACATGGATAATATTGTAATTTATTGGGGGGGGGGGTTCTGGACTATGTAGATTTATGTTTAGGGATTTGTTTTTCAGTTTGTGTGTGTTTATGTGTATACACATATATGCATACATATATGTTGCTCAATGAAAAAGATTATGGGGTAAATTTAATAAAATATGTGTTGCTTGAAAAATAAAAATATTACATTTTATAAATTAAAAATATTATAGAAACTATTTTGACTGGAGATGATTCTGGATTTGCTAGTCAAAATAGGCTAGAAATGGAGAAGATAGGTCAGAGAGTGTAGTTAGGAGAATACTTAATTTATATATGAGTTCACTAGATTTACACTAGATTAGTGTAAAGAGGGAAGGAAGTATTTGAAAAGACACTAGGTATAAAACTTGAATCTAAAGCAGTTTCCATCACTAATTAGGTATGTAGGTTCAAGTCCATCTTTACCACTTACTAACTGTATGACAGGAAAGTAACTGAACCTGTCTGGGATGCACTTTCCTCCTATTTAAAATGAAGGTATTAGACCGATTGTTCTTTACTATTGTTTTAAGGTCCAATAAATGTTCAACCTCATCACTTAGCTTAAATGGTCCTCTTCCATGCTACTAATGGTCTGTAACCATAAATACTACTGGCCTCTTCTGAATTCTAATCCTTCTTAACTTCTCTACAGTATTTGACATTCTTCTGGGTCATAAGAACAACAAAATAGAGACCATTAGATGTGAAACATAAATATTGAAATGAAAGACAATCAATCTAGAAGAAAAGAAGCAAAATTCCAATAATTTTGAAAGAATACATGATTAAGGTAGCCATAGAACAGATTTATCTTGAATTATTTGACACTTGACCATTCTGTCTTCTTGGATAATTTCTTCTTTCTGTGTTTGAGTTGCCCTTTTCTCTCGTAATTATCCAGCTAAATGTTCCAACAGTTCTTTACTGATTCATTATCATTGTCACTGCTATTCATTGTTATACCCTGATGTTCAGTATGAGAACTTCTTCCCTTTTTTTTTTTTTTTTTTTTTGCAGGGCAATGAGGGTTAAGTGATTTGCCCAGGGTCACACAGCTAGTAAGTTTCAAGTGTCTGAGGCCAGATTTGAAATCAGCTCCTTCTGAATCCAGGCCAGTGCTCTATCCATTGTGCCACCTAGCTGCCCTCATAACTTGTTCATTTTTAACTCTATACTCTCAATGCCCTTATGAACTCATGTGGTTTAGTTATCACATTTGTGTAGGTCACTCCCAGATATCACTAAAATCTTGTCCTACTCTCTCCCTGAGGTCCAGTTTTATATCACCAACTGTCTCTTGGGTATTGTAAATTAGTCAGAACATAGGCACCTCAAATCTAAATTGTGTGAAATACTAAATTTTCCACAAATTCATCTATCTTCTGAAGTTTGGTAATACTATCAGAAGAAATACACTAAGTTTAATTACCTCAGTTTCATGCTTTACTCCCTCACTCTCATTCATCTCACTTGTTCAAGAAGTTGTAAGATCTTATTGTTTCTATAACTTTCCCATATATTACACTCCTTTTCACTCACACATCAACCACACTGGATCAGACATTAATCATCTCTTTCCCGGATTATTAGCAAGAGTGTCCTACTTGTTTTCATCTCCTCAAGTGTCTCTTCAATCCAATCCATGTTCTCTGAAGCTGACATTTTCCCCTAAAGTTTGTTTCTGATAATATTCTCCCTATATTAAATAAACTCCAGTTATCACATATTTCCTCTAGAATCAAATAAACCTGTCTGTTGAGAATTTAAAATCCTTGACAATCCAGCCTCTTCCTAGTTGACCAGTATTAAACATTAAATATTGTTTCAAAATTCATGATTCAGCCATACTAACCTACTTCCTTTTTCATTCACCCAAAACTTAATCTCCCATTTTTAGACCTTTCCAATAGCTTTCTCTCCACTTCTTGGAATACCTGGTTTTCTTCAAGATTGAGTTTAAGAGCTACCTTTGACAAGAGGTTTTTCTCTTCTTCCAGCTGTTAGTGCATTCCTTTCTGAAAGCAGCTATTGGTCATTTTATATTTATAAACTACATGCTGGTATACCTACATACTATCTTTCTCATTAGAATGTAAACTCCTTTAAGGAAAAGATTATTTCACTTTTGTCTTTGTACCCTCACTGTTTGGTAGAGTCTCTGGAACATGCTAAACTCTTTAAACAGGATTATTGATTGGTTGATTGATTTAGGGATTGATGCTCTAATACCTAACTTCTTTCTTAGGGGACATTTTAATAGCTTTTGATTATAAATGCTCAGTCTTATGGATTACTCTACAGTCTAGGATATAAGCCTGACCTCCTACTCTTTCTTTATTCCTATATTCCCTTTCTCCATTATGTAACTCTTAGGTGCTTTGGATTCAAAATAATTGACCTGCTTAATTGCATAGTATCTTCTCCCAAAATTTTCAGTTTCCTAAAGGCAGTGAGCATAAAAACTTGGCCTTTGTAGCATCATATGAGATACGTAACTCACAGGGGGAAAAAGTCTCTTTTATGCTTCTGCAAACCATTTTATCAAAGTTTTACCTCCCTCTTGCCCCCCCCGCCCCATCCCAATTCAAAGACATAAAGTCTTCTTTAGGCATTTTAAACAGCCTCATTATTAAATTTAGAACAAATAAGATTCAAAGAAATATGAATTTTATGGGCATTAGAGTTCAAAAATCCTGTTCTGTTTTACAATCTTATTATAGACTCATGTAAGCATAGCAAATTATGTAATATCTTGGGTTCACATTTTCTCTATCTTTTGCAATGAATGAATGTTCTAATATTTGTCTATCTCTCATAGTGATGGCATAGGTGCTATAGTTCTAAAATGGAAACATTGTGTATTTGCTAAGGGTTTAAGTACATTTCAATTTAATAACTTTTCTCTTTATATTGAACATAAATGAAAGTTGAGAAGTATTTTGTAATAATTTATGGAAACCTGGTTAAGGAGTCAGGGTGACTGAGTCCAATATCTCCTTCTAAAACTTAATAGATAAAAGAATTTTGGTGAGTCACTTTGCCTCTTGGGCTTCAATTTATTTTGAACTGTTGAACCAAATTTAGATATAATCTCCTTTGAGAAATAGTGTGACTGCCTGATGTGGCCAAAATACCTAGTCTCAGAGCCCCAGGTAACTATTTAAGATTACAAATTCCAAAACAGAAAATACTGATCTGCATTGATAGAGGCAATTTGCTCATTGGTAGCTTTTTAAATGGGTGGAACCACAGGTATGGATTAAGGAGGATGAACAATAAAATAAGATCAATAGATATAGTTAAGAACTATTTGGTCTTAAGACACTTGGGTTCATATTCCAGCCCCATCACTAACCAGCTATGGAACATTCAACATGTTTCTTGGCCAATCAATTTTGGCACCAGAACAATAGGAATTGTCAGAGAATAATCCTATAGAATCAAGAGACAAATAGAAGTAAAGAACATCATAAATCACTGTGTTATAAAATTAAAAGGTATACTAAATTTTTTATTGTCGAAATTTTAAGAAAAAAATACTTTAACTGCATTTGTTAGTATAGAATATAACACAGGCTTTTCAGGGTTTAGATGAGGTAGGGACTTTTACTTTACTTCAAATATTTATTACAAGTTGTTTTTATGTTTGTTTTAAATTTTTGATGGTTGGATGGCTACGACTATAAGCATATTAAGCAAGTTTTTATCTTATATCATCTTAAAAATAATTTTGACTCACTTTAATAATATTAAAATGTCATGTGAACTTGACTAGTGTATAATTATTAATCTAAGACAAGGTAAGATAAAGACTGAAGATTTTGAGTTTCTATGGTCCCTTTATATATTTTTGATATCACCCTTTATACCTAAATAAGGTATTCATTTTGACCTTATCTAGGTATATTGTGTGATGTGATAGTCTGCACCTAGTTTCTACTAAAGTGCTTTAGAGTTTCCCCAGCAATTTTTGGGAAGTGATGAGTTCATATCCCCAGAGCTTCAATTTCTCGGTTATCAAACATTAGATTCATATAGTCATTTACTACATGAATTGGGTACCTAATCTATAGCATGGATCCACCACTCTATTTCTTAGCCAGTACCAAACTGTTTTGATTATTATTGTTTTATAATTTGAAGTCTATTCCTGCTAGCCTGCTATCCTTCATATTTTTCCACTGATTTCCTTGATATTATTGACCTTTTGTTCTTTTAGGTGAATTTTGTAATTTTTTCTAGCTCTACAAAATAATTACTTCATAGTTTGATTGGCATATTACTGAATATGTACATTAACTAATGTAGAATTCTCATTTTTATTAAATTATTTCATCCTACACATAAATAATGAATATTTTTCTCATTGTTTAGATATTTCTTTATTGGTGTGAGTAGTGTTTTGCAATAGTTTTCATAAAGTCCCTAGGTTTGTCTTGGCAGGAAAATTCCCAATTTTTTTATAACATCTGAAGTTATCTTAAAAGTAATTCCTCTTTCTACATTTTCCTTCTCAGTTTTATTAGTAATATGTAGAAAAGCTGATGATCTAGGTGGGTTTATTTTGTATCCTGCAACTTTATGAAAGTTGTTAACTGTTTCTATTAGTATTTTAGTTAATTATCTATTGTTCTCTAAATATAACCTCAAATCAACTGGAGTGATAGTTTTGTTTGTTCATCCCTTATCTTTATTTCTTTAATTTTTTTCAAGTCTGATTGCTATCATTTCCAGTAGCTAGCATTTCCAGTACAATATTAAATGACAGAGGTGATATAAATATCCTTGCTTCACTCCTGATTTTATTGTGAAGGCTTCAAGTATATTCCAATTATGTATAAAGTTTTTCTCATTTTTATATAGATACAATTTAAAATTTTAAGAAAGCCTCCATTGCTTCTTTTTTTTTTCCATTTACTTTAAAATGAGTGTTGTATTTTGTCAAAGGTTTTTTCTGCAACTATTGTTATGATCATGTGGGGTTTTTATTATTGATATGGTCAATTATGGTAATAGTTTTCCTAATATTCAACCAGTTTTGCATTCCTGATCTAAATCTTACCTGTTTATAGTGTACTATCTTTGTGAAAAATTACTATAACTTCCTTTCTAGTATATTACTGAAATAAAATTGCATCAATATTTATTAAAGAAATTCCTCTATGTATTTTTTTTCTTTATGTTTTTCCTCTCCATAGTTAAGGTTTCCTTCTTTCTTTTTCCTAATCAAAATAATCAGTGGTTTATCTATTTTATAGATTTTTTCATTAACCCAAGACCTAGTTTAATGTATTAACTGAATAGTTTTCTTATTATCAATTTTATTTATCTTACCTTTGGTTTTCAGAATTTCCAATATGGTGTTCAATTAGAGATTTTTTTCTTTGTTCTTTTTTAAGTTTGTTTGTTTGTTTGTTTTTTAGTTATATGCCCAATTAATTGATCTGTTTTTTCGACTCTTTTATTGATGAAATGGTTTAGAGATATACATTTTCCCCTAAGCACTGCTTTGGTCACATCCCCAAAATTATGAAATATTTTCTCATTCTTGTCCTTCTATTTAATGAAATTATTGATTCTCTGACTTTTTTTGACCCACTCATTCTCCAGGATTAGATTATTTTATTTCTGATTAATGTTTAATCAATACCTCCATAGCTCTTTATTGAAAGTTATTTATATTGTGTTGTGGTATGAAAAGGATGCATTTAATATTTTTGCTTTTTTTGTATTTGATTGTGAGGTGTGTAAGCCCTAATCTGTACTCATTTGTTTAATGGTACCATGTACAGTTGAGAAAAATATGCACTCCTTTCTGTTACCATTCAGTTTTCTTCTGAGGTTTATAATGTCTAACTTAGGTTTATTCATCTCCTTAACCTATTTATTTTATTTTTCAAGTTATGTAACTGAGAGGGAAAAGTTGAGGTCTCCCACCAGTATACTTTAATGGTTTATTTCCTCTTGTGTTTAACTTTTCCTTTAAGAATTTGGAGGCTATGCCATTTGGTGCATGTGTTTTTATTATGGATGATGATTTCATTGTCTATGGTGCCTTTTAACAATATGGTGGTTCTCTGCTTATCTCTTTTAATAAAATCAGTTTTTTTCTTTGTCTTAGACCATGATTGCCAGCCCTGGCTCTTTTGTTTTTGTGAGGCAATTGGGGTTAAGTGACTTGCCCAGGGTCACATAGCTAGTAAGTGTAAAGTGTCTGAGGTCAGATTTGAACTCTGGTCCTCCTGAATCCAAGGCTGGTGCTCTATCCACTGTGCAACCTAGCTACCCCTAGCCCTGGCTTTTTTACTTCAGCAGAAACAGAAGAGTTAGTTCCCTAGACCCTTATTTTAATGCTATATGTGCCTCACTGTTTGAAGTACATTACTTGTAGAGAACAAACGGTTGGATTCTGGTTTCTAATTCATTCTGCTGTTTCCATTTTAGCAATGAGTCTCTCTCTCTTTCTCTCTCTCTGTCTCTCTCTCTCTCTCTCTCTCTCTCTTGCCCCTCCTCTAAAGCTCTTTATTCTTTACAGAATTACATATCACCAGCCCTCTCTTCCTTTAACATAGTAGCTGTTAAATCTTATGCAATACTGACTATGGCTCTACAAAATTTGAATAATTTCTTTCTGGTTGTTAGAAATATTTTCTCTTTGATTTGGGGGTTTTGGAATTTGGCTATAATTTCCCTGGGAGTTTTCCTTTTATGATCTCCTTCAGGTATTCATAAATGATTTCTTTCCATTTCTATTTTACCTTCCAATTCTAGGATATTGGGCCACTTTTCCTTAATACATTTTTTTTTGTATTATGATGTGTGAGATTAATATTGGATATTAGATCATAAATCTCCCCTACTTAACCTTTCCCTTAATTTATCTCCCAGACTAGTAAATGGAAGAAGCTTCTGGTTTTCTAGATAGAGCTTTTATTGTATGGTAGTCACAAGGTGATGTTGATTAGAAGGATAGGAAAGTAGAAATACAATACAAATCATCTTAAGTCTAGGCTTAGTCTATATTCCATATAAAACTCACCAAAAGCAGAAGGCCACCTTTGGGGCGAGAGACCACGTCAAGCGCGTGCTGTTAACCGAGAGCCGGCCGAGTCAAACTCCAGTCTGCGTCTGTCTGTGCAGCGCAGCCAGGAGACCAGCAGAGCAGGAAAAAAGTCCCCACTTCTGTTCTCTCCTTGCCTTTTAAGCTCGCACCCCAGAAGTCGAGTGCTCAGCAGGCAATCTGGCCTGAGTCGCAGGCGGACTGGTGTGCGTAACTCATGCTGTTGGTCTCCTCCCCAAAAGGGTGGTCCTAAAAAAAACCTGGCGTCTCTCCATTATCTAACTGACTGTTAAAACTTTTTACCACAGATGCATAGTTTGTTTTGTTCTGTTTTGTTTTGTTTTATCATGGTTTTCAGGTAATCCAATACTTTTTAAATTATCTCTCCTCAAGATATTTTTTTTCAGGACAGTAGTTTTTGCAATGAGATACTTCATACTTGCTTCTACATTTGTCTTTTTTTTTTTTTTTGGCTTTGTGTTTCCTCTTGATTTCTCATGGAGTCATTAGCTTTCATTTTCACTTTTTCCATGCCTACTTCTAATTTTTGAGGAATTTTTTCCTCCAGTGAGCTTTTCTATCTTTTTTCCCCCCATTTGGCCAATTCTGCTTTTTAAAGAGTTATTTTCTCAGTTATTTTCATGCCTTTTTTTTCTTTTTCTCATTTGGACAATTCCTTTCAAGCTTCAGGCTTTTTCATACTGCTATTTTTAGAGATAGATCTAGGGGGTTGGATGCTTTTGCTGCTTTCAAAGTGGTATGATCTACTGATTGGTGTGTTCACTGCTCTCTTGGTCTCCACTCTGATCCTTATGCAGGAAGAGCCCTTACTCACTTAATATTGTGGTCACTGTTGATCCTCAGAACCCAGATTCCTTGTGACTGGAAGTGATATTGCATACTGATCCCTTGTGAACAAAAGCAATACTGATCTCCAGGGTCCCTATTTCCTCTTGACTAAAATTGCAACTTTCTGCCTTTGAACTATGACCATAAATTGAGTATAGTCAATAGATTTGCCAAACAGCACCTAATCTTTCATCAAGTGGTAGCACAAGGGTCCCTTGTATTTTTTTTTCTGACTAGTTTCCTGGTTCCCACACCATCTTTAGTTTGAGAGCTCCTGAAGCTGCTGCTGCTTCTTTCACCACCACCTAATCCAACTACTTTTATTTCATTCATGTGCCCACTGGTCCAGCTTCCATCACCATTTCAAAGTTCTTTGTGACTTCCTAAGCTTTTTGTGCTGGAATAATGTCTTTCTCTGACCTTTTGTTAACTCTGACACTACAGAAATCTATTTAAGGAACTATTTTAAAGTTGTTTGGAGGGGAATGTTAGAAGAGTTCATCATCTGGGTTCCACTCCAGTTAAGGCACTTGGATATATTCTTCTAATTATTTTTTTAGGTTTCTCTTATTTTACTTTCTCAAGCATAATAGTACTTTGTGCCACTCCTTAGCAGTATTCCTTAGTACTTACATCTTCCTTCCTGTGGTCTTTTTCCTAGCAACTGCTAAAAGAGATGTCATTGTTTAGAAATCCTAAAACATGTTTTTATTATGATTTACAAAGAATGGTAAAATAATCTCAATTATTATCTACAGAATGTGAGGCACATCGAAGGAAGTCACACCCATACCGAGACTTCACCATGGTTTGAACTAGATTGTTTCTAAAGTTCCTTCCAGCTTTAAAGCTATTAGTTTCTTTTTCACCAATTAAATACTTAGTTTTATGTTTCATCTTTTCAGTATATGATACTGAAGGACCATATCTTAGAAAACTTTCATTGCTCCTAATGAAATTTTAAGTAATTTATTTTAAAGTACATGTCTTCAACTACCTTTCCAAAGACAAGAAGTATAGTAGTGAAAGAATGGACTTCCCCTCTTCCCTGCTTAACTTCCTCCTGCATCTTTCAGTTCTTATTTTATACCTAAAGTGCATCTTTATTTTTTCCACTAGTAAACAACACAAGCTTTAATCATGGCTAAAATTTTCAATTTTCCTTTTGTTTTCAATTATCATACCAGGTCAAACAATGCACTGCCTAAATCCCATGGGAATTAAGTAATTTATTTCAGTGATATTGCTTAAGAGTTCCCTAGTCACCCTCTTGACTCCTTGCACACACATCCAGAAACTGAGCTAGGATCATAGAGTAGAAAGATCATCTCTCATATCTAAAGAGATGGATTCAAATCTCACTTCTGTTGCTTGCTATCTATATGACCTTAGGCATTAGATGGTGCTTTTATCATCCAACAAATTAGGGGCTTGATAAACTTAATATATTTCTTCCAGCTTAAAATCTATGATATCAAGAGTAACCATTCCTTTAAGGAGTTTTTATTCTATGAGTGAAAAAGAACAGGTGCATAAATAAGAATATATGAGGAAATGAAACCTATTAAAAAAAGTTATGAAAGGTAATGAGGTATAATTTAGAGTCCCTAGACTCAGAATCAGGAAGACATGGATTTAAATCTTATCTTTCTATACCTACTAAACTCTGTGACCCTGGGAAATTTATTTAATGTTTTTGTGCCTCAATTTCCTTTTCCATTAAGAGAGGGGATAGGAATATAGGGTCTCTGAGTTTCCTTTTAGCTCTAACTTTTGTTCCATAGACTTCAAAATCTCTGTGAAGGAAATATAGCCTACATTGGAACAAATGATGGTTGCTATCATCAAAAAATAATTGGAAGTCAGTCTTAACAATACTTCTCCTGTAAAGCCTTCATTTCTCCCCTCCAGCCTTGAATTACTGAAGCCCCATTGACATTCTCAGGGTCACACTAAAGCCTGTTAATAATTCTTTTGTCTAGTGTTTGGGAAACATTGTAATTATGAAATGAATGGAAAGGATTAAAAGTGGAGCTTTGCTACTTTAAGTAGAAAAAGACCTCAAGGGAAGGTTCAGAATGTTTTGGTCTTCACGTATTTCAGAAAAGGATCTGTTTCAGAATGAAGAATACTTGTCAGAGCTATAAATTAGGTGGGACAACTTGTGGTGTTTTTTGTTTCTTTGTTTTTGGGGGGTGAATAGCTTAGTGATTGCTTTCTTCTCCATGTGACCCTCCAGGCCAATGTTCCCATATCTCATGATCTGCTTCCAAATAATATACTATACTCTACCTATACTACATAACCATGACCAACTTTCACTTCACCAAATGGGCCCAGGCCATTATCCCCAATGTCTCCAAATCCTCAAGTCTTTCTTCAGACACGTACTGTCACAGGTATGTCCTCCTCATTTCTCCTAGTGGTTAGGGAGTTGGGTACCAACAGCTGGACTTTGGAAGTGTGCACCAAAATTTCTCCCAAATGGCCTACCTCCTCTCCACCTCTCTCTGTGTAGCTGTACCCACTACCAGGGGGTGTTCTTGTGTTCCACCCCACCCTTAAATGATTTTTTTTCTGAGCTCAAACAAGCATACCGAATTACATAATTACTACTCAACTCTCTCTCTCTCTCTCTCTCTCTCTCTCTCTCTCTCTCTCTCTCTCTCTCTTTCCACTCTTATGTTCTCCCTCTTTTTAACTCTCTACTTTTCTCTGTGAGAAAAAAAATATTAAAAATGTTTTTCATAAGCAAACCCAGTTTTAGCTCCTTTCTCCCCCCAACTTCAGAAAGTTCAGTTCTTGAGGAACTTTAGCTGGTTTGTACAGTAGGAATGGAGATAGATTCTTTTGTCTAGTTCATTGAAGGACTGGTGAGATTAACCACTCCTAGATAATGGACTAGCCTTGAGCAACTTGGGGGAAGAATCTTTTTGCATACTTCCCCTGATGTCATCCTAGAGCTACTTTTAATTTGGACCACCCTCAAGTCATTCAATGGAATTGAATGATACTAACCAATTATCTTGGATCAGTGTGTACTGACTGACCTCAGTCAAAAGAGGATAAAAGCCTGGCCCACTCAAGGTGGGTGGGAGTTGGTACCATTTGGTTCAGAATGCTGTCTCTTGGTGCTCCTCTCCTCTTAGGACAGAGAAGGTAATGCAGGACTTATGAACTGTGCTTGAGATCATGTGCCAGCTCTCTGAGACACAGCATGATTCCTCTGGGGCCTTTATCCTGCTTGTGCTGAACTGTTACATGGTAAATTCTTTACTGAAATCCAATATTAAGGAATGATAAATGCTACCAAAATGGGTGCCATAGCCATTAATATAGAAGTAGCAATAATTTAGAAAGCACAGTCTAGAAAAATAAAATACATCTCCTAGGGGGCAGCTAGGTAGCTCAGTGGATAAAGCACCAGCCCTCGATTCAGGAGGACCTGAGTTCAAATCAGACCTTAGACACTTGACACTTACTAGCTGTGTAACCCTGGGCAATTCACATAATCACCATTGCCCTGCAAAATAAATAAATAAATTGAAATTGAAAAAAAAAACAAAAACACATGGGGGCAGCTAGGTGGCACAGTGGATGGAGCACCGGCCCTGGAGTCAGGAGTACCTGAGTTCAAATCCGGCCTCAGAAACTTGACACTTACTAGCTGTGTGACCCTGGTCAAGTCACTTAACCCCAATTGCCTCACTAAAAAAAAAAAAAAAAAAAAAAAAACCCACATCTCCTACCCTTCCTCTTTCCTTCCATCATCTCTTCTTATTTGTCTCCATCCCACCATCCTAAGATGAGACTCCTTTAAACAAAATGTAAAGCTGGAATTATACTGATGTTGTTATATTACTGGAGGGAATCCCCCTCCCCCATTTGAGTATTTTCCTCTTTGTTAAGTAAAAGCCAACTGGAAATGATGGAACAATTTAAAGAGGAAGAAGAGTCCATAAGTAAATGACACCATTAGGAAAAACAAGCATAAAAAAGACTTTGTACGTAGGGAGGGGCACGTTTCATTCGTGCAGTACAGTTCATTTGGCAAGACGGTTCAAATACCTCGTAAAACATATGATAAACACATACATTAGCTCATTGGTGCTCATTTTCCTTGGAAGGTACCACATGCATTCTAGTACAAAATTATATAATGTTAGGCTGCTTATGCTTGATTGAGGTTCTTTTCCCTTTAAAATCAAAGGCAAATTATGAATTATCTCAGCATCCTAATTCACGTGGGCTTTTTATTACTTCTATCCCTGAGGAACAAAACCCTTTCTATAGAGAGCAGTGAGCTCCTTCTTACCTTGGATCTCTCTCTAGCATTTTTTTTTTCTCTGTACTGGGCTTTAGTCTCAAGGTTGTTAATGGTCAGCTACCTGATGTTCTCTCCCAAATACCATGGTAATCAGTTACCAGCAGATGCCCAAACTTCAGAATGAAAGGGGCACTATGTATAATTTATGAGGTCCCCAGGGCCATATTTCATTTTTACAATTGTTTGTCTTATTCTGAATTTTCTGGTCTAAGAAGGAAACATTTAGTTCTTTATTGTTGTTTTGTTTTTGTTTTTCCATTTCTGAAAGGCATCTAGGCTTTGCATGATCGATAAAGGGTTGACTTTGGAATTTGGAAGACATAGATTCAAGGCCCCTCTATGAAACACAATAATTGTGTTACCATGGGCAAATAGTTTAACCTTTCCACACACGCCCCAAGTAATATTTTTAAATCTTCTGGCTGAATCACATCATGGGAAGGATTTTAATACTGGGAGTTTGCCCTACACTTTGGGTTTCTTATTACCATGAAATCACAATTATGAATAAAAACAGTAACAGGATGTAATGGTGTTTTTTGGTTTGTGGCTTGAGAGTTACATTTGGAATCAAGAAAATGTATATTCAAATTTTGATTCTATGATTTAATATACATTCAGAAATACCTGAAGAAATATAAACATTCTCAACCTCAGGTAATATTATGCATGAGAGTGAGGATTTGAACACAGTGTTTCTGTGGTTAAAAAGTATGGGGGGGGGGGCGCAGCTAGGTAGCACAGTAGATAAAGCACTGGCCCTGGATTCAGGAGTACTTAATTTCAAATCCAGCCTCAGATACTTGACACTAGCTGTGTGACCCTGGGCAAGTCACTTAACAACCCCCATTGCCCCGCCAAAAAAAAAAATGATGTGGGGGGCAGCTAGGTGGTGCAATGGATAAAGCATTGGCCCTGGGTTCAGGAGGTTGTGAGTTCAAATCTGACCTAAGACACTTGATACTTACTGGCTGTGTGACCCTGGGCAAGTTACAAAATCCTCATTGCCCTGCAAAATAAAGAAATAAAAGAAAAAGAAAAAGAAAAAGAAAGTATAGGAACCAAGCATGGCTGTTTGTGTCCCCAGACACTTCACAGCACTAATTCTATGAATACCCCAAAACAATATGATCATCTGACTTTCTGGATTCTCATGTGATACAAGGAAGAGAAAGAAAAAAAAGAGAGAAAGGAACAATTCAGTGTATCTCTCATTTTAGAAATGCCTCACATGGATGAGTTTGCCATTAAATCTTCACCATCACCTACTTTTTTGACAGAGTCTTTCTGACTCTCACAAGATACTTATGATTCTTCCTTATTCTCTTTCCTTCCATCCATCTCTTGCTATAAAAAATAATAATAGCTAGTATTTCTAAAGTGTTTTAATGTTTTTAAAGAGATTTAAATAGCTATCTCAAAAGAACGTGTTATTATTATCCCCATTTTTTTCAGATAAGGAAACTGAGGCTCATGTGATTTGCCTGGGGTCATACAACTAGTGGAATTTGAACTTCCAGTACTATAGACACCACGACCATCACAATCCTCATTCTCATCTTCATCTTCATCCTCACCATCTTCTCTCTCCTTTCTTTTTGTCCTCTTCCTCTTGTTCCTTCTCTTCCTCCTTCTTTCCAAGAAGCAAAATCAAACTCACAGACTTAGAAGTGCTTTATTCAACCTAAAGATGAAACTGCTGCATATTCCCAGTCTATATAGATGGTACTGGACATCTCCCTCCAGGCTGACATTGGACTCGTCAATGACTGTTCTTGAACATAACAGTACCTAAAACTCCTCATTTGTAAAATGAAGGGATGAGTTGAAATAGAGGATTTCTAACATCCCTTTCTCCTCAACATTCTAAAATCCTGTACCTATAAGGTAAGTCTATAAAGTAACTGATCAGCAGAAGATTGTCCTTGTATGAAAAGTTTTCTGCACCTGGACCTTAAAAACCATTTATCATCATTAGGGAGACATGTTCAGTGATGCAGGCATAGTTAAGGCTCTCCAAATACAGCTCCCTGTTTTCAAAAGGGATTTAATCACAGCATCAGCTCTACCAAGTAATCATTGCCTCTCCTAGAGAAAAACAAAGGTTTTTCATCTTCTTTATGAGAAATATTCCTATTAGGTATCATCATCTATGGGACTGTGTTGGGTATTTCTGTAATTGGCCTGTGGCAAGTCATTATCTATATGTAGATCACTCCAAAATGAATAACTAATAGATATAATCACCTGATTATCTCCCTCAGCTAGAGGTTTAATTGTGTATTGTGCTGCATACCTCTCACCATTAATAATAATTAAAATAACAATATGCATTTTAATAATAACTTCCATGGAATGATCTTGATGTGTTTCCCATGAGCAAACTGTTGCAGTTACAGCCATTCCAGAAGCTAAACAGTCCTTCTAAAGGATGGATTGGTATAATAATAATAGCCAGCATTTACATAATGCTGTTAAGTGATTTCTAATATCTCATTTGAGTCTCAACAACAAACCTGTGAGGTTTTTTTTTTGTTATTGACATTATTATCTTATTCCCAATTTAAAGATGAAGAAACTGAGGTACACAGAGGTAGTGATTTTTCCCTAGCTGTAGAGCTGGTGTCAGAGGCAGGTTGTATTCTTGTCTCCAGGACAAGCAGCTTACTCACTGTCACATACTTTCTCTTTATGCCCTGAAGTTCCATTCCAGGAAAATGAGATCCTATGACTTACTGTAGGATCATACCTCATGTGTTTGAAGGGACCTTGCATGCAACTTCATATATCATTCTCCTTTTACATTTGAGGGAATTAAGGTCCAAGGCATTAGCAGTTCAGTGATATCATATCAAATGCAAGAGACCCAAGTTACTTTTCCAGCCAGTGAACTTCTATTGTGACAGAATTAGCATGGTATGGTAGAATGCTGGGTCAGGAGTCAAGAAGGCCTAGATTCAAATATTATCTCTGACAAATACTAGTTAGGTATATGATCTTGGTCAAGTCACTTAGACTCTCTAAGCTTGAGTCAACTGGATATTGTAGTATAAAGAATACATTGGAATAAAAGTCAAGAAAGACCTGAGTTTAAATTCTGCCTCAGATATTTTATGGCTCTGTGATCCTGAGTAAATTATTCAAACTCTCCATCTCACTTTCTTCAATTGCAAAATGGAGATAATAATTTTTTGCTGTTTTCTTTGTTTTGAAAGGTAGTATAGAAATCCATGTTCCATGTCACTCAGCTATAAAACAACAGACAGGATACTACTATTATTATTATTTTTTAATTAGCCTTAATTTGTGGAAGAAGTTCAAGACCAAAAAGAGTTTTACAATATAACGACAATTTATTCTAAGCTCTTATTCCTCAGTTATCTTAATTAACTCTCTCTCTCTCTGAAAATATAGAGATAGATATATACATGTATGTCTGTATAATTGAGAGATATGTGAAAAGTCTGTGTGTATCTATACTTATCATTGAAAGACAATGTAGTAGAACAGAGAGATTGCATGAGAACCAGGAAGACTGGATTCAAATCCCACTGCGTCAAGATAATAGAATGTGGTAGAAGAGGAGATTCAGCAGATACTCAGGGGTCCACCTGGAGATTGATCAAAACTGATTGAAGTGGGTGAGAGTGGCTGCCTGCGACTGGCTTCCAGTTAACTAGATTGTAAGCACATCTGGTACTTAAGAGGGTACTTAAGAGGGTATTTTTCTCAGAAGCTTAAAAACTTTGAACTTTACATCAAGACCACTTTCGGGTCCAGTGAACCAATGAATTTGAATGACACTGGCCAATCAGCTTGAAGAACCTCCCATTTCTGGGAGGGGAACATGAAGGAAGAAGCAGAAGCTGGTGAGAGAGTTCTTTCTCTTTTGGCTGGAGAGATCAGTGTGGTGGCAGGACTTCACAGGGGAGTTTAGGAACACTAGGATTTCCATGCTATAAGTAATCTTTTCTCAATCTTTCTCTTTTTACAATCTCATATCTTTTAAAAGCCCTTAAAAGTCTAAACTCTTGGTGAATTTATCAGTGATTTTAGCCAGTTTTTCCCCAAAAGTGTGGGTGGGGCAGAATAGAACCAACATTTATAATTTTAAACAACACACTTCCTTTGATACAAGTGACTTTACCTCTCAGCATTCTAGGCAGCTCTCTAAGAGGATACATTGTAAAGGATTTATATATTTGCATTGATAGAAATAATTAAATCATCTGGAAGTTCCCCAAACTAAATAAAGCAGAGATCCAATCCAGAGAGAGAGAGAGAGAGAGAGAGAGATTTAGCAATAAATTAATAAAAATAATAAGCTATCAAAAAGTAAACTGTGGTAAGCTCCTCCTATGACCTGTCCCATTTCCCATTCCACTTCATAAAGCAAATGTTTGGGGTCACTTATGGTGACCATGGTTTCAGATAGTTGCCTAAAAAGTCAAAAGTCAAAATTATGCCTTGGTTCTATGGAAGGAATATCAATTTTTGATTGTCTTCCCTTTTAAGTTGTACCAAGAAACATGACCGACATGCATCAAATAGCATAGGACACTTCTAGGCTAAGACACTTAATGGGTATAGAAAGCCACTGACGAGCAGCTGGCCACAATAACTCCTCATCCTAACTTCTGTTTCTTCCTGCATACTTCTCTAAAATCAGGGGTAGTGGAGCCAGCTCAGACAGACTGACAAAAGCCAAGTCATTTGTAAAATATAAAGTGTAATGATTTACTCCTCAAAGATTGTCAAACACCATGATTTAAGTTTGGATCTCCTACTTTGTTGATTGTCTAGACTTAAGAAAGTGATTGAGAAAATATTAAAAATGGAGATTTTTTTCTCTTATTTAGAATTTTTTTCCCAATTACATGTAAAAACAAATTTTGACATCATTTAAAAAAATATTTTTGTTCCAAATTCTCTTCCCCCTGCCTCCCCACCCCATCCCCTAAGAACTCCAGCAATTTGATATAACTTATACATGAGTAGTCGTGCAAAACATCTCCATATTAGCCAGGTTGTGAAAGAAAACAAAGAAACAAAAATCCCTTCAGATTAAGGAACTATCAAAAATTTTTGCTTCAATCTATTTTCAGATACCATCAGTTCTTTCTCTTTAGATGGATTGCAATTTTCATCAGTCTTTCAGAGTGACTTTGGATCACTGCATTGCTGAAAATAACCAAGTCATTCACAGCAGAACATCTCACAATATTACTATTATTTTTTATACAAAAGATTTCACTTTGCATCAGCTCATGCAGGTCCCTCCAGGTCTTTCTGATAGTATCCTGATCATCATTTTTAATAGTAAACTACATTTATATAGTACTTTAAAGAGGTATATCCTTACAATGAACCCATAAGGTTGAGTCAACAACAGTAAAGATGACTTTTATATAGTACCTTAAACTCGACAAAGAATTTTCTTCACAATAGCCCAAGCAAATAAGTACCATACATTTTGCCATCATCATCAATCAATCATCAATCTATCATCATCAATCAATCATCTTCCACCATTTATTATCAATCAACCAGTGCATCATCATCAACAACAATTATGATCTTGCATTACTCTTGCCTCTACTTCAAAAACTTTTTCACAATTACCATTAACTGCTTCCCTCCATTCTATTCCCTTCCCATGATATTTAGTTTATCTTCTTTTACCCTATCCTGCCTCAAAAGTGTTTTGCTTCTGACTGCACCCTCCCCTGTTGTGCCCTCCCTCCTTATCCCCTTCCCCTCCTACTTTCCTACAGGTTTGGATAGATTACTCCACCCAACTGAGTGTGTATATTATTTTCTCCTGGATCCAACTCTGATGAGATTAATGTCTTTGAGCTAATTCTGAGCTCACACATTTCCCCACTCCTCCCCCATCTCTGACCCCACTCCATAAGCCCTTTCCTGCTTCTTCCATGTGAGATTTCACCCCATTCTACCTCTCCCCTTTCCCCTCCCCCAGGGCATTCCTCTCCCCCCTCAATTTTTCCCTAAAAATGTCATCATGGGGCAGCTAGGTGACACAGTGAACAAATCACCTGAACTGGAACCAGGAGGACCCAAACCCAAATCTGGCCTCAGACACAAGACACTCACCAACCCCAACCCCCTCCCCCTCCCCCCCCAAAAAAAAGAATAACAAAAAATAAATGCTTTACAGTTATCATCCCTCTATAATCAATCCTCACCTGGGCCCTATGTCTAAATTTATTACTATCATCTGCCCTAATACTCAGAAAGCTCTTATGATTCAGACATATCATCTTCCCATGTAGGAATGTAAACACTTTAACCTTTTAACATCTCTCATGATTTCTTTTTCCTATTTACCTTTTTATGCTTCTCTATGGTCATGCATTTGAAAGTCAAATTTTCTATTCAGTTCAGGTCTTTTTATAACAAATACCTAAAAGTTCTCTTTTTCATTGAAATCCCATATTTCACTCTTAAAGATTATACTCACTTGTGCAGGGTAGGTGATTTTTGGTTGTAATCACAATTCCTTTGCCCTCCATAATGACATATTCTATGCTGTCTAATCCTTTAACTAGAAGGTGCTATATCCTGTGCTATCCTTACATTGGCTCCTCAGTATTTGAATTGTTTCTGGCTGCTTGCAATATTTTCTCGATGACCTGGGAGCTCTGGAATTTGGCTACAACATTCCTGGAAGTTTTCATTTTGGGATCTCTTTCAGGAAGTAATCGGTGGACTCTTTCAATTTCTATTTTGCCTTCTGCTTCTAGAATATCAACACAATTTCCCTTGACAATCTTTTGGAAGATGATATCTAAACTCTTACTTTTATCATGGATTTCAGGTAGTCCAATAATTTTCAAACTATCTCTCCTGGATCTATATTCCAGGTCAGTATTTTTTTTTCCAAGAAGATATTTCACATTGCCCTCTATTTTTTTTTAATTATTCATTTGGATTTTCTTTATTGTGTTTTGGTTTCTCATAAATTCACTAGCTTCCATTTCTTCAATCCCAATTCTTAGGCAATTACTTTCTTCAGAGAGCTTTTGTGTCTCCTTTTCCATTTGACTTTACAAGCTGTTGACTTTTTTTCTCCTGACTTTCCTGCATCAATCAAATTTCTCTTTCCATTTTTTTCTTCCACCTCTCTTACTTTGTCTTCAAAGTCCTTTTTGAACAACTCTATGGCCTGAGACCAATTTATATATTTCTTGGAAACTTTGGATGTAGGAGTCCTGACATTGCTATCCTCTTTTGAGGGTGCACCTTGTTCTTCCTTGTCACTAAAGAAGCTTTATATGGTTTGCATCTTTCTCTGCTTGCTCATGTTGCCTGGTTACTTGATTTTTAACTCCTTTTTAGAGTGGGGCCCTGCTTCCAAGCTACACTGTCCCATGTATATCGGTTTAAGGAAGGGTAGGTGTTTTTCTGCCCTGGCCTGTTCTTTGGTCTGTAGTAACATCAGGCTGACCTGCTAATTAACGAGGCAGCAAAACTTTGTGTACTGTGGTTGTAAGTTCAAATGAGTCTGTGCCCTTCACCCACCAGAGCCTCTGGCTCTCAAGATTCCTTCCTGGTTTCCTGCTGGGGTAGGAATACCTAATCCCTTCTCAGCTCCTGTGGACACCACTGTAT
Source organism: Dromiciops gliroides (assembly GCF_019393635.1). Classification (NCBI taxonomy): domain Eukaryota; kingdom Metazoa; phylum Chordata; class Mammalia; order Microbiotheria; family Microbiotheriidae; genus Dromiciops; species Dromiciops gliroides. Next base: position 27,741,751 of record NC_057863.1, read on the forward strand.
TCTGTCCTGGCCCACCTCCCCCCCCCCCCCACCCAGTTATTCAGCCATCTCACCTGACCATAAGTTTAGTTCCAGAAGACGCTGGTATTGCAGCTGATTTGGAGTCTTGTGTGAGTCTTGTTAGTTTCTTTGGTGCAGCCTGCCTGGGGCTGGATCTTTGTCATTGTGATCAGGGAGGGGGTTGAGGGGGTGGTTTGGAATCCACTCCCAGGCCAGAACCCCCTCCTGAGGAACTTCTAAACCATCTTTGGCTGGAAAATAATCTCAGCCCATCTTTTTGTGGGTTCTGCTGTTCCAGGGGTTGTCTTATGGTTGTTTTTGGAGCTTTTTGGAGTAATTATGTACAAAACTGGAGATAGAGGTGTGCTATCTTTCCCCCCACCCCCCATAGAGAGCTGATTGTTAAACATTTACCAGAACACTATTGTGTTAGCAATGGACAAGAAAGAATGGGGCTGGTACATATATTGGCATCAGGATCCCAAGATATGGCACACCTGCTACCATTTAAACAAAATCAGGTCATCAGCTTATGAAAATGATGGTCAGCAGCTGCTGGAACTATCTGTGAAATTCAACACAACCTTGGATTTTTCACTTTCCCCATTTTAGTTTTAGTTAAGTCAGTGAAAAAGGGGGAAAAAATGATCCCATTGTTAACAAATGTAGTATTTCTATAAATTATGCTACTTAGATGTCTGATTAGACAATTATATATGGCAAAGATATTGAATTATCCCTTGCATTCCTCTTAAAGTAAGTTGTGAAACTTTTAATTACCTATTGATGAAAACAATTACCTTGAAAAGAAGAAAGTTTCACTCCTTTAATTTTACATTAGTATTGATAACAGACTCCCAAAAAGTCTTATCTTATTCCAATGCCTCATGAGAGGCTAAGCATACCCAAGAGTTGCAAAAATAATGACAACAGGAGACAACAAATAAAAGCAAATATTGTCCTGTTGAACTTGGAGTTGAGAAGCTCCACATTCAAATCCTACCTCAGAAAGGCACTAATTTTTGTAAACAGGGAAAAGTCACTTAATCTCTGTGAGCCTCTGTTTCCTCATCTGTAAAACAGGATTACTATGGCCTATAGTATACATCCCACAAGGTCATTGAATGGCTCAATGGAGATAACATATCTAAAGTACTTTGAAAAAAAAAAAGACAGTGTTTCTATTTTATTTTATGATAACTACATACCTAGCACATGATAGGCACTTGATAAATCTTTATTAAGTTTACTTGACTTATCATTACACTGTGGCTGTTTTCCATGAAGTAATCTAATTAAGAATAAGTAGGCTAATTAAGAACAGATTGACCATTGGTTTATAGCAACCTTGCTCGGGTCTTGGCAATCAGTGAAACCAGTGAAAACATATAACTGGCCCATACATTTTTGTGATTTCTTTATCCTTCTGAGAGACAGTGGTAACATGGTTAAAACAAGGTATGTTTAGAGTCATACAGTCGGGGCAGCTAGGTGGCACAGTGGATAGAGCACCAGTCCTGGATTCAGGAGTACCTGAATTCAAATCTGGCCTCAGACCCTTGACACTTACTCACTGTGTGACCCTGGGCAAGTCACTTAACCCCAATTGCCTCACCAAAAAAAAAAAAGTCACACAGTCATTACACTACCTGTGAACATTAATTTGTCCATTGTCTTTCCTCTAACTAATGAGTTGATTTATTTTTAGGGAAACTTAACTCTAGTCTTATTTCTTGCCTTGTGAGAGATCAGATCAGAGAATATCACGCTAAATGGGAATCTAACTTAGAGATTATGTTCCTAGAGATAAATAAAATAATTGGCAGAATTCCTTTCACTATTATGAAGATATTATTATGCTGTAAGAAATGACAAGCAGGATGACTTCAGAAAGGCCTGGAAAGACATGTATGAACCAATGTATATTGAAGTGAGCAGAACCAAGAGTACATTGTACACAAAGACAGCAATATTGTTTGATGAAGAACTGTGAATAATTTGACTATTCTCAACAATATAATGATCCAAGCTAATTCCAAAGGACTATTGACGAAACATACTATCCACCTCAAAAGAAAGTGATGACATTGATGGAACAGATTGAAGCATGCTATTTTTCACTTTCTTTCATTTTTTTCTTTTAATCAAGTTTTCTTGTACATAATGACTAATAAGGTAATGTTTTACATAATCATACATGAATAACCCATATCTGATTGTTTACCACCTCAAGGATAGGAGGAAGTGAAGGAAGGAGGGATAAAAATTGGAACTCAAAATGATAAATAAAAATGTTTATTACATTAAAAAAAGAATATGAACAAACATTAATCGATTGGAGGTTCAGTCTTGGGAACTCATGAAACACATGATGGTTATGGACAAAGGGACCTCTGTGAAAATATCTATAGCTTCCAAATCTACATCTCTTTTAGAGGATAAAAGAAGAAAAAATCTGTTGTAAATGAAACAATATTTTCTAGATCAAAATAACATATATCTATATATTATTTTCTGTGATGTCAAGATAGACAAAAGAAAAAATGGTATTAAGTATTTTGGATATGATTTGAATTAAGAAACTGAAAAAACAAAAAAGTTTATAATGTATTGAAAACAGTATGTAATGAATACCTTCACCAAGAAGAGTTAGAAAGGAATGGCCATTGTAGAATCTGAACAATTATATGAATAAGAAATTAATATTATTTTAGCAGAAAATATTCAGAGAATGATGGAAAAATGCCTATGAACTGATATTGAGTAAAGTAATCAGAAAAAGGAAAATAAACAACATAAAATATTTAGAAGGATATAAAAGAAAAGAACTAAAAACACAGTCACATCTTTAACAAGGGGACTTGATTTTAAATTTTAGCCTTGGTATTTACTTACTATATGACTCTGAGCAAAATTTTTTACCTATTTTTCATCTTGGACTTCTTATCTGTAAAAGGAAAGTGTTGGATTACATGACATTTAAGATTTTTTTCAGTTCTAAATGATGATGTAAGGGGAAAGTTCATATTAATCAGATTTCTCCCCAGAAGGGGAATAGACTGCCATGGGAAAGAAGGACTTGCAAATCATCTTAAGTCTTTAAAAGAGAAGTATGGATAATGACTTGTGGGTAGGGGGCATTGTACATGAAAGTCTCAATCAGGTATGGGCTCAATGAAATGACCACTGTGGTCACCAGATTTGGTCAAATCCCTCTTCTTTCAAGTACACTATATGAAATTTGAAATTAACCTTTAACTTAGCATATAGGTTTTGGGATTCCAAATTATTTCGGTCTTTAATTAGAAAGTATGGATCCTAGTATGTACGCTAACCAAATCATGAATTGCTACATGCCACCTAAAATGGGATACTGTGCAAGGTCTACTTGAAGATTTTTATGAACAGAAAACACATTGTCTCCCAAATAGCCTTTGCCATTATTGAATAAATATGATTAATAGGAAGGGCAGATAGGTGGTATAATAGAGTGCCAAGCCTAGAATCAGGGGCGCATATTCCTGAGTTCAAATCTGGATTCTGACTCTTACTAGCTATGTGACCCTAGGCAAGTCACTTAACTCTGTTTACCTCAGTCCCTCCTTTGTAAAATGAGAATGGAGGAAGATATGGCAAACCATTCTAGAATCTTTGCCAAGGAAAAACAAACAAACAAACAAATGGGATCATGGACATTTGGACTTGACTGAAAATTACTGAATAATTATGATGATTAATAGGAAACTTCTTGTGTGGAGATAAAATTTTCCTCTGTACAACTTAAAACCAGAAGGGACCTTAAAAGCCATCTTGTACAAGTCCTACATTTAACAGATAAGTAAAGAAGTATATTTGGGTTGGTCCAAGTGACTAAAGAGGTTCTTTTTAACTCTGATTCTGAATTGCGGTTAAGTGATTTGCCCATTGTCACAGAAAACATATAGACTAGCCAGGATTTAAGATCACATTCTCTGAATCCAAAACCATTGTTCTTTCCTATATCTGTACCTTTTTAGAATCACCCCTGACCCAATGTAAAACAAATCTTATCACAGGTTAGGAAGGGGGGATAGAAGGAAGTCCAGATTTGGGGAGGCGGGAGTTAGAAACAAAACATTTTCCAGGATGGACAGTGTAAAAGTGAAGAGAGAGAGAGAGTAAAATAAATGAGGGTGGGAGGGATAGGATGGAGGGAATTTACAAATTACAACTGAAAAAAAATGCAGCAAGTATCTCTGATAAAGGTCTGATTTCTCAAGTCATAAATGAGTCAAATTTATATATATAAATCTCTATAAAAGAGCCATTTCCAATTTGATAAATGGTCAAAGTATATTTTTCTTTCTTTCTTTCTTTTTTAAATAAAAGGTTTTTTTTAATTATTTTCCAGTTACATGTAAAGATCTCTTTCAGCATTTGTTTACATAAGATTTCCAATTTCAAATTTTCCTCCCTCCCTCCCCTCCATTCCCCCCCTCCTCCAGACAGCAGGAAATTCAATATAGGTTATAAATATACATATACATATACATATACATATACATATACATATACATATACATATACATATGCATATGCATATACATATACATATGCATATACATATACATATGCATATACATATACATATGCATATACATATACATATGCATATACATATACATAACAACATTAAACATATTTCTGCATCAGTGATCCTATAAGAGAAGAATCAGAGCAATAAGGAAAAACCTCAAAATAGAAAAATAACAGCACCAAAAACAAAAGAAATAGTATGGTTCAATCAGCATCCATATTCCACAGTTCCTTTTTTGTTTTTCTGGATTTGGAGAGCCTTTTCCATCATGAGTCCCCTGGAACTTTCTTGTATCATTGTATTGGTGAGAAGAAAGTATATTTTTCATACCAAGTAATTAAAGCTTTCTATAGTCACATGAAAAATCATTACTGATTAGAGAATGTAAATTAAAACAACTCTGAGTTACCACTCCTCACCTATCAGATTGGCTAAAATGAGAGAAAAGGAAAACAACAAATGTTGGAGGGGATGTGCAGAAATTGCAACATTAATACACTGTTGGTATAGCCATGTACTAATTCAACCATTATGTAGAACAATTTGGAACTATGCCAAAAGGGCTACAAAATCATGCATACCTGTTGACCCAACAATGCCCGTACTAGATATGTACCCCCAAAGAGATAAAAAAGGAACTAATGTACAACAATCTTTATAGCATGTCATTTAATATTGGCAAAAAAGGACAAAAACAAAAAAACCTGGAAACTGAAGAGATGCCCATCAACTGGGAAATAGGTGAGCAAGTTATGGTATATGATTACAATGGAATACTATTGTACTACTAAAAGAAATGATGAGCTGCATGATCTCAGAAAACACAGAAAAACTAATATGAACTGAAGCAAAATGAAGTGAACAAAACCAGGAGAATGGTGTACACAGTAACAGCAATATTGTATAATAATCATCTGGGAATGACAACTATTCTCAGAAATAAATGATCCAAGACAATACTGAAGGACTTAAAATGAAAAAAATGCTATCCATCCCCAAAGAAAAAAATTCATGGAGTCTGAGTGCAGATTGAAGCATACTTTTTAAACTTTATTTTTGTTTGTGTGTTTTTCTTTTACAACATGACCAATATGGAAACTTGTTTTGCTTGACTACACACATAAAACCTATATAAAAATTATTCCCTTCTCAAAAAAGGGGGAGGAGAAAGAGGGAGAAAAATAATTTGGAACTCAAAATTTTAAAAAGAATGTTAACAATTGTTTTTACATGGTAATTGGGGGTAAATAAAGCATTAAATAAATTTAAAAAGTTAAACAGGCATCTCCCTTTTCCAAAGCAACAAATTAAAAGAAAATATGAATGTCATACTTAACCTCTATGGAAATATCCATTTAAACTTCATATTCTCTTTTCAGTGAATAGTGTATCCAAGTTCATTCTGAAATCAGCCTTATAGTTTGGTACTTCCTTAAATGACTACATGTTGAAAATCCATTTTCCCTTTAACTACTTTCATTAGCATTACATAAATACTGCGATTCTTTCTATATTCCTGTGAGATGGAGAGAATGCCCATCAAGAGTCTTTAAACACACCATGCTTTATTAAATGACCAAAACAGCTCCCATTTATAATGGCTACTTTGGGAAGAATGCACTAACATGGTATCAAGGCACAGATGGGAAATGGCACTAAAGATGACCAAATAATTTCTAGCCAGAAATCAATAAGCAGATATTTAAAATGTCTGGTTAGTCACTATGGTTGTCAGTCTCTTAGGTTGAAAATCAGTAAGAAAGTACAATGCAGACTAAGAAGAAGAATAGGTTTCTTTGACAGAAAAAAGGCAAATTGAGAGTGTACCTTGAACATTAATAATAACTACTCACATTCAAAGGATCCTTTGTGCTCTTGGACAAGACTGTAGACTTCAATATGATTTAAAAAAATCAGAGAGACAGCATGTAGAGAGGGCACTGGACCAGGAGAGAGGAGACCTGTGTTCAAACCCTATTTCTAACATTTAACAACAGTTTGACCATAAATAAAGAGGAAGGAAAGAAACAAGTATTTATTTTGTGGTTCAGTTGTTCAGTCATGTCCAATTCTTCATGACTCCACTTGGGATTTTCTTAGCAAAAATAATAAAGTGGTTTGCCATTTCCTTCTCTAGCTAATTTAACTGATGAGGAAACTGAGGCAAACAGTGTTAAGTGGCTTCCCTAGGGTAACCCAGCTAGTAAGTGTCTGAGGTCAGATTTGAACTTAGGAACTCCTAACTCAAGACTCAGAACTCTATCCATTGTGCTATCTAGCTGCCAAGTATTTATTAAGCACCTACTATGTATCATGCCCTATGATAAGTGCTTTATAAATATCTCATTGGGTACTCAGAACAACTATTAAATTTCATTTATTTTTAATATCACATAGAACAAATACATTGAAACAGTGATAAACAGATATGAGTATGTATGTGCATATGTGTCTGCATGAAATGAAATGGACCTGTGATTTTTTCACATAGGGATCTCCTGTAGAGAGCCTATAGGGTAATGGCATCCCTCTACCAGTAAAGATCAGATCCTTCCTCAAACTTATTATCTCAAAGCATCTGGGGAATTGAATGTTTAAGTATTTTTCCCAGGGTTGCACAGTCAGTGTGTGTCAGAGCCAAGTCTTTCTGTCCTTCTGAGTCCAAGGTCAACTACCTATCATATATACTATGCTCTCATTAGCATGTAGGTATGTATATATATATGTGTGTATGAACATACATGCACACACACGTATATATGTAAATATCTGCATGTGTATCTATATCTATATATGATCTCTATCTCTATCTATTGATCTATCTACATATCCATCTAGCAATATAGTTACATAGTAATATCAATGCTTGGGCACCTAGCTGGTACAATAGATATATTGGCAGGCTTGGATTCAGAAAGACCAGAGTTCAGGTTTTATCTAAGATACTTCCTGGTTGTAGAGACCACAAATGGGGCAGTAGAGGCTCAGACATAAGTGACCAACAAGAAAAAGTAATCTCAAGATATAGATAGACAATAGGTTTAATGATAGATGTGGATGAGAATGAGGATGATGAAGATAGAAAGACAAATAGATGATTGGTAGATAGATAGATCATAGATACATAGATGGTAGATGGATAGATATTATCCTGCGTGTTACTATACAAGGGCATATTTTGCAATTACATTATACATATATGACAACATCTCAGATTGACTTAACAATCACTTATCAGTGATTTCCCTTCCCTTATGTTTATATGATTTTTTTTCCATTGGGGTAAATTCCATGATATTCTCTTGGAGTCTGGACACAGAAGATGAAATTATTTAGAAAAGAAGCTTGGTAAAATCCCAGTTAACCAGACTAGACTTTTAGCTCTGTGTTATCCTATTATATTATATGTAGCACATTCAGTATGATTTATATCTTGTTCTGATTTTTTTGTCTCTTCTCTCAATCTCCAGCAAAGGAAATGATGTGGAGATTGGAGTTTGGTATATTCCCGTCTTTAATTCTGAGCATGAACATAGAAGGGGAGGTGAGGGAAAGATAAAGTTTCAGCTACAAGGGACACCAGCCATAGAAAGAAAGCAAAAAATGTCAATCTGGACGTTTTCATTTGTTTGAAGGGGTTCCTAAATTGAATGAAAAATGTTAAAAATTTGGTACTCTGGAATCTCTCCATATATACTTCTTTTATAACTTCATATGAAATTAGTATTTTAAATATCTTATAATTTTTCCTCCCTCTTTGTCAAATACAGTACAAGGCACATAGTAAACATATAATAAATGCTTGTTGATTGATTGGATTACCCAGTGGCATACAGGTAATTCATTTACTAAATTCAATCAATCAATCAATTAATCAGCAAACATCTATTAAGTATCTACTATGTGACAGTCATTGTGTTAAGTTCTAGAGATAAAAAGAAAGGTAAAAATTATCATTTTCTGTTTTATTCTGGAGGTGATAGGATATCACAGGACTTTATTAAATGGGAGGAGGGATAATCAAAGCTATACTTTAAAATATTTATTTGACAGTTGAGTGAAAGAAGACTTGGAGACTGAAGGGAATTGAGGCAGGAAGATCAACTAATTAGCTATTGCAACGCTGCAGGTGTAATATGATAAGGGTCTGATTCAGAGTGATGACAATGTCAGGAGATAAAAATGAGTATATACAAGAGACATTACAAAGGCAAAATTGACAAGATTTGGTGAAAGGCATGATATGTGAAGTAAGAGTGAAAAGTGAAGAATTAAACCAAGGTTTTGAGGTTTTGAGCCTGGTAGGATTGTAGAGCTGTGTAGTTATCCCAACTTTAGCTAATACATTTGGAGCTAGGAATGCAGTATTAGCAAATACATTATCATGCTTATAATTCTGTTCTGAATTGAAATTGTGCTTATTTGAACTTTGAACTGAGAGACAGTAGTTTATTATAGGCAGTAACTGCTATAAATAAAAGATAATATACTTGAATTCCTTAATTGGTATGAAATGTATAAGGATGATGTATCTATATGTATAGTGTGTATTGTGGGGGGGTGGGGGTGGGGAGAGAGGGGGGGAGGGAATTACAATGTTGTAAAGTTGTCCCATTAAATATTTAACCAAGTTTCACAAATGAGTACCTTATTATTCAAAATTGTAAATAAAAATTCTCTGATGATCTATGAAAAGCTCCATACCCAAATCTTCCCCAAAGTAAATGAGGAACAGGGGATGACTAGACTGTTATAAAATCTTTGGACCGAGAATTTAGGTGATATCTGTGTGAGTGGAGAAAAAAGGAATGTATGGAAGAGGTACTGTGAAAATGGAAATAACAAGACTTGGAAACAGATTAGATATATAGGGTGAGAGACATTGAGGAACTGATGATGACACCAAGCTTTGGAAACTAGGCAAGGCTTTGCAGATGCGACCAAATGGGACTATAAGGTACACATGTGAAGCGTTTGGCCTTTAAGGTAGGTATTGCAAATATAATCATCCTCTGGCCCTAATCCCCTACAAAAGTAAATCTATGGTCTTATAATCACCAATTTACAGATGAGGGACCTGGGTCTCATTTGGCTTAAGTGATTTATTTGGTATGGTCATACAAGTAGTAAAATTTTGGATTTGAACCCAAGTCTCCAATTCCAAATCTGGTGTTGCAGCACTACAACAAATCCACCATTGTTAGCAAATGTTTTGGCCAAAAATTCACTGCCATAGTCTATTGGATGGTTATCCTAGTAAAACTCTATCTACTTCTGAGATGTTTTACTAACTTATTGCAACTTTATTAGAGAGCTGTCTTAAAAGAGTGAAGTTTCCAGGCAGCTTATTTCATGAATGGCCAAATTAGATCACCCTTTCTTTTGCTAACCTTTTCCTGTCAATGAATAATATGTATGTGAAAATGAAAATGATATACAAAAAGCAAAATCATTGCACACTCTCTACTTCTTACTCATAGTTTGATATGAGTATTTTAAAAATCAGACTGTACGCATCCCCTCTTCTAGCCTTACATTTCAAAGTCATTTGCTATCCTGAATTTCCTGTTCTTTTCAATGACACCCCATTGTCCCAGTTGCCCAAGCTTGACAGTGGGGGAAATGTTGAAATTCCCCTTTCTCTCCACTAACCATATAGAACCATTTCATTTTGAGTTTCATAGCTTAAACAATGTTGTGATTCAGAAAACAACAGTGGCAATCTTTAAAAATGTAGATATAAGAAGAAAAATGAAGGCTAGTCTTCCTGAAATATGGTACATAGATATGATAACTATTCTGTATGTAGAATGGTTGATCAGCCCAGGGTATAATAGTATTCTGATCTTCCTACTTAAGGAAGCTATGCCTCTCTAAATGCTGCTATTCTCAGTGGGAGAGAATTTGGGACTGAAAATAAAAATTCATTTAAAAAAGAGAGTATGTTAGTCAACAAGCATTTACTTGCTCCTATCGGTCTGGAGAAATTCAATTCAGTCTAATTTAAAAATAAAGAGCACAGCTTCATGAATTAAGAAATGGTTTCAGAGACAAAAGATGTGCTTTGAATTCTGCCTTTCACAGCTTCTAGCATTGGGACTCAATGCCTTAGGTAACTCTCTAAAACTGTTATTTGCATAGAAGTTGTCACCCTGCCCTGGTATAGGGAGTTTCCTCATCCAGAAGGAACTTGTACCAATGAAAGCCCCGAATTAGTTTCCCTTCCTTAATTCAACAAACATTGAAAGTGGTAGAAAGACTGGTCAATTTGCATCTGATATCTGACACTTATTACATTTGTCACTTTGGAAAAAGGACTTAGCACCACTGAGCCCCATTTTTCTCATGGATAAACACAATGGGTTATACTCAAAGACTTCCAAGTTGTCATGTGGCTTTAATGTATGGGCCTATATGTACCTACTACATGTAATATAAGTGATATATGGAAGAAAAAAAAATAAAGACTTTTTTGCCTTCAAGAAGCTTATATTCCAGTTGGTCTGCTTGCAGTACAAAGGAGATATTAACTATAAATAGTAACTAGGCTTCTTTATTAATATTTAGCATGTGTTCACTTTTTAAAAGAATTTCTCTCCTCCTTTATATATATCCACATTATCTGATTCACTGCTCTTATTAATTACTAATCTGCTTACAAAAGCAATAGAAGCATTTTCTATTTTTAAAAAATAATTCTATGATCATTCTGGTGGAAATTTGTTTACATTTCACTTGATTAGAATGCAATAATACCTATTTGGAAATTATGACTCCATTTTTTTTCAAGCAAGTTCATTATAGCATTTCTTAAATGCTTGAAAAGTTGGTAGGCTAATTTTATTTTAATATCAGCAATTTAAAATACTGCCACTATCATTATCTAAATCATAGCATTCTGTAAGTCATCCTTACATCTCACTGGCATTCACACCTAAAGTTTTTGCCATTATTCTCTTTGCTGAATCAAGAGCTGTGAAGAACAAACAGAACATCCATTGGGAGATTGAGTGAGGTCAGCTCCAGGAGGTAGGCTTGTAGCTAACAGGGTGGAATGTTCAAAGTCTCATCTCTTTCTATTTATCTTTGTAGATCTGCTCAGTTTTTGTTTTCTTGTTGTTCTTATTAGGTTTGTTGTTACAGACACTGTGGTTTCATCAGTGTAGGGAACTACTGGTGTGTCAATGCCCCCCACAAATATAGGCCAATAGTCCATCAATGATTTTTATTCTTATAACTTATTAAGTGAAAGGATAGTCACATAACATATGTGAAAGAAAACACTGGAACAGCCTTCTTCACTCTAAGGCTGAGTCTTCCATTTAACTTTGATTTCAGTAATTCTTTACTCAACTCCTTCATGGGCAATGGGAGTTGCTGTGCATAATTTCAATGTTTCATAGGCAATGCAAGTTAGTTGCATTGAAAATTAAATATGGTTTTTATCTGCCTGTCTCCTACAAAAATAACAGTAAACAGACCAAAGCAATCAATTTTATAATATCTCCTACAATTTGTTTCCATACCTGTCCTCCTATGAACAAAACAGATCAGAAATCATGTTTCTCCTACAGGAAAAACCAGATCAGAGACATGCAGAAAAAAACAAATAAACAAACATAAGACCAATATATTTTGTCCCAAGAAGAAAGAATCATGATCATATGAAGACCCCGTCCTAAGAAGAGATTTCAGGGGCTCCCTCTTTCTGAGGGTGAACAAGGTTTTTGTTTTGGGGTTTGGGGGAGTTTTTGTTTTTGTCTACTGGTTACAGAGTCTTATCAGTTTCAATAAAATGATACAAAATCAACCCAGAAACAAAAGCAGTTTAACAATTTCAGTTATAACAAGTATGGAGGAAATACAGAAGAATCATGATAAGATTACAGGATTTAAAAAAAAAGGGTTTTGGAAGGATGAGGATGCCCAGATATAACCATAAGATAGGGACTTACTATCCTGAGGAAAGAAGTCACCAGGTAGGACTTTAATCTTCTAGCTATCTGGGTTCAGTTTGGAATTCAGTTGAAGGACATTTTGCTCCAATTAACCTAGGTTTTCATAAAAAAATACATTTGGATAATAAGGTACCTCCATCAAATCCAGGTGATCCAAACATTCATATTAACAGCTGCCTTCATCTTGTAACATTTTCTACCTTTTGCAGCAGCTAGGTGGTACAGTGGATAGAGCACTGGCCTTGAAGATGGGAGGATCTGAGTTCACATCTCACCTTAGACACTTACTAGCTGTGTGACCCTGGGCAAGTCATTTTACCCCAAATGCTTAAACAAAAAGTAATCCAGGCTCATCTCCTTTTGTCTTGCTATTTATCTTGCCACAGTACCCAGATGGCTCTGGAGAATAGAATAAGATTGGTGAACTCTCTGTGTAGCTCTCCCTCACTTAAATCCAATTCACTGCAAGCCCTGACATCACCCAGTGTTCTGGTCCTCTTCAAGAAGGAAGGACAAACACCATCAATAACCACCTGTTTCACTTGCATAGTTTATCTCCTAATAGGGTTAACTCACCTCCATTGAGCTGATTACTTACTTACTCTCCTTTGCTCAGTTCTTTTTTTTTTTTGGGGGGGGGCAGGCAATTGGGGTTAAGTGACTTGCCCAGGGTAACACAGCTAGTAAATGTCAATCGTCTGAGGCTGGATTTGAAATAAAGTACTCCTGACTCCAGGGCCAGTGCTCTATCCACTTCACCACCTAGCTGCCCCATCTTTTGCTCAGTTCTTACCTAGTCTTAATAAATGAATAGTCATTCCCTCAGGCAAACTGAGACCTGGGAATGAATTTAGCTTAAAAGGGCCAAGGCCTCTCACTGCACTGGGGACCAACTGTAGTGGTCCAGATGTATATTTTGCCAACTGTACCCAGATGTCTCTGGAGGAGTGAGGCTGGTGAATTTTCACAGATCTCCTTCATTTAAATCAAATTCACTGCAAGTCATGATATCACCTCCCTTTGTCATAGTTCTCTTCAAGCAACAACAACAATGAAAATTTTTACTCTGAAGCCCTTTGGACCCTTCACATTTTTTCCCATTGCTTAAAAAAGAATTTCCATTTTTAATGAATTCATGTATTTCTGTGTTAATCCCCAACTAAATTATAAACTTTTAGAAGCTAGACTATTTTATCTGATTCTTTATTATCCCCTCAGAGTGCCTAGTCTAGTGCTCAATGTTGAATAGGCATTCAATAAATCTTGCTAACTGGCTACAATAAATAGAAATTAATCAAAAGTAGTTTCTCCCCCAATAGAAGGCTATAAGACCCACCAGAAGTCTTTGAATGTTGATAATTAAAATTAGACAATACAGACTCAAAATGCAATGTCTGTTTTTGAAGAAGGACCTTGAAAATTGGATTTACTAATTTGAAATAATTATTTTTACACTTTAGGCTTAGTAAAATGAAAATCACTTATTAAGAAAATCCATTAACAATAATTTATTTTACACAATTATCCCCCCTTCAAACTGATCTTGAAGTTATACTGTTAAGTTAATATAATGCATGATGAAAACTGCACAATACATAACTGATAAGAAATCTTTCATAAATAGCATTATAGTTGTCATAACTAATTATTGTTATTGATAATGATGATGATGGTGAATGTAACAGGCAACAATGATTAATGGGCTTTCTATATAGTGTTCTCTTTTCATTTCAGCTATTTTGGAATGTGTTGTTTGAAAATTACTGTACATAACAGTTTGGGGTAAGCATATATTACTTTATCAATATCATACCAATATAGGATTGACCATGTTTTCCATACTTGCCATTGTCTCAGGCTACTTGGTAGAGAAAGCAGGAAGAGAACTTCAGCATACCAGTTAGTGTAAACAGGAGAAAAACCCCTAAGAGACCCCTGTAGTCTCAAGGAGACCCAAGAGAGCATTAGAGAGACCATGTGGTCCTAGAAGGCCAAGAGAAGCTAACATGGCTACCTTTTCAGGTTTTTTATCCCTTTTGTTGCGGGGGGGGGGGGGGGCATTGTACATTGATCAAATCTAATTGGATCATTATACATCAGACAAATCTAATTGATTAGTGTCATTCAGCTCTATTGGTTGACATGTCTTGAAGTTGGCTTTATTAAAATTAAGTCAAGGGATGGCATCAAGGAATTAAGACCCCAGACCCCAAATCCTTTCATATAGGTGTGGTTTAATCCCATCAATCCTTTATCCATCTAGAAAAAAGAATCTACCTCCATTCGTTTTGTTCCCTAGTGTTTGTCCCAGATGAGATTTGATGAAGTCTCTAAGAGAATTGACTTTCTGGAGTGGGAAAAAGTATTGAAAAAGTAATTTCTGTGTCTCTCAAGAAATAGACTATTTTTTTTTGGTGAGGCAATTGGGGTTTAGTGACTTTCCTAGGGTCACACAGCTAGTAAGTGTCAAGTGTTTGAGGTCGAATTTGAACTCAGGTCCTTCTGAATCCAGGGCCAGTGCTCTATCCACTATGTCACCTAGCTGCCCCGAAATAGATTATTAATAATTATTTTCTCACAGGAGTATCCTTGTTTAGACCTTGGACATTCAAATATAATTATACTCAGATTTCTAGGAATTCTATTCATGATATATTTTTATTTGCCCATAATAGGGAAAAAAAACCCAGAAATGTAAAACAGAACTGTCTCATCTAATACGGATAACTAGATTGCCATCACTAGATCATACTTGCCAGTGCTAAAATCATACACCATATTGGTAAGAAAATAGTCAATGCATCATGGGTAATGATATGGTTGTGCCAAACCATTGAAGTATCATGGAAAAGAATGAGAATAGGAGTAACTACATGAAAACTCATGCTAATATGCATGAGCTGACCAATACCTAAAGGTTATTAATGCAATAAATTAAATGAAGCTTTCTGATTTAAAGTGTACTATCTTCTTCTATGGTGGCTCTTCTTTGATAGTAGAAAATGAGGGCAATTCAGAGGTATATGCTCCCCAAAATGGTTAACTCAGTTCTGCACCAATTCTCATTACTTATCTTAGCTGTTAATGTGACCAGCTTATCTAAGGCTAGTGCCCTACAACTCCTTCTGACTATCTACTAATTGTTCCCATTATCACTATCATTTTGATTATCATCATTATTGACACCATCATCTGTATGACAATTTTAAGACTTAGAGTCATAGAGCCTCAATTCAGATCCCATACCTGTTTCTAATGAATTATGTAACATTAAACAAGCCATTTCACCTCTCTTTGTCTTTAATTTCCTCATTCAGAGAAGGCAGGAATGATTAAATGATATCTATAGTCCCATCCAGCTCTAATTTTATGATTGTCATCATGAACAAGAAAAGTACAGATAGATTAAGGATAGATGTATAAATGAACGGACAGATAGGTTGATATTAATGGGTAGATAAAATAGATCTATCAATAGATATATGTAGGATAAAATAACTGCCCTGGATTCAGGAGGAAATGAGTTCAAATCCGGTCTCAGACACTTGAAACATATTAGCTGTGTGACCCTGGGCAAGTCACTTAACCCTCTTTCACCAGCAATATATATATATATATATATCTGGTCCTCATATGCATCTATATCTATAAGGAGTTTGACATGTACTATTGGTGTAATTTGAATTTAGAGAAGTGGTACCAATGCATGAGATGTGAATGCAGAAAGGACTAGACTTGGAAACTGGTTTAGTATATGGGGTGAATGAGAAGAAGAAATCTAAGATGATACCCAAAATACAACCCTTGGAGTATCAAAAGATGGTGTCCTCAATAGAAATAAAAAAATTCTGAAAGAATAGTTTGTGGGGAGCAGGTGACAAAGCGAATTATTCTGGGTATGTTGAATTTGAGATGCCTGTGGGACACAATGCACTACTGAAATTGTCAATAAATGACTTTCCTTCTGGAATTAGACTCGGCTGGATATATACATTTAGGAGTTATCTTCATAGATATAATCATTGAATCCATTAGAACTGATGACATCATCAGTGGGAGATTATATAGAGAGAAAAGGAGGCCCAAGACAGAGCTTTGGGGTACATGTACAGGAAGAGGCACGATACAGATGATGAACCAGAAGAGATGCCTGATAAAAGATCCATCACACAGTTAGGTGCACCAAAAGAGAGAAGTGTCAAAAAATGACAAAAAGGACATCAAATGCACAAAGAGATGATATATGGTAGGGTTAAATGCTGCAATAAATATACTTAGAATTAAGAATAGAATATCAACTATAACAATTAAGAAGTGACTAGTAAGTTTTCAGAAGAATGTTTAGTAGAATGATGAAGCCAGAAGTCAGATACCAGAATTGAATGAGAGTGAAAAGTCAAAGGTGATCTTTGAAACTAGGCCTAACTGATTTGAAGTTTTGTCATCCATTTATATTATTTTTGCTGGTTTTTTTAGTACTCTTTAGTACTAAAAAGATAGAGTCCTTGTGACAATGTGAAAGCCTCTGCTTAAAATATGCACCCCCAATTCACACAATGAGGAAGTTAAGAAATCACTTCTATGCAGTAGGGGTGGAAGTCACAGAAATGCAGAACAACAGAGCTGGAAGTTACCATCCCGGCCCCCTAGTATCTGGGTGAGCATTTTCTTCATCATATACTATAAGTGTCTTCCAGCTTTTCCTTGAAAATCCATAGCAAATGGGAACCTATAACTGCCTAAGTGAAACCCATTAGAATTTGAAGCACCTCTCTTTAATTGTTAAGAAGACTTTAAACTAAATTTTAATCTCTTCCAAACTTCAATCCATTGCTTCTCATTCTATGATTTGTGTCTAGATAGAATAAGATGGGAGCAGCTAGGTGGCACAGTAGATAAAGCACTGGCCTGGATTCAGGAGGACCTGAGTTCAAATTTGAATTCAGACACTTGATGCTTAGCTGTGTGACCCTGGGCAAGTCACTTAACCCTAATTGCCCTGGGGAAAAGAATCACAAACAAAAAGAATAAGACTATTTCCCCTTCCATGTAAAAGCCCTTCTTATTCTTGAAAACACTCCCTGCAGTCATCTAGATAGTGCCTTAGTTCAGTCTCATCACCTCTCTCCAAGTTTAAAGCAATAACCTCCTAACTGACCTCCCTGACTCAGATTCCAGTCCTTCCTACATCCTTCCAAAGTAATTTTCCTAAAGCTTAGATCTGAACATGATTCTCCTGATCAATCAAATTATGTGCCTCCCTATTGCCTCTAGCATCAGATATAATGTTTAGATAGTAAGGTCCTTCTCAGATTGCTCCCGGTCGATCTTTCCTTCCTCATTGAATGTTACCCCCTTCCAAATATATGTGATACAGACTATGTTCTGCACTCAAAATCCTCCAACTTGGGAACTATTTCATCCATATCTTTGTCTCAGAGGACAAGACACAACTTACATGCAATCTTATATTTAAGAGAAATTGAATAGGACAATTTAGAGCTATAACCAGCTATATTTGTGCCCAGGGCAAGTTCCAGGGTAAAAATTGCATCCAAGGTAAGTGGCATGAAATGGATCTCAGTTGGGCATGGAGGTAGGGGAATGGCATGCCACCTCATAAATAGACCCAGGGATATTTTACCCTGGGCAAGGAGAGGTGGGACAGGATGGAGCACCAGCATGGTACTGTGATATCTCCTTGTTATTTTTGCTGACCACTTCTGTTGTTTCTAACTTGTTGGAGGAATCCAAGTGTTGTCAGCACCTTCTAAATTCAATATTGTGGGTCAAAACCCCAGGTATGTTTTCCTAGTTATACCTGCAGCAAAAGATTTTTTTTAAACATTCAAGATTTTAAAAATTCTTTATGGATGCATTTTGTTTGTATGTTATTTGCAATAGACACTCTATATGCTAATTACAAGCATTCCTATTTCTTTGACCACATCTATTGGGTGACATTATATTGAGGAATTCTAGAAACTTGTACTTGAAAATAATAAAGTTTCATGTGATTGAATGCATTAATTTGCTGTGATTTGATTTTTCATCACTTAGATTGGCCTTCCCCCCTCCAGTTAGCAGTGACTCGGTGTAGTTATTATTATCGTTGTCAAATGAAGACTTTCATACATTTATGGTCACTACTAGCCAGTAAACAATTAGCTTGTTTGAGGTATAAGCAGAGAATAATTCCTGAACTACACCAGCATATTTTTTCTCTCTCCATTTTAATGCTGGTTAGAGATTTTGCAAAGTTAAGCCACTATCCCCTCGTATTGGAAAGGGGAGTCTCAGGTTCCTTATTTGTAAAGGGGGGTGAAGCCACCCATGGTGTGGGTGAAGTATGACCTTTTCTGTTGCTAGAACTGGTAGCCAAAGTTGTAGCTTTACTAGACTAATCCCGCCCCCTTCAAGAATCTAGTGCTACTTAATTTTGACAGCTCTCCCTAGCTATCATATGACTTTCTTGGTGCTGGGTGCAGAGGAAAATATCGAAGAAAGTTCTGGATAGCTGTGTCTAAATAAGTGACAAGGGGAAGCAGGAAAGACATAAGGTGAGGAAAGGCAGAGGAAAGGAAGGGGAAAATAAAGTGGATGAAAATTAGAGAAACAAGGAAAGGAGGAGAAGGAAACAATGGAATAAGCTGCCAGAGAAAGGAAGGAGGGAAGAGAATGGTGGGATGGATGGAAAAAGAAGAGGAAGGAGATGTACCTATTACATAAGAGGTAGGAGAAAAGAAGCTAGCATAGGAAGGCACCTGGAGGGGGCATGAAAGGAGGAGAGGAGAAGTAAAGGAAGGGAAAATAGGCAGAGGTCAAAGAAAAGAAAGTGAGGAAGTGGGGAAGGAAAAGCAGGAATAGACAGTAAGGAATTATCAGAAATAGAAAAAAAAAAAACCTGATTTCTATTGGCAGGGAGGAAAGGGTTACTATCCTACCAAGAAACTAAGATCAAACACTCTAGCCTTGAAATGTTACATTTCCTTAAAGTTAGCATCCATTAAAACTACTGTGCCCATTAAACTCAGATTAATGGCATGAAGCTGGCAGGGAGGAGGGTGTGGTGTGGGCAGTGGAGAGGAGGGAACTTGGCCTATTGATTTCTTGCAAGATTTTAAATTGAATAGAAACCCAGAGATGAACAGTTCTAAATTGCCTGAGCTTCCTTATGCAGTATCTCTTCACCATCAATGGAATCTTGGCTATTTTCCCTAATACTGGTGATTTCAATTATTCAGCATTGGAAATTTGCTACTTGACACTTTATAGAATTCATTTGCTTTGGAGACAATTCTAATTACTGCTCCCTGGACAGCCTCCTTCTTTTTTGTTTTGTGATAGTTTGCTAAAGAGAAATTTGGAACAAAGAAGATGATTTTTTAAAAAAAAGAAGGAAAGAATTTACTTTCTTGTGCTATTTCTCAAAGTCCCAATATGTATGGTAGTTGACAGAAATACTGTTACAGAATTGTTTTTAAGATGTCCATACAATTCAGGAAATTGAATATTTCAGAGCAGAGGGTGAAGTACTCCCCTTTCATAGGTGGGATCACCAAAAGTCCATTTCAGGTTCAAGGAACTATGAGCATCTACATTCACTCCCACAAATGCCCACTCAAGTATTTAATCAGTGAGAAAACATGAGTTCAAATCAAAGGCATTTAATCAAATCTTGTTCCATAGAAAGAATAATATCAATAGAATATTTCCCTCAGAAACCCCAAGACAGTCTCCCAATTTCTTACAATTCCATATAATAACAGTAGGAAGTGTGTAAACATGTAGGAAACACAAATTGGTGAGGGGCACACGTATAGGGGGTGCATGCAAGTAGAACACACACAGGGAAAGGCAACTCAAACCTTCAGGTCTCCAGAGTGGAGATGCCATCTACTGTTCATGAAATCCTCTTTACTTGTCTTTTATGGAAATGGAAGATCAATGAGATGAGGCTCTGCTGACCTTTGATTTGTTGCCAGGCATTTCTCCTTGGTTTGAATGCTTAAGGAGCTTCTTTTTATCACTAGCTTCTGACCTAAGCTAGAGTCCAACATGAAGGGCTACACAGTAAAACCTTGGGAAAGTCATGTACTTTACCTAGAATTCATTTAAAAACTCTGGAAATTCTTTGTATAAAATGAAGGGTACATCTAGGTGGTGCAGTAAATATAGCACTGGCCTGGAGTTGGGGAGATCTGAGTTCAAATCAAGCCCCAGACAATTACTAGTTGGGTAATCGCATGTATGTCACTTTTAACTCTGTTTGCCTCAGTTCCTCATCTGTTAAATAAGATGGAGAAAGAAATGGCAAATCACGCCAGTATCTTTGTCAAGAAAACCCCAAATGGGGTCACGAAGAGTCAGACACAACTGAAATGACTCAACAACAACAGCGACAATGAAAAACTTGAGCTATATGGACTGGAACATTGCTTTGAGCTCTACACCTGTGACCCTTCTGTATTTTGGAAACATCTTTCAAGCTACTACCTACAAGAGGTGTTTTATGACTCTACTGGTTTTTAGTTCCTGACTCAAAATTACTTTGCATTCTTTTTTTTTTTTTTTTTTGGTGATGCAATTGGGGTTAAGTGACTTGCCCAGGGTCACAGAGCTAGTAAGTTGTCAAGTGTCTGAGGCTGGATTTGAACTCAGGTCTTCCTGACTCCAGGGCCAGTGCTCTATCCACTGCACCACCTAGCTACCCCATATTCATTTTGTATTAACTTATCTTTTAGCATCTAGTGCTCTGTAGTATAGAGATTCTCCAAGTGTGATTGCCAGATCCTTGGAGGCACACAAGACATTTTCAGCAGATCTGTGTGTTCAAAAACATTTTCATCAAAATGCTGATGTTATTTGCCTTTTTCACTCTTTTTCTCTCATGAGTATGCAGTGCAGTTGCCCAGAAACTTCATGTCCTGTGCATTAAAATTTTAGCTGCAAATATGAAGAAGGAGTTAGTATCTCATCTGCAGAATTGTTCCTCTGCCTTACAAATTGACTGAAGTTGCTATTTTACTTGTCTTTTTTCACAAGTGAAAAATTAATTGTTAAAAGAAAAATTTATGTGAATTCTTAGCAAGAAACATGTGCTGCTCAACTATTCAAAGTATTGAATAACTTTTTTTTGAATTGCACATCTTATCCTGAAAAAACAAAAATGTGTTGGCATATGCACTCATGGTACAAAAGTCTTGGTAGACAAATTGCTGTTACCTTAGCGCAAATCAAAGCAATGATACCAAAGAGTATTAGCGGTCATTTTCCTCATTACTGCTACACATCTGAGGAAGAAAAAAGCCAGAGTCACTGAAGAATGACTTTGATGAAGAAGGAAAAAGATAAATTTATCAAATCATGACCCTTGAATACATATTTTTAAATATTCTGCCTGATGAAATGAGAAGTACACATAAACAATTCTGCTTTATACCAGTCTACAATGGTTACTTCAAGAAAAAGCACTTGAGCAATTGAGTTGCAAGCTGAATTAACAGCTTTTTCCATGAACTGCCACAATTATTGGTTGGTTATTTAAAACTTTGGAATTTTGTAGACATTTTTCTCAAACATGAATGAAGTAAGCCCAACCCCTCAAGCAAAACAACTGACAGCTTTTGTTGCCAATGATAAAATATGAACTCTCAAGTAAAAATGAGAATTTGGAATACTTGTATATTTCAACTTGACCTTGACATCTTCTCAATATTTAAGATTTTTCTGTTGAAATATTGCCGATATTAATGGATATGCATTTTTTGTTAATGTATAAAAAATTAATATGTCAAAATTTATATCTTCATAATTAAGTAAACTAAATTACTAATACATGATATTTTAAAAATCGTACCAGGGTAAAAGATTCACTTAAAATATGAGATAGACCAAAAGATTTTAATGTGATGGAATAAGTAAAGTCCATTTACGGACTTTCAGATGGTTTCAGATATCACTGAAACATAATTTTATTACAAATTTATCTTTTCAAGCATATATATAGAGAGATAGATAAAAAGATATTGCACAAACCTTTAGATAACTACTAATTAACAAGTTTTTGTTGTAGTATCAAAGAATAAAACCCACAATTATCTGAAAACACTTCATGCATTCAGGTACTCCTCACATTTTTAACTACACATCTATGTGAAGTCATGTTTTCTTCATATATTGTAACCAAAACAAGATATAGAAACATATTAAATGCAAAATCAAATATGGAAATTCAACTATCTTATATTACATCTGCTATTAATTTCAGAAAAATCAACCAATAAACATTTATTAAATGCCTACTATGTGCCAGGAACTGTGCTAAGTACAGGGGATGCAAAAAGAGGCAAAAGTCAGTCCTTGACCATAAGGAGCTTACAATCTAATGGGGGTGATAACATGCAAACTAATATATACAAAGCAAGCTAGATATGAGATAAAAAGGACATGATTAATAGAGGAAGGGTCCTGGAGTAAAGAAGAATATAGAAAGGCTTCCTATGGAAAGCAGGATTTTAATTGAGTCAAAGGAAGCCTGAGAGGTTGGTCATCAGAGCAGAGAAAGCAAACATTTCCTGGAATAGGGGACATCTAGTCAGACTTCCTGAAGCTGAGATATAGTGTCCAGTTTCTGAAACAGATAGAAGGCCTGTGTCAATGGATCAAAGAGAATATGGTGGGGAGAAAAGTGTAAGAAAACTGGAAAGGTAAGAGGAGGCTAGGTTATGAAGGGCCTTGAATGCCAAGGGGAGAATTTTGTGTTGGCTCCTGGAAATAAGAAGAAGCCATTAGAGTTTATTGAGTGGGGAGTAGAGGGTGGGAGGAAGGGATGATCACACCTGCACTTTAGGACAAACACTTTGGTGACTGAATGAAGGATGGATTGGAGTGGGAAAGACCCACTGCAATAATCCAGATGTGAGATGAGGAAAGTCTACACTTAGGTCCATGGCAGTGCAAGAGAAGAAAGGCGTTTGTTTTCAAGAGATGCTGCAAAGGTGAAATTGCCAGGCCCTGGCAACAACTTAGATATGTAGAGTGGGGTGAGAGCAAAGAATTCAGGATGAATCCCAAGTTGTGAGCCTGAGACACCAGGAGAATGATATTGGTCTTTACAGTAACAGGGAAGGGAGGGAGGGAGAGGTTTTGTGTGTGTGTGTGTGTGTGTGTTTGTGTGTGTTTTTTGGGGGAGGGGACTAGTTATTAGTTCCATTTTGTATATATTGAGTTTAAGATGTTTATTGGACATCCGGTTCAAGATTTCTGAAAAAGATAGAGATACAAAACTGAAGGTCAGTAGAGATTGGGGTAAATTAGATACATTTGAAAATCATCTGCTTGGAGATGATGATTAAATTCATGGGAGCTGATGGGATCTGCAAGTGAAATGGGATAGAGGGGGAGCAGAAGAGGACCCAGGAAAGAATCTTTGAGGGATGCCTATGATTAGAGGGTGTGCTCTCATTGAGGATGGAGCAAAGGAGACAGAGAAGGTGCAGTCAGATAGGTAGGAGTAAAACCAATAGAGTTAGGTGCCCTGAAAACTTAGAGAGAAAAGACTATCAAGGAAGAGCAAGTGATTAACAATGTCATAAACTAAAGAGGGGTCAAGGACAATGAAGATTGAGAAAAGGCCTTTGGATCTGGCAACTAAGTGATCATTAGTAACTTTAAAGAGAGCACTTTGGGTGAATGATAAGTTTGGAAATCAGATTCTAAAGGTATTTTCGCAAACAAACAAAAAAAATCATTACTTTACATTCCATTTCATTCCATCTTCTCCAAGAAATGTCCCTTAATCCCTCCTGTCCCTTTGGCATCCTCATTCTTTTCCTTATTTTCAATCTCTGTCTCTCGGTCTCTCTCTCTGTCTCTCTCTCTATCTCCACTTCCCCTCTTTCTCTCTTCCTTCCTCCCCCACTCTCCTGGCTTCTATCTTACCACCTTCAAACTTTAATAAATATGTAGTTTTAAGAGTATTGATTTTAATTTCTAATATAGCAGATATCAATAGATATGATCCACTTAAAAGCTTTTTTGGTGTCCTCAATCATTTTAAGTTTACAGAGGAGTCCTAAGACCAAAATGCTTGAGAGCTGCTGCTTTAGTGGAATGGAAAATCTTTGAGATTCTGTTCTGTCTCTGTTTTCCTCACAGCAACTGGAACTTTTGCAAGCTTTCTTTGATCATTTTTCCAACTAAATTTTGAATATGGTGAATTTTTCCTTCCTTTGCCTTGAGACAAGATCCAAAATGAACTGAAATGCAAAGAGCCAATGGGAATAGCGAACATAATTTTCTAAAGCTCTGTTTTGTTTTAAAAGCAATTCCTCTATATTATCACATTTGATCCTCATAAATATCCTATAGAATAGAGGCGATTTTTGTTCACATTTTATGGATGTGGAAATAGTTTGGGAGAGATTTAGCTACTTGTCTACCAGCACAAGCGTAGTAAGAGTATGAAGCAAGATTTGAATTCAAGTTTTCTTTTCTCCAAGTCAAGGCTTCTACCGTCCTGAATGAAGGAATGAGCCATCTAAGAATTCTAATCTTCTATTGGGTCTGGCACACATTTTTCAGAGGAACTAAAAGGAATCCTTCTGCTAATAGGAAGCTACCTGATGACAAAGAGAACTTTCTTTCTCTATTCCATCCTTCTATCTTCAGCACCTCACACAATATGAAGCAAATATTGTAACTCATTAAATAATTTATGGTGTCCATCTTTTAGGAATGGTTAAAAAATTGTGAGAAATATAACAAAATGGTAAGTTATAAGAAAAGCAAATATGATAAATTCAAAGAAACAGGAAAAATGTTATGAACACATGGGGAGTGAAGCAAGATGAACCACAAAAAACATTATATGTAGTGACTACAAGAACCCAAGTTGTTTGTTTTTAATAATAAATAAATATAACCTATTTATATTTACAATCTTGTGTGCAGAAATAAGGTAATAAAATGTGTAACACTCATTGAAATGGTGAGGGTTTGCGGCAGTACAATGTTGCATATGTTATTAGAAGTGGTTGCTATGTTGGTTGATTTTATTTAACTAATTTTTTAAAAAAAGGTTATATAAAAAGGATATGGAGGGAGAGAGAGATCTATTCAGAAATGATTATATTTTAAAACAAAAGTCATCAATAATTTTAAGTACTTCTTGGATGGGATTGCACCCAAGAATTGGAAGGAATTCTTCTCTTCATTGGTATTCTATCCATGTGTGCAGTGTCTCTTTCCTGGCAACAAAATAGTCACATTATCATGACAAATTTTGGGGAGCAAATATTGCTTCGCTTTGCAAGTTTAAGATTATGTGAAAATATCCTTGGAGCATACTCCACTTAACCTGACAATTTTGGCCTCTTAGATTTTGTGCCAAAGATGCTCTACCCCTGAACTTTTTAGAACTATAATGTATCATGTATTTAAAAAATGCCTTCTGAGAGACTATGCTACTGACCTTAAGCCTTGAAGAAGAAATCTTGATGTCTACGCGGGTGGCATGGAAATGTTACATGTCTTCAAATATTTGAAGGTGTGCCATGTGAAAATATTCTTTTTTTTGTGACACAGAGGAAAAATTAAGACTAAGGTTTAGAATTAAGAGTGAGGAAGAATTGGGTATGAATCCATACACTTCTCTTTCTCTCTGCTCCCTTTCTCTTGTTAACACTCTCCATTCCAAATGGATGCAAATGCTTCCTAACATGGTCTTCTACATGCCTGTTATCTCCCTAAATTCACACCGTTCACAGTGCTGGAGGATAGGAGACACTTAAGAAATGTTTATTTACTTCCAAATATTTTTGCTAGACTAATCTTCCTTCTGTGTTGATCAGGTCACAAAAACCCTTTGCTTAAAAATCTTCAGTGACTCTTTATTGCCTACTATGCAATATGAAAGCTTTTTTTTTTTCCCTTTGTGAACAATTAATTGGGTCTATATTTGAAAAGTAGGTGGGAGGTGAATTGAATAATTTTGGGAAAATTGTGGAGTATTTTTTCTGACCCCAAGCTTTTGAGAACAGCAAAGAGCCTTCTTTTCAATGCAAAAATTTTGCTGTTGTTGAATGGTAGTGAGACCTAGAACAGCACTGTGTCTGAAAAATTATAGATTATCATCACAGAGAGGCCAAAGGAAATGCTAATGGTGGTGGGAGCAGGCAGCACTATAAAATCAACTAGGATCTCTGAAGAACAAAAGAAAAACATATATCAAAAAGTATATGGTGGACAGGCTGGACTGGTCACATAGCAGGAATGAAGCTGATCGATGGATGCTTACAGTGCTTTGCTGAAATATTGGAAGAAACTGACAAAAGCTTCTACCATATTGGGTATAACCAGTCTGCCAAAATTGTGTGAAGACAAAGATAAGAGCTGCACAAGATGAGGATGTGTGGTTGAGTCGGAGGGAACTCCAATGTGTGTATGTATTACTGGAGAAAACTCCTGAAGCGATGTGATAACATCCATTTGATTATTTGAGTACCTTATCTTGACTACAGCATTTATAACCTATGTGAACTAGAGCAAACCATTTAACATTTATGGCTCTTAGTTTTCTTATATGTAAAAAGAAGAAAAATAAGAAGACAAAGGTAGGGAAGAATCTGATGATCTTTTAAGTTCCCTCCCAGCTATAAATCTTTTGATGCTTTGACTATTTTCACTTCATATAACAAGAAAGCTAAAGATTAAAACTAAAAGGGATTAGTTGCTGATTTCTATATGTGACAAGGTAGTTTCTATCAGCTTTTTGGCTGCTGCAATGGAAATTACAGCTTCATTTATTATTATTACTTTTTTTTTTTTAGCTAAAAGGGTTACCACTTCCCAATGTAAATCTGTTATCTTTACTGAGGAGCATGTGAGCAAGTTAAGATATGCTGAGCTTGCATTCCTGCAGTGATGATAATGTACAACTGAAAATAAGAATCCGATGCTCGTTTATCATTTATGATGACAGATTGAGAGCAGCTGCAGGTGCCAAGCCGACAATTTTGCCCTGGATGATGTATGGCAGAAATCGGAGGGATGCCTGAGATACATTAACTTTATAATAATGTACAGCACCCAAAAGGTGATTGGGTATGCATGTTGTTTATGATGACATATAGGGAGAAGTGATGGTTCAAAAGCAGGAGGTTATTGGCTATTAATTGAAGTATAACAAGAGACTTTCCTTCCAGAAGAGGTCCCTGTTTGCAGCCACTCTTAGAAAAGTGGCATTTGCCCATATAGTGATAAGCCTTAAATGTATGCAAGCACATGTCAGCTGTCTGGCATATTTTATTTATAAAAAGGACATGGAATGGAATAGCCTTGGACAAGAAGTGAAAATAATATATAGAGACAAGAAAAAAAAAGTCACTTCTATCAGAGAGGGCCTAGGAATAGGCCAGTCCTCACAGTCCCATGTCCATAGTCAACCC
This sequence comes from Dromiciops gliroides, assembly GCF_019393635.1. NCBI lineage: Eukaryota > Metazoa > Chordata > Mammalia > Microbiotheria > Microbiotheriidae > Dromiciops > Dromiciops gliroides. The sequence goes on from NC_057863.1 coordinate 27,769,734, forward strand.
TCTCTTTAAAGAAGAAAGAGAGGTGAATTCTGATATTATAAATAAATACTTGGTATCTCATTTTTGCCAGCTAAGTAAAGGCTACTAGTACTAACAGTTCTTTTGTCTTATAGCATCTTTCCCCCCATAACTAAATGCACTTATATTAGAAATATATTTTATTTAATGACTAGTAATCATAGATTTATATGAACTGATGCAAAGAGAAGCAACCAGAACCAGAAAAATCATATAAATAATAAATACAACAATGAAAATAGAAAGAATTGTAACAACACATTCATTACCATCATCATCAAAACTTAACATTATAATTATAATAGCTATGCTTAGACTCAGAGAAGAGATATGAGAATTTACTTCTCATTTCTTTGAAGAGGTAAGAGACTAGGGGTATGTAATTCTGAGGATTAGTCTATTCCTAGGGCCTATCTGACAGAAGCAACTCCATTCTTATTTATTTATTTATTCATTCATTTATTTATTTATTTATTCATTCATTTATTCATTCATTTATTTATTTTAGCAACAAACATTTATTTTATTTTCCAGTTACATGTAAGGGTAGTTTTCAACATTCATTTTCATAAGATTTAGAGTTCCAAATTTTTCTCCCTTCCTCCCTCCCTTTCCTCCCCCCTCCACAAAATCGCAATCAGGTTATATATGTACAATCCACAAGTGTTCTTTTTATCATTTTTTTCTATAGGGGTGCATAGTAAGCTTCCTCATTAGTTCCTTTGGATTGTCTTGGATCATTGCACTGCTGAGATAAGTCATTCACAATTGCTCATTGAACAATACTGTTGTCCCTATGCACAATGTCGTCGCAGCTCTGCTCACTTCACTATACATCGATGTTCCTTAGTCTTTTCCGGGTTTTTCAGGGAACATCCTGTTTGTCATTTCCTGTAGCACAAGACCATTCCACTACAATCATATAACATATTGATGGACATTCCTTTGATTCTCAATTCTTAGCCTCCACCAAGAGTTGCTATAAATATTTCTTATACAATTTTCCCCCCTTTTATTTTTTTCATGATTACTATTGTTAACTGTTTTCCTTCCATCGTATTCCCTTCCCCATGATATTTATTCTATTATCCATCTTCTTTCATCCTATCATTCTTCAAAAGGGATTTGCTTCTGTCTGTCCCCTCCCCCACTATGCCCTTCCCCTCCCATTTTCCTGCTGGGTTAGAGAGATTACTCCACCCAATTGAGTGTGTATATTATTCCCTCCTTGAGCCAATTCTAATGAGATTGAGGTCTTTGAGCCAATTCTGATGAGGGTGAGGCTCATTTACTGCCAAAATTAAACAGATTACTACACCCAGTTGCGTGTGTCTGTTAGTCCCTTCTTGAGGCAGCTCTGATGAGTTTAAGGTCATTGAGCCTTTTCTGATGAGTGTAAAATTCATTTACTGCCCTACTCCTCTCCCATCTCTTCCCCAACTCCATAAGCCTTTTCCTGTTACTTTCATGTAGGATTTCACTTCTGCCCTTCACCCTCCCGCAGAGACTTCCCTTCACCCCTCAATTTAACCATAAATATGTCATCACCTAGCTAAGTGACACAGTGGACAAAGCATCACCCCTGGACCCAGGGGGATTCCAGCCCAAACCCAGCCTCAGACACAAGACAGTTGCCCACTGTACAACCCCAGGTATGTGCCCCAGCTCCAATTTTTTATGGTTCTCTAGGGTCTTGTATTTGAAAGTCAAATTTTCCATTCAGTTCAGGTCTTTTCATCATAAATATCTGAAAGTCTTCTTTTTCATTAAAGTCCCATTTTTTCTGCTGAAAGATAATGCTGAGTTTTGCTGGGTAGGTGATTCTTGGTTGTAATCCTAATTCCTTTGCCCTTTGGAATATCATATTCCATGCCCTCTGGTCATTTAATGTAGAAGCTGCTAGATCTTGTGCTATCCTGACTGGGGCTCCACAGTACTTGAATTCTTTCTTTTGGAAAGCTTGCAATATTTTCTCCTTGACTCGAGAGCTCTGGAATTTGGCTATAATATTCCTAGGAATTTTTCTTTTGGGATCTCTTTCTGGAGGTGATTGGTGGATTCTTTCAATTTCTATTTTAGCTTCTTCTTCTAGAATTTCAGGGCAATTTTCCCTGAGAATATCTTGGAAGATGGTGTCTAAGCTCTTTCCTTGATCATGGTTTTCAGGTAGACCAATAATTTTCAAATTATCTCTCTTGGACCTATTTTCCAGGTCAGCAGTTTTTCCCAGAAGATATTTCACATTGCCCTCTATTTTTTATTCATTTGGATTTACTTTATTGTGTCTTGGTTTCTCATAAAGTCACTAGCTTCCATTTGTTCAATCCTAATTCTTAGGCAATTATTTTCATCAGAGAGCTTTTGTACCTCCTTTTCCATTTGGCCAATTTGACTTTTCAAGCTGTGGACTTTTTTCTCATGTCTTTCCTGCATCACCCAGATGGTGGAGGAAAGGCAGTGAGCTCCCGAACTCATGACACGATCGCTCCGAAAAACATCCAAATAATGCCATAGGAAAGTGCCTGGAACAGCAAAACTCACAGAATAACATGCTGAAATCACCTTCTAACCAAGAATGGCTTGGAAGTTGGAAGGAGGGAGCTGCTGTGCTGATACAGGAGTCAAGGCCAACCCCACAGTCACCTTGACACAGAGCCAGTCCCAGGAAGGCCTCACCAGAAAAGCAGACACCCCCCCCCCCCAGAGCCTCTGAATCAGCTGAAGCATCAGTGTCATCTGGAACTAAGCTCATAATCTGGTGAGTGGGCTGAGCCCTGGGCAGGGGGGAGACTACAGGGCTCTATGCTGGTGCTAAGGCAGAACTTGGATTTTACACCCCTGCTGAGAACTAGGAGGTAGGCTTGAGTAGCAGTGGCCCAGGTAGGGGAGGGGCACAGGCTCATCGGAGCTAACAACCACAACACACAAAGCTGGTTGATTAGCAAGTTGGTCTGGGGTCATCTAAGGACCAGGGAACAGGCCAGGCGAGTGAAGAACCTGATTCTCCTTAAATCATACTACCTGGGACTTCTGAAGTTTGGGCTACAGCAGCCTGCAAACAGTGCCCCACTTTAAGGAGGTAAAAGTCTAGTAAAAGAAAGCCAAGACAAGCTGACAGAGAAAGGTGAGGACCATAGATATTTCTTCAGTAACAAGGAAGACCAAGGGGCACCCTCAGAGGAAGATGTCAAGACCAGAGCCCCTATACCTAAAGCTTCCAAGAAAAATACAAATTGGTCTGAGGCCATAGAGGTGCTCAAAAAGGACTTTGAAGATAAAGTTAGAGTGGTAGAGCAGCTCCATTTTTAATTACTTATTGGCCTCTGTTTAGGGAAGCCCCTATGTACCCAGTAACTTATGTAGTCATTAAAAAAAAAAAAATTCGTCATGCAATGTAAGCCTTTTCTGATCTTAATCAATTAATTATACCTAAGTAATTCATATATGCAAGGTTAACAGTCCCATGGTTAATAATGTAGGGTTAGGAGTTAGGTTACCAGTTGTTTGACTGTTCTTAAGGACCCTCTCCTACTTAGTCACTATAAATCTGCCCAGCAATCAGATATAAGGGCAGAGACACAGAGATCTATATTTCCAATTAAGATACACAACCCACTATAAGCCAGCAACACCACCTGTGCTAGTCAGTGAGACTGAAATTCTATGGAGCCCCACAATTGCATAACTGTGAATAATAAACTGCCTTACTGGTGAACCTTGGACCTTCATGCTGCTTCTTAGTACCTCATCAAGATCTCTTCACAGGAACATTGCATAGATTGTTGGGCTTGGTAAACATGTAAATTAGTCATAATAAAATGCTCCTCCCCCACCACATAATTCTCCTGTTTAATCTTTATTTTAAAGGATGCCTCTCTGAATGTGGAGAGGAAAAAGTAAAATGAGAAATGAAGGTAAGAAATCTTTGTTTTTAAGAATAAGATGTATCATGGTAATATCAACTTTCTTGCATTCTCCCGTATTCCACAAATGGAATAAACATGAAATGGTTTATACTTTTGAATTTTTATAGATTAAAACAAATTGAAAATATAAAAATTTTTCTTCTGATTCATGATAAAATGCAGTAATATGTGATGAAAATATAATAACTTTCCTCTCATTTTTAAAGTTTCATTATTGCCATTTTAAAAAAATTCCACATTCAGGTCCAGAAATACCCCTGTGCCAATAAAATCCTCCCTTATAACTAAGAAAAGAAAATAATCAGAAGTAGACAACATAGTGAACTCATTCAATGTAAAATGAACTGGAGAAGGAAATGGCAAACAACTTGTATCTTTGCCAAGAAAGCCCCATACAGAATCATGAAAAGTTGAAGATAACTGAATAAACCTAATAGCCACATTACAGAGCAGAAATCAGATTTCCAAAATGCAGAATACACCTTACATGTATAAGGTTGAATTAGTACAAGGAAGCATGACATGTTTTAGATATGCTGAGGATTGTGCTTGATGCTGATAGTCATAGAAAGACTAGTTAGAATAAGGTACCTGCCCTCATGGAGGTTACAGTCTTCTCATTCATGCTTTGTACTTGTTCTGCTATTCCCAGAGGTTACAAGATTCTGTGAGCAGATCTGATACCTGTAGAGCTCCTGCTCTATCGATAAGCCAGGTTAGAAAAAAAAAAAGAAATCAAACAGCAACATATTGAATCAAGACAAAATTACAAAGTAAACAGGGAAACGTCAAGTCTTAGTCTTCTTCTCAACAGCACCCATAAACAAATGAGTGATATCTCCCACAGACGTAAAGCCTGTGAAGAACAACTTAAAGACTATTTCTGAATAAACACCAGTGAACACTTTCTCCCAGGAAAGGAAGGGTATAGATTTCAATATTATCTAGGTTGCATGTGATGAATAATTGAGTGAATATATGATAAAAACATTTGTCAAGGGCTTATTACACACCAGACATTTTCCTAAGTAATGGAAATACAAATATTTTTAAAAGAGGAATTTTGGTAGGAATACAACATGTTTGGGGGAGTTGTATTGATCAGGGAATGGAGTTTTGTTCCAGGAAGGTTAAAAGCAGAGGGTAAACTCTGAAACTGATGGTGAAATGTCTTGGGTCAATTTTGCTGGATGGGGTATGATGTTGGAGACCTGGAGAATATTCTTTTATATAGGCTTTGTAGGAGATGTAGTAAGCTAAGCCACACATCCAGTCATCAATCAACAGGGTTGGGCACTAGCATAGGACTGTGAAAGACAATGAATTTATTTCATCAACCCTTAGAGATATGGATTCTGGACAGCTTTCCAGGGCTCAGGTTAGTCATAGAGGAGCACTAAAATAGCACTGCCCACTGTAGTTCAGAATTCTGAACTCAAGAAATCTGCTATCCTCAGCCTTCTTGGTAACTGAGATTATTGGCATGTGTCAACATACCTTGAAAATCACTTTTTCTTAGCTCCTCTAGATACTTAAGGTGATTCCAGAATTCCCTTTCCTTTGCTACAGTATTCATAGCCGCTCATCTCAAGACTTTGAAATTTACCACTCTAGCATTATAGGTTTACCTCTTATATATGGACCATGGTGATTTCCTACCATGGCAAGAGACTATATGGCACCAGAACAGGGATAATCTCTATTTCCATTTGGCAAGTAGCTGAATTATGTATACATTCCTATGTCCTTTAAGGTGCACCATGCATTGTATGATAAGGCTTGGATTCCATTCAATTCAATAAACATTTATTAAGCAACTACTTCCTTGCTGGTATTATGCTAACTGGGAATACAAAAAGAGGCAAAAGAGAGACCCTGTCCTCAAATGCTTTACAATCTTATCACCAGTTCCTTAGAAAGCTTGTTTCTATTATATACTTCTTCCTTGCTTCTGGATCATTGGATAATAGGATGAAAAATAACCTGTAGATATTTGGAGCTGTCAAGATAATAGAATGTGATAGATGAGATTTGGCAGATATTCAGGAGCCCACTTGAGTGGATTACTGGCTGATTTGACTGGATTACTAGGTGACTAGATTCTAAGCACATCTGGCTGGTACTTGAGAGTACTTAAGAAAGCATGGTTCTCAGAAGCTAACAAACTTTGAACTTCTGGCCCAGGCAACCAACCAGCTTGAAGAACTTCCCATTTCTGGGAGGGGACAGGAAGGAGGAAGGAGAGGCTGTGCAGGGAGCTCTGTCTCTTTTGGTTCCTGACATCATGGTGGTGACAGGAGATGACACAGAGGAGTTGAGGAAAGGACTCCACAGAGCAGAGGAAAGAAAGGATTGACAGGTTGTAGGAATTCTTTTCTCAATCTTTCTCTTTCTTTTACTATCTTTCAACAAACCCTTAAAAAAAAACTTTAAACTTGTTTATCAGTGATTTTAGTCAGTTTCCCCCCAAAACTGGGGGGGGGGATGAGAACCTACATTTAGAAATTTAAATTACACAGAGCCCCATGGATTGAGATGCTACACCTAAATTCAGCTGGGAATTTCAATATTATTAGAGTGAGGAAAATTCATATCTATTCATTGGAACACAATATGTTTTTTTCCTTTTTAAAAGTAACAAACATGTGTACTTATAGTTTTGAGTTCCAATTTTTACCCCTCCTTCCCTCTGAAATAAAATAATGGGATTTGGCAGATGCCCAGGGGCCCCACCTGAAGATGGATTTAGAATTGAATGAATTGGGTGAGACTAAAAAACTGACTGAGAACCTACTTAAGAATGATTAAATCAAGACCATGCTTGGCTGGCCCTGAGTGGGGTGTTGTTTTCAGAGGCTGTGGACTATTGATGTCAGCAAGAGACAACCCTCAACCAGTCAGCTTGAAAGACCTCCCCTTTTAGGGACAGAGACAGGAACTAAGAAGTTGAGGCTGGCTTGCTGGATCTTGTTCTTTTCTTCTGGAACTGGCTTAGTTGCGGGAGAGAGAGGGAGAACTGGAGGGTCCTCCTTTCTGTCCAGGACTTTAGCATGGTGAGGGACTTCATGTGGATGGCTAGGTAAAGCTAGGGTTTCTCTCTGGCTATACCAACTCTCTCTTCACTAATATCTAATACACTTTAATAAATCCTTAAAAGCCTAAACTCTTGCTGAATTTATCCGTGATTTTAGCCAGTTTCCCTCAAAAAACTGGAGGGGGGGGCAGGTTAGGACCCACACTTAGATTTTAAACATCAGACCTCCCTAACTACTCCCCCAGGTGGTAAGCAATCAGATATGGGTTATACATGTATGATTATATAAAATATTACCACATTAGTCATTTTGTACAAGAAAACTTGAATAAAAGAAAAAATGAGAGTGAAAAATAGCATGCTTCAGTTTGTGTTCCATCAATATCAGTTATTTCTTTGGAGGAGGATGGTATGTTTTATCAATAACTCTTTGCAAGTGTCTTGGATCATTGTATTGTTTAGAAGAGTTAATTCATTTATAATTCTTCATCAGAAAATACTGCTGTTTCTGTGTACAATGTTCTCTTGGTTCTGCTCTATTCACTATATTTCAGTTCATTCAAGTCTTTCCAGGCCTTTCTGAAATCACCCCGCTTGTCATTTTTATAGTACAATAATATGCCATCACCATCATATACTACAGCTTGTTTATCTATTCCCCCAAATGATGGGCATTCCTTTGGAATACAATTCTTTCAGAATCCTGGAGATGGTTTTATCTAACCTATTATAGATAATTCATTCTTTAGGTCTTATTTAAACTGCAAAGAAATGAGTAATTCAGAGACTATAGATATGTGGAATCAATGTAAGTACCTTATTAGAAAACTAACAGAGATCAGGAAAATGCTTGCCTGGTATTATGGCCCTGGTTCAATAACCTTGGCCATTGGGCAGAAGCCATTTTCATAGTAACAGAATTTCATGGCCATAAGGGGCATCAGAATTCTTCAAATCCAAACCAATCTCAAGCAGTACCTTCCTCTGCAACATTGCTAGCAAGTGAGGTAGATGCCCGAAGATGAAGAACTGAAAGCCATACTAGCACAGAGACCTACATCTTCAGCAAAAACAATTATGTTTTCAAGATATCTTGCAGTCATTGTCGGATATCTCTGAGAAAGAGGATATAGAGTTTCTTTCTGCAGTGGAACTGTTTCCCCACTTGTCTCCTATGTAGACCCATATTGACAAACGTGGATAAGGTCATATAGGATGATTTTCTGCCCTACTTTCCATTCTCCTTTGTTAAAAATCTGGGTTCTAAATCTCACTTCTTCGACTGTCTCTCCATGTGACTATCAGCAAAACTTTCTCCATATGTAAAGTAGGGCTAAAAATATAGAACCTTAACCGGAAGAGTGAATAGAGTAGTGGATCAGGAGTCAGGAAAACTTGAATGTAAATTCCATCTCAGACATCCTTCTGTGACCCTGGGAAATGGACTTGACCTCTCTAATACCCAATTTCTTCATATGTAAAATGGGGACGATAATCCAATTTCACTCTAATGGTTTTTGTAAGAATTGGTGAAATGATGTATTTAAAGCTGTTTGTGGAACTTAAAATGCTACATAAATCCTAGTGGCAGTGGCTGTGGAGGTGGCAGCGGTAGTCGTGGTGATGCTGGTGGTTTGATGATGCCATTTATAGTCTTTTAAGGTTTACAGAAGACTTAGGATAATGGCATTCAAGACTTGCAACCATCCTGTAACTTAGATATTACGAAAACAGGTACTGGGGCAGCTAGATGGTACAGTGGATAAAGCAGTGGCCCTGGATTCAGGAGGACCTGAGTTCAAATCCGGCCTCAGACACTTACATTTCCTAGCTGTGTGACCCTGGGCAAGTCACTTAACACTCGCCCTGAAAACCAAAACCAAAACCAACAACAACAACAACAACAAAAAAACAACAATAACAACAACAACAACAAAAACAAAACAAAAACAGGTACTGTCTACATAGAGTATAGTACTCAGAGAAAGGAACATCTGTGTCAAAATCTGAAACTTGGTTATTGCTAGTTAACTGTATGATAGTGGATAAATCATCTAGTCACAATTTACTCACCTATACTACCTGACACATAGTACTGTTTTGAGGCTCAAATCTATTTTGGGGGATATTAAAATGTTTTCTAAATGTCAGTTTACTATCTCTCATACCTGGCTTTAGAGTTGAAAGGAACTTTAAAGAATATATAATTTAAACCCATATTTTACAAAGAAGAAACTGTGCTGCATAGCAGTTGAATGGCTTCTGGTGGCCACAAGTGATAAATGGCTGACCCAGGATTGCAATCCAAGGTCTACCAGTCCCAAATCTACCATAACATCCTACTTCTCCATTTAAATGAGGAAACTAAGACCCAAAGAGTTTGAGGGACTTAGTTGGGCTCACAGAGCTATCAAATGCCTCAAAAACTATTTTAGACATCTGAGTTTAATTCCAAAATCTTCCATTTGCTATCTGTTTGAATTTGGAAAAAAAAATCACCTGATTTCTAGATTTCAGTTTCCTATTTTACTAAATGAGCATATTAGTTGACTTCCAAGGTTCCTTCTAACATTAAATTTTTTGATCCTACATCATCCACTGTGTTACACTGCTCCTTCCTCCTTCATATGCTTCCTGTGAGGATCAAATTATATTAGATACCTGAAGTCAGTTATAAATATGCCAGCATATCATAGAGGTGTGAGGTATTTTCCTTCCAACATAGTATCAGAAGGTACAGTAGTCAGTAACAATAGGAGAATTAGCAAACATCAACCACTGAATTAGTACTCACAAATACAAATGTTCTGCTTTGATAGTATTTTCACTGCTCTGCTCTGCTGGCAAAAGTGTTTTCTCTCCTTTCAGGGGAAGGAAGAACTATTCATAGGTTTAGAGAATTCTGGGTGAAGGAAATTCCCTTTCCTGATGCATATTGGTAACACATTGGGCATATACAGCCTTGGAGTGGGGGGGTGGGGCAATGAAAGATTAAGGGATTAGCCCAGAGTAACAAAATAAGTGTAAGAGGTGGGATTTAAACCTGTCTTATTGACTATGAGGAGAGCTGTTTATTGACTGTGCCAACCTTTAACTCCTGAGTTTTCCATAATGTACTGATAATCAATTTAACACCATCTAGTACTTTGCTGCCAATCATCTCCTGGATAGTATAAACAAATATGTCAGAGTTTCTATGACATATCAAAGGAAGCTTTGGGGGGAATGAATCTGATGGGATCCAGTATGCATCAGTGATATTAAAAACAGAGTGGTTTATGTGCTAACCGTATTTCTCACTTCACTGTAGGGTACACAACTGGTAGCTGTCAGCACAATTTATCTAAATCTTTAATACTTTATGTTTTAGGAACAGAGAAAAATTTGGTTTCTAAAGAGCATCAAGAGTAAATGTTACAGGATTCTCTTTAATATTGTAGGGTTATGAGGAGGTATTGAAGCAATTGATATTGAAAGTGTTACCATGCATCACAACCATCATTGAAAAATTCAGCCTCCTGCCCCACAAAGTCAGTTGATTTATCTCTGTCCCTCTATGGATATAGGCCAAGTGGGTAAGAGTCAGAAAAAACCCTCAAGATCTTGCCAGCTATGAGGACCCCCATTACAAATCCTGAAATTCAACAACAGAAACATATTGAATTCACAGACTGAAACTGTGAGGGTTGAATCTTATTTTTTCGGTCCATAAAAAATGAAAGACATCATAACTTTCCATTTGCAGTGGACATTTAGCAGTTATATGGACAAAATCTAAAATCCTAACCAGGATAATTTATATTAAAAGGGAATAATAGAATATAAGAATTGGAAGTAACCTTAGAGACCACCTATTCAGACAAATACTACTAAAAAATCCCCAGCAAGATAATAAATGGCCATTTCTGTAAGTCTTGAGGATCTCCACTGATGGGGAATTTAATGTGATTGAGGGGGTTTTACAGTCTTCTGGACAACTATACTTTTAGGAATGTTTTCCTTTCTTGATTTTTTTCCTTCCTTTATAACCTTTTTTCCCTTTCCTTTCCTTTGCTTTCCTTTCCTTTGCTTTGCTTTCCTTTGTTCATTCCTTCCTTCCATAGTTTTCCTGTTGGTCATAATTTTAAGGAGAATTCACTGACTTCTGGAGGATACAGGCTCTCTCCCTTCCAACTAAGCCATTCACTGAGTAAATTCATCACCTCCTAGGCAAGCCTATGCATTAAAAAATAGGCCTATCTCCTGTTTGTATCTACTTTTCCTTTTCTTTAGGCACTGGGGCATTCTCAAAAGGTTGGGGAAGCCACTGGAGGTTTAGTTTCCAAGTCTAGGAAAGCCATTTATGAGGAGTGGTCTGCTTCACCTAGCTCAGCAATGAATCTATCAGCCAGGGTACCATGCCTTGGAATCAAAGGGAGCAAATCATCTATCAGCTATGTTAAACCTGGAAGTGAGCTTGGTGGTGGAAATATTGGTAGCAATCATTTTATATTTGAGTCCACTTTCTCCTGGCATCAATATGGTAGAAAGGAGAGTTTACCTTGGTTTAGGTGGACATTTTTGTATTTATTATATATTTCTAGTAAATATTCCCTTGTAAAAATTAATGAATGTTAATGGGTTATTAGTGATATTGAAGAGATATCAAGTGGTGAGATAAAAATAAAGAAATCAGCTCTCAATATTTGTATTAGAGAACAACACACTAGAATGGGGGCTTATAGCAATGGCGTTGGAACCTCAATGTGGCTCAGGAGAATAGGGCCTACATCAGTCAATGAAATTAGCATTGGGAGAGCAGAGCCTGAGCTGATAGATAGATAGATAGATAGATAGATAGATAGATAGATAGATAGATAGATAGATGAATAGGAATATTTTCACAATGGTATACATACATACATATATGAGCTATACTGAAATCATATTGTATTTATTCATATTTTAGATATTATGTCTAAACGCACTGAAGACAGGATAAAATTTTCATCTTTGTGTTTATGTCCCCAGCATCTAACACTATGCTTGTTACATAAGAGGTACTTAATGCACATTTAAAAAAAAATATGCTATATTGATGAGAATTTTCAATGAGAATTTTACTGCAAACAATAAGATCATTGGATTATGGCACCAGATCTGGGAGGCACCTTGAAGCAAATATTCTCCACAAGACTTTTTAAAAAATTCTTTCATTTATTTTCATTCAGTGATACTCACAAAGATATACCTCTCATAGCCAATATGCCCTAGTGAGGATGAGATAAAATGTCCCTTGCATCTACTCCAGTTGTGTATTTTTGGGACCATGCCTCTCTGGCCATTATAGTCTTATGACAATGTAAAGCACAAACACTTTGTCCAAGACAGAGGCTGCCCATCTCTATTCTTTTATACTGTACTTTTCTTCCATGAGGCAATATTGCTTTCTTGATCTATGCTATAAAACTCCTTGGTATTCTGGAGTTTCACAGAGGGCGGGGGTCTTGGCCCTGAGTGGATAATTGTTTTCTTTGTTTGGAACTCCATTATTTAGCTGAAGAAAGTGTGCAAGGTCACACATATAGTAAAAAGGACAGATTTGGAACTTGAACAAAATCTTCTAATTCAAAATACAGTATTCTCACTATTCCAAGATACCTCTCCAGCTATAATAACAATAATAATAATAATAACAATAACAATAACAATAACATGCAAAGCTTGTGTTTGAGAGGAAAAGAATGGTGGGGAATAGGAGATGCCACTTTTAATAGACACCTTTACTGTTTACTTCTGTGCTGGAAACAGATCAATGTTATTTCTGTACAAGAATAAATATCTGGCTCTAAAATAAAACAGAATGAACATTCTCCAACATTCTCCATTGCACCCCCATCTCCCAAGTCTAAATCATGAGAAATTTACTTTAACCAGAAACATAAAACATCCATGTCAAGGCACTTCTTGGGATATATAATCATTAATTGATTACAATCCAGCACCTACCCAAAGCTCCCTAAAGACATCATCTGTTGGGGAGAGAGTGGAATGGGCCTATTAACTATTCATCCCTCTGCATTCTCAAATATCATCCTCCACGGTTTTAGATCATCGGAAAGCCAAGTACTAAGATGCTCTCTTCTTAGGCCCCTGCAGAAATACCTCCACAGACATGATTTAATGCTGTGCTTTCCACTTCTAGAGAGAGTCAATACAAAAATCTTCCATTTGAACATTAGTGCTGTCTCTCTGGAAAAACCTGATTCCAAGATATTTTCTTATGTTACCCAATATTTCTTTTATTAGGGCACAAATGAGAAGCTGCTCCTAGGCTTTGAAAGTTCCAGGAGTTTTTCTGTGCAAAAGAAACTGCCAGTTTTAAAAGCTCTTCTCTAACAATGAAAACTTTGAAACCCTATGTATGTCCTGTTTTTCTTTAACAGCAAAGAAATACAAGGCTGAATTCATTGCCCATTAACAATAAAAAAGTAAGTTCACTTCAGATACCTTGTAAAATCCATTTCCTGTGTGCTCTTTAGATAACCTTTATGCTAGCTTTATCCCTAACTGGTCTTTTCACATTTTAGTCAAACTTTTAAAATTGTTTTATTTATGCGTTCTGTTTACAATAATAATAAGAAAAGATGGTATTTATATAGTGTTTTGTTATTTTCACAGTGCTTTACAAACATCATCTTATTTTATCCTCACCACAACCCTGGGAGGTAGTTGTTAATACCATCCCCCTTTTGCCCAATGAGGAAGCTGGGGAAGAAAGAGGTTTTAAATGACTTGCCTAGAGTCACACTACTGGCAATTGTCTAAAACTGGATTTGAGTGCTCTAATGGGCTGGCCATGTTGTTCAAATGCCAAAAGTGAGTTTGCCTAATAGATTATTTTATGGGGAAGTCACACGAGGCAAGTGCTCATATTTAGGTCAGAAGAAGTGATGGAAGGATACTCTCAAGTTCTCTCAAGAACTTTGGAATCAATTATGAGACATGGTAGACATTTACATAGGACTACCCAGCATCACATGCCTGCATGAAAGAAGGTGCTATGCTCCGTGAGCAAAGCAGACTTGTAGCAGCTCAAAAGAAACATGAGATATGCAAATTTAGAGATATTTCCACTCTCAATGTCCATATAGAGTATTTGTACCCAACCTGTGGTACAGCATTCTACGCTCATATTGGTCTGATATGAACTTGATCCCCAACATACTGATTACCTTTTGGTCCTCTTTGAGAATGAAGGGCAACAACCATCCAATAAGCCACCTAGTTTTTTCAGTAACACCAATGAATCCAGCATGTCTATTGTTAAGGGTTAAAATTCTAGCTAGTCTGTCTAAAATATCTAATGAGTGGTCGCCAATCAATTACAAGCTTTAGCAAGAGTTAGACTTTTAAGCATTTATTAAGGAGAATAAGAATTTGGTAAAGAGAGAGAGAAAGGCCTAGATTCCTATCTATTAAAGGGAGAGCACATTTCTAGCTCCCTTCTCCACCAGAGTCCAGAGGAAAGAGCGCGCGCGAGACTGAGCGCCAGTCTCTTCCTTCCTCCTCCCACTATCCCGCGTCACTTCCTGACTCCTGGTCTTGCCCTCAAAGACCTTCCCTTCATGGGCAGAACTCTTCTACAGTAAGTATCCAGCAGGTGGCGTCATTCCAATCGTTACAGTCCCCCCTGTTGTTCCTCAAGAAACAAAATGTTTCCTTGACGGAACAGTAAAAACAATATAATAACTATTGCTAACTAATAATATGTGAACAACAATATAGAAAAGGAAGAGAGGAAAGTTTTGTCCAGAGGGGCAATTTTTTTTTTTGTCCTCATGAACCGACGCTTTGACATTAGTCTTGCAAAGGGAGGGCCTCTGCAGAGAATACATGTTACAGATGGTGTATATTATAACAGAAAGAGAAAAAAAACAACAAAAACAACAAATCAAAACTGTTCATTTAAAGTCTCTGAAAGTCTTTTCTCAGATGTCCTCTAGGTGTAGTCGTGGAATGGAAGTCTTTTCAGGGGTTGATGTGTGGATGCTGGTAATCAGCCAGGAAAATTTCCTACAAAATTGAGCTTAACACAACTTTAAAATAGCTTTGTCAATAATCAAATCAAACAATGAAAGTTCTCAAAAACATGTCTAAGGGAATTCAGAATCTTAGTTGTTACACATGAAACATATAATAAAACAAAAATTGAACCATTCTTTAAAATTATAATATTACTATAGTCCCCCCCCTTATGGAGGGTAATTGAGAAGACAATTGCTGCAATATTAATTATTAAAAATAATTTTTATCTTTGTTTCATCACTTTTTGCATCATCTGCCTAATCATCCTCATGCCATTATGAGAAATTTTAAAAATCTAATATAATTGGTAACAGGTGTCAAGGCCAAATTCAACACTGTATTTATCATGACACCTGAGATAATTATGGGGGTTACCATAAAAGAACAGAGAAATGATGGGATATGAGCATTCCCACACTTGAGCAATATGTACTGCCCATACAGTATGCCAGGCTTAAAATAGGTGGATGGAATATATGTCCATGCCACCGAACATATTGGAAGAAACTGAGTCAGACTTAATCAGATCCATGGGATTAAGATGTCCATGGCATCAGGCATATAGGAGGGAGCATAGAAGCAAGGTGTAGAAGTGAGATGGGTGGGATGAATACTTCCAGCCATCTGTACAATATTGTGGGGAAAAATAAAATAAAATATTAAACCAAGAGAATCCAACCTCAACATTTGTCAAAAGCCGTTCTCTCAGCCATACCTTGACTTCATGCATGTCTCCCCTCATGTGACAGTTCAGTGTCTGCTCTTGCATGTATTCCTCTTGTGATTGGATGGCACCTTGGCCAACTGGCATCTGATAACTCAGAATAAAGGCAATTAATGTCTTAAATGATAAGTTCCCATAATCAAAGTCTCATATGGATTTAAAATTGAGGATAATAAATGATTGCAAAAAATGTGAATACATCTTGACTCAAAATATAATATATAATTATGCAACAATTTCAAACAATACCCTTTTTTTTTTACTTAGTATACAATTACTTTTGTGAAAAATCAGAACATATTTAAATACAAGTTAAAGCACAACAGAATCTCAAAGAAAACTTTTTTTTTTGAAAAAAAGAAAACTTTTACAAATGTTCCCCTCTTTTTTTTTTTTTTGGGAATATGCTTATCAAAAATAATACTTCTAGAATCAATTTACACTTGCCATGGCAACCAGTTTGCCAGGGAAATGCTTTAAAGAGTTTGATCAAATAATCAGTTGAGGAAAAAAAACTAACAAAAACAAACAACTCAGAATATGGGAGCACAATACTCCTAGAATTAACATTGTATTATGAAATCAAAACCATGTTTAAAAATAGATAGATGAATGAATAGAAGAAAATACATGTGGAATAATAAAAGACAATGAAATTCAAACTAGGGAAATCTAAATGAATGTGAACTTAATAAGAGTCTTATAAAATATAAACGACCACATGATTATAAAAAGCTTTTACAAATATTCCCCTTGTTTTAAAAACTAAGTATAAAACACAATCTCAAAAGCCTGAAAATCTCTATGAAAATAAACCCATACCATTAATTTCAAAATGTATATATAATAGCATAGAAATCCTATGTAACCTCTGAACTGATATTAATACTCTGAATGAATTCAGAACACTTTTGATTCAGATATCTAAAATCCCCAACACTCATATCAATACCTTGCTGCTTACTTCTACATTTCTGTAAAGTATATACCCTTCCATGGCAAAAGAAGCACAGTCTTGAACTATGTTGATTGTCATTCTTATTCAGCTTAAGTTTTTCTTCTTTAACCCCTCTATATTGTCTGTCGGGCTTTTCACCATACAAACGCTTTATAAGATTACTAATTAAAGACAAAAGCAGGTTAGCAAAATTATGAACAAATCGAGCATATCTGGAATTTAAAGGGTTTTCTAAAGTTGTCTCAGAAGCACAGCCAGGCTGGGGAAGGGCTGAGCCTGAAGCTGCAAATGTAGTTAGAGAAAGTTGCGCATGAGCATTAGATCTCTGGACTTCCCAGGCCCGGGAAGCAATGGGCTTGGCCATGGGAGGAGTAGAGGGTGGAGTCTGGAGAGGGGGGGAGGGACCAGCGCAATTTGAATCAGACTTGATTTTGAACTCAGGCCTGGATTCCTCTTCCCCCACTTTGCCTCCAGGTGCTAGGGGATTAAAAGCTTCTAGAGGGTGGGTCTTTGCCTCCAGGCATGCAAAATTAGAGCAACAATTAGTGTTAGAACTGGGAAAAGCTGCTGGAATCTCTTCAGGTTTCTCTGAAAAAGCATGGTTGGGAGAGGGAGAGATATTTCCTTGTGTGAGTAAGTTGCTGGCTCTTTTAACAAAAATAAAAAGAAAAATAGAAAATCCACAAAAACAAAGCATTAACATGATCTTATCTCCCATTTGTCTGGTTAAACAGACTAAAATCAAAAATAGGATAATTAGGGAGTTTAAAAGGTCCATTCGAAAAAATTTAAAGGAAAACACAGCCAGTACACCAGTACTTAGCAGTTAAAGGGAGAGGGAGGGGAAATTTCTTACCCAACCAGAAGATCAGAAGAAGACTGAGGGTTAGCTTTCCTCTTCGTGGTCAGCCATCTGTTAAGGGTTAAAATTCTAGCTAGTCTGTCTAAAATATCTAATGAGTGGTCGCCAATCAATTACAAGCTTTAGCAAGAGTTAGACTTTTAAGCATTTATTAAGGAGAATAAGAATTTGGTAAAGAGAGAGAGAAAGGCCTAGATTCCTAACTATTAAAGGGAGAGCACATTTCTAGCTCCCTTCTCCACCAGAGTCCAGAGGAAAGAGCGTGCGCGAGACTGAGCGCCAGTCTCTTCCTTCCTCCTCCCACTATCCCGCGTCACTTCCTGACTCCTGGTCTTGCCCTCAAAGACCTTCCCTTCATGGGCAGAACTCTTCTACAGTAAGTATCCAGCAGGTGGCGTCATTCCAATCGTTACACTATCAACATATACAATAATCAATAACTCTTTTGAACCTGAAGAAAGCGAGGTAGATAGAGGTGGAGAGTCTTAGCCAGAGTTACATACACAGGAAGCAAGTCACTGAGGCCAGATTTTGAACTCAGATCTTCCTTACTGTAAGCCCAGCAGTCTATCCACTGAACCTTGAAAAGGAATGAGGAAGAAGCAGAAATGAATAAGAATAAGTGACAGGATAGAATTGCACTTCACACAATACATGATGACTTTATTGTTTCCAAAATGCTACAAAAGGGATAAATGTCCTCCTGCTGATGACATATGCTGGTCATTCTTTAAATACCACCAACTTCAAAAGCTTTAGGAAAGAAAATAAATAGGCACAAAACATCTCAATGTTCAGATTGGAAATAATAACTGCCATTGATGTAGCTCATTAAAGTTTGAAAAATAATGTACATATATGACATTGAGCCTGGAATCAACCCCGTGAAGTAGATGTTATCGATTTGTTTTAATCCCTCTATAAATAAAGTAACAGATATTGGTAGTGGATGGATAACCTGTTTACTCATAAACCTAGTACAATAGATAGAATTCGAACCAAGGGATTCTGGAATCTGGGGCCAAATCTCTCCCCACCATATCACACTGTGCCTGCAATTGTTCAAATCCCCAAATGGATATGGGATCATGTAACTCCCTTGAAAGCAATGGTCCAAGTAATTCATGCTCCCATTTTCCTGATGTTTCTTTATGACAGCAAGATGTGGAACAACATTGTCTCTGCAGAATAAGATACCAAACACAGAGAAGGCAATGAAGAGGCACAGGATGCAGGTGAGTGAGGCTACAACATATAATCAGTGAAGAACCTGCAATAAGAGCAAGACCAATGGCTGTCATCAATGTTTTAGGTAGCTAGAGAAGATCAGGTGGTTGCGAAAATGGAATACTATATCAGAAACTGAGCCAGTGTGATCACCTGTCTGATAGTTTGTTAATAATCACTCACATTTATTTCTCATTTTAAGAATTACAAGTTGGGGGCAGCTAGGTGGAACAGTGGATAAAGCACCAGCTCTGGATTCAGGAGGACCTGAATTCAAATCCAGCCTCAGACATTTGACACTGACTAGTTGTGTGACCCTGAGCAAGTCATTTAGCCCTTATTGCCCTAGAAAAAAAAGAATTACAAGGCACTTTCTTCAGAACAACCTGGAAGTGGGTACTATTCCCTGCAATAGAATTGTACCTACCTGACTGGATTCCCTAGCCACTTAAACTATCCAGGTATAGCTTTCTTCAATAGTTCACATTTAAACAGCATTCAACAGTTTACAAAACGGCATTGCAGAGTAATATCTGGGTACAAGAGCTACCTCTGAGCCTGACCACCTGATCCTGAGCAATTCAATGAAACTCTCACTGCTCTAGTCAATACTGTCTCAGACTAAAAAATATAGCAAATGTGCTGCCTGCATTTATAGCATTTTCTTGCTCAGGAATTCTCTACTCCAATGAAATCATAGCTCCATTGCTTATTCCTTTACATACATTATCCTATTTGATACATTTTTTGATACAACAAATTTTAATAACTATTTTAAATTCTACAATATCTACCAGTGACTTATTAGGTCAATGGAATGCCAACTATGTAGAATATAATTTCTTAACAGGAGGATAATTAGAGTGGGTATAGAACCCAGTTTATTGGGTCCCTTTGAACCTATGGAAATTGGCCATGGAATGAATATTTAAAGGGTATATAATTCTAACACATGCTGTCCTTAAGAAGGATAGAAACTCCTCATTACTAAATAGGAATTTAGCACCTAGTTACCAAGAATAATTAATTGAATTAGGAAGCTTTTGATCATGAATTGTTAAGAACACTGAATTATGAGCCATGAGAGAAATATTTCCCCCATCTGCTCATATGAATTCATCTTATTTATTTATAAAATTATTTTCAGAAATGTGGTTGCTAATGCTAGTCCTGGATACAAAAATTGCTATTTATGACTCTTCCTTAGCCCACTGGAAAGCAAAACTCAGACCTTCTGGGAAATTATCAATTTTAGAAGAAAAGAAGGAATATCTGGGTTTGGAAAGGGTGTGGGGTTCAATTACTACCTTTGCTTTACTGACTATTCCCAGACCAAGATATGATGGACTATTATCAAAATTGTAGACTGAGTTTGTCTATCTAATTAGATAAGATACAAGACCCTTCCAAATCTAGATACCTTTTGATGTTATTGTTGCCAATTTATATTTTTTTTAGCCTTCTTCATAAATCTTTGCCAGAGGAACACTTCTAGAGTCTGCCTCAAGTTAATTCTGAGGCAGCTGTTTAGCTTCAGTCGATAGAGCAACTCCTTTAATAAGGCATCTAGAAACCTCTTCAAACTTTAGTAGAACATCTTCATGTTTTTATTCCTTTGCTAGGTGTCTTTCTATCTTCACCACTCAGAATTTCTTTTTTATTAAAGTTATGTACTGCCCAGGATGGCTGGTTCTTGGACAACATGATAACACTCAATCACTGGGTCATACTCAACCTATTTCCAGTTTGGAAAGACCTTTTAAAAGATGAAGGTGTGTTCCACTGGGGGGGGGGGAACAACAGTAAAAGTTGAAGTCAATGAGTCACCTTGATATAATCATTAGTATTCATAATCACCAAAGAATCCATAAACATTTCTTAAGATTCTGCTATATGCCAAGCATTATGCTAAGTGCTAGGGATACAAAAAAATAATCTTTACCCACAAGAAACTTATAATTTAATAGAAGAGGCCACATTCAAACTAATATATGAAAAGCAATTTATATACAGAATAAAGGGGAAATAATTAACAGAAGGAAGAAACTGCCAACCATTCAAGTATTTATGTATATATTCATGTGTATACATGCACATATACATATATACACAATGTGTATATATGCACACACATATACATACATACAATAAATTTGGGGATAATTAGCCTAAAAAAGACTCAGAAGAGACATGACAAATCTATCAGGTACTTGAAAGACTGACATGTAGAAGATGGATTAATCTTATCTTATTTGTACCCAGAAAAAAGAAATCAAAGCATTTGGTAGATATTTCAAGGAAACACATTTAGAATTAATATCAAGGAAACCTTCTGAACAATTACACTTTCCTAAGTGGGGTGGGCTGTCTTGCTTCAGTATGTAATTGGAAGTCTTCAAGTAAAATTTGCATGACTTTTTTTCTTTTTGCATGGCAATGAGGGTTAAGTGGCATGCCTAGGGTCACACAGCTAGTAACTGTCAAGTGTCTGGCCTAGATTTGAACTCAGGTCCTCCTGAATCCAGGGCCGGTGCTCTATCCACTGTGCCACCTAGCTGCCCCTGAATGACTTTTTAATTGTGCAATAGTGTGATTGGGGGGAGGGGAAGGAAAGAGGGAGTTTTGAGGTTCTTTCCTACTCCAAATTTGCTGATTCTGTGAATGCTTACCAAAAAAGTGATTTACACTTTGGTTGACTATCTGGTCTATGTCCAATAAAGCTTATCATTAATTTAGCTGTAGGCTAATTAGAGCATGTTATGACAATAAAAGAACAAATTTTCGAAAAGCAGGATCGCTGTTGAACATGAGCTGGCTTTCTTTCATCCAATAAGCTCTTTGAGGGAAGGGTCTATTCCATTATTGTCTATGTAATTTCAGAGCCTTGAACAGTGCAGTTGACAAATGCCTATTAATTGATTTGTCATAGATGGTGAGAAAATGGGAGCTTCAACTAATAACAGTAATTAGGGTCTAATGGTGGTGCCACTCAGGTGATGGGATCCCAATATTTTATAATTTTCAGTAGTGCTACTCTGTAGACTGACTTCATGAACAATTATCCCAAGTAATCGATTCCGTTAAGTGGCATTCTGTTCATTAAGGCATTTCTATTTAGGGATCTGAACTTCTTATTCCATTAATCATGAAAGTAGGAATCTTAATACACTTTTTCCACCATATGTAATTTAATAAAATGTGCCCAAAATTAAACAATCACTTTGGGAGAGGAGAAATTGTTTCATTGTCTCTTTTTTTATCCTCAGGGCCAAGCACAGTGCCTATGACATAGTAGGCCATCAATAAATTCTTGTTTGTCTGATAGTATTCTACAAAATGCTTTTAAATTTTCTCTTCTTCACACCATCACTGTGCTCTTCAGCTCACCCTTTACATTGACACAGGTTCATGCATACACATATGAAATACATACACACAAACATACAAAAATAAAACAAAACAAATCTAAAATTTGAACATAATTCAAATAGGAAAAGTTTTAGTTTTAAGATTTTTAAAAATCCTCTTAATGAACTCTTCATAACCTTTAAACATGCTGTTAGAGTATTTGTACTCTCAAAGCACCAGCCTTCTTTTCATAATAGCAAAAGGGGATTTAGAAAGGTAATTTTCAGAAAGTGCAATGAAAGTTACATTGAGTGCCATGATCCTGTGAACCATGATCATAGGAGCATGAAATGATCTGCATGGAAGGTCGATTGGGCAACTTAAATGCTGCTATGATGTGCTTCAATATCTTTTCCTCTTTCAGGTAACAGAATATGTACTGGGAGAGAGAGAGAAAATAAATGACATGGATGCCCATAATTGGGAAACCTTTTCAATGAGCAATAATTTAAATAAATAAATGACTTGGAAAAAGTCACTAATTAAATATGTTTGCATTATTCCAGCCCTATAAAATGATTCTGTGCTTACCACCTTCATTATTTAGATCCTGTCCTTTGGTCTTGCATTCTGAAAGCACAGAAACAGGGTAAGATTAAAAACCAAAACAAGCATGTGATGAGAACAATAATGAACATTTCAAAGTTAATTATATATATTTAGTCACAACATCCAGCTACTATGCTTCATAGGCCATTGCAACAGCAAAAATAATTGAAGCCAAAAGAAAAGTCATACCGTGAGGACATCAGGAAATGTTGAATGATCCATCTCTCTGACAGCGATTTCACTTTCTGTCTCTCTGCCCCATGTGGCTTGCCAAATACAATCCAGCAATAACTGAAAAATAGAGTCATTTCCCTAAATGGATGCTTTAAATTCTTGCCAAATAAAGTAAGATTCTGTTAATTAAAATTTTAATTGCTTTTGAAAGAGATTGAAAGATACTGGGTTTAACCTTTCAAAAATAGAGAATGAATTTTCTCTCTCTGCATATCTTGAACCAATGATTTCTTCAAGGCATTTTGAAGAAATGTTTTAAAGCACATCCATATTCAAATAACACCTGTTGTGCTGAACAAGGCCACTTGGTGGCCTTTGGATCAATGTTAGACAGATGTTTACTTGATGTCCTGAATCTGAACATACCCTTGAAAAAAAGCTTTTCTTTCTTTCATTTCTTTCTTTCTTTCTCTTTCTCTTTCCTTTCTTCCTTCTTCCTTCTTCCCTTCCATCTTTCCTTCCTTCTTTTTTCTTTCCTCCCTCTGTCCCTCTCTTCCTTTCTTCCCTCAATTTTGGCCTTTCATTTCTTTCTGTTCTTCCCTCTGCCTTTCCTCTCTTCCTTTCTTTCTTCCCCCCCACTTGCTTCCCTTTCTTTCTCATTCTTTGTTTTTGTGTATTAAAGATTTTATTTTATTGGTATCTTTTGGGGTTTGCATAACATTTTCTTATTTTATCTCTCCTATCTCTATCTTCCAGGCATTCGTTCTTTATAAAAGACATAAAAATATTTTTAAGTCAGCAAAATTAATAAACACATTAAAAGCATAAGGCATAGTATGCAGTATTCTATAACCATAAGCCTATCCCCCCAAATAACATGTACTTTTTTTAAAGTACTGAAAATAATGCTTATTTATTCCCTTCACCTCTTCTAAGATAATTTTTCCATCAATCACTCTGTCTGACTCATACAATAAGTTCATTCAGTTGAAGGAAATGGAGATGTTGAACCAAGAACAATTAGTGGGGACATAATGATTGTCTTCAATCCATTCTGCTTCTGAAATCAGTGAGTTGCTTAGGTTTACATTTATTGAGAAAATCCATCATAAGAAAGACATGAAATTGGAAAAAAGGAGATATTATTTAAATAGCAACATGATACAGCACCACAAAAATATAAATGACTAAAGTGGTGGTCTCTGGAAGTCCAGGTTGGAAGTTTGGTATTCCAAAATGGTGTATGGGCACAGTAACAGGGAAGATGGTAAGATATGCAGTTAGGTCTTAGCTTTTTGATGGGTTCACCATAAAGCCATAGTCATCAAAACTCCTTGGTACTTGTTCAAATAAAAAAATGGAAAGGAGCACATTAGAGTAGACAAGATAAGCAAAAAACCAAAATCAATTGAAAACAATAACTCAGTGTTTGATATGCCCAAGAACATAATTTTTTGGAAATATTCCAGTTTTGACAAGAATTACTGGAAAAACTTGAAAGCTACTTGGCAAAAAATTATGTTTATACCAACATTTAAAATCAATAAAAACATAAAAGTTCATATCCTAGAGTACTTATAAGAGAATTAGAGAAGATACTTTTGACAAATTACTAAGGGGAAGAATTCTTAACTAAAGATGAGTCAGAGATGATCATAAGAAAGAATACAGTTGTGATCATATAAATTACAAAGCTTTTATATTAATAAAATCAATGAAGCAATGCTAGAAAAAATAAATCATTTGAAGTGTACAGAAAAATATCCATGTGAGAAAAACAAATATCATGCTATTTCCATGTTAAAAACTCATGAATTATTTTCTTTTCATATTATAATATTTTTATTAAAACCTATTAAGTTCACAATAATAAAATTTAATTTGACAAAGGAATAAGATGGGAATATGTAGAATGGGAAAATATTTGCATCAGATATCATTGACAAATCAATTATTCAATAAGCATTTATTAAGGATCTCCTATATGCCAGGCAGTGTGTTACATCCTAAGAATGTTGTCAGTCAATAAATATTTATCAAGGGCCTACTATGGGGAAGGCAGCATTGTGAGAGATGGATATATAAAGAATGATAATTGATAAACAGAGCTCACGGTGTAATGGGGAACATCACATACAAAGAACTTTTTACAATTATCGCCCCAAATGAATGTAATAGGATATTCCTACTCAGAAATAAATAATAAATATAAGGAAGTGACGGAATGATGCAAATAAATGTCTGAACTGATGAAGTGTTCAGTAAGAAGGACATAATGTTCACAATGACTACAAAAACACAAATTAAAAGAAGACAAAAAAGGAAACTATATTCTGAGGAACTGGGAGATAATAGTACATGAGAATATTTAATGGACAAATTTCCCTCTTCTTGGTAGAGAAATGATGGACTACTAAGACAGAATGTCACATAAATTGTCAGATGTAGTAACTGTAGTAGATTTTTTACTTAATTGTTTTTCTATCTCAGAAGGATAAATTCAGTCTGGAAAGGGGAGGAAAAGGTCCTTGTGAACCATAAGAATTGTGTGATGTAAAAACAAGAAGATATCAATCAAAATGCCAATTTTTTTGGCCTATTATCTGTTTGGGATCATTAAAAACAATACACAGAATCTCCAATACAATATTGCCCAATTATTTACCTATTCATTCCTTGTTCTAATGGAAGGTTCATCAGTGGTACCCATCCCACATATATGTATTGATGTGCCCTTTCAATATCTTTGTCATAGTCTAAAAAACAGACTTTATTTTTTTCCTGTGTGAATTACCAGCAATTCAAAACTTTTGAATAATTGTTTCTCCTTGAGAAGACTTTGTAGAGCACAAAATACATAATAAAATAAAAAATAAAAATAATTTTCTCTTTTCACATGGTCTTTTAAGCTGTATCTAATGTTGATTTCATAGTTCTTAGTATTCAAAATATTCTTTGCACGTTTTAATTTATAATATTCCCCCAAAACAATTTGTATTTCAAAATACACACACACACACACACACACACACACATATATATATGTATATATATAATTGAGGGAAATATATTGTATCAACTTTACTAATAAATTAATGATACAGTTTTTTCTTAATTGTATATAAAGATACAATAAATTAAAAATTAAGTTTGCCTATTTTAACTGCAATATGGGGTAACTTCTGACTTCCTTTTCATTAACTTCCTTAAAGGCAAATTAATCAATGGAAAGGGGCCTTTTGTCAGAAATGATTAGTAAGAATTCTGTGAAGATATCCCCTAAAAGGCCCTACAAAGTAACCGAATGCTACTCTATATCATAAAATGTATTATTGAATCCAGGTCAGCTAGACGGTGCAATAGAGTGCTAGACCAAGAGTCATAAAGACTCATCTTCCTTTGTTCAAATTGGGTCTCAGACACTTAATAGATGTGTGACCCTATGCAAGTCACTTAAATCTATTTGCCTCCATTTTCTCCTATTCATAGTGATCTGAGAAGGAAATGGCAAACCACTCCATTATCTCTGGAAAGAAAATTCCAGATGGATTCAAAAAGAGTCAGATATGACTGAAAAAAATTAACAAAAGCCATAATCAATTTCATTTTATACTCTGAACATATTTTTCTAGCATGGTTCTAGGAATTTGTCACCCCTTTTTTGATTCTTTGACATTTTGATGGATTTGTGACATCACTTATGTGAGTACGCCCATGATCACAAGCTATCTTTTACTTTCCTTCCTGTGAGACTCTTGTTTATGTTTGTCCATTAATTATCTGGAGACAGTCTGCTTATTGCTCTTGAGGTCTTTCTCTCTATTTCTGGATATCACACCAGTATTAGTAGAGCCTGTGGTCTTCCCTTCAGTTACCTTAGACTTTTGCTATGTGACCAGTTCCTCTTTTTTTTTTTTCCTGACAATACATTTCTCTGACTACATCCTTTATGCCATTTTACCTTCAAGATTCCTCATTTTAATGTAACACAACATTTTCAGAGCCAGCATTGCTTTTGGGTGGCCTATAATTTGACTCTTCAGAAGCTGATGTCCTATGACAATCATACAACATCATTGGATGAATATTGTAAAGAAGAGCAGCTGTGCTTGAACAAGTTTGGAGTCATCTGCTTTTTAACCGACACTAAAACCATAATAAAAGTCACAGGAAGAAAAGACATTAATCCTTGATTTATAAGCACAGCTCCAGTCACTATTTTCCACATAATTTTATGAATTCTGAATGTATTCATTGGCAATTCCACAGTTTTTCCCTCAGTGGTTTCCATTTTGTTATTACGTGCTTTGACCACAATGTTCGGTTGTAAACTCTTTGATAAAAGGTATAATGTTTTATTCTTTTCCATTCCCAACACAGTGGGTATATAACCAATGTCCAATAAATACATATTGGTCAAATTGGTTGACTTACACCCCCATATTACTCCTTTTAGCCCAACAACAAATTTTATTTTCTATCACAGTGTGCTGAGGACCATGGAAGAAATGCAATATTAATCAGCCTATACATGTTTCCATATTTCATATTAACTAAAATTTTTTAACATACGACAAAATTTAATTGAACAAATATTTATTAGGCAAGACAATGTTAAAAATCTAAAGTACCCTTTTCCTCAAGAAACTTACCTATCTAGGATTGGTGTTAAACTGGTATAGGAATATGATTAATAAATTACAGACAAGGGGCTGAGAGTAAATTTTGGTAATCTAGCCATTTACCCAATCCTAGATAATGTTAGCAATGAAAAGTGCTATACCTTTCAACAAAATCCCCAATTTCTTTCTAGTTCTTAAAGAGCATATACTCAAAAACAGGTTGAGTGAATGCTTCTATATGAAGCCTTTTCTTGATTCTCCCAGGAGTTTCTCTCTCTCTCTCTCTCTCTCTCTCTCTATGTCTCTCTCTCTCTGTCTATCTCTCTGTCTATTTCTGTCTCTGTCTTTCTCTTCAAATTAAGTTGTATGTAATTTGTATTTACTTACTTCTTTTCACATTACCTGCAGTAGCTACATGGCATGGCACTGGACTTGGAATCCGGAAGATTTGGGTTCAAATCCTGCCTCACACACTTACTAGCTATCTGAACATAGGCAAGTCATTTACCCCCCCCCTTGCCTCAGTTTCCTAATCTATAAAATGAGGGTGATAATAATAGCACTTAATTTACAAGCTTGTTGTGTGGATCAAATATGCTAATTTATATGTAAAATACTTTCCAAATCTTAAAGAAAAGGATTATGGTGGTGATAGTATATGGTAGTAGTAACCTTTTCTGTTGTTACTGTTTTTGTTGTATCATGAGAATGTAAGCTCTTAGTAGCAATGTTTTGTTTTGGTTTTTGGTTTTTGGTTTTTTGTTGTTTTTTTCAGTTGTTCATTTTTACTTTGGTCTTCGTATGTACAGGACCCAGAATATGGCCTATTGTGACTTAGAGTATAGTGGCCACTTAATCAATTTGTTTTGAATTGATAGGGTCTCAGATTTAAAGCCTAAAGAAACGTCCAAGGCCATTTAGAGCAGTCTTTCATGTTAAAGATGAAAAATACAGAGGTTCCAATCACACCAAGTCAACAAGGTGTGATTAAGCACCTGTGTGGACTGGAAAGGCTAAGTCACCTGCCCGAGGTGAATAGCAGGTAGCAAACGGAATAACTAAGAGGAATTGAAACAATTGTCGAGCTAAGCATGCAGCATCTCTGGGTCATAGGGCATGCATCTTAATAGAAAGGGAGAATTGGAAATTGGGAAGGAGGTTTCTTCAACTCCACTATCTTGGCTAGATCACAGCTGACAACTTCCTAGCAATTTTTATAAGTCAGTGATGCCCTTGCCACTTGCCTCCTCCCATGTACCCTCTTGGTTCTGCTGTCATAGTCATCATTCTTATGAGTCAGGATCTAGGGGATAATTTTATACTGTTTTCCTAGAAAGAGACACACTTATTAATCCTGTGCATGTGAAGAACTGTGCTATGATATATGTGTGCAAAGAGAGAAATAAAATTGCCCTTGTCTTTGAGGAGTTTAAAGTCTACTTGATAGGGCCTGGATGGGAGGTATTTACAGGTACACAAGAATAGTGTAAGGAAAATTGAGGAGAAAGAGAATATCCCCAAGTGGGTTGGGGTGAGGGGTTATTCAGAAAAGGATTCATAGAGAAAATCACCCATTATTTGAGACTTGAATGAGGACAAGGACTATATGAGGCAATAATTCAGAGAAAATATTGCAGCTGGAAGGTTGGTAAAGAGTCTGGACTTTGACAAACACCTAGAAATCCAGTGTGGTATTCTCCCTGTGGAGTTGGTCACCTAGAGTGAAGAAATGCACTCTCTTCACTCTCTCTCTCTCTCTCTCTCTCTCTCTCTCTCTCTCTCTCTCTCTCTCTCTCTCTCGGCAATGAGGGCTAAGTGACTTGCCCAGCGTCACACAGCTGGTAAGTATCAAGTGTCTGAGGTAGTGCTTGAACTCAGGTCCTCCTGAATCCAGGGACACTGTGCCACCTAACTGCCCCCAAAATGCTCTCTTTTTAACAATCCAGACAACTTTGAGCAGGATTTGGGGTTTCTTGATGTTAATCACGTAGATCATGGAACAATATCAGAAAATAGCTACTTGATCTTTGAGAAGATTTCCCTTTGTGCCCTTCATGCCACACATATTACTAAGACGTTTATCAGAAGCATTACATAGTGGGTTTAACTTACATAGGCAGCAACCATTGCCTACGTTTGATGCCTATTGGCATCAAAATTTTCTTCTTCCTTTTCAGTGGACTCATTCCATTTCTGCTCAGATGTCATCCATATATAGTACTCACATTGAATTTAATGGTATATTTAAAAGGACAGCTTTAGGATTATACAGTATACCAAAGAGATCAGCATTTCAGTTTTGATCTGTCCATTATCTATTTGGATGTGTGTCCTTGGATGAGTCACTTTATCTCCTAGACCTCACTTCCCTCATCTATCAAAAGAGAACATTAAAAGTATTCAAGGTCCCTTCCAGCCCTAGATTTACAATACTATGAACCGTAATGAGTATTTTCTTTTTTTTTTTACCCTGAGATTTTTACCAAAATGCAATTGATTAAGTTCTACTGACATTGCTAACTGACAAGAGATTTATCTTCTACTTTTAGCCCTCCTCAAATTTTCTTTAACTTTGACATTTCCCATTGTCTTCTTGATATAACCTACCCATATGGATGACAACAATTTTGAAGAGAAAGTTTATTAAAATTTCTAATGGGATGGAGAAGAAGAAAAAAATCATGGTGAAAGATTGCATTCGTTCTCAGTTGAAAGTGACCTGGGAATGTTATACGTTGTATCTCCAAGCATTAAACACCAAACCTGCCCTGAGTAGTATAAATGGGGCACATGGAGAAGTTTTGTACAGTTTGAAAAGTCTCTGAGTTGGCCATCTGTGCCCACACTATTTCACGATTATAAAGAAAAGGGTCCTTTCCCCTAAACAGTAGGAAATGGTACATAGAAGAAGAATTGTAACTACTGAGAGACTCTCAACCTAAAGAATGAGCTGACTTTATGATTCAAAAATAGAATTTCCCTAACTTCTTCTTTCTGCTGACTTTCTCAGATTTCCAAAACATTGTGAGAAAATCAAGGTGCCAAGATAACCTCATTCTACCAAAATGTTGACATTGTGTTCTTTATCTTGGATCCCATTTAGGACTGCATTGCACTTAGCATACTGCTTGCAACCTGGTTGGTATTTTTTTAATGAACATTCATTGATTGAATGACTGATTTGGATTGACTGTTCTTTGAATCAGTAAGATGATTTTAAACATTCAAGGGGACAGGAAAATGTATCATATTCACATTTCAATCTAAATAAAGATGGTTAAAGTCTACTTTTTTGCTGTATCTCATCATTAAAATCATTTTATGGAGTTTTTGCATTGCCAATTATAGCCTACCAAGAAAAGAAGATTGGAAAAGGCAATCTAAATCCTTATTATAGGAAATAAGATGAAACACAGTTTATTATATTTATGTTTTAACATTTTACTATATATCAAGTTCAGGTAGTTTATGTGACTCTCAATACAACTTATATGTTCTATGAACTCTGATTCAACTTGACTTTTGTCTGAACCTGGTCAGTGAAACATTTTACGCTCTAATTAGAATTTAGAAAGAAAAATGCATAACAGAAAGGAAGAATAACCAAATTATCACTATGGATAAAATATAATGAGAACCAAATTTTTGATAAAATGGAAATAGGTACTAATAGTTACCTTATATTTGAGGCACAGTAAAGCAATAAGCATTTATTGAGCTCCTACTATGGGTAAGACAATGTGCAAAGTGATGGAGATAAAAGGAGAGGTAAAAGAGAGTCCTGATCAAAGGTTGCTCACAGTCAAATGAGGTGTGTGTGTGTGTGGGGGGGTATGACAGGCAAACAGGATAGGATAATATCAGAAAGAAGGGAGAGGATGACTGGGGACTTTGTCTTCCTTGGGAGACAGTGTAAGTCAAAGTGTAGGATGATCAAAGAGAGTTGATCATCCTATACTTATTTATTCTGAAAATATCATTTTTTTCATAATAGGTGGTAAGGCACGGGAGTAACTTTAATGTCTTATGGATGACAATCATCAAAAGAACTAGAAAAGATCCTTATTCCTCCTCCAACTCTGTTTCTGACTCTCCAAACTTTGACACCGTACCTCTTCTGTTTTTGGAACCTAAAAGTTCTCTTCACCCCTATGACCTTCTCCCCTTGCAACATCACGCCCACCTTTAACATCCCCTCTCCTATTGATAAGATCTTCCCAGGACCTCCATTTTGAGGAATGACCCAGGCTAGGTGCCTATTATTCATCTCCTATGAAGGTCCCTTCCCCTACCCCACCCAAATGTCTCCTCTTCCTGTTATAGTTTGTATTCACTCATTAGATACTAAGCTCTTGGGGCAGCTAGGTGGCACAGTGGACAGAGCACTGGCCCTGGATTCAGGTGGACCTGAGTTCAAATCCGACCTCAGACACTTAACACCTACTAGCTTTGTGACCCTGGACAAGTCACTTAACCCCAATTGCCTCACCAAAAAAAAGAAAGAAAGAAAGAAAGAAAGAAAGAAAGAAAGAAAGAAAGAAAGAAAGAAAGGAAGGAAGGAAGGAAGGAAGGAAGGAAGGAAGGAAGGAAGGAAGGAAGGAAGGAAGGAAGGAAGGAAGGAAGGAAGGAAGAAAGAAAGAAAGAAAGAAAGAAAGAAAGAAAGAAAGAAAGAAAGAAAGAAAGAAAGAAAGAAAGAAAGAAAGAAAGAAAAAAAGAAACTAAATTCTTTAAAGGCAGGGACTGTGTTCTCACTTACATTTGTATTCCCAGACCTCAGGATGGTGCCTGGCACATAGTAAGCCCTTTGTATATTATTGATTGCCTTATTTTGCCTTTTAGAGATTGCCAGACAAGAAACTTTTGGACCAGTGAAGTAAGGGACTTGCCCACATTTCTAAAAATGGGAAAGGGCATGTCAGGTTTAAGAATCTAGGTTTTCTGACTCATAAACCAACACTCTTGATTGTTCCACACTAACTCAATTATACTTCAGCCTACCTGAGTTTGCCATGAATTCTCACAGCTTCTTATCTTGTTCTTCATAATCTTTCTTCACTACAATGACATCTCTGCCTGATAATTGTAAAAAATATATACAATGACTTATTAAGCACCTATTATATGCCCAAAATGGTACTAAGTTTAAGGAGACATATATAAAAAAATGAAATAATTCATATTCATAATGAGCTTAAATTCTAATGTGGGGAACAAATATGTATCTAAATCTATCAAGCATAGCATAAATAGAAATTTTATGCATATGTGTATGTATATATGTATATTGTTCTAATGCATATGAATATATACATATGAATAAAGTTATATATTATGGATATTGTATGTATATGTGTATATATACACACACATCTCACCTGTGGCTCCAAGAAGCTATAGCATGCAAAATGGAAACACTCCATTAAAACCATCTTGCCAGACAGGTTAAACAAGATTGATGGTAACATACTGGCCTCAGGTCCACCAGTGAGTAAGGGAGATGTTTACCCCAAGCATATGAAGACTTCCCTTTCTGGAATGGGTGAATGAGAACAATTTTTCCAATGGCCATGAAGGTGGCTGAGGCAGCTTATGTGGAATGCTTAGAGCTTGGTCAGACATCAAAAATGCCAAGGTCACCCACTGCATCGTGAGCCATTGTTAGTCATTTTGATTTTTGTCCCACTACTGGACTTTTTAGATTCAGGAATAGAGAGTGAGGCTGACAATTTTGTGCAACTTTGCCTCACTTAAATCCAATTCATGTATGAGTCAAGACATCACCCTAGTGATATCATAGGTCTCTTAAAAAATGAAGGATGAACAACAAATATTGAATATGATATGTATGTTATATATACATGCACACAAACTAATTAAATAGAAGATAACTGGGGAGAGAATGCAGTACCCGTTGAGTCAGTGAAAAGCTTAGGCAGAAGCTGAAATTTGAGCTGCATATTAAAGGAAGAGAGTGATTCTACAAAAAAGAGAAAAAGAGAAAGTGCATTTCAGGCCTGAGCAAAAGCCAGCTTAAATGTATTGAGATGGGAGTCAGATGGTCATGTGTGAGAAACAGAAACAATGCCAGTTTTACTGGATTTAAAGTATAGTCCAATGAGGCTGAAAAGATAGATTGATACCAGGTTGTGTAAGCATCAAAGGTTAAACAGTGGTGTTTAGAATTTGTCCTAGAGGCAATGGCAAGCCAGAGGAATTGTTTAAATAGTAAAATTTACTTTGGAAGTAATATAAAGAAAGGACTATAGTGGGAAAGTATTGAGTCAGAAAGAGCAATTCGGAAATTGTTGCAAAGTCTAGGTTAGACATAGTGAATTCTAAAGTAAATTGATGGTTCTTTGAGTGAAAACAGGGAATGGATGAGAGATGTCAAAAAGGTAGAAATCCTAAGATTTGACAAAATAATAAATATAAGGTTTGAGAGAATAAGAAGCCAAATATAGTACAAAATTATGAATTTGAAATATGGGAAAATGGTGGTGACTTTAACAGAAACAGAGAAATTTGGAAAAGGAGAGAATTTAAGGGTAGAGACAATAAGTTCAGTTTTAAATATGTTGAATTTAAGATATCTCTGTGAAGGCATAGTTTTCCTGTCACATTTTTGGAAAAGAGAAGAATGTAAGACCAGTAAGATATAGAGAGCATTACAAAATGCAAAATGGGTAATTCTGATTAAATTAAATTTAAAATGTTTTGCACAAACAAAACCAATGAAACAAAATTTGGTAGGAAAGAAGAATATCAGAGGAAAGTTTACAGCAAGTAACTTGATAAACTTTTAATTTCTCAAATGTATAGATAACTGAGTCAAATTTATATTCCCATTTCATAAATCAACAAGGAATATGAACAGTTTTCAGAAGACATCAAAGCTATCTATAGTCATATGAAAAAATGCTCTAAATCACTGTTGATTAGAAAATATAAATTAAGACAACTCTGAGATACAACCTCACAAAAATCAACTTGGCTAATATGACAAAAAAGAAAAAAATGATAAATGTAAGAGGGTATATGTGTACATTGGGGGCACTAATGCACTGTTGGTGAAGTTGTGAACTAATCCAACCAATCTGAAGAGAAATTTACAACTCTGCCCAAAGGGCTATGAAACTACATATCCTTTGATCCATCAATTCAACTGCTAGGTTTGTAACCCAAAGAAATGTAAAAAGAACCTTTTTGTAACAGCTCTTTTGTGGAGACTGAGGAGATGCCTATCAATGGGCTGAACAAGTTGTGGTGTTTGATTTTAACAAAATATTATTGAATTATAAGAAATGATGAGCAGGATGATTTGAGAAAAATCTGAAAAGAACACATGAAGTGATGCAAAATTAAGTAAGAGGAACAAGGAAAACATTATACATAGTAACAGTATTGTATGATTGTATGATGAACAACTGTGAATGACCAGGGTACTTTCAGCAATACAATGATCCAAGACAAACTCATGTGATTGATGATGAAAAATGCTATCTGCTGCCAGGGAAAGAAGTAATGACATCTGAATACAGACCAAAGCACACTATTATCATTTTCTTTTCTTTTCTATTTTTTTTAGTTTGAGTCTCCTTTTACATGATGACTAATTTGGAAATATTTTGCATGTTTGCACATGTATAAAACCTATGTCAGATTGCTTATTGTCTCAGGGAGGTGGGAGGGAAGGGAGGAAGGGATAGAATTTGGAACTCAAAACTTAAAAAAAAGAACCATTAAAATTGTTTTACATGTAATTGAGGAGAATTATATAGTATTTTTCCAAATGTATCTCAAACAAACATAATGTAAAACACCTAATAAGCAATTGGTGATCAAGAACTAGAATTTATGTGAAGATACTGATGCTAGATACATAGATTTGGGAGTCATATTTGTAGAGATGATAATTTACCCAATTTTAACCAATAGGAGATTGGTTGGTCACCAAGAATGAGAGCATAGAAAGGGAAGAGAATAGGGTCCAGTACAGAATTTTGGGGAATATGTATAGTAATAGAGTATACTGCCAGTGATGGACTAGCAAAGGAGACTGAGAAGGAGCAGTAAGAAAAGTAGGAGCATCATTAAAGTATAATGTCACATTAGACCAGAGAGAAGAGGATATACAGGGGTAAGGGGTGTTCAACAGCTTCAAAGAAAGCAGAGAAGTACAGGACT
This sequence comes from Dromiciops gliroides, assembly GCF_019393635.1. Taxonomy (NCBI): domain Eukaryota; kingdom Metazoa; phylum Chordata; class Mammalia; order Microbiotheria; family Microbiotheriidae; genus Dromiciops; species Dromiciops gliroides. Next base: position 27,805,487 of record NC_057863.1, read on the forward strand.
TAAGACTGAGGCATGGGGGTAGCGAGGTGGCACAGTGGATAAAGCACTGGCCCTGGATTCAGGAGGCCCTGAGTTCAAATCCGACCTCTGACACTTGACACTTACTAGCTGTGTGACGTTGGGCAAGTCACTTAACCGTCATTGCCCTGCCCAAAAAAAAAAAAAAAAAAAAGACTGAGGTATGACCATTAGATGTGGTGATTAAATAATCATTGTTAATTTTAGAAAGTACAATTTGCATTGAGTGATAAGGCTGGAAACTGGGGTTAGTGAGAGAAGCAGATGGGGCATAAAGCATAGAAAAGTTTGGGATTTTTTTCTGAGAGTTTGGTTGAGAGGACGTAGAGATATAGGAAAATAACTGGAAGATATGCTAGAGTCTAATAAAGGGGTTTTTGTGTGTTTGTTTTTGGTAGGGTTTTTTTTTGTTGTTTGTTGTTTTAGGAAGGGATATATGTGTATATTTGAAGACAGTAAGGATCTATTTAATAGGGAAATATTCAAGATTAGAAAGAAAGAAAGAAGGTAGATGATTGAAAATGCAATCTGATAGAGAAGATGGGAAAAGATGGGATGAGCTAAACTTATTAAGAGGATTCCTGGGCAAGGAGAAGGGTCACCTGTTTTTCTGAGACTGAGGAAAAGGAGAAAAGCTTAAGAGGGTAGTCCAAGGGGGTTTGCGATGGAGAGAATGGGACAAAAGGGAGCTAATAGCAAAAGGACTTACCTAAGATGAGGTAAGATGAGGTCCTTACCTAAGATGAGGACCAGATGTGGGGGCAATTTTGAAGATCAAAGAGATGGTTTGGAATAACTTTGGGGAAGAGTGAGATAGGGATCAATTCAGGAAGACCAAAAGGAATTGGTTTGCTGTGTATATGTAGACATGGATACATGTATATGTATCTATGTCTACATGTATCTGCATACATAGAATTCCTGTGTAGAAATCCCAGTTGTTATTTTCATCTCCAAGGAAATGTTAGCATTGCTTTTTTATATCAGGTATCCTTATCTATAGATTAGAAATATATGAAGGATGTGACCATGATCTAAGTAGTTCATTTTCATTGTACAATTAAATTACTCCACTTATTAAAGATAACCAGGACCATGCACTCAGGTAAAATAGTTGAATTTGCCTGAGTATTCCAAATGGGGATTCAGATCCAACTTCTTTGACTAGCTAATTTACCTTGGGCCCGTAGCTTCTCCTCTTTGGACCTCCATTGCTTTATCTGAAAAATGAAAGAGTTGAACAGTGATCTCTAAGAGCAATCTGAATCCTATGATCCAAAGAGGATTTGCCCTTCAGACAAATGAGTACATGGCTAGGCTGCTTGACTGGGTTTTATAATAGAGATTAGAATATCTGCTTCATTCTATAAAAAATGTGCTCAGTTCCCTGTACATTTAAGCATGCACAGAAATAAGAAACACAGAAACAAAACAATAAAAATTTACTGAAAAAAATTCAGGAACATTTATAATAGTCATGGTAAATTGATGTTAATAATGGACTCAGAGTATGCAAAACATCTCAACCATAATATTGGTTGACATGAATAGTTCATAATTTAAAAATAATTGATTAAATGTCTCAGGAATTTTACAATGCATAAGTGCCAAAATGTTCATTAAAATGAGTTAAAATTAACATAACTTTTATTGCTTCTTCCTAGAACTTTAGGTAGAAAAAGAACTGTGTCTTTTCTACTAGTTCTGAGGAGCCTGAATGGGATTGACTTTAGTGAGGGAGAGTGGGATATGGAATATTCTTGGAGTCTGATGACCTGTATTTGAATCTTGGCTTGGCCACTTACTATGCAATCTCAGTTAATCACTTTATTATCTGGTCCCAGATTTGCTCATCTACATGATGGGGGGGAGGGGAAAGACTAGATAACGCTGAGTGTTCCTTCTAGCTCTGCTAATCTTTATTTCTCTTATTAAATGAGTGATCATGATATTTATATAGAAAGCATTAATATACATATGTTCATTTCAGTAGTGTGACTCATCTAATTCAACCATTCCTTTTTACAGATGGGGAAGCCGAAACCCAAAGGCTTAATTTCACCACTCACTTATATTGCAAAGAACCTTAACAACAACAACAGCAACAACAAATAGCATAGACTAAACTTTGCTTTCTAGGGGGTTACTATTCATAGTTGTGGCTTCATGAAGTCAAAGCAAATTTACTGATGAGAGTGAAAAAAACAACATTAAGCTAACTAGTAGCTCTACCTCCACTTTCATTTGATATTTACATTCTCTTCATTCAGGTCAATGGATTGGGTATGACAGTGAATGGAGTTTCAATGGTCCAATCGGCATTATGTTTGTAAACCAGGGAGTGTGATTACACAATGGAGAAAAGGTATACTTTTACACAGATGTTATAGTAGCTTCTATAGTAAGAAATAATTTAAATATAGTCATATTGGAGATAATAATTCCATGGACAGAGCCTGGAATTTTTGTGACAAGTGATCTGTGCCCATACTCTGCCTATCCTTTACTACCTGCATAACCTCGATTTGACCAATGTCACATTTAATATATGACATTTGATAAGTCACTATTTTCCTGTTTGGGCTTTAGTTTCCTTATAAGTAAAATGAAGGAATTGGACTAGATGACCCATAAAGTCTCTTTCAGGTCTAACTCCACTATCCTTATTTTCAATGGGAGCTTCAGTGTGGTTTTTGTTGTTGTTGTTGTTGTTTTTTGTTTTGTTTTGTTTTGTTTTTTTAGTGAGGCAATTGGGGTTAAGTGACTTGCCCAGGGTCACACAGCTAGTAAGTGTCAAGTGTCTGAGGCTGGATTTGAACTCAGATCCTCCTGACTCCAGGGCCGGTGCTCTATCCACTGCGCCACCTAGCTGCCCCTTCAGTATGTTTTTTAATAGCCTATTACCAATAAAAAAATAAAGCCTCCATTTGACCTTGTATAGATGGTGTGTATGGTATCTTTAACCATATAAAAACCATTTCTATAGTACTTAGATGAAATTTCCATGCCACCAGAATGACCTTGAAAAGGTATAACAAGCAATATGGGGGAGAAGATCTCCCAGAGTGGAGAAAGCTGACCCTGGCAAGCTGAGCACCACTGTGAAATATCAGGTGTAGACATCTTCCTAAACATGATGTTGTTTGCTTTTTGGCAGATAAAGGAATACTGTAGTTGCAATCTCCAAAAGCTTCTAACAGAAACTTTCCCATTGTGCTTCTCACTGGAGATTCAGATGCACTCTTCAAATGTCTTTCAGAAAATAAAATAAAGGCTTCAAATAGTTCTGACTTTTCCCCCCAGTAGTTACGTAGTGCCTCCAGGTTGTGAGGCCCAAATTGGTTGAAGTAAAAATGTTATTTTTAGTTCTGGTGCTTGATGTACGATCCAGGTTCTATAGATGATTAGGTAATCTTCATTGATCTTTCCTATCACAGAATTAGTATGGCAATGGGAAATGAAAATGGGATAGGAGCAACCAGACATTGTAAGCCATTTTTTTTTAATTAATGAAAATCTACTTTCCTTCCCATATCCCTCCACACATACACACAGAGAGACATTGTGAAAGAAAAATTAAATTCATGTTATAAAAGTGTATTCTAGGGCAGCTAGGTGGTACAGTGAATAAAGCACCAGCCCTGGATTCAGGAGGACCTGAGTTCAAATTGGCCTCAGACACTTGAAACTTACTAGCTATGTGACCCTGGGTAAGTCACTTAACCCTCATTGCCCCACCCAAAATAAAAAGAATGTGTATTCTATAGTCAAGCAAAACAAAATTTCCCCATTGGCCATGTCTAAGAAATAGTCTTTGTCTACACCCTGAATACATCATGAATACTGAAATATGAAGGGATTTTCATCATTAACCTCTCGTGTTTTCAATTCAGCGTCCTTTCTTCCCATGGTGTCACCCAAATCATCACTTCTCTACTTACCACCCATATCTACTCTGCCATGTCTCAGTTTCTGGGGCATCTAGATGGCACAGTGGATAAAGCACTGACCCGGGATTCAGAAGGACCTGAGTTCAAATCCAGCCTCAGATACTTACATTTCCTAGCTATGTGACCCTGGGAAAGTCACTTAGCCCTCATTGCCCCTCAAAACATTCCTTCTTTGGGGGGCAGCTAGGTGGCACAGTGGATAGAGCACTGGCCTTGGATTCAACAGGACCTGAGTCCAAATCTGGCCTTGACATTTACTAGCTCTGTGACCCTCAGCAATTCACTTAACCCTCATTGCCCTGCAAATATATATATATATATATATATATATATATATGTAGTATGTAGGCCTTCATCAGTCGCGGATGACCATGGATCAGCGCCTTGAAGAGTCACAGGCTACCGTGTGGCTGTGCAGTCCTATACAGGAGCTGCAGCTCCTGAGTGACTTATAACCATTAACTGCTGCATCCCATGGTTGTATCTACCCCATGAGGAGTAGCTGGAGTGTCCTCTCCAGGGCGCTAGCCTGGGCAGATCAATATGGAGAACAAGCTGTTGCCCATGCAGCAGGTTTTCCCTCTCCATGTCATTGGTGGATCCAAAGGAGAGGCAGAGCCAATACAGTTTAGCACCAGTGCTGCCGCAGGAGTTGCCAAAGGGATGTGATATCCATATATATATATATATGTATTTACAGCATTCAGCTTTGATAACTTACCACAAGTATATTGTCACTTCACTTTTTTTTTTTGGTGAGGCAATTGGGGTTAAGTGACTTGCCCAGGGTCACACAGCTAGTAAGTGTTAAGTGTCTGAGGCTGGATTTGAACTCAAGTCCTCCTGAATCCAGGGCCGCTGCTCTATCCACTGTACCAGCCAGCTGCCCCCACTTCGCTTTTCTTCATCCACATTCCAGGTCAGCTCCCTGTCTTTGCTTCTTTCTTTGATTCAAATAAGTAAAATCCTTTCCTGTTGAATTTCCAGTAGACGTATTCTTTGATGAAACTACTTTCCCAAATCATACAAATTATAGAGTGACAGAGAGGGACCTTGAGGTTGGAGAATAACAGTACAGTATAGAGTACATGCTAGATTCACCTTTTTTGTCTGCTACCAAGAGTCCTTCCTCTTCTCAGTCTTATCCATCAATGTTTATAAAAGGTAATATGGTGTAGTGGGGAAAATGTTGGCCCTAAGCCAGTTAAGACCTCTAACACTTCCTAGATGTGTGGCCCTGGAGGAGTGGCTTAATCTTTTTAAACTCCAAATTCCTTATATGTAAAATGGAGGTAATGACAATACCTAATTCTTAGGGTTGCTGTAAAAGTCAAATGAGATCATACAGGTTCACTGTGAAAACCTTACTTTAGCTATGTAAGTTATTATTATTAAGTAAAGGGAAAATGCAATCTCCCAAGAATTTAAAGTGAGTACCACTCATAGGGTTATGTAGAGGCACAGGGTGATTTGGAGAAGAATATAATCAATATAATATAATCAATGAGGAATTCTGAAGATCAGAAGTCAAGGACATAATAAGGGAATTATGTGCTTAGAAAAGATGATGGGAGACTGGTTGTCTCCCAACGACAAGAGAAAGAGAGGAAGAACTCCATCCATGTTGTATAGACCCCTTAGGTGCAAACTTATGGGAAGAGATGTTGATTAGAGGTGCATGGAATATGCAGGTGTGGATTAATTGTGATCTCTCTTATTGGTGAGGACTTCTGATTCTGATAGCCCTTATAGGATCTGAGATCAATTTGAATGTAATGGAATATTTGGATGGAATGTTGGATGGAAAATTACAAAGCTCTAATCCCATTGTCTTTTAAGGAAAAAAAATAGCTACACTCAATAGAAATTAATATTGCTCTAGCATTATGGTTTATAATGCACTTTCCTCACAAAAACACTTTTAAAATTAAATTTGATTTTTTTCAATGTACTAACATTCATTTTCTCTCTTCCACTACCTACCTTAAATTTAAAAAAAGAAAAGAAAATACTTGTAAGAAATATGTATGTATAGTCAAACAAAATATATTCTCACATTGAGCAAGACTAAAAATTTGAAGTCCAAGTATTATTGTCCCTGCTTTCAGTTGAAAAAATTGAGGCTTTATGAAGGAAAGTGACTTTTCCTCACGTAAAAATGAGTGTGGGGTCAGACATTCATATTGAGGTATACTGAGTTGAAGTCTAAGATTCTTTTCCAAGTAGAATTCTGTAGCCTGTTAATAAATGAAATCTAAAACCTATTTGGAGCTTACCTTTAAACTACTCATAACATAGCCCAAGGTGCATCCTTTCTCACCAGCGACCCATCAGAAGAGAGAGAGAACAATTAACTGGCATTTTTTGCAGTTACAGTAAAAATGCCTTAACAGTGCTGTGTTATCTTGTGATAATGAGGCCATTTAAGTGTGTCACATTTTCATTTTCAACTTTATGTTCATTTTAATTACTTTCATTGGAACACACACTCTCAACTTTCCTTTTTTTTTTTATTTTAACACATGCCTTGCTAATCAAAATGCTTGATTCATTAGCACTGTCGGTAGTTTCAGCAGACACGTTATTCATACAGTAAATTTAAGCAACTAGTTCTAGCACAGCAACTGCTGATTGCTAATGTTAGCCATAATGGTTTTTTAAGTGTCTTAGGAAAGTCAGATAAGAACGGTTATTATATTGGGCAGCTACCTAAGTCAGTAGTACGCTCATGCCACCTATTGGCAAGTCATATGAGATCAGCAGTGATATTAATTGTGCAAAAATGTGGTACAAAAAAGGGCTGCTCCTACCAATTCCACTGAGTCAAGCTGTCAAACTCAGAAGTAAAGTAAATGAATTATTGCAATGAAAGCATCACCAGGAGAGCCAACCCTGACCAACTGTCAAGCATCGAGGGGGAGAAAATAGCATGGAAAAGGGCCTCAAGCTCATGGATCATGAGGAATGGTTGAAGGAACTGGGGAATTGAGGCTGTATGTCACTTAATCTCTATGGGCCTCAGTTTCCTTATCTATAAATTGAGCAAGTTGGACTAGGGGATAAATTTCTAAAGTCTCTTCCAGTTCTAAAATTGTGGTTCTAAGTATATTAAGGGCCAGCAGGGGGAAAAAAATCAAAGCAATGGATGGGAGTTGAAAAGAGCCAGATTCTCATACAGAAAAATTTCCTAATAATTGAAACAACCCCATAGTGAAAAAGGCTGCTTTGGAAGGTAGTCATTTTTCTTCATTGGGTGTCTTCTAACAAAGACCAGATGACTTCTTGTTGAATAGGATAGAGAGAAGATTCTCATTAAGATATGCCATTGACTGATTACAAAGGATGTCTCTTCACATCTTTGGTTTTATGAATATTTTAAAATGTGTGGGTGATTCATGAGATGATGGTGATGGTAATGATGATGATGAAGATTAGATAGATAGATAGATAGATAGATAGATAGATAGATAGATAGATAGATAGATAGATAGATGAATGGGTAGGTGGATGGATGAAGGGAGGGAGGGATAGAGATAAGCAGAAATTTAATTAAGTGCTTACTATAAGTGACTTGTTTAGCATTATGGGTAAAATGTTTAAGGGTAGCCCAGGAAATGAAATAACAAGGTGGATTCTAAGATGGAAATAGAAAGCATACAGGTATACACACACTATAAACATTACAACTTTTCTATAAAACTTTTTTTTTTTTTGCTGGAAGGCAGAATTCTGAATAAAGCATGCCAATTTTAAATGACATTCAAAGCAGCTCAGGGAGCAATATGTCTAAGGACTTTGTTCAAAGTTGGTTCCGTTTATCAGGGGATTCCACAACAAGCATTCTCAAGAGAGAATCATATCCAGGATGCAATGGACATTGTCAAGAAATATTGCCAGTGTTTTGGATGACTAGCCATAGTCATTATAAAATGTAAATCCTTTCAAAATAAAAATCCTATGTGTCTCTGCTTCAAAGCCTTGACTGATTTGGTGACTGATTCCTAAGATATCCTCACTCACCTTCTTCACCTTTTGAAATCTTGCCTATCATTGAAACCCTGAATCAAATGCTACCTCTCATAGGAAGCCTTTTCTTATTCCTTCTAAAAATAATGGCCATATTTTTTACGCTTACATTATACCTTGTCTGTACCTCTTTAATGTTCTTATGAGTAGCTAGGTGGCACAGTAAATAGAGTGCCAGGCCTGGAGTCTGGAAGACTCATCTTTCTGAGTTCAAAATCCAGCCTCAGATACTTAATAGCTGTGTGATGCCAGAAAATCCATTTAACCCTGTTTGCCTCACTTTTCTCATCCATAAAATGAAATGCAAAAGGAAGTGGCAAATGACTCTAGTAGCTTTGCCAAGTAAGCCGCAAATGGGGTCAAAAACAGTAAGAAATGAATTCAAAACAACTGAACAAAATACTCATAATTTTGTGCATATTACACAGTACTTAGCATGCTATATACTTTAATTGCTTAAAATGCTTATTTATTCTTGACCCTACCCCCACTTTTCTTAACTTTTTTATAATCAAAGGGCAGATATCCTGACTTGATTTCTCCCAGGCATTGTACAGCATTTTGAATAATATAGGTGCTTAATTATTGCTTATTAAATTGAATGCAAATGTTGAATTTAAGCTTTGAAGATTCAGTAATTATCACCCAGCACCAAAGGCTTCAGGTTATAGGACCACAGGATCATAAATCTAGAAATAAAAGGGAAGTCAGATATAACTTAGGCTAATACTCTTATTTTGCAGATCAGGAAAGTGAGTGGCAGACACTGAGTGACTTGTTCAGACTCACATAGCTAATAAATGTCTGAAGCAAGACATGAACTTTGATCTTCCAGATTCTAAGCCCAGTGTATATTCCTCTATGACATGCTGCTTCTCTGAAGAAATCAGCTCAAGCGAGGAAGCATGTATGTAAAGAACGTGGAATTAGAAGTAGGTGGTTTGGATATTTTTTTGTTTATTTGGGGTTTTTTGTAGGGCAGTGGGGGTTAAGTGACTTGCCCAGGGTCACCCAGCTAGTAATTGTCAAGTATCTGAAGCCAGATTTGAACTCAGGTCGTTCTGAATCCAGGGCCAGTGCTTTATCCACTGCATCACCTAGCTACCTCCCAGGGGTTTGGATTTTAAATCTCCTATTTGATAATCTGGAGTCCTGTGACATTAGATGAATCATTTAATTGATCTGGGCTTCAGTTCACTAATCAGATGAGGAGTTAGAATAAATAACTCCTAAGGCTCCTTCAAGCTCTGACTTGATGCTTCTCTCTAATGGGCTTCCTACTCTAGCATGCTTCTCCCATAATGCCAGCTATATGCATTTGGGCAGAGATGGTGAGGAAGAAGGAAGAGAGCAAGATTCTATTTGATTTCTATGGCTATTGGTTGATATTTTTCTCCATAACCTATGACCTTCAGGAATTGAACTTTCTTCCATTTAAAGTACAAGAAATGTGGAGGCAGCTAGGTGGCACAGTGGATGAAGCATGGCCCTGTATTCAGGAGGACCTGAGTTCAAATCCAGCCTTAGACATTTACTAGTTGTGTGACCCTGGGCAAGTCACTTAACCCTCATTGCCCAGCCAAAAAAGAAAAACATACAAAAAATGAGTGTTGAGATGATAATAATTCCAAATTTTAGTGAACTTGAGCATAAAGAGACAGTGGTGTGCAAACATTGGTGTGAAAATTACTTGGGATAAGCAAAACTTTGGTTGTGACAGCAAAGGGTCTTCTGTATTTCTAAGAGTAGATTGACTCAAGACCTTTGAATTGGATGAAATAAAACTGAATTGAGTTGGTAAGCTCACTTTTAAGACTTTCTGTGTGAATATCTGAGGGATATACAAGTCATTCACTACTCTTTTGTTGTGGTTGTTTTGATTTTAATTTGGTGATTTCAGTATTCAGCATTACTCCAGGGAAATAGAGAAACATTGCAATTCTTTTAGAAGTCACTTTACTGAGTGTTAGAAATATCACACTGCATTTTGGTACGAGAAAGATTGTTGTTGTTTGTCCTTCTTCTCAAAGAGGATCAGTTAAGGGAAAGTCAAGTGTTTCAAAGACCAATCAAACCTCAAATGATAAAAAGGATCAGTCATGTACAAATATAAAGGAAAGTATGGCCTAAGAAAAAATGAAAAGAGCTAATATAATATGGCTACAAAATAGTTTATTTTATCTTCTGAAGAAGGGTGTGTTTCATCAAGGAATACCCTTTTCCTAGAAGAAACAAAGGGGGCAATGCGTCAAGTTAATGGAATGTGATAAATGCGATTTAGCAAATACTCAGGAGCCCACCCGGACATTAATTTAAACTGATAGAATTGGATAAGGCGACTGACTGCTGAATGGATTATTGGTTGACTTCTAGTTAAGCACATCTGCCTGGTACTTAACAGTACTTAATGAATTTGTTTGACACTAGCCAAGAAGCTTGAAGAACCTCCCATTTCTGGGAGGGGAAGATGAAGCAGGAAGCTGACACTGGGGACTGGCTTCTGCCTCTTTGTCTGCAAGAGATAGATGTGGTGGCAGAGAACTTCACAGAGGAGTTTAGGAAGGCGAGAATTTCAGGCTATAAGAAATCTGCTCTCAATCTTTCTCTTTCTTTTGCTATCTTTCAATAAACCCTTAAAAAACCTAAACTCATTTATCAGTGATTTCAGTCAGTTTCCCCAAAAAATGGGGGGGACAAATTAGAACCCACATTTAGAATTTTAAATTACACACTATGTTCACTATACTAAGCACTGGGGATAAGAAGGAAGTCAAAGACACAGTCTCTACCCTTAAGAACCTCACAGTCTGAGGGGGGAGGATAGTAACTATTTACATATAAAATATAGTGAAACTGGAAGGTAACATAAGAGGAAATCACAAATATGGTGGGAGGGGCTCAGGGACAGCTAGCAAAGGCCTGCTGAAGAAGATGGAACTTGAGCTGAGTCTTATAGGAAGCCAAACAGGCTCTGAAGGGGTGGTGAGGGAGGAAAGGATTTCAGGCAGAGACAATCAGGAAAACACAGTAAAGCAGCAGAATGTTGCTTGAGAAATATCCAGGAACCTGGCTTAAAGCTTATGTGAAGGAGGTTGAGAAGGTCAAAAGAAGCCAGGCTGTGAAAGGCCAGACTTCTATACATTGTGAGAACTAGAAAAGAAACCTAAGACAGTGTTACCACCAGTCACATCCTACTACTAACTTCCCCTGGGTTAATACCATATTCTAGCTGAAAATATAAGAAATGTGTTGCCCGAAACCAAAAACTTCATGTAACAGAATGTTCTCATGGCCTCTTTAAAAGCAGTCTTAAAAGACTGCCCAAACCTTTTTCCTGGGAGCTCAGTAGGCAACATTCCCTTTATATGCACTTCGTACTTTCCCCAGCACAGAGATATTTTCTCCCTCTGAAGGCTCGAGGAAGGTGGCTTGCACAAGAGATTAGGAAGGGATGTATTTCAGTCCCCAGAGGGGCAGGTTTATAAATGTCTGTCTCCTTTCTCAACTGGAGAAAATGAGATCAAGGAGGCTTTTGTATTTTTAAATAGCAACTCTGTGTGTTACTTTTAGGGGTTGACATAAGACAGGCTATAAGACCTGAAAGACACCCAGGGGCCATTTGCTTGTATTATTGAAGTCCTTTGTGAGCTGTGGCCTGCTCTAGAAGAAGACTTTTCTAGGGTAGAGATGCTTTAAAAGGAGCCCTGTGCTACGGAAAGATACAAGCTGGAGAATCTCCCACAATAGAATTGATAATGACTTCTGTTATTACAAGGCCAGTCTTGACTTTACAGCTACAAATAGAATCACATCTTCCTCTTGGGTATAAAGACCAGCTAGCAATTTGGGGCTGGATTACCTTCCTTTAAAAGATTTAATTCTTTAAGCCATTCAGTGGAGCATAATGGACAAAAAAGCTAGCTCTACTGGCTCTGTGACCCTAGGGAAGTGATTTAACCTTTCAATGGTCAGTGCCACAAAGGGCTAACCTGAAAAAGGAACTTCCTCATCTGGGCATCACCAGCAACCATGAAATCACAGGTCGAGTTCCCATGATCCAAATACTAAGATCATTGGATTTTTTTTTAAATGGGTTAATTGCAGTGAATAAAGCTAGCATCTTTTAATCCCCCCTTAATTGTCTCTATAATCCTAATAGCTCATTTAATTGTTCATAATAAAACCAAGGAAGCAATGGAATATACTAGAAAAGCATGTAAGAGTCAAGAAAATGAGGGTCCCAGTCCTAACTCAAACATTTATTAGCTATTTGAAGCTGGGACTGTCATTTAACCTCTCTGGGCCTCAGTAGCCTAAGCTGTGAAATAGGAATGATAACAGTACACCCCCACACCCCCAGAAACAAAATGGTTATAGACATCAAGTCTGATAATGAATGAAGCTTGCTTTTTAAGTCTTTTTTTTAGGGCAATGAGGGTTAAGTGACTTGTCCAGGGTCACACAGCTAGTAACTGTCAAGTGTCTGAGGCTGTATCCAAACTCAAGTCCTGAATCCAGGGCCAGTGTTTTATCCACTGTTCCACCTAACTACCCCCGTTTTTTAAGTCTTAAAGATCTATAGACATGGGAATTGGAGTTATTGATCTCTCCTTGGAGCAGTGCCTCAGTTAAAAAAGAGTTCCAACAATGTTTGACTTACAAAAAATATCCTCTGCCAAGAATTAGAAGGGTTGCCACATGTGTGAGGAATAAAACATTCACTTATTTCCATTTCTAGGTAATATGGAGAAGCATAACTGCCTAAATATCTGCCCACTCATGCAGTCATTGCCTAGCAAGTTCATAAATCAAAGTTAATTAAGCTGAAGCATCAGTTTTGATGGGGCTAAAATTTGCACATATATATTTAATAATGAATAATTGTAGGTCATTTCTTTATCAGGAAAGACATGTGCCATTATAATTCGATTAATCTTTGTAGAAAGTACTAAACTAAGGTTATACAAGTCAATTAAACTATTTTTTTTTCATGGAATAACCTGAAATGAACACTAATCCCAGGCTGGCCCAATGGTCTCAGCTGTGGTAGATCCATGCTGAAGACTTCTTTGTACTTGCAGTAACAAACTGCATTGAATTGGGCCTGATCCCAAGCCCTGTGCTATGGTATGGTGATATTGCTGCGTGTCATGTACTAACCATCCTTCCTTCTATGTCCACGAGTAAAAAGACTATGGAAAAGAAAAGTTAATTGAAAGACCTCAGAACTCAGAAGAGCACATTGAACATTTCATAGAATATCATTCTCTTGATTCATATTGCAGTTTTCCCCCAAATCCCAGAATATAGGATCACAGCTTTAAAGCTAGACATTGTTGAATCATTATTTCAAAATACCACTTGTGCCCCTAATCTCTTAGGTTTCTTGTCCTAAATATAACAGACTTTGAAACTAATTCCCATATCCCTTCTGGCTATATTATTTGTGCCCATAATAATCACCAGAATTTGGCAGAAGTTACCAAATCTGAAAATCCTCAGGCAGTTCTCTATTACACCCTGGAGAGATGCCTAAAACAAGATAGCAGCTACCCTAATATTATGTGGTCAGGTCTAAATAGAGTTGTCTCAGCACCCCACAGTGGGATTCTTCTACCTCTCTTTTACCTTTCCTCTTCCTCTAACTTTCACTAGGTAATCTTTCCTAACAGTTGGGAATCTACATCTGTAGGTCTTGAATCTCACTAAATGCTTTTGTGTTTCCTCACCACATAACGGTTAATTTCTGTGATGGTTTATTTCAATATTTGTAATAGTGCAGACAGAGAGGAGTCAAACTAGAGTTGAATACTCTACATTCTTTTCTCTTAGTGTCAAATAGTGTCATCTAACATATCGTTAGCACCCTTAGGTATTTGAATGCACTCACACGTATCATGTCATCTTTATCAACTCACAGTTATTCTTCTCATCTTCTAAACACTTACCACCTTAAACGGACCAATCACCCAAATAAAATTCACATTTATTACCTTCCAAACTACCTAGCAAACTAAAACAGAAAAAATATAAGAGAAAGACAGAGACAGTCTTTACATAACATCCAGCCATCTTACCCTGGTCATCTTCTCATATCTGACATCAGGGTGGCACAGTGGATAGAGCATCAGGTTTAAAGTCAGCAAGACTTGAATCCAAATTGAACCTAAGATACCTACTAGCTATGTTCTCATAAGCAAATCATTTAACTTCTGTTTGCCTCAGCTTCCTCATTTATGAAATGACAATAATAATATCTACTTTCCAGGATAGTTGTAAGCATCAATTGAAATAATCAGAAAGCACTTTGTAAGTGTTGAATAAATGTTAGTTATAATTATGAATGCCTTGTTTTCCCCAACTTGTATAGCATTTCTGGACTTGATCACAAAGAGACTTCCCCAGTCCCAGGAAAAATTAATCCACTCATCTCTGGAATGTTTACCCTGAGTCCAGGCTGTTTGGATTTATGGGTACAAACTCAAGGACACTGATTTATCTAGTCACCTATAGACAGACCTACTTTTGCAGAAATGTGTCCACTCTGGCTATGAAGCCATATGTCTTCCTGCTGTGCACATGTTCCTGCATTTCCAATAACACCTTTCAGCTCATTTCTCTGGGTTCAGTCATCAAAACAATGTTACTATACAATAATTGTTCCTGGAAGGGTTCTGTCAATCAACTACCCTGAGAATCAGTTCACCATTGTTATGATTCCCAAGATAATTTTTTTTCCAGGGCCACCAGCTCCATAATATATATTGTCTTTAAGTATTAGATACTTACTTGAAGGCAGGGACTCTCTCTTTTATTTTATTTATACCCCTACTATGTACAGTGTCTAGCACATAGTAAGTTCTTTATAAATGTGTCTTCATTCATCTGCCTAGACCATGAAATTCATTAATAAGAAATGTGACTGTTATACTTGAAATAAAATGTGACATCATTTATTTCTATTTATATATAATTGCTTGTGTCTTTAGTTTTACTCAATTTCCACTCAAGGAAAGTTTAAATAGGCACTTGACCAATATGCTCTAAATTGGATTTTCTTCCATACATAATTTTGAATAGAAAGCCATTGAAGAGGGGGCAGCTAGGTGGAGCAGTGGATAGAACACCAGACCTAGAGTCAGGAGGACCTGAGTTCAAATTCGGCCTCAGAAACTTAACACTTACTAGCTGTGCGCCCCTGGGCAAGTCACTTAACTCCAATAGCCTCACAAAAAAAAAAAAAAGAAAAGAAAGCCATTGAAGAAACTTCCAGGTTTCATATTGTGATTTCTTAATAGGATCCACTACAGAATTCTCACTGATAACAAAGAAAGACACCTAAGCATTTAGAATTTCTTAGAACTAAGATTTCTTATTTCAGTTAATATTAATTCATCTGTTTTTGTGTCATTTTCATTTACAGAAATATAGTTGTTATGCATTAATTTTATTTCCTCACTCTAAATCAATTTATATATATATCCTCCCATGAGTCCTCAAATCTCTCATATTTGTTATTCCTTGTGGCACAATGACATTCTATTGAACACAAAATTTCTTTGGTCCTTTCTTAAGTAATGGACACCAATTTTTCCCAGTTTCTTCCTTGCACAAAAAATTACAAATATGATTATTTTGGTACCCATGATGGCCTTTCTGGTTTTGTATTTTATGTAGTACATTCTTAATAAAGGGATATTAAAACAAAGGAGGGGGGGCAGAGCCAAGATGGTAGAAAGGAAACAGGAAGCTGCCTGAGCTCTCCTTCTGTTCCCTCAAAAAGAACATTAAATCAAGCCTCTGGACAGATTCTGAAACTAGAGAACCTGCAAAGAGACAGAGAGACACAGTCTTACAACCAGAGATAATTTAGAAGACTTCAGGAAAAAGTTGGTTGGACTCGGGCAAAAGGCCCAGCACAGGGCAGCAGCCCAGTGCTGAGGGGTCAGGGCAAGTCAGCAGGAGCTGTGGGCCACAGCGGAACAACTGAGGCCCCTGGAACCTGCCTCAAAATTCTGGTGACCAAGAAGGACAGTGGAAAAACCTACCTGCACCGGCCGAGAGGGCAAGTTGACAGCGGGACAGACAGGATTGGGCGCCTGGCCAAGCACGCTTAAACAGAAAGTGCAGGGGGGTGAACTGCACACACTATAAAGGCCTCAGAGTAAAAAGCCGGTCACACAGCACGTATACCCCTGCACAAGGAGCCCAAAACAGGGACACTGGTGCCCCCAGAGCAGACCTCAACTTAAAAAATAAATAAATAAATAAGCTGCAATAATGAGTAAGAAGCAAAAAAGAGCCCTCTCCATTGAGAGCTTCTGTATCAATAGGGAAGAAGCCAAAGCAAACTCAGATGAGGACAATACCCTCAAATTGCCTACATGTGAAGTCTCATGAGGGAAGGTGAATTGGTCTCAAGAACAAAAACCCTTCCTGGAAGAGCTCAAAAAGGATTTAAAAAATCAATTGAGAGAGGTAGAAGAAAAAATGGGGAGAGAAATGAAAGCAAAACAAGAAAACTATGAAAAAAGAATCAGCAGCTTGGAAAAGGAAGCACAAAGATTGACTGCAGAAAACAATTCCATAAAAAAATCATCTGGCCAAATGGAAAAAAAAAAAAGTGCATAATCTCACTGAAGAAAACAATGCCTTAAAAAATTCATTTGGCCACATAGAAAAAAAGGTGCATAATCTCACTGAAGAAAACAATGCCTTAAAAATTAAAATTGGACAGTTGCAAGATAAGGAATCCATGAGACACTGGGAATCAGTAAAGCAGAACCAAAAGAATGAAAAAATAGAAGAAAATGTGAAATACCTCACTGGAAAGACAACCAATCTGGAAAACACATCCAGGAGAGACAATTTGAGAATCATTGGATTGCCTGAAAGCCATGACCAGAAAAAGAATCTAGACACCATATTCCAGGAAATTATTAAGGAGAACTGCCCTGATATCATAGAATCAGAGGATAAAATCATCATTGAAAGAATCCACTGATCACCTCCTGAAAGAGACCCCAAAAGGAAAACTCCAAGCAATATCATACCAAATTTCATAATTATCAGGTGAAGGAGAAAATACTCCAAGCAGCCAGAAAGAAGCAATTTAAATATCATGGAGCCATAGTCAGGATTGCTCAGGACCTGGCAGCTTCAACATTAAAGGACCGCAAGGCTTGGAATATGATATTCCAGAAGGCAAAGGAGCTTGGATTGCAGACGAGAATCTATTACCCAGCAAAAATGAGCATTCTCTTTCAGGGGAAAAGATGGACATTTAATGACATTGGGGACTTTCAATGATTCCTGATGAAAAGACCAGAACTGAATAGAAAATTTATTCTTAACATACAAGACTCAAGAGAAGTTTAAAAAGGTAAACAGAGAGGGAAAAAAAGGTTACTCAATTAGGTTAAACTGTTTATATCCCTACACGGGAAGATAATACTCATAACGCTAAAGAATTGTAAATGTATTTGGGCAAAGAGAAGGACTTTACACAAAGGGTAGAAATATAAATTGTCTTTGATGTGATGATACAAAGAAAACTGAGCTAAAAAGGGAGTCTATGGGAAGGAGAGGAAAGGGGAGGTGGAGTGGGATGAATTATATCATATGAAGAGGTGAAAAAAAATCTATTACAATAGAGGGAAAGAAAGGAGGGGTGAATATTGTTTCAACCCTACTCTCATTAGATGTGATTCAAAGAGGGAATAACATATACATTCATTGAGATAAAGAAACTTAGCTCAATCTTTAGGGAAGCAAAAGGCGAAGGGGAAGGGGGGAACTGATAGAAGGGAGGAGAAAAGCAAGGGAGAAAAGGGTAAAGAAAAGAGAGGGGGGTGATAAAAAGGGAGGACAGATTGGGGGAGGCAGGGGTAAGAAGTAAAACGTCGGTGAGGAGGAATAGGGTGAAAGAAGCGGGGGGAAAGTACAAAGGGGGTAAATAAAATGGAGGGGAGTAGACAGTCAGTAATAACTGTGAATGTGAATGGGATGAACTCTGCTATAAAACAGAAGCAAATTGCAGAGTGGATTAAAAAACAGAATCCTACAATATGCTGTTTATAAGAAACACATTTGAAGCAGAGAGATACACACAGAGTAAAGGCAAAAGGCTGGAGCAGAATATATTATGCTTCAGCTAAAGTAAAAAAAAAAAGCAGGGGTAGCAATCCTTATCTCAGACAAAGTGCAGGCAAAAATAGATCTCATTAAAAGAGATAAGGAAGGATATTACATCTTGCTAAAAGGTACTATAGATAACGAAGTAATATCATTATTAAATATGTATGTGTCAAGTGGTATAGCATCCAAATTCTTAGATGAGAAGTTAAATGAGTTACAAGAGGAATTAGACAGTAATACTATACTAGTGGGGTGTCTGAATCTCCCCCTCTCAGAATCAGATAAATCTAGCCAAAAAATACAAAAGAAAGAAGTGAAAGAGGTGAATAGATTACTAGAAAAGTTAGACATGATAAATGAATGGAGAAAATTGAATGGGGATAGAAAGGAATATACCTTTTTCTCAGCAGTATATGGCACATTTTCAAAAATTGACCATGTATTAGAGCTGTAGAAAGGCAGAAATAGTAAATGCATCCTTCTCAGATCATGATGCAATAAAAATTACATGTAAGAAAGAGCCAGGGAAAAGTAGAATGAAAATCAATTGAAAACTAAATAATTTCGTTCTAAAGAATGAATGGGCCAAACAACAAATCATAGAAATAATTAATAACTATATCCAAGAGAATGACAATAATGAGACAACATACCAAAATCTATGGGATGCAGCCAAAGCAGTACTTAGGGCAAAATTTATAGCTCTAAATGCTTACATGAATAAAAAAGAGAAAGAGGAGATTAATGAATTGGGCATGCAACTTAAAAAGCTAGAAAAAGAACAAATTAGAAATCCCCATTAGATACTAAACTAGAGGTCCTGAAAATTAAAGGAGAAATTAATTAGATTGAACGCAAAAAAACTATGGAATTAATCAATAAAACTAAAAGCTGGTTTTATGAAAAAAAAAACAATAAAATAGATAAAATATTGGCTAATTTGATTAAAAAAAAGAAAGAAGAAAACCAAATTACCAGTATCAAAAATGAAAAGGGTGATGTTACCACCAATTAAGTGGAAATTTAATCAATAATTAAGAATTTTTGCCCAACTGTATGCCAATAAATTTAACAATCTAAATGCAATGGATGAATATTAGCAAAAATACAAACTGCCCAGGTTAACTGAAGAGGAAATAAAATCCTTAAATAAACCCATATTAGAAAAAGAAATTGAACAAGCCATTAATGAACTCCCTAAGAAAAAATCCCCAGGGCCAGATGGGTGTACAGGTGAATTTTACCAAACATTTAAAGAACAATTAATTCCAATATTATACAAATTATTTGAAAAAATAGGTGAAGAAGGAGTTCTACCAAATTCATTTTATGACACAAATATGGTGGTGATACCAAAACTAGGCAAAGCAAAAACAGAGAAAGAAAATTATAGACCAATTTCCCTAATGAATATTGATGCTAAAATCTTAAATAAGATATGAGCAAGGAGGTTAAAGCAAGTGATCACCAGGATAATACACTATGACCAGGTGGGATTTATACCAGGAATGCAGGGCTGGTTCAACATTAGGAAAACTATTAAAATAATCAACCACATCAATAAGAAAACCAACCATAATCATGATTATCTCAATAGACGCAGAGAAAGCTTTTGACAAAATACAGCATACATTGCTAATAAAAACACTAGAGTTTAGGAATAGGTGGAGATTTCCTTAAACTAATAAACAATATCTACATAAAACCATCAGCAAGTATTATATGCAATGGAGATGAATTAGAGGCCTTCCCAATAAGATCAGGGGTGAAACAGGGATGTCCATTATCACCCCTATTATTTAATATTGTCCTAGAAATGTTAGCTTCAGCAATCAGAGAAAAGAAAGGAATTAAAGGAATTAAAAGAGGCAAGGAGGAAACACAACTATCACTTTGCAGATGATTTGATGGTATTCTTAAAGAATCCTCGAGAATCAAGTCAAAAATTACTTGAAACAATTAACAACTTTAGCAAAGTAGCAGGATATAAAATAAATCCACATAAATCATCAGCATTTCTATACATGACCAACAAAGTCCAGCAGCAAGAGATAGAAAGAGAAATTCCATTTAAAGTAATGGTAGATAATATAAAATACTTGGGAGTCTACTTGCCAAGACAAACTCAGGAACTCTGTGAACACAACTACCAAACACTCTTCACACAAATCAAATCAGATCTAAATAATTGGAAAGATATCAATTGCTCATGGATAGGCAGAGCTAATGTTGTAAAAATGACAATACTGCCTAAATTAATTTACTTATTCAGTGCCATACCAATCACACTACCTAAAAATTATTTTATAGAGCTAGAAAAAATAATAACAAAATTCATCTGGAAAAACAAAAAATCAATAATATCCAGGGAAATAATGAAAAAAAATTCACAGGAAGGTGTGTTAGTGGTACCAAACCTGGGGCTTTACTACAAAGCTGCAGTCATCAAAACTATCTGGTACTGCCTAAAAAATAGAGTGGTAGATCAATGGAATAGGCTAGGCACAGGAAATGCAGTAGTAAATGACACTAGTAATGTAGTGTTTGATAAACCCAAAGACTCTAGCTTCTGGGATAGGAACTCACTATTTGACAAAAACTGCTGGGAAAACTGGAAGATAGTATGGCAGAAATTACGCATAGACCAACATCTTACACCTTATACTAAAATAAGGTCAAAATGGATACATGATTTAGACATAAGAGGTGATACCATAGGTAAAATAGGAGAGAAAGAAATAGTTTGCCTATCAGATGTTTGGAAAGGAAAACAGTTTATGACCAAACAAGAGATAGAGTATATTATAAAATGCAAAATGGATGATTTTGATTACATTAAATTAAAATATTTTTGTACAAACAGAAGCAATGCATCCAAAATTAGAAGGGAGGTAGAAAGCTGGGAAATAATTTTTGTTGCCAGTACTTCTGATAAAGGCCTCATCTCTAAAATATATAGGGAACTAAATCAAATTTATAAGAATTCAAGTCATTCCCCAATTGAGAAATGATTAAAGTATATGAACAGGCAGTTTTCTGATGAAGAAACCAAAGCTATCTAATCCCATATGAAAAAATGCTCTAAATCTCTAATGATTAGAGAGATGCAAATTAAAACAACTCTGAGGTACCACCTGACACCTATCAGATTGGCTAAAATGACAAAAAAGGAAAATGATAAATTTTGGAGAAGCTGTGGGAAAATTGGAACACTAATGCATTGTTGGTGGAGCTGTGATCTGATCCAACCATTCTGGAGAGCAATTTGGAATTATGCCCAAAGGGCAATAAAGCTGTCCATACCCTTTGACCCCGCAATACCACTTTTGGGTCTTTTGCCCAAAGAAATCATGGAAAGGGGAATGGGACCCACATGTACAAAAATATTTATAGCTGCTCTTTATGTGGTGGCAAGGAATTGGAAGTTGAGGGGATGCCAATCAATTGGGGAATGGCTGGACAAGTTGTGGTATATGAATACAATGAAATACTATTGTGCTGTAAGAAATGATGAGCAGGAGGAATTCAGAGAAACCTGGAGGGTCTTGTGTGGGCTGATGATGAGTGAGATGAGCAGAACCAGAAGAACATTGTACACAGTATCATCAACATTGAGTGTTGATCTACTGTGATGGACTATATTCTTCTTACCAATGCAATGGCACAGAAGAGTTCCAGGGAACTCATGATAGAAGAGGATCTCCAAATCCAAGAAAAAAAAAAAAAACTGTGGAGTATAGATGCTGAATGAACCATACTATTTCTTTTGTTTTTGGTGCTGTTTTTTTTTTCTATTTTGAGGTTTTTCATCATTGCTCTGATTTTTCTCACATATATGTATGTATATATATATATATATATATGTATGTATGTATGTATGTATGTATATGTATGTGTATGTGTATATATATATATATATATATATATATATATATATATAAACCTATATCAGATAACCTGCTGTCTAGGGGAGGGGGGAGGGAGGGGAGGTAGGGAGGAAAATCTGAAATTGGAAAGCTTGTTTAAACAAAAGTTGAGAACTATCTTTACATGTAACGGGAAAAAATAAAATACTTTATTAATTAAAAAAAAAAAAAAGATGATGGGTGTCCCAGAAGGGAGTGGAGAAGCACATGATGTCTGTAAGCAGACAGCAACATAGTACAATAGCTCACATTTATATAGCACTTCAACTTTGCAAAGGGGCTTTCTCAATGGTGACCTACATGCAAGAAGTAGAACAAGGATGACATCAAGGAAATATATGACTGGAAAAGGAGTTGGGTAATGTATATATCAAAAGCAAGGGATAATAGTTGGACAGTTGGACAGTCTGAGTATTATATTGTTATCCATGATGTGTAAAAATAAAAATAAAAATAAACAAACAAACCTGAAAAAGGAAAAAAAAACAAAGGAAACACAAAGTTCAGTAACTTTTCTAGGATAATTCCAAAGTGTTCTCAATGACAATTAGGCCAATCCACTTTTCCACCAAAAGGGTTAGTATGCCTGTCCACACAGAGCTCATCCAACAGCTTTTCATCTTTTACCACACTTGTGAACTTGAGGGTTTCAGCTAAAATCTTAGACATAATTATTCTTTGTAGCAATGGAAGAAAAAAAATTTAAGAATAATAATTAGGACAGATGGCATTATTTGATTCATTACATTTTTAAAAATCCACAACAATGGAAATAGAGATTGTAAGATGATTTTTTATGTCTGCAGTAAGAAGCACTCACCTCAAAAATAATTTTTAAAAGTACAAGCAATGGGCAGCTAGATGGCACAGCGGTAAAGCACCGACCCTGGATTCAGGAGTGCCTGAGTTCAAATCCAGCTTCAGAAACTTGACACATACTAGCTATGTGACCCTGGTCAAGTCACTCAACCCTCATTGCCCTGCAAAAAAAAAAAAAAAAAGTACAAGCAATGCCTTCTCAGCACAGGGGATGGTTGTGAACAAGGTGCAGGGAGAGAGGTAAAGAAGAAGAGTTTGGGGGATTTGTAGTTTAGTTAGGGACAGCTAGGTCATACAGTCAGATTGCTGGCCCTGGAGTCAGGAAGACTCATCTTCCTGACTTCACATCTGGTCTCATACACTTGCCAGTTGTATGATCCTAGGCAAGTCACTTAACCCTGATTTCCTCAGCTTCCCCACCTGTAAAATGAGCTGCAGAAGAAAATGGAAAACCATTTCTAGTATCTTTGCCAAGAAAAACCTCAAATAGGCCACAAAGTGGACACTACTAAAAAAATGACTGAATAGTATAAAAAATGTGGTCAAAACTGAGCACAGAGTACATGGAGAGGTATTTCATACTGTACTAAGTGTAAGAAACATTTGGGGAAATGCTGAACGAAGATGGCTGAGTGAGGAAGCAACCCACTGCAGCTCTCCCAGATTTCCCCTCTAAACCAACATAAAACTGTCTCTGCACTCTGTAAGAATCAGGGAAGCAATCTACCAGCCCCGCAGGAAAGGTCTATCTTAGCTGGGTGGGAGGAAGGAGAAGTCCAGGAACAGCATCAACAGCAACAGCTTCTGGGCTCACAGCAGGTGGCTACAGCAGATCTGGGCCTGCTGAACAGGAGTGAAGCCCCATCTAAGCAGGTCAACAACATATTCCCACCCCTGTGACCTTCCAGCAGAGAGACTATTTCCAGAGCAAACCAGTCCCAGGGATGCAGCAGATTTCAACTAAATTACCATTCAAGGGACTGCTAGCAGAGTGACTGGTTACCATAACAACCCAGCAGCAGGTTACCACCCCTGGGCCTGACAATCAAAAAGATCACTCCTCTAGGGCCAACTGTCAACTTTAGCAACTCAGTAAGCAGCTGACACACAAATGAGTAAAAAAATAAAAAACAATGAGAAAAAAAAAACAATGAAAAAAGTTTTACTATTGACAGCTACTTCAATAATAGGAAATATCAAGACAAAAAAAATAGAGGAGGACAGTAACAAATTGATTACATGTGAACCTTCAAAAAGAAGTACAAATTGGTCTCAGGCCCAAAATAAATTCCTGATAAAGGCCTCATTTCTCAAATATATAAATAACTGCATCAAATTTTTAAATATACAAGTCCTTCCCCAATTGATAAATGGTCAAAGGATTTGAACAGGCAGTTTTCAGACAAAGAAATCAAAGTTACCAATAATCATAAGAAAAAATTCTTGATCAGAGAAATGCAAATTAAAACAACTCTGAGATATCACCTTACACCTGTTAGAATGGAAAATATGGTTTGTTGCAGGGATTGTGAGTAAACTGGGATGGCAATCCACTGTTGGTGGAGTTGTGAAAAGATTTGATCATTTTGGAGAGCAATTTGGAACTATGCCCAAAGGGCTATAGAATTATGCATACCCTTTGATTCAGAAATAACACTACCTGGTTTATATCCCAAAGACATCCCCAAAAAGAGAAAAAGACCTATTTGTACAAAAATATTCATAGAAGCTCTTTTTGTGATGGTTAAAATTTGGAAATCAAAGGTATGACCATCAATTGGGGAATGGCTAAACAAACGGTGTTATATGATGGTAATGGAGTATTATTGTGCAATAAGAAATGACAAACAGGGTGATTTCAAAAAAAGCTTGGAAAGACAAGTATGAAATGATGCATTGGGAAGTGAGCGGAACCAAGAAAACACTGTACACAGAGACAACAATATTATTCTTTTTTTTTTTTTTTGTAGGCAATGGGGGTTAAGTGACTTGCCCAGGTTCACACAGCTAGTAAGTGTCAAGTGTCTGAGGCCATATTTGAACTCAGGTACTTCTGAATCCAAGGCTGGTGCTTTAACCACTGCGCCATCTAGCTGCCCCTTAGATGACAATATTATTCAATGAAGAACTGTAAATGACTTTACTATTTTCAACAATACATTCATCTAAGACAATCCCAAAAGAATATTGATGAATCATACTATCCACCTCAAAAAAGAAAAAGAACTGATATTGATGGAACAGATGGAAGCATGCTATTTTTCACATTCTTTCATTAAGTGACAAATATGATGATGCTTTGCATGATCATATATGTATAACCCTTATCACGTTGTTTGCCACCTCGGGAAGGGGGGAGGAGAGGGAAGGAAAGAGGGATAGAGATTGGAACAGGAAAATATAAATAAAAATATTTAACCTGAAAAAAAAAGAAATATTTTGAAAGGTAGATTGAGGCCAAATGATACGAATCTCAAATTCCATGTAAGGAATTTGAACTTTGCTACTTTGTAAATTCTGAGGCATTAAAACGAGTGATATGTGCCTCTAGTAAGAAAGAAATAAAATAGAATAAGATTGAAAAGTCTTTGTCTCTAAGGACACTGAGAGGGTAATTCTTTGGCCCCTCCAACTGCATCATTTCATTTGTGATTGTAATGGCCAATGCACACAGTAACAACATTTAACTGATCTTAGGATCTCTGTCAATTACAGTGGTAAATATATGGTTTACTCAGGTCACTTTGACACCAAATTATGCTCAGAAAAATGCTGAAGATCATTTGGTCCACCTATGAGGAACCCTAGTCTTCTTGGTTACTTGTGTTCTATTTAAATTCTATTGAAATCAATTGAGTTCAAGATTGCTTCAAAAAAGACAACTTCTTGCTGGTTTGTACTAGTGCAATCATTTTAATCATCTGCTCTACTTCATAATAAATTACAATGTTATTGAAAGATTTGCCTCCATTTGTGGCAGTGGTTATAACAGAAATAATTTCTAAGTCAGAATGCACTTTACTGAAGGCAATAGTAATATACATTTTCAATATTTTTGGTTTCATATCCAACATAATGAGTTTCCCTACACTTTAAATGGCAAGTTTCAGAGATATTGAGTCAATTAATTTCTCAACTTCAGCAGTGTGATGGCAATGTGTGTTATTCAACAAACTAAACATATGATGTGTTTTAAAAAGATTGAAATACCTAAATACAGGTAATAGACTAGAATTTCTAAACTCCAGAAAATACCCACGTTTTGTAAACTTTGTTCTAAAAATATAGTATAAGCATGAAAATTCAATTTCCTAATTAACTATAAAGTTTGTTAGACATGAATATATACATACATATGATTATATATAATATATACATATAATTATATATTCATATAACATATAATACTATAATATAAAATAATGAAAATACATAAAACTCTACATGAAATGTTCAAAGTAAATAATTCCTTCCTGGAACACCAAGATTTGGTGTCATCTTTATATAGTATCAAATGATTAATGTCAATTCCTGAAAGCAAAGTCAACAGTATATTCTAACTAAAGCAACTGTACCTAGTTGCATTTTTTCTTTAAAATATGGCCTAGTATATTTTATTGCTTCCTTTATTCCCCCTGGCCTGCAATCCAATCACCAACAAATGATATTCAGCTAACTGAAATGAAGCCATCAATAGAGTTTCCATGATTAATTACATTATAATTTAGAACTAGTCCCTAATTCTTTTTGTTGAAGAAGATGGTGGTGATGGTAAAGTAGAAGAAAAACTAACAGAGGCAGGTAGGTAGATCAGTATATAGAGCACTAGGTCTGGAGTCAGGAGGACCTGAGTTCAAATCTGAACTCAAACACTTCCTAACTGTGTGTCCCTGGGCAAGTCACCTAAACCTGATTGTCTCCACAAAGAAAAAAATAGAAAAAGAAAGAAAGAAAGAAAGAGAGAGAGAGAGAGAGAGAGAGAGAGAGAGAGAGAGAGAGAGAGAGAGAGAGAAAGAAAGAAAGAAAGAAAGAAAGAAAGAAAGAAAGAAAGAAAGAAAGAAAACAGCTATTTTTGTACTATCTTAAGGTAAGAGTGTCAAAGGACACAGATTCAAATCTTACCTCTTCAATTTCAAATTGGACCTAGCCTCTCTTAAACTGTTTTCTTACCTGTAAAATGAGGGACATGGATTAAATGAACTTTATTTGTCTTCTTGCTTTGTGATACAATATGAGTTCATTCATTCATAATCATTCAATAGGAATTTACTTAGGATTTGCTCTTTACAAAGCACTGCCCTGGACACTGACATTATAAACAAGAAAGGAAGGAAACAAGGTTTTATGAAGCACTTACTGTGCATCCGGTACTGTGGTAAGCACTTTGAAATATTATATTACTTAATTCTCACAACAAACTTGGGAGGTAGATACGACTATTATTACATTTTGCAGCTGAGAAAACTAAGGCAAGCAGAAGTTGAGTAATTTGTCGAGTTTCACACAAATAGTAAGTGTCTGAGGCCAGATTTGAAGTCAGGTCTTCCTGACTCCAGGTCAAGCATTCTATATTGCACTAACAACCATTAAAGACAAAAGGAAAAGAGTCTCTGATTTCAGAAATTATATATTCTAGTGATTTGTGAAATACTTTATACGGGTTATTCTATGAGAGTATCACAACACTAATATAGACAATCAAGATATAATTATCTTAGCTATATTCATGAGTTAGCTGAGGTTTAAAAAATTTAAGGGATTTGAATATTTCCACATGACTAGTAAGTGTTCTGGAAGGGAGGATTTGAGCCCAGGGCTTTCTGAATACCAATCCAACAAAGAATCCAATATGCTCTCTCTGAAACATGATTACCTATCACAATTGTACTTAAAATGAACAATTAGGTGCATAAAAATACTTAAGTAAAGCCTGAAAACATAAGGTTGGAGTTTAGCATATATATATATTTTAAAATAATGCTATAGTCAATGGACATGCTGTGTCCCAGACACTATTCTAAGCATGAGAGGGGCACATATGCAAAAACACTATATCCCTGTTTTCAAGTTTCTAATGTTGGAGAAAATATGTCATTAACTATATATAAACCAGATATATAGAGTGTTAATTGATGGAAGATAATCTCAGAGAGAAACCATAAGAAACAATCTTTATATTATACCTCCCCATCAAAAACAAAACAAAACAAACAAACAAACAAAAAAAAGCTTTGGTCAATTATAGGTGTTACTTAGTAGCAATAAAAAGTCATACCATAGAGCTAGGATCTTACCTTACTAAATATTACATCATGAATGTTGCTTTCAAATCACTGGAACATAATTAAGTGAAGCCAAACTTCTATGGGATTTGAGAGCAATGACCAAACAAAAATTCTTTTTAGAATGATTTTCTTACTGAGGGAGAGTGTAAAAGAGAGTTTACTAATCTTTTCCCTTTGCAAACAAATGTCTTTGACATTGGACGTGACTGAGCATATACCTATGATGTTGTGCACATGCATAGAGAAGAATGGAAGCAATCATTCAGAAAATTCAAGGCAAATGGCATGTCTTTTAGATCTGTCTTCTACCTGACACAGTGAAGCAGAACTCCAGCCTTTGTTCCCCTTGTTCTTCTGTGGCTCAATTCAGGACTAAATGAAGCTCTGTCAAGAGTAAATGCCATAGATGGGAATCTTTGCATTCCCATGGTAACTTCTGGCCAAAATAACAAGAGCACTCTGCTTATATATTATTACTTTCAGATAGCTGAAATTTACAAGTCTCTGCTATCCATGCTGCTTTGTTGATAAATTGAACTCGTTGCTTTAGCTGAAAATCAATCACTGGATTATTCTTGGAATCTCTTGACCACTCTGCCTGTGGACATATAATTATTCAATGAAATTTTCACCCAGGGGAATGGGATTGAAAGAAGGTTCCATTACTCTCATTTTAATTATAGTCACCACTCTTATAATTGGCATTTTCTCTTCTGCCTACTGGATGAGGTCATTTATGCTAGACAAATGTTAAAGAACACCAATTTCATTTATTTTTACTACCTCTATGCTTTTGTGAATTAGGTCAGTCTTCTAAGAAAATTCCAAGAGCTAGGGAAAATTTGACACTTATTTGCAAGGCTACTTTTATCATACACTAAGCTTTTCAAAATGTAATACCCTTGAAGCTATTTTTACAAATTCCCATGTAACAGACTTATAAGATAATCCTCAAACCATTAGTTGCTATTCGCTCATTCCTCTCAACCGGTGATATTTTTAGGACATGCCCTTAACATGCCCCAGAAGCAAGAAGGATCCTCAAAAGTATATCCAATTTTTTAACTAAAATTTTGAAATGATAGTTGGATTCATTGCTGCTTTGTGCTAAGAAATGGTAACTATTGAAAAACTGGCTATGTCACTTTAATGGGTGCTGTCTAAATCAGTGGGCTTTATAGATGTGGATTCTGTAAAGTTCTTTTTTCCCCTCTCCCTTAAGGTTTACTTTATAAATGTTTTCATTTCTTTAACTGGCTAAAGAGCCATTGCTGTTTTCGGTCGATTGACTACTTATGATTTATGATGTGAACATAAAAAAGCCAAGAATCCCTTTAAATACACTTCTCTACAAGAGCTTAAAAGGGCCTAGGCTCCCTTGTCATTGGTCAATGCCTTCAGCTCCCAAGTCAATAGGTAAAATTGAGATAAATTTGGACTACAGCATTCTGTAATGAGGTCTGCTCCACTGAGCAGTTTGTGCTACAGTCCTAAGATACTAATGAACATTTTAATCACTATCATTATCAAGTCAATAACAGACTCCAGGAAAGACATTTCTACACTCAACAGAATACCTGCCTCTGTCACCACTAGCTATAAAAAGAGAGGTTTTACTATAAAGAAAAGAATCAGGGAAATATTATTTTAGAGAAACTTATCCATGCCCATTAAACTTCTCCAACTTGTTTTCAGGAAGGAACCCTACTTGAGTTGTGACTACTAGGAAAAAGTAGGTGGAAGTAAGATCAGTCCATAACCCTAAACAAGACTCCAATGAACTTTCCAATCAGTTTCTCCACCTGTTTCCCTACATCCATCACAGAAATAGGGTAGGATTCGTTTTATTTTTTTCCCAAGTCCCACATACCACTTTAGTTATTTATTTCTCCTATAATACTCACCTTGATGTTCATCTTAATCTTATTTCCCTTGATAGAATTGGGGTGAAGGGAGGCACAGAATGTCATAGGAACTTTTCTTTCCTCGGAGTGGCCTGGGTAGATTTTTGCTTTTTTTGTCTAAAGCAGAATTTCATAAACCATCATTCAGTTTTTCCATAGTGCTCCTAGGTTGAATCGAAATTGAAACAGTGGAAATGATGTCATTAGAGTTTCCATCTTTACTCTTTCATGACTGTACTTCTGCAACTGCTTCTTGCCAATCACCCTTTAGAAAGCTTGTATCCATATATAAGAGTGAAGAAGAAGAGGCCAGCCTGACAGGGGTCACCATGAATCCCACTTTGGCCTTCATGCATGAAATGAGAAATAGCCTAGGAAAGACAGAACCCACATACTTTGAGCCTGAGAACAATAAAGGGTGGAGCATCCCAAAATAATCACCATTTATCAATAACCTTTTATGATTTGGGGGATATTCTCCTGTACCCTACTTTTCTCTGTTTGGACATCTATACTTCTTGTAATCTAGAAAGAATGCCTATCATAAATGAATTGTACCTTTAAAAATGTGTCTACTTCCCCCTTAGACTCTGGATTAATTAAAGATGAGAGGAAGAGACTACCTCATTTTTTTTTCATTTTCTTCCCCATTATCATGATTATGGCATGCATACAATAAGAAACTGCATAATCAATTTATGATGGGTTTGTATGTGTGTAAATGTGTGTATGTGTGAGTGTGTGTGTGTGTGTGTGTTTGTAAGAACCACTTCCACCATTGTCCTGGGAAAAGAATAAATGCCGTCTCTACAGAAAAAGTCAAATTTGCCAATTAGCATCTATACCATACATATCAGTTTCTTATTGAAGAGATTTATATGGTAATGACCACTGCAAATTTTGCTTCAAACTGGACTTAGACTTCAATACCTTTTAACTTAATGTAGAATGAATTTTTCTAAGGAAAATATTTTTGATTAATTTCTTTACTAGTTGTTTCTATAACATGCTGTTTCTATATATGTGTATGTCATGAAGTCATCAACTTGCATTTATTATACATTTATTATATGCGATGCACTGGGCTAAGCACTAGGACTACAAATAGAAGCATAAAGCCTTTCTCTGTCCTCAAGAAACTTAAATACGTTTTTCTTTCCTTTCTTATTTTTCTTTTCTTTCTTTGTTACTTTTCTTTCTTCATTCATTCATTCATTCATTCATTCATACCTTTATTTATTTATTCGAAAAGGCCACAAAGGTCAAAGGGACTTCTATAAATATAGGGATGAGCGATTTTTCAGGATGAAGAGGTTTCTGTGGCATCATGAAGAAATTCTTGAAACTCAGGAGTACAACTACTAGGACTACTAGGGAGAATGAAAGGGTGTTTTCCCAAAGGAACCTTGGACTCTGGAAGCCCAGGGTCAGTCCTAGAGGAACAGGATGCCAAATTGGTGAATTGAGCTTACCTGATCTTTTGTAACACCATCATTACAGAAAAGAACTCTGGGGAAAAATTATTTTAAAGGATTTCAGTGTGGTTCATGTCTATGGTTTTCTCAAGAGGAATTAATAGAGTCCTTTACAGAATAGGATTCTCTATACAGATAGTAGATATCAGGTATCATATAGCTATGTATTTCTTCTATCACAAAAGAAAAAAAGAGATGACTTATAAGTACCTATTAACATGTAGTTAAACTGTTAGAGCAATCAGAATAGAATAAAACAATAAACCATCACATCTATTACATTTTCCCCATTGCTTTTTATTTATTTTTTTTTTGGCGGGCCAATGAGGGTTAAGTGACTTGCCCAGGGTCACACAGCTAGTAAGTGTCAAGTGTCTGCACAAGTCACCAGACATAGTGTGTGTGTTGAGGGGGGGGGAGCATCTCCTCCGAGGCATATTACAATAGGAAAACTTATCTATTGTTTATAGTCAGCCCCAATCTGCAGTACTCTGGAACTTAAAAGCTCATAATGTAGTCACCAAGGCTTGAAATTCTCATCTCTGGACAACTGTTCCATCACCTTTGTCGAACAAAAGGAACAGAGTAGAAGAAAAAAAGAGATTTGAGATCCAGTCTAAAGTTCATCTAGGCAAGCTCAGTTTCTCTTTGATGTGCATATAGCTGCCCTAGCTGTTATGAGGTAGAAGAAACAGTTTCCCTGACCAAAAAATAAAACAATACCAGAGGTCTCAGAGAGAGCCTGAGTTCAAGCAACTTGCTCCAAATAGAAAGGAAAAACTGGAGAAATTTCTTCTCTGATGCTTCCTTTTTAGCCTACTGAGTTAGTGAATTTTCTTGACTTAGTCACCAATCACTTCCAACAGACAGTCCCACAGTTAATAGATATTAAGGGATTAATATATTCTAAAATGTAAATCTTTCAGTGCTGCACCAGAACTTTTCCCATGCAATCACACCCTGATCATGAGTAGCTGATCCAGATCAAGTTGCAAATAATCAGAATGACTTCCCTGACCAGCCCTGTTAAAGCCCATCTCTCTCTTTACCCATTGGACATTTTTATCTAGAGGTCCTCCAGCCATCTAAAACTCATTATTTCCAAAACAGAACTCATTATTTTCCAATCACCAACCACCCCCCTTTTAGAAAATTCCTATTGCTTTTGAAAATTACATCATTTCCCCAATCAACCAAGTTCACAACCTAGGTATCATCCTTCCAAAATTTTGTTGTTTTCTATTTCCACAGCATCTCTGTCTCTCTAGCCCCACTTCTGGCTCAGGTCCTCAACCTCCCTCACCTGGACCATTGCAATAGCTCCCTAGTTTGTCTCCCTCCTTCATCTCTCTTTCTCTCTGTCTCTGTCTCTTTGTCTTTCTGTCTCCCTCTCTCTCTGTCTCTCTGTGTCTGTCTGTCTTTCTCTCTCTCTATGTCTCTCTCTGCCTCTGTCTCTCTTTCTCTTCCTCTCTGTCTTTCTCTGTGTCTCTGCCTCTCTGTCTTTCTCTGTCTCTGTCTCTCTCTGCCTCTCTGTCTTTCTCTGTCACTGTCTGTCTCTGCCTCTGTCTCTCTGTCTCTCTCTCTCTCACTGATGACTTATCTTCTGGCAGGAATATTTCCCCCCATAGGATCCACACTCCCAAGGAACCAGAGATTATATAAATCTAGAATAAGCCCATTCTTTTTTAAATTAAAGGTTGAGCTTGACTGAAGTAATATCTATCACTTCTATACATCTTCATTTGGCAAAATGCATTAAAGGAATAGTTGATCAGTGAGGTCATGTCTCTGCTCCATGATTTAATTTGGGGGCGTGTTTTCCTCTTTTCTTCCTTTGGTCCCACAATGGTGATAAGTGTAGGAAAGACAAACACCTCTCATTTAGATGATGCATTAAAGTATATGTTATCTTCATTGCTCCATGGACATCTAGGTGGCACAGTGTATAGAGCACTGATCCTAAAATCAGAAAGATTCATCTTGCTGACTTCAAATATCGGCTCAGACACTTACTAGCTGTTTGACCCTGGGAAAGTCACTTAACCCTTTTTGCTTCAGTTTCCTCATCTGTAAAATGAGCTGAAGAAGGAAATGGAAAAGCAATCCAGTATCTTTGCCAAGAAAACCCAGATGGCATTACAAAGAGTTGGACACAACTGAACTAGGACAACAACAATAACAATAACCCTATGAGATAAGTGTTATTATTATCTCCATTTTAGGTATAAAGAAAAAATGAGATACAGAGATAGAAAGTTATTTATTTGAGATCACACAGCTAATAATTGAAATAGGTCTTGAATTAAGTTCTTCTTCACTCCAAGTATTAAATTATATCCATTTTCCACCTAGTTGCCTAACTTTTTTCCCCCTAGGGAAATCTTCCCTAATGAGGAAGCATACTATTCCAGTGTAGATAAGCCACTCAATCAGTCAATCAACTAACAGTGATTAAGTGTCTCCTATATCCAGCCACTGTGTTATGTAATCATTGGTAAGCAAGGAAGAGCAAAAGCTAGTCCCTGTTCTTAAGTTTACAGTCTAACTCTTATACAATGTTTTTGTCCCAGAGCTGCCTGAGACACTAGAACTTCAGATGATTTATCCAGTATAATACAGACATTATAGGGCAGAAGTCAGCCAATTCTAATCCATATTGTGTTCTTTCCAATAAGACAACTTAGCACCGTGCTTGGCACATAGTAGGAGCTTAATAAATGCTATTTGTATTGGATCACCTCCTAAATTAGTTCCAGTCATTCAACAGTGTCACTTGATTAAAGAAACTTGCTCAAGAAAGCAAATCCCCACCACTATTTAATCTTATTCTATAAAATGGTGTTTTCCATAAAATCAGCTTATAAGAAAAAAAGATCTGCAGTGTCTCTGGCCTGAGAGTACAACATCTGATGCCATCTACCAACAAGTAAATGCTTTTTATCTCAGTGGTATTTCATTGTTTTCCCTCTTTCCCTCAGTAATGTGACTCAGAAACAAAACTGGCTTAAAAGCAAGCCAGGACACATCTTTAAGATTGCTTTGATAATGCTAATATGCCCTTTAAAATTGAGGCCAGCTGGGAAATTGAAAGGGTGACAAGTGGAACCAACTTGTCTCGGGCTGGCATGAAACCAGCCATTGGCATGGTCTAAATGACAGCTGCAGCATCTGGGGAAAGGTTGATAAGAAAATCCTGTTATAATGTTGGACTAGTTTTCCTTACATTATATCTTATGTGATTTCCGAGGTACCTTTTTCCTTTTTTTCCCATTTTGTCATGAAATGTATATATATTTTCAAAACAGAGATGTTCTTGTCCCTAAACAGTTGTGGGATTTGGCTATACTTTGGAGAAAGGGTTCCCCAGTGTATACATAATTACCTCTGCTACTTATGGGATTTCAGTCTCAGAAACACAGATAGAGATAAAAACTTTAGAGAACTGTTCGCATGCTATCAGAACATTCCAAGCAGAAAGGATGAATTGTAAAACATACTCCACGAAATTAAGGCTAAACAGCATGGTGTACGGTGGGATAGTGGGAGTATCATACAAGTGTGACCACAGTCTTCATTTCATTCTTAATTGAACTGCTTCCCCAGGACAAAGGACATGATCTTCTGAAGGCACAGGCCCAATCATATCACTGTCCTGCTCAAAAGGCTTCAGTGTCTTTTTATTTGATCTGACCCCAACCTACTTTATTAACTTTCTCTCACACTACTCTCCTTCCTGAAGCCTATGTTGGAATTAGCCTGGACTCCTCATTGTTTCCCAAACTGAACATTAAATGATCTACCTCTAAAGAGTTGTACAAGCTAGAATATGCACCCTCTTCCTCCCCTCTCAGAATTCTGATATTCCTTTAAGGCTCAGCTCAGCCATCACCTAAATACAGTCTCTACTGTTCACCTAACACTGGGCAAGTCACTTAACCCTGTTTTCTCAGTTTCTTCATTTGTAAAATGAGCTGGAAAAGAATATAGCGAATCACTCCAGTATTTTTGCTAAGAAAACTCCAAATTGGGTCATAACAAGTTAGACATGACTGAAAACAAAAAATTAATTTACATATCAGTATCTAAATCTATATCTATACATTATATACTTAATCATGTATATGCATATAGATACATACACCCACATTAATAAGGGAGCTATGTGATGCAGTAAATATTGTGTTGGACCCGGTATCATGAAGATCAGTTCCAATGAGGATTCAGAGATGGACAGGCTATGTGACCATAAACAAATCACCTAAATGTTCTCTGTCTCAGTTTCCTCTTCTATAACAAGAAGGTAATAATAGCACCTATTTTTCAGGGTCCTTGTGAGAATCAAATGATGTAACACAAGTAAAGATGTTTACAAACCTTAAAGACCTATGAAAAAGAATTTGTTATTAGAGCCAATGTAGATGCAATTTATTATTGCTCTGTTATCTTCCAATATTTAAAAGAGAGATAGTCATGTGTGTTAAGGGTTAAAATTCTAGCTAAACTGTCTAAAAGATCTAATGAGTGGTCGCCAATAAATTATAAGCTTTAGCAAGAGTTAGACTTTTAAGCATTTATTAAGGAGAATAAGAATTTGGTAAAGAGAGAGAAAGGCCTAGATTCCTATCTATTAAAGGGAGAGCACATTTCTAGCTCCGCTCTCCACCAGAGTCCAAAGGAAAGAGCCTCAGAGTGAGAGTCAGTCTCTTCCTTCCTCCTCCCACTAGCCGCGTCACTTCCTGATGCCAAAGAAAAGACTCCTGGTCTTGCCCTCAAAGACCTTCACTTCATGGGTGGAACTCTTCTACAGTAAGTCTCCAGCAGGTGGCGTTATTCCAATCGTTACATGTGGAAGAGCCAATGGCTTATGGGTCTAAACTGAGAGAAATGGGCAGAAGTTACAGAGAGAAATCCAGGGCTTGCTAATTTTTTTTGTTTGTTTGTTTTATTTTGTTTTGGTTTTTTGGTGAGGCAATTGGGGTTAAGTGACTTGCCCAGGGTCACACAGCTAGTAAGTGTCAAGTGTCTGAGGTCAGATTTGAACTCAGGTCCTCCTGAATCAAGAGCTGGTGCTTTATCTACTATACAACCTAGCTGCCCCCAACGATGTTTTTTAAATTTACGATTAGATCTATCTAAAAAGAGAATATGGGAAGTTAGGTGGCACAGTGGATAGAGCACCAGGCCTGGATTCAGGAAGACTTATTTTCCCAATTTAATATCTGGCCTCAGACATTTCCTAGCTCTGTGACCCTGAGCAAGTCACTTGATTCTATTAGCCTCAGTTTGTTTATCCATAAAATGATGTGGAGAAGGAAATGCCAAACCCCTCCAGTATCTTTGCCAAAAATCCCAAATGATTTCACAAGGAGTAAGACAGGACTGAAAAACACTGAACAACCACAAAAAGAGAATGAAGAGGCTGCCTCAGGAGATATTTAGATGATGAATTTCCCTACTCATGGATTATTTCCCCTTTACCACCAGTAGAGTCTCAAGAATCCCTTATAACAGATACTTCTGCTCATTATAGTCAGTACAGAAGTCATACTTGTTGAGGATTAGATAAACTTCAAATTGGAGAGAAGGGCATCCCTCCTTTAGGTCAAGGTCCAAATTAAAAATGGAGCAAATGTCAATTGAAGATAAATTCCATGATCAAATCTATGTAAGTGCAGAAGTCAAGGATCAAAGTTGATTCAGGTGAGAAAATCCTATGTCAGTCAAAGAGCCCTATTTGGGCTCTTTGCCCAAAGGTTTGACATCATTAGAAATCCGGAAGTCAAAATGTACTTACTGCCAGGGAATTTACTGTTTCCCCATTTAAACATGATCCCCCCACCTCTGGCGTGCCAACTTACCAATACGTGTAATGTGTTAAACCCTCTTCTGGCTCAGTTGACTGTGTTGGACCGTGGACACATATGTACCAGAAGTTATTGCTGTGATACAGCTTGATCTCTGAGGTATCTTCTGACCATAAAATCCCATCATTCTAGGTTATATCCAGACTTAGGCAAGTAGGAGGTCCAAGGGATAGAGTACTGCTGCTGGAGTTAGGAAGAACATAGTTCAAACCCTGCCTTAGGCACTTACTGATGGAATGATTCTGGGCTCCATTTCCTCAACTGCAAAATAAAAACTTCCCCTACCTGATAGGGTTCTTGTAAGGATCAAATGAGTTATTTATTTATTTATTTTTTTGTAAAGCAGTTAGCAATTAACCTGGCACATACCAGGCATTTAATCAAGGCTTATTTCCTTCCTTCCACCTCTATCAATTTATCTTTTATCTTTCTGTCCCATTCTCTGCACTCACACAGCCAGCACCATTTCAGACTTTTTCATTAGTTCTCATATATACTATTGTAATAAGTCTGTTATCAAGCTCTTTGTCTTGAGTTTTTCCTGTTTTCTAATTTATCCACCATACAATTACAAAAGTGATACTCCTCAAACATAGGTCCAAATTCTCCTCCTCAAGGATCTTCAAGAGCTCCCTATTGCCTTCAGGATATATATATATATATATATATATATATATATATATCCAACCTATTTTCCAGCTAAACTAGCCTACTTTCTGTGTTCTGAACATACTTTAAATACTATCCTTTTGGCTTTTCACAGGCTTTCTCTTTTCCAAAAATCCTTGTCTTCACTTGAACATAAGAGAATGACTAGCTTTTTTCAAAGCCCAGCTTAGGTGTCCCTGCCTGCAGTAGGCTTTTCTGATCACCCTAGGTGTTAGCTCTCTTCTCCAGAACAAAACTATTTCCTTTTACCAGGTATATATTTTATATTAATTTATCTGCTGATATATCATTCTTTATAGTAGAATATAGAGGTTAAGGGGGCAGCTAGGTAGCACAGTGGATAAAGCATCAGCCCTGGATTCATGAGGACCTGAATTCAAATCCAGTCTTGGACACTTGACATTTACAAGCTGTGTTACCCTAAACAAGTCACTTAACCATCATTGCTCTGCAAAAGAAAAAAAAAAAGAATATAGAGGTTAAATGACATGCCTGTGGTCACAAACATAGCATATATCAGAGATAGATCTAGAACTCGGGGTTTCTAAGCCTGTGGCTCCATTCACTACAACCAGGAGCCTCTGAAATCACCACAGCTAGGTCAAAATACTATCCTCACAACAATAAAATAAAAATAACAATTGAGACTGCACTTTATATTTTGGAGAATAACATTTTCCATTTATTATTTTCTTTCAAGCCTCATAACAGCCTTGTGACTTAGGCAATAATCAATAAATATTTCTTAAGTGTCTGCTATGTGCCAGACACTGTGCTAAATGCTGGGGATATGAATAGGAAATATATGGTCCCTGACCTCAAGTTGTTTATGTTGGAATTATCTGAGAAAGGAAGCAACTCAGAAAAGCAGGTAGTGGGAGGGGGGATGAGGGATGAACAGGGGAGATACCCAACCTGGGAGCATTGGAGCAAGGTGGAGAGGCCCAAGAAGTCCAGCTGTTGGGCAAAGAGGAGATGTCTGTCCTGTCCAACCTCCATAAATAGAGGTTCACGGATCCACCTTCCAATCCAATGCTAATGGCTTAGGTACTAAGATATATTTTATCCCCATTTTTCAGATGAGTAAATTGAAACTCCAAAGTTTAAGTGATTTCCCCATCACCATACAACTATTAAGTGTCAGAGTCAAGATTTGTATTCAAGGCTTCCTGATACTGTCCACTACATCCTACTTTGCAAAGAATCCTTGAAAAGGAAGGGGAATTTTTCCCCATTATAGAGATTTATTGACAAAGAATAAAGAAGCCCTATGGGAAAAATTCACTTGGGTGCTTGGCATTTAAACCTAATCCACTGACTGCTGACTCTTAGTGATCCTGGTAAAGTATTCACCACCTACTGCATCCTGGGAATGTACTGAAATGAAACATTTTACTTGCTGTTACTAAAATGTATGTCCATCTTGTGGTTTCAGGAGGTGAAAGAGAAAAGAACGGATGAAGGAGGAGGAAGAACAGGATGGGGTAAAAGGGGAGAAAGAAGGGAGAAGGAGAGGTGGAAGAAAGGAGAAGTGAGGAAGAAGGGAGAGGAGAAGGAAAAGAAGCAAAGGGAGAAGGGGAAGAATGGGGAGAGAAAGGGGGCAGAACGGGAACACAAGTGGGTGGGGAAGGGTTGAGAGGGGAAGTGAATGGAGAATGAGACAGAAAGGGGAAGGAAAAGGGAAAGTGGGTGGAAGGGGAGGGAGAGGAAGGGGGACGGAGAGGAAGGGGGAGGGAGAACAAGAGGAGAGACAGGGAGAAGAACTAGAAGGGAAAAGAGGAAATGAGAGAGAAGGGAGAGTAGGAGAGGATCCTTACCACCTTCATGTTCATAAATTTCCAACAACAGGCTCTTCCTTAGACTCTAATTAAGCTGTACTGCAGCTCACACATGTTGTCAGGTTAGCATGGATTTCCAGCTTTTTGGCAAGAGGGTATAATAATGCATTATACAGTTGGCATTAAAGTACAGCTGAGAAAATGAAAATCCTGGCATGTGAGACTCTTCCTTGCTCCCACGGTTCCATTTTTGATTTTCAGTTTTTGTAATTTGTGTTTTAGTTTGCATATAAACCCACCCTAAGATGTCATTGATGGACATTCTATACAAGGTCAAGAATAAAAAGCCCAAGTAGAGATACTGACATGCTAGTTGAGTTGGTGGCATGTTGAGTGAGGGACCCAAGTATATGGCCTTGATTCAAGTTATTTAGTTCTTTCCTTTTTGTCCCAGACCAACCAGTTCCTGCCAGAGCCTTAGGGAGATTTAAAAAAAAAACATATTGCTTGTGTTCAGTTATTCCAATAATAACAACAAACTATGTTTATTAAGCCCCCACTATGTTCCAGGAACTGTTAAAAATGTAATAGTCTCTGCTCTCAAGAAGCTGCCATCTTATCCAGGAGTCGAAATACACACACACACACACACACACACACACATACAAATACATACATGTATACATGTAGTAGTACACAGCATGTATGAATTGTGCATGCATAAAACACATGTATGTATATATGTGTTATATGTATGGGGATATATTTATATAAATGAAGCATATATTTCTATAAGTATGTATGCGTATATTGTGTGAATACACAAGCATATTTATACGTAATGTATATATGTAGTACTACTTGCATGCATGAATACAATATACACATGTATGTATGTGTATATGTGTTGTATGTATATGTATTGGGGCATATTTAAATAAATGAAGTATATATTTGTGTACATACATACAATTTTTATAAAGTTGTTTCTAGGCAAGAAGCTAGGTGGTGCATTAGTAGTGGAGTCTAGACTCAGGAAGACCTGAGTTCAAGCCATTCTTAGGTATTGACTTGCTCTCTGACCCTGAGTAATTCACTAAACCTCTGTTTGCCCCAGTTTCCTCAAAAATAAAATGGAAATAATAATAGCTTCTCACCTGCTTATCATACAAATCAAGTGAGATAAGATGAATCAAGTGCTTTGAAAATCTTTAAGTGTCATTTAAATGGTACAATTTAATTATGGAGCCCAAACTGAAATTATGTCCCAGAATTGTGATGAAATACAGAAAATAATCATGGATCCTGAACTAGCCAATTTCCTAGTCACTAACCTATTACAGTTAAACATGTCTGCTTAGTTTACTGTAGTGATATTGTAATCCTAGAGATAAGGGGGAAATGACAATAATAACAACCACGACTTTGGTTTAGAAAACATAAACATATATCAATTGGAATTGCCTCAATTTCAAATTCTCTATTGCCACCATATTTAACAGAGATTAGTAGAGTAAAGCACCAATACTAACAATTACTAATATTTTGAGCACAACTCCGATTTACAAAGCCATATCCCTTACAAGAATCGTATGCACTGAGTAGTACAGGAATTGTTATCATGCCCATTTTGCAGATGAGGAAGGTGAAATTAAGGTAAGTGAAAAGATCTACTTAAAGTCACACAGGTAGGCAATAAGCAGAACTGACTTTTAAACTCAAGCATTCCTTTCATATATTATCTCATGCAGTGTTCTCTGCACTGCAAAATCATACCTATGGGGTGGAGAAGTGAGAGAGCTGTTGGGAAAGTGGAGAGATAGAGAGACAGAGAGACAAAGATAACAGAGAGAAAGAAAGGAAAAGGAGAAAGAGCAGGAGGAGAGGAGGTAGAAAGAGGAGGATGAGTTGTATTCAGAATATGAGAATAAGCACATTCTATTTTTGAGTGTAACTTTTATTTTGTTATTATAAAACTGATGACATCACCAAAAGAAAAATAACCAAATAAAAATATGAAGTAAAGGATAAAATCTTACTAAAGCACTTAAAGTTTTACAGTGAGTAACCAATTAACTTAACAGAATAATTACAAAAAAAATTGTCTGTGTGTCTTTCCAAGTCTATCTAAAGTTCCACTTTGTTTTGCTTTGATTTTTGTTGTTTTTTTTTTAATTTTTGCATACAATGGTAGTGAAGGTTTATGCAGCTCTAACATCACAACATCTCATGTAGGTCTTTCCAGAACTCTTGGTTTTTAAATTTCTCATTTTCTAAGGACTCATGTTATTCTATTCTATTACCTTACTCTCATTTATTTAGTCATTCTCCATTTGTTTCACAAAGAAGTTTCATTGCTAGCTATAATCAATGGAGTGAATGAGTATTTTTGTACCTTTAGGTGTTTTTCTTCTCATTAATGATATTTTAGGATGAAATCCTAGTAAAAGAATGATTGGGTCAAAATGTATAATCAGTTTTGTGACTTGAGTTGCAAGCCACCAACTTTTTCTCCAAAATGTTTGAATCCATTTATAAGGTCATTAAAATACATCAGCTAGCATGTTTCTGTGTAGTCCTCTCTACCGTGGTTAAGTTTTAGAAACTTTTACACTTTTACTCTAAGTGTAGGGTAATTTCCTGAGGAAGTTTTAATTTAACTTCTCTGATCATTAGATCATTTGAGCATCATTTCATGTGACTATTAATAATTGTTATTTCCTCCTTCAAAATTACCTGTTCATAATTATTGACTATGTCTCCTTGGAGAACTGGGTAAGTATTCTTTTTCTTTTTTTTTTTCAGGGCAATGAAGGTTAAATGACTTATCCAGGGTCACACAGCTAGTAAGTGACAAGTGTCTGAGGCTGGATTTGAACTCAGGTCCTCCTGAATCCAGGGCCAGGGCTTTATCCACTGCACCACCTAGCTGCCCCCACTTGGTAAGTATTCTTCTAGATAAATATTAATTTCCTATGGATTTCAGGTATCAAAGCTTGATCTGACACATTTACTGCCAAAATTATCTCCTATGTGTTTTTTTTTTCCTTTTAACTTTAAAAGTGTTGGCTTTTGTTATGCAAAGGCCCTTTTTCTATGTGTAGTGAAATCCATTGGTTTTGTTTCTTTATTTTTCTAATTATTTGATGAGAATCTTCCTCTCCCTTATGGTTAGAGCAAATATAGGCTTTTTCTTCCATTTTGCTTTACTAGAGAATTTAGTCCAATTTCATTCACCTCTGCAATTTTCAGGTTTGTCTTTCCTTCAATCATTTGGTCAAAGGGGAATATGCACATTTCTATTCTTATTCCATTGTAAGGGGAACCCAGACATTTTTTCATTCAGGCAAAAATGAAGTAGAAGGTTTGTCAGCTCTGGTGAACTTTCAGGGTCATTTGAATATGTCCATGCCTAGCTGCCAGGCACACAATGAAAGTTCAAAGGAATGAATCAGCCTAGTTGAGCTAAGAAGAGAGTTGGTATTTTATTGTCAGGGTAGGTGTTGAGTGACTCAATTTGAAAAAAATGTTATTGATGGTGTAAAGGCTAAAATTCTAGCTATACTGTCTAAAATATCTAATGAGTGATAGCCAATACATTATAAGCTTTAGCAAGAGTATTTAAATGTTCAAGTATTTATTAAAGAGCATTAGGATCAGAGAGAATGGTAAAAATCTAACTATTTCTAAGAGACCCTATCATCCAACCCACCATGGCAAGGTCAGGAACCAAAAGAGAGACAGAACGCCTCCGCCAGCATCTGCTTCCTACTTCATGTCCCCCTCCCAGAAATGGGAGGCTCCTCAAGTTGACTGGCTGGTAGCCTTGATAGACAGTACCCATGAGCAAAAGTCACTTCCTGACGTTAAGGACCTTAACCAAATGGCTTGCCCTCAGAGGCCTTCACTTCATGGGGAGCTTTTCTACAGTAAGTCTCCAACAGGCGGGGTCATTCCAATCATTAAAATGGATAGAGCTTAATTTACAAAAGAGCTGAAAATTCACCCCAGGGCAGGTCTCACAAATGAAGGATAACAATCTCTGAGGAATAAGAAGCCAACACAACAGCTGATACCTTCTGCACATGGCCAGCAGCATTTACAGAAAGATCATAATATGGCAGCTTTATAGGCAATGAGTAGCAACTACTAGGGAACTTCAAAGTTCTAGAGGGTAGTATCATGAGAGGTATTTTATCGACAACACAAAGAAATTTGTCTCTATAGTGTTCTTTCTCCCATATGATAAAGAAATTGAACTTTGTGTATTGGCTTGGGCAGCTAGGTGGCACAGTGGAGAGAGTACCAGGCCTAGTCAGGAAGAACTGAGTTCAAATACAGCCTCAGATACTAACTAGCTGTGTGACACTGAGCAAGGCACTTAACCCTGTTTGCCTCAGTTTCCTCATTTGTAAAATGAACAGGGAAATGACAAACCACATCAGTATCTTCATCAAGAAAACCGCAAATGGGATCACAAAAAGTCAGACAGGACTAAAACAACAGAACAACAACCACATGTATTGAGAGGGAGGATTTTTTTTTTTAGTATGAGATTTTTCTTTTTGCATTTACATTACTAGTCTATCTAAATTAAAATGTATTTTGTTTGATTTATTGTACTTTCTTGATCTGTTGCAGAAAAATGTTTGATGGAGCCTCAAATGACATTTGAATAAGTTTGATTACTCAAAACACTCAACAATGTACCAAAGTATTGAGGAGTTCCAACACTTAGAAAGTCCCATGCTATGTGTAAGAATATTTTTAAATGACTAGCCTAATTTGGGGGGCCGAAGCTGACTGGAGGACTAAACTGGGGGACTGTTGACTATTTGGCTATCTGACTTCGTTAATTTAATGTGGGCCATTTATAAAGTTCCACCACACTGCTTCCAAACTGATAGACTAAAGATTAAGAAGCCTCTTAACCAAATAATCAAAGCA
Organism: Dromiciops gliroides; assembly: GCF_019393635.1. Lineage (NCBI taxonomy): Eukaryota > Metazoa > Chordata > Mammalia > Microbiotheria > Microbiotheriidae > Dromiciops > Dromiciops gliroides. The sequence goes on from NC_057863.1 coordinate 27,850,285, forward strand.
GAGTTTATTTATGAGATACTATTTCAAATTAGGAATACAGGGAAATAAAGTGTACAACCTGACTGCTTTCCTGTGGTCTCTTTCCACTGCATCTCTTGCGTCTCTTTCACCTGCTGAGCTTTGAACTTCTTGAATACAATAAGGGCCTTAGCCGCCACCAGCCCCATGTTACACTTTCCCTGGTTTGTAATAAGGTCTGTAACCTTGTCAGACCAGGCTCTCCTTTTCTGAACTGAACTCTCCTCCATCCTTGTCCGGGCTCCCCTCTAGTCAGCTTCTCTCCTAGTCCTTCCTTCTTTTTTTTTTTTTTTTAATGTATAAGGTATTTTATTTTTTCCTGTTACATGTAAAGATAGTTCTCAACTTTTGTTTATACAAGCTTTACAATTTCAGATTTTTCTCCCTCCCTCCCCTCCCTCCCCCCTCCCCTAGACAGCAGGTAATCTGATATAGGTTATATCTATATATCTCTATACATATACATATACATATAGATATATACACACATATATATACACATAATAACATTAATCCTATTTCTGCATTAATCCTGTTACAAGAGAAAAAATCAGAGCAGTGATGCAAAACCTCAAAATAGAAAAAAAAAACAACAGCACCCAAAACAAAAGAAATAATATGGTTCAATCAGCATCTATACTCCACAGTTCTTTCTTTTTTTTTTTTTTTCTTGGATTTGGAGATCCTCTTCTATCATGAGTTCCCTGGAACTCTTCTGTACCATTGCATTGGTGAGAAGAATATAGTCCATCACAGTAGGTCAACACTCAATGTTGATGATACTGTGTACAATGTTCTTCTGGTTCTGCTCATCTCACTCATCATCAGCCCACGCAAGACCCTCCAGGTTTCTCTGAACTCTTCCTGCTCATCATTTCTTACAGCACAATAGTATTCCATTGTATTCATATACCACAACTTGTCCAGCCATTCCCCAATTGATGGGCACCCCCTCAACTTCCAATTCCTTGCTACCACGTAAAGAGCAGCTATAAATATTTTTGTACATGTGGGTCCCTTTCCCCCTTCCATGATTTCTTTGGGCAAAAGACCTAAAGGTGGAATTGCTGGGTCAAAGGGTATGCACAGCTTTATCGCCCTTTGGGCATAATTCCAAATTGCTCTCCAGAATGGTTGGATCAGCTCACAGCTCCACCAACAATGCATTAGTGTTCCAATTTTCCCACAGCCTCTCCAACATTTATTATCTTCCTTTTTTGTCATTTTAGCCAATCTGATAGGTGTCAGGTGGTACCTCAGAGTTGTTTTAATTTGCATCTCTCTAATCATTAGAGATTTAGAGCATTTTTTCATATGGGAGTAGATATCTTTGGTTTCTTCATCAGAAAACTGCCTGTTCATATCCTTTGACCATTTCTCAATTGGGGAATGACTTGGATTCTTATAAATCTAGTCCTTCCTTCTTAATCTTGTCTCTCTTATCTAGTCTGTCCTCGCTCTTTCTTTTTCTAGTCGGTCTCCTTTCTCCTTCCTCCTCTAGTCAGCCGCACTGTAGTCAGCCCCCCCTTTCTCTAACTCCCAGGTCTATATATACCTTTTCTTCTCTCCACTCAAATCTCGGGGCTTCCTTCGCCCCCACAGACCAAGGTAATCCGCCAGCCAGAGCTGCGGCTGGTGTGTGTGTGTGTGGGGGTGCTCCAAGTTTCATGTGCCTCAGCACAGGCTATCCGGGATCCGATCAGGTCAGAGGGAGCTGGGGGCTTTTTTTTCCCCCCATCTGTCTGACCTGGCGTCTCGTATAGCCCACGGGGCTTTTTCACTCAGCTGAAGCTGAGGAGGAGGGGGGAGACCCTGAGGGCCTAAGGCTTTCTAATCTCAGCCTAAAGGTAGGGTCCCCAAATCAAAATAAATTTCCACAGATGTCACTAGTAATCCAAACTTAACTAAATTCTTCCATATAGAACATTAATAACTATGTAGCTGTCTGTTGCTTGTGAGGTCCTTCCCACTTTGTTCTTATTCTATGATTTTATCAACTTTAAGTTGGACTTCTTCCTGTTATGGACCTGGGTACCTCATTTGAATGGCCTTCGGTACCCCAAAAGTTTTGTGGTGTAAATCAAAAGAACCTTCTCCTTGAGAAACTAAACCAAAGGATAGACAAACCTAAAGAGATAAGTGGCACTGGATTGGGACTGAGTTAGCTCCAGGACCACCACCCTTCATTCCAGTCTCCCCCACACCTAGGGGAGATAAGATTAGGTGTGGCTGCTGCCTTCGTGGCATGGGCAGGAGAGAGAGGGCTTTAGAGATCCTCAGCCACCTCTCACCCAACTTCCCCCAGCCACCACCAGTGGGGGATGATCCTCCCCCAATAAGGGAACTTTCCACTATCAGATGATCACCCCCATCAGTCCTCTATAAAAGTATCTGCCTGTCTCCTGCTCGAGGAGACAGGTATCACAGAGCCATGCCTCTGTGCCATGCCTTCTCCCCATGAGAAGAAGTCCAAGGATTTCTCTCTTGGATTCCTTTCCTTAGCACCTAAATGAACTATTATTTTATTCTAATTGGATTTGTGTGCAAGAGTGTGTAATTCTTTAAAGAAGAATTCCAAAGAATCCCTAGCCCAAACCCCCACCAATTTTCCCATAACATGCCTTTATCAAAGATAAAATCTTTACTTGGTCATTATCTTTCTTGCATTCACCCCCTGCCTTTTTTTTTCTTTGGTTTTCTATGTAACATCGTTCTGAATCATTTAGTGATATAGCCAGCACATTACTCTGAGGATTCTCACTTTGTGAATAAACTGGGTTTTTTCCTTCCTGATTTGAGAAGTGTCAAATGTTTAAGTATTTTTCCCCCTGGGAAGCTAGACTGTTATTGGACTTCCTTAAAGTGAATATGTTGGGGGCACTGGCCTTGGATTCAGAAGGACCTGAGTTCAAATCTGGCCTAAGATACTTGACACTTACTAGCTGTGTGACCCTGAGCAAATCACTTAACCCTCATTGCCTCACCAAAAAAATGAAATACAAAGAAAACAAACAAAAAACAAACAAAAAAGTGAATATGTCTTTGAGTTAATTTTTTAAAGTCTTGAAAGACCCAACTAACCTCGGCTCATTATAAAATGCAGTCTTTATGGCTTCTACTTCATCATTTTATAAACTATAATCCAGCTTCTCCAATTGTCCCTTCTCTTTTTTATTGGTAAGTTCCTTAAAACATAGGGACCATTTTCAATTTTGTCTTTGAATTTTCAGTATCAAGCACATCATAAATTCTTAATAAATTCTTAATGAATTATTGCTCAAATGATGCTCCTTCACAGATTATCACTGTGTTCCTGATAGCTCCAAGTATTTTCCCCTCATCATCACAATGTTAATGCTCAATTAAAGTGTGTCTAAACATATTAATTAAAAGCATAGGATCTCCCTCGTCATGGTCAAATGAACTCTACCTGAATAATATTTACAATGGATTCAGCAACTATACTTTTTTTTTTTTTTCGGGGCAATGGGGGTTAAGTGACTTGCCCAGGGTCACACAGCTAGTAAGTGTCAAGTGTCAAGTGTCTGAGGCCGAGTTTGGACTCAGGTACTCCTGAATCCAGGGCCGGTGCTTTATCTACTGCGCCACCTAGCTGCCCCTACTATACTCTTGCTAAACCATCCAAGTCAATAAAATACAGGAGATGATCCTTTGTAAGGAGTAGGGCAATACTGATATTTCTGTAGAGTGAAATAGCCTGCCTACATAGAAATTTATCCCTCACAAGTTTAGGTAACCAGAGTGTCACTGAATACGTTTCTAAATCAGTTTAGCAACCTAATTTGTTTTAATGGATTTCCTTAACCAACTAGTTCATCACCTCATGCCCTACAGGAAGATAATAAGGGTCTCCTTGGAAAAAAGGGGCAAGTTTTTCAGCAGAATCCTAACTCAAGACTTTCTAGTAATCTAGAACCAACTGGCATAGCCTTTAAGAAGCTAGGTTATAGTTTTTAAGAATCTATCTCTGTGCTACTAAGGCCTCCAAGTAATACCCTAAAATTAATTCAAAAGCCAAACTGTAATTTTATATACACATGCACACTATCTATCCTCCATCCATCCATCTATCTATCTTTCTATGTATATGTATATGTATACATGTATTTGTATGTGTGTGTGTGTGTGAGTGAGCTTCTAATGCCCAATAAAGATAAAGGAGGGAAGAAGGGAAGGAGGCAAGGAGGGAAGGAAGGAGGGAAGGAAAGAAGGAAGGAGGGAGGGAGAAAGATAACCAGAAAAATTATAAAACATGATGCTTTCTAGCTCTTTTGCAAGGAATTTAAAAGAAGACTATAAGAAACAAAGGACAAGGGAGTAAATCCTGGATATTTGCAACAGCATATAAGACATGAAAAATAATGCCTGCTAGGAAAGTTTCTATACTTTACTATGCTTGACAATTCTCAAATCCATGCTACAGTTCTTCAGTGGACTTTACTCTGGATATTTCTGTCTGTTTTTATGTTCTTGCGTATAAGCCCTTTTGTAAATTTTGCAGGGACAGCTATTATTTCCAATCAATATGGTCATCTCCACAGTTCATAGAACTTTGACATGTCCTCATTGAAGAGTCAATACATTGTTGGTTAAACTAAATTTTCTGGAATCTGGCAAATCTTATACTGAGTTTCCAACTACACTGCTGATTTTTTTTTTTCTGTAGTACTATTAATGACAATACTTTAAGGTTTATAGGGTATGTTCTATTTAACAAAACGTGAGAGGTTCACAATGCATGTATGTTCAGCTCCATTCCACAGCTCAAGAAATTAAGGTTCAGAGATAGTCTATGTTTTATCAGAGTAGAATATCTAGTGTCAGAGTCACCATGCAAACCCACATTGTTAGACTCTAGGACTGGGGTTCTTTATATCTTGCCATTCTACTTCAGAGTAAAGAATAAAAATAGCTGTGATGACGATGATAAATCGCAGCAATTTTTATCATGATAATTGTGATGCCTAGCATCTATATAAAGTCCTTAAGTTTTCAAAACAGTTTAAAATGTTCTCTAACTTTATCCTCACAACTGCTCTGGGAGTTATGTATTATGATAATTTCAATTTTACAGATGATGAAACTGAGATCTATAGATGTTACGGGCTTGCCTAGACTCACACAGCTAGTAAGTTTCTTACTGATTATATAACTTCAGGCCATAGTGTATTATCATCTCTGGCCTCAACTCTGACAAACTTCCACTCCCATTCATTGGTTGAGTACCCAGAAAATAACTGACTACTTCTGTCCTCGGTATTATAGGTAGAACTTCAAGAGAGCTTTCTAGTACTGGCACTCAGAAGGCCCTGTGGAGTATGTCTCCTATTAATTGCTAGGAAGACTTAGTTAGCTTTTAAAAGGTTGTGTTTATTAATGTCGTACATAAGGAACATTTGCTACAAAAATATCCGCCTTCTAGAGTCTAATGTACACTCTCCCACAAATCCACATAGGCCCGTGGGAATAGTGGGCTCAAACACAGCACAATGATGACGATCAATAGATGAAGAATATGCATAGGATTAAGGGGTAACTCAGACCCATAGCTGCTAGGTCCTGGAAGCACTTTCCCCCCTTCCTGGAGCCCTCAAGAAATTCTTCTTTGATGTGCTCTGAATCTTAGAGGGCCCTGTGGTGTGATTCTTTCACTCACTATGTGATTCTGAACTGTTGAGATGTTGTCTGATTCTTTCAGCCAATCATAAGATATTTTCCATGTGACATCATCTGTCTTTATCTAATGAACAAGGCTCATTCTATCTCCCAAACTGATTAAGGAATCGTTCTTAGTTCATACCTTTTATCGATTGATTCAATTAAGTTATGGGCCTTCTGTAGTTCACATTAATTGGGATGAAATAAAAAATGGGGTTTGATGGAGTAATTTCAATCCTGCCTAAAAGAGCAATTTGTTGATTATTAATGTGAACATTTAGACCTCAAAAAGGAGAAAATGTTACAAGTCAAAATGCAACTCATTGTTTTGTGGATGGTCTTAAGAAAGTTATGGAGAAAATGTTAATAAAGAAAAACAAACCTGTAAATGTGTCATATAGACTATGCTTTTTTATTTGTGAGGCAATGAGGGTTAAGTGACTTGCCCAGGGACACATAGCTAGTAAGTGTCAAGTGTCTGAGGCTGAATTTGAACTCAGGACCTCCTGAATCCAGTGCCGGTGCTTTATCCACTGCACCACCTAGGTGCCCCCATATGTATTTTTTTTAGAGTCAGTTTTTAAATATTTACCAACACACTCCATCATAGAAATATATAAACCTTGTATTTGGAGAAGTAAAGGTCAAAGGGACCTTAGAGGCCATGTAGTCTAAAGCCCTTGTTTTGAAGGTGACTGAAGTAAGGCTTGAGAGAAGTGACTGAGGCTAGTGGATTGCTTGAGTCACAGAACTAGGAAATGCATTAGATCAAGAAAGGCAGATGTCTGCCCTGTCAGATACCACTATGGTTAGCCCCTGGGATAGGAGGTGCTATCAGATGGGTCCTACAAATGGTTCTTATATATAAAATTCACACAGTAGCCAAAATGTTGTCCTAAAGTACATGTCTAATCTTGTCACTCCCTTGCCACTGATCTGACAAAAATTATAGTAGCTCATACTATCTGTAGAAATAAACATAAATGGGGCAGCTAGGTGGCACAGTGGATAAAGGCTTAGATTCAGGAGGACCTAAGTTCAAATCCAGCCTCAGACACTTGACACTTACTAGCTGTGTGACCCTAGGCAAGTCACGTAAACCTCATTGCCCTGCAAAAAATTAAAAAATAAATAAATAAACATTAACTCCTCTGTCCTCTGCTCTTTTTACACATTAGTCTCTTCCACAAACTCTACAATCCAGCCAGGGTGACTTACTTCCTATTTCTTACCCATAATGCTCCATATCCTGTCTCTGTGCTTTTATATTGGCTGTCCCTCTACCAATGTTCTCTGACTCTATATCCAGACACCACATTGTCTCTCATTTTCTTTGACTTATGATTTTCAGTGTCTTGTGAGGTTATATCAACCTTTTCCAAATTTTACTGCAAAGTTTCAGATCATTTGCCTTCAAAGTGGCATCAATCAACATTTGGAAGATATATGTATCATTTTTGGAAATATTATATCTTTATTATTTAAGACAATTTTTTCCTGTTTTATTTACATTTGTTTGCTTTTGTTTTTTTCAAAAGGCCCATGGTAAGTCATTGCTGTCACTGTAGCACTATATAATGACAGTTTAGATGATTTTTTTTTCCCCTAGAAAACAACATGATCACGTTCTCCCCTCAGCTAGGTGAGGGCTTGCACTGACTTAAAATCACATACAAATATCAGCTTACCTCTTATAAATATATTTGAGAAATAGAAAATAGGAAATCAAAAAGGACCTAGTTCCTTTTCTTCTAGAAATATTTACATTTTGAAGTTTATGTAATAAATGAAATAGTATCCCACCACGCCTAGGAAAGAAGTGAAATTAGGGAGCTCCATGCCTCAATTGCCATCTCAAGCTCACCAATGTTGAAATATTACCCAGTGAATGACATTTTTTTTCCTTTCTTTCTTTCTTTCTTTCTTTCTTTCTTTCTTTCTTTCTTTCTTTCTTTCTTTCTTTCTTTCTTCCTTCCTTCCTTCCTTCCTTCCTTCCTTCCTTCCTTCCTTCCTTCCTTCCTTCCTTCCTTCCTTCCTTCCTTCCTTTCTCTTTCTTTCTTTCTTTCTTTCTTTCTTTCTTTCTTTCTTTCTTTCTTTCTTTCTTTCTTTCTTTCTTTCTTTCTTTCTTTCTTCCTTCCTTCCTTCCTTCCTTCCTTCCTTCCTTCCTTCCTTCCTTCCTTCCTTTCTTTCTTTCAGCAGGGCAATGAAGGTTAAGTGACTTGCCTGGAGTCACATAGCTAGTAAGTGTCAATTGTCTGAGGCTGGATTTGAACTCAGGTCCTCCTGAATCTAGGGCTGGTGCTTTATCCACTGTCACCTAGCTGCCCCCACATTTCTTTATTATAATTAGTTACTTTCTTTCTCTCATACAAGGACTGTAAGTCTCCTAAAAGAAAGTATTATCTTGCTTTTTATCTTTAAATCCTCAGTGCCAAATGGAGTCTGACCTTTTAGACACATATTATGTTTACCATAGTGTCTGGCACATGGTAGATATTTAATAAATGCTTGTTCACTAAATTTTCTTGTAAATCAATTGCTTTGAGTAAATACATATTTGAAAGCTTTGACTGTGTGATGTTTAAAATCTAAATGTGTGGTCACCTTAAATTAGAAGCTTTAGTACCTGTCTTTGGGCATTAGACATTTATTAATGAATACCAGGTATTAGTAAAAAGACAACACGTGGAGGTCAGAAAATTAAGAAAGGGCCTATCTAGCCTAGAGTTCCAGCCTGGTCTGGTTCTTCCTGAAGTCCTCCACCATGAGCCTGCTTCAACCACAAACTGCCTCAGCAAACTGAGTGTGCAAGCTTTTTATAGTTCGGAGCAGAGGCAGTCCTTACACACTGCTTCAAGCTGATTGGTTACCATCATCCAAATCCATTGGTTCACTGGACTTGAAGATGGTCTCAAGTTGCATTCAAAGTCCTTAGTTTCTGAAAACAATACCATCTGAAGGACTGGCCAGTTGTGGTTACAATCTAATTAACTTGAAGTAGGCTAATCAGAGAAGTCAATCACTTTCACTTAATTCAATCAGTTTAAATTAATCTCCAGGTGGGCCTTTGAGTATCTGCTAAATCCCATTATTTTCTCAGAACTGTGAGGTCAGACCCTTGATGTTTTACTTAAATACTGTGCTTCTTGCGCAAGCAATAAGGATCAGAAGAGATACCATAATAAAAGCCCAGATTTGTGTATCAGGAAATAAAGGCTCCAGTCCAGGAAAGTGTATGACTTTAGATAGCTCACTTTAAATACGTAAACCTTCCTCATTGAAAAAATGAGCAAGTATAACTAGAAAATTTTTAAGGTCCCTTCTGCTCCTAAATGATTATAATTCCATAACTACCAGGCTGTACTAAGAGAGAGACAGTTGTCACTTTAAGTCTGTTTTGGAAATATATAAATAAAAATGAAGGAAGTTCAATCCTTGGAGGTGCTACTATAGCCACAAGAGATAATATGTAGGGGATTTCATCAATCCCAAATGAGGAAATATTTGTAAAGCATTTAGTACAGGGCCTGGCATATAGAAGACACTTAAGAAATGGCTGTTCCTTTTCTCTCCACGTTACTGTTGTGTAAAACAGAGGTTATATGATTAGCCCTGGGTCAGACAGCTAGTAACTGTCCAAGAGAGGATTTAAAATCAGGCCTTCCTGACTCTAGGCCCAGAGCCCTATACACCATGCCACACAGATGGCTCTTCTGTTGGCCGATTTTGGAAAGAAAATGGGCTATAAAACTGCTCAAAAGCTTGTAGAACTAACTCCCTCCCTCCCTCTCCCTCTCCCTCTCTCTCTCTCTCTCTCTCTCTCTCTCTCTCTCTCTCTCTCTCTCTCTCTCTGTCTCCCCCTATCTCTGTCTCTCTCTCACATACACACAAATGCAAATACCAATAACAAAACTATGACTACTATTATTAATTATTAGTACTACTACTAATATTATTATTAGTGGTACTGAGTACTACTACTAGCGGTAGCAGCAGTAGTAATAATGTTAGTAGAAACAACAGTTGTAGCAGACGTCACAATAGTAGCAATAGGAGGAGTCAGAGCAGGAGAAATAGTTGTAGTAGTAGTAGTAGTAGTAGTAGTAGTAGTAGTAGTAGTAGTAGTAGTAGTAGTAGTAGTAGTGAAGTGATGGTGGTGGTATTGGTGGTGGTGGTGGTAGTAGTAAATAGTGGTAACAGAAGCAGTAGTAGCAGTAGTAGTTGAAGTAGTAGTAGTAGTTGTAAAAGTAATAATACTAGTATGTATAACTTTTTATCTTATATCTGAAGAAGTTCAGAGAGTAATGGTTCTTGGACAAAGCACTATCTTGCTGTTGTTCTTTCATCATTCATTAATGCCATATTGAACGGATGGATAAAGAGGTTGTTTTTTGTTTTGTTTTGTTTTTTTACCCAAAGAATGAAATTGATGCCATGTAGAATCTTCTATCATCTCACTGAAAATATCTTGGGAACAGTTATAATATGATTATCATTATATAGATAATCATATCAATATAATATGCTTGCTAGTACTGTGATGATGGTAAGTAGCTAGCTGATGAGAAAGGTGGTTGCTTCCCACCTTGGTACTAGGAAAATGACTGCCTTCTAATGAGAAAAGGATCACTGAAAGGGAATAAAAATACCCCCTGCCTATGCAGGTACAGGAAGTAGTCATTAGCTCCCTTTCTTCATAGATTTTAGTGGCTGCATATTGAAAAAATCTGTATAGGTACATAAATCTTGTTTGTTCCATAGAAAGACAAAAAAAAAAAGGAGATTGGGTAGATAAGATACTAGACTCATAGAGCTATAGTTGGAAGTCATCTCATCCAAATCCTTCATAACAGAAGCTGCATTAAAGGCAAGACAAAAAAAGTCACTTTAAAAGACATTTTTGGTAAACAGAGTCATATAAACATAGATATAAGAAATTATTTGGCTATAAGAAAATGCTGAAGATAATTTTGAATTAGATCTTGCCGATAGTCTCAGCCTTCAAGTAACCAATTAGTGATGATTCCAATTAATGAGAAGCTAACTATACTGTACTCAGATTTTTTTATTTCTTCAATTATTATTCTAAATTCTGCTATCACTTTTTACAATATTTTTTAAGATTAGCTGCCAAGCTTTATTATTTTAGGGGAATCTAGGTAGCAAAGTGGATAAAGCACTGGACCTGGAATCAAGAGGGCCTAAATTCAAATCTGGCCTCAGGCGTGTGACCCTAGGCCAAGTCACTTAACCCTGTTTGCCTCAGTTGCTCATTTGTAAAATGAGCTGTAGAAGGAAATGACAAACCATTCTATTATCTTTGACAAGAAAACCCCAAATGGGGTCATAAAGAGTTGGATCCAACTGAAATGACTGAAAAAAATTGATTATTTTAACATTAGACAATAACTTTTCACATAATATTTTGGTGGAAGTGTTTGCTATTATCTGAAACAAAAATTAACCTTATCTAAGTAAAACCAATATACTTGGAGTTTGAATCCATGACTTAGATTGCACTGCCAATCCAATATACATTTTCCACATCACACAGTATCCTATAAAGTAAACAAACTCTCTTAGATGTGTTAAGCTAGCATATCCATATCTATACATTAGAATCGACAAAAATATTTTAGTAAGTGTCAAATGAAATATCAAGAGTGTGTCAGGCATCAAAATAAAAATGTTTCCTTGTCCCTGAACATCATATGACAAATTACAGATATAAAAAATCTCCTAGTACTTCTATCTGCTTCAAAAATAATGAATTTTCCTTTTTAGTGTTTCCTAGCTCATTTTTTTAAAATAATAAAAACAGAAAAAATAGATATGGAAGGACAGAAACACCATAATCTTACAAGCATTATAATTTTATAGATGCCATAATATATGTCAAAATGACATCAGATCCCATTTACTTTATCTTCATGTATGTAATACAAAGCAGCAAGCTTGATTGGGAATCCCACCTATCAAACGATAACATTGGAATACAGAATTTTTGTTATTGTTTTGTTTTTTGGTTTTTGGTGAGGCAATTGGGGTTAAGTGACTTGCCCAGGGTCACACAGCTAGAAAGTGTTAAGTGTCTGAGGTCGGATTTGAACTCAGGTCCTCCTGAATCCAGGGCCAGTGCTCTATCCACTGTACCACCTAGCTCCCCAGAATACAGAATTTTTAATGCTCATATGGAAGGTGATGCTCAATCCTTATGTTTAATTCCCTCCTCTCAAGGAAATAATATAAGGAAGTGAAATATCTAATCTCATTGCTGCAGTTAGAACATAGAATATGGGAATGATCTGTGTTGTTTTTCTACTAAAATGTATAATGATTCCAGCCCATTTATGACTTCATGACTAGGTCCAAGGGAGAAGCTTAAATATCATAAGTGGTTAAGAGAATTGCATAGAATTATGTATTAAATGGAGGGCTTGAATTCTGTTCTTAATGACCTTAGCCCAAAACTCTTCATTACTCTTTCTCACTGCTAAGGCATCTTCTATCTGAGTATCACTGTTAATGTGGAATCCCTACAAGCTATACTGGGGTTAGCTATCAATCCAGACAACATGTATTTTCTCCAACTCCTGGGATCTACACTTGATCAGCATGAAATCACAGTGAAGCACCTGCCACTTGTGAATTTTATCAAAATCTAGTGTGGGCAAGGGAGGTGATTAATCAGAAAAAAACTCTAATCAATTAACTTCCTCCAAGCCCAGTTGATTTAAGAAGGGAAAGTATCTGTCCAAGGTACTCAAGTTCCAGAGCTATGGTTTTGTCTTGCTGCGTTTTATTTGTGTGTGTGTTTGTGTGTGTGTGTGTTTGTGTGTGTGTGTGTGTGAGTGTGAGTGTGTGTGTGTGTGTGTGTGTGTGTTGTTTCCTTTCCTAACCCAATTGTTGATTTGTTATAGAATGGAACCTTCTTACCATCATTAACTACTCAAAATCTGAACCTCACTTTCTTCATTTGTAAAATCAGCTTGATAATACTTGCATTAGCTACCTCACAGTGCTGATATGAGGAGAAAATCATGTTCAATCAATCAACCAACACATTCCCTTAATGAATACTTACTATGTAGCAGGCAATGCACTGCCAGTTAGTATTGGGAGACCAAGAAAAAAAACTGACACAGTCCCCGCCCTTAGAGAGCTTGAATTATATTTGGGGATGCAAAATATACAGCTATAAGTATATGTAAGTTAGAAGATAATAACCTCAGAGAAAACCTTTCAGAAGTATGAATTCTTTGCTTTATCCTGGAGTCAGTGGAAGGATTCTTTACAAATGAAGTGGTTGTCTGAAAGCCTTTGTATGGATTACATTACGTCCCAGAGCCTTAAAAAAAACTCTTCAGTGAAATCGACAATGCTTTATTTATAATTTATTTATAATGCCAAATACATATGATACAGACACGTGTGTTATCCTGTATACATATATGGGACTCATATACATATGTGTGTGATCCTATGCATGAAATCCATACAATGCATCCATGTATTTACATAGGTATCTGTGTGTCAATGTATGTATTCATTTACACACATAAATGTTTACATAGAAATATGCATGAGCATATGTATGTATATATGTGTTGTTTATTCTGTTTTCTAAGAAGACCAATGACAAATGATGTTATGTGTGATGGCTTGACTTGCCTGTGAATTGGATTTAAATGAGGAAGAGTTGGGCAAAGTCTTCATCTTCATTTTCTCTTATAGAGTCATCAAAGTGGCAGGGCAAAAGTCAAGATGAGTGGCAATGGACTGGAATTCAGTGAATGACTTTGGCATCTTCCATGTTTGAGCAAGCTTTAAGTGCTCCTCTGGGCCTACTTCATTCACCATCATGGCAGTTGGAAAAAAATTATTCTTATCCACCTATTCCTCCAGGGAAAGTCTTCACATGCTTGAGGTAGATATCCCTTAACTCACTGATGGGTTTAAGGCCTATCAGTTACCCTCAATCTGGTGTCCACATCTACTGAGACAGTTTTACCATGGTATAAACATCACCTATGATTCCAAGAAGCTGTAGGATGTGGCCATATTCTAGTAAAACATCTTATGTTCATATGTATATGGGTATGCACACACACACACATATAGAGACAGAGACACATAAATATGTATAGACATTATTTATGTGTATATGTTTTTGTATATATCTATGCACATTTGTATATTATACGCATTGCTTATATGCGTGTATATATGTATGTAGGTAGCAAATACATATGTATTTACATGCATACGTCCTGCATATCTGTATATTTTGCCCATGTATGTAATGCGTTCATGGTATGCATGTACTAATGTGTGTGCATATGAGTATGCGTATACATAAATTTGTTTATTATATTTATATATTTGCACATGGACATATGCATGTATTTATGATGTGCTTGTAAATATATGAATATATATGATTATTAGATAATTGTGTGTGTAATTTATCATATATACATTATTTATGTGTTCTATTTTTCAGGAACAGATATAATCAAAATGTGTATGTGCATGTGTGTGTGTGTGTGTATGTGTGTGCATGCATGTGTATTTCAGTAAAAAGAATCCAAATGGGTCATTAGTGTTTCCAGAGACATTTTTATTAATTGAGGTAAGGGACTGTCAGTGAATCAAAACTAAAACAAGTTCTTCAGGAGTGTGTGATAGAATTTCAAAGTGTTGGTTTTCATCTCTGTCTTTATGATGATGACCAGTTTCTAGGAAACTTTTTCTGACTGTGTGATAATGTAACCCAACATATTTTTTAAAAGAATGCCAAGATCATTAGTGATACATTAGTCTCTTCTCAGTTTCTCCTCCCTAGCCCACATCCCATTAATCATGCTTGGGTGGAATTCAGATATTATGGAATTTTCAAGAAGACATTTTTATTGGTCATGATGATGGTATGAATGTTCTATGAAGCCACCAAGTCTGGATCCACTCCACTTTTACATCCCCTCATTTTATAAGTGAGAATAGTGAGGCACAGAGAAGTAAAATACTGGGCTAAGAACACAAGCAAATAATTGCTGTGAGACTCAAAATTTCAACCTAGATCTTCTGACTCAAGGACTAATTTCCAAGGTAGATTGTTTTGTTCTTGAACTTGAGAGGGAGAGAGAGAGAGAGAGAGAGAGAGAGAGAGAGAGAGAGAGAGAGAGAGAGAGAGAGAGAGAGAGAGAGAGAGAGAGAGATTCAGGTAAGATCCCTAGTAGTCTAAGAGGTTATCTTCATGAGTTATTTTAAAATTTCCCCATTTACATTGACAGATCTCTGCTTTGTTGTTTATTTGTTTGTTTTTGTTTTTGTTGTTGTGTGCTCCTTCTTCCATTTATTGTCTCATGCATGGTGAAAACCTTTGGTAAATGATCTTTGAGTCAGAGTTACCACATTACCAGGAAGGAATCACTTGGTAATGAACCTATTATTTAGATTCCCTGGCTGGCTTTGTTGCTGATTGAGTGATCTGAGTTTCCTTTCCTATCCTTAAAATTTTGTCTGATTAGGTATTAAATGAGAGGAATGGCAACTTAGATGTTCTATCTCCAAACATTTACAGGCATATCCTCGAGGGTCTCTTACACAGTAAGAATTTAACAAAAGTTTTATCTAATCTAAAATGGAAGAGGTTTGGGACTTGCTATATTTGACCTGTGGAAATTGATCTGGGATCAATTGGTACAAGTTACAAAGGTTTGATTTAAGGAAAATTCTGTAATGATTAAAGCTGTCCCAAGTAGAGCAGGCTTCCCAGGGAGGAGTTTTTGTTTGTTTGTTTTGTTTTGTTTTATTTGGTTTTGCTTGTTTGTTTGCTCCCCCCCACCTTGTGATATTCAAAAAAAGGTCTGATGACCACTCCTCTGGAGTGTGATAGTGTGGGATTCTTTTTTCAGTTAAGGGATGGCCTGAGTGCCCTTTAAACTTCCTGACAACTCTAAGATTCCATAATGCTGGAAAGTTTTTACAAAACACTTTCATAGTAAATATTAATTGATGCAATGATTACTGGACAATTTTAATTCACCAGTTCAATTCAATTCACCAATCATTTATTGAATATTATTTATGTTACCGGTGCTGTATTAGGGCTAAGCCTTTTTTCAAAATTTATCAATCTTTTTCATGTAATTGAAAATTTTATTTTTTTTTAAATTTAGTCAATAAATGCAGAACGTGGAAACCAGGAACTTTCAGCTTAACTGTAAAAAAAGGTGAAGGGAAGCATGATCCCTTTTGCATATCATACATCCAGAGATTTCCATTCTTCTTTTCCTTATCATAGTCCTTGGAATTTGTAGATTACACAGTCTCAATAATCCTTGGGTGGAAATTTTATTTGTCCTTATGCAAAACTTTGACAGAGCACAGATTACTGAAATAAAATAAAAAAAAAATACTCAGAAGACTGAGTCAACTCAACACATCTCATTTTGGTCTGCTTATGGACAAATAACTAATTAAACAAGAATTTTCATTTCTCATCGAATTTATTGAAAGAAAAGGGATAGGGGAGGGGCCTGCAATGCTCCAGAACTGGAAAAGTCTTTCAATCTAATTCCATTTAACAAATATTTCACCTGAATGGTCAACTTTTTGAGAAACTTACCTGCCTGATACAATCTCTGCATAATTCTCCTGACAAGTGGATAGTCCTGCTTTATTGAGAATTATTTGATTGGCAGATCAGAAATAGAATTTTGAGAATCCTTTTTGCATATAAATAAGGGATCATTTCATATTCTGGATCCATAGAGTTTCCTTTTTTAATCCTTATTAAAAATTTTTCTGAATTTAGCATGTTATCTTCAATTTATTGGCTTCTATTATGCTTTTCTTCTAATATTTGGTGTGAGTACAGTTCTACTCTTTATGTCAAATACCCTTTAGATGAACAGACATCCATAATTACTCTCGTAAAAACAGACTACCTAACATTTAATAAAAGCTAAGAACAAGCCAAGCATCTGGAAGTTTTCTTGACTTAGTTTAGTACAGTGCTTGACACCTATTAGACACTTGATATATGTTTATTAATTTATTGATGATGGATAGATTTGGTTAAATGCAAGAAGCATGGAGGTGCCACATTCTCTCTCATGCACTCTAATAAACATTTCTTAAGGTTGTCATTTTCACAGAAATCTCTGTATTAGCTCCTAAGAATGCAAGGATTTGAAAACTGAAAATCTTCATGTAGATTATATCCTCAAGAAAATATTGATTGCTGCAAAGAAGGAAATAAATGAAAGTTAACACTACCTGTTCACAAATTTGCATTGACTTTTAAAAATTCATTACACATTATATTCACAGACAGATGAATTGAATATTGCTGTCATGAAACAATGGCTTCCTGAGATAGAGTCAAACCAAAGAAATATGTGAACATAATTTCTATTCTAAATATCATGGTTATAGATTTCAATCTGCATGAGTTGAGGGAACTCATAGGACCATGAATTTGGGGCTGTTAGGAATCTCAGAGAGTATCTAGTCTAATTCCTTAATTTCTAAATGAGGAACCTATATTATAGAAGTGAAGTCATTGGCCCAAGATAGCACAAGTAAGTGAAGAGCACAACCGGGTTTTGCACCAAGGTACTCTACCTTCAAATCCATTCTTTTCCCAGTATGTTATCTTGCTTCTCTCATGCCAAGAGCTCTCCATATTAATGTAGCGCTTTGGAATATCTACATATGTATGATCCTTTTGTTGTTCAGTAGTTTCAGTTGTGTCCAACTCTTTGTGAGACCATTTGGGGTTTTCTTGTCAAAGATCCTGGAGTACTTTGCCATTTCCTTCTCTAGGTCATTTTGCAAATAAGGAAACTGAGGTAAACAGGGTTAAGTGACTTGCCCAGGGTCACTTAACAAGTAAGTGACTGGATCCAGATTTGAATATAGGAGTCTTACTGACTCCAGGCTAGGCACTCTATGCACTGCACCACGTATCTGCCCTACCCTCTTCTTAAAGATTATTAAATGAAGCTGGTTTAACTCATATGAACATACATGTCAGATCACATTCAAGACACCACGGAAGAAACAAATCTAAGACAGTCATCTCTGTCTTTAGAATGAAGACAAAAAAAGTTGAAGATTGAAAGGAGATTGGAAAAGTAGTAGAAAACATGAAGCTAAACAGTTCTAAGTAAGGGAATTTACTTTTTTTCTTCATGAAGAAAGAAAAATAATTATAGGGGGAAAAGTGAAAAAGAAAGGTATGTGAGTGTAGTTGACATTTTGTTACCATTTACAGAAAGAACTCTGAAACATTTTGTAATCTCTTTCTGTAACAAATAGAAACAAGCTTATCTTTCCAATGGTAAATTGAATGAAATCACATTGCCCATGAGGTATTGAAATTAGAGGTGGAATGAAAAAAAGGCACTCATTTATATATTCAACTGATGTGAAGATTGTACCTTAAGGGGGGTTCTGTTCACATACTGGTTGGGCTTGATGGCATAGCATCTGAAACTTGTTCCAAATTTTGACTCTTTGATTATGATTTCATGATTCATTGCTTCTTTTACCCCAAAACCCCAAAAGAAAATGTCACCTCTCTAGTAGAAAACAAAATGAAAACTTTTCAATGGTTATCCATTACTGATTAGTAATAAACTCCTAGTCCTGACATTCAAGGCCAAATCAACTTTAGTCAACAAGCATTTATTAAGTGCCTATTATTTTCAGGTACTGTGCCAAGCACTGGTCCAATACCATCTATCCCCAACATACCTTTCTAGACTTATTTCATACTATGATGCTTTATTCTATCCACTAATCAAATTGTACTACTCTTAAGCCCATTCTGACAAAGACCTCCACAGAATTCCAAAAATCTATGTCCACATTTCCTGAGGAAGTAAATTCCCTCATATTTGCATCTCTCATGCTGAGCCCAAGCCAGTTGGTTAGTGACTGACTCTGTGGAGACTAATCTACTTAGCCTATTCTATCAACTGGCTCTAGATACCAAATCATGCTTCACTTCACAATCAGCCATTCCCTTTGACCACGACCTGCCAGCTTCCTGTGCATTATAAGGGGATGCCCATTTAGCTACATGGAACCAATTCACTTCCCTTATCATGACTCAGTGTGCTATAGAAGCATTCTACCGAGAATATCTAGAAGGTATTCTGGAGGCTTGTGAGGCCAATTGTTAATTTTTCAGTAATTTTACAAACCTATTATTAAATAGTCATTATTTAAAATTAAATTATATAAACTTACAACCAAGGTAATAAATATTTAAAACTCATCAATTCCTTATTATTTTATTACATTTTATTATTATGTAGGCTCTTGGGGTTAAAATTTCTATTGTATCTCTATGATAGAAATACTATAAAATGATATGTTATTAAGCATATCTTCCAAGTGGCACATCACATTGCGTGATATCACATTGATAGTCATACTTTCCTGATAAATCCAATGTGAGAATTTGTTTTGATTACCTTTGTGTATATTCTAAGGGCTTGTGTTTTTATTTTCTTTTTTACCAGAATGTAGGGGTGGCATGAGGGGGATTAATACTTATTAATTGAAAACAAAATTAAGCATAAGAACATTAATTCCTTGATGGCAGGATGACCATTGAACATTTTAAACTGAATGACCTATAGCTATCTTCAAGTTAACATGTTCAAAAGAACTGATTATCTTCAACCACGAATATACTCTGCTTGTGAGTTTTACTATTACTATGGACAGTACCACCACTAGATAGATAGATTAGATAGAGACAGATTTTATATATATATATATATATATATATATATATATATATATATATATATATATATACACACACACACACATATATATGTACCATTATAAAGTAAATACATACATACATATGTATATAGTTGTCTCTCCAGTTAGAATGAAAAAATGCTGAGAGCAGATATTGTGTCCTTTTTTTTTTTTTCATTTTTACAGTGTCTAGCACAGTATATGGCACACAATAGACACATAGTAAATGCTTGTTACTTAGTCATAAAATATTACTCAAAAGGTATAAAAAGCATGGTCTGTAAGATTCAGAAATTACAAGGCTGGACTAGCATTTTAGGTATTTTTATTGGGACAGCAATAATTACTAAACCCATGTTCCGTCAAGGAAACATTTTGTTTCTTGAGGAACAACAGGGGGAACTATAACGATTGGAATAACGCCACCTGCTGGATACTTACTGTAGAAGAGTTCTGCCCATGAAGCGAAGGTCTTTGAGAGCAAGACCAGGAATCAGGAAGTGACGCGGGCTAGTGGGAGGAGGAAGGAAGAGACTGGCGCTCGGTCTCGCACTCTCTTTCCTCTGGACTCTGGTGGAGAAGGGAGCTAGAAATGCGCTCTCCCTTTAATAGATAGGAATCTAGGCCTTTCTCTCTCTCTTTACCAAATTCTTATTCTCCTTAATAAATGCTTAAAAGTCTAACTCTTGCTAAAGCTTATAATTTATTGGCGACCACTCATTAAATATTTTAGACAGACTAGCTAGAATTTTAGCCCTTAACACCCAACACATACACATACACACACACACACACACACACACACACACTGGTCTTTCAGACTGGTGAACTATATGAATTTATTATTCAAGATGTTAATTTCAGTGTGTTTTTCCTTAAGTTTTCAGTAATGCCATATTTCAAAAAGCAAGATGCCAATAATTATCAAATATTTTGAAAATATACTCTAATACTTATCAACTAATCAATCAACATTCATTAAGTTTATATTTTGTCCCAGGTATTGTGACACAAATGCAAAAAAAAAAAGACCTAAACAATTAGAATAATTCCTTCACCAAAGAGTTCTATCAAGAAAGATACTTAAGACTTCTTTGTCTCACTCTCATGATTTAACAGTGTCAAGTCTAAATAAGGCGCTCAAATAATATTTCTGACTTTATGATACTTCAGTGAACTAATATGTAAAAATATTTTGTCCATTTGAATTATTCTTATACCAAAATATATTAAAACTCCTCTGGTCCTTTGTAAAGATGAATGACATGCTTCAGAATTCCTGTAACTGAAAAATGTATCACTTTGTGTCCAAATTCATGAGGTACTTCTCGTAACTTAGGTTGTGAGGTTGGCCCTGGGTCTTCCTTTTTACATATTAATAGTTAAATTGCCCTGTGCTTTCAGAAAGTTACAGAAATTAGTGAGAATAATAGCTTCAGTCTAAGACCATAGTATCGCCTCATCTCCATGAGCTTAATTATTCTTCCAAGTGTTGGGGGGAGGTTCTGGCTAACAAACAATTTTCCCTCAGTTGGTGAAACAAGGGATAAAGTTTCCCTGGGAACAACACTATCTGAATGCACCTCAGAATCATCCCACCTGTTTGAGTTGGGAGGTGGAGGGGGAGAGGATTCATTCTGTCAATTGATGTTTGTTATTTTTGTTAATTTGCAAAAATATATCGGGGAAGCTAGGTGGCGCAGTGGATAGAGCACTGGCCCTGGATTCAGGAGGACCTGAGTTCAAATCTGGTCTCAGACACTTGAAACCGTGGGCAAGTCACTTAACCACAATTGCCTCACCAATATATATATATATATATATATATATATATATATATATATATATATATATATATATATATAGAGAGAGAGAGAGAGAGAGAGAGAGAGAGAGAGAGAGAGGGGATCCATACAATTTTTCTCAGAAGAAATGGACAAACGGGTTTCCAGTCACAGATAACAACTAAATTGTGTTTTAAATACAAATACAAATCATGTTCCATGTGAAATTTCTGACTCTCCATTTTGTTGGGATGAACATCTATCCATCTTTTTAAAAAAGTTACCAGGAAGCTGCATAAGTATCATGGAACTACAAAAGTGGGGGATTTCAGTGCATGTCAGCTACCATATCATCCAATCCATACATGCAATGTTTACCTGCTACAAAAACCACAAAAGGGTTGATATCTAAACTCTGCACTAAGACCTATGCTAGATATGGTATAGCTATACCATCTTCCTTTTCACTTTTTCCTCTAGATAGTGGAGTGAATAAAGTGCTAGACTTGTACTCAGGAATACTTGAGTTTAAATCCTGCCCCTGACATCCATAACTTGTGGGCCATAGAAACGTCTCTCAACTGTATCAACCTAAAATCCCACAAAGCAAAAAATATATAATAGCACCTGTCTCACAAAGCTGTTGTGAGGCTCAAATGAATTAACATAAAGTTTTTTTTTAAATAAACTTTTTAAAATTCTATAAATGCTAGGTATTATTAGTAATTGTTTCCCTTGGAATTCTTGTTCATCTGTTAAGATTAATTTAACTGTTAATGTCCATCTCTACAAAGAAGATTTTTCTTTGTCTTCTTACTATAATATTGACTCCTGGAGAGCAAAGACAGGTTTTGGCTGTTGTGTTTGTTTTGCCTTTCCTTCTATCAAGAGGGCTGAAGATAGCAGAGAAAATACATAAGATGGCGGAGGAAAGACATTAAACACACAGAGCTCCTGACACAGTTACCCCCAAAGCAGCAATAAAATGAGCCCTGGAGGGGCAAAACCCACAAAAAGATGCTGATATTATTTTCCAGATTAAAGGGGGCTATACTGGGCTGAGAGCAGAATATAACCCAGATTGTGCCGACACAGACCCCAAACATGCTACACAAAGGGAATTTACCCCCAGCTTCTGAATCAGCTGAAGCACTGGTGTCTTCTGGAACCAAACTTACCATCAGGTGAGAGGGATGAACATCTTGCCCCAGGGTAGAAAACACAAGGGTGTCTGGGACCAGAGTAGAAGTTCAGATATCCCACCCCAGCAGGGAACTAGGAAGAAATCTTGAGTGTCAGGAGACCCAGGTGAGGGAAGCACATGGGCTGGTTGAAGCTAAAAACCATTACAGCACTTTGCTTGGTGCTTAATTAGCAAGTTGGATTGAGGTTACCTTCGGATCAGAAAACAGGCCAGGCGAGAGAAAAAAAACCTGCCTTCCATCAAACCAAAACACCTGGGAGCCTCTAAAGCTTGACACAGTATAGCTTGTAAGTAGGACCCCACTGTAAGAGAGAGCTAAAAGTCAAGTAAAAAATGGCAAGATGAGAAAGCAAAGAAAGTTGAGAATAATAGAAAGTTTCTTTAGCAATAAGGAAGATCGAGGTGCACCCTCAGAAGAGGATAACAACCTTGGGGCCCCTACATTGAAAGCTTCCAAGAAAAATATGAATTGGTCTCAGGCCATGAAAGTACTCAAGAGGGACTTTGAAGAGAAAGTAGGAGAGATAGAAGGAAGATTTAGAGAGGTGGAGGAATGAAAGACTAATGAGAACAATGCAGGAGAGCTATGAGAAAAAAGTCAAGTTTGAAAAGCCAATGGAAAAGGAGATAAAAAAGCTGTCTGATGAAAATTATTGCCTAAGAACTTGGATTGAACATGGAAGCTAGTGAATTTATGGGAAACCAAGACACAGTAAAGCAAATCCAAATGAATAAAAAAATAGAGGGCAATATGAAATATCTCCTTGGTAAAACAACTGACCTGGAAAACAGATCCAGGAGAGATAATTTCAAAATCATTGGACTACCTGAAAACCATGACCAAAATAAGAGCTTAGACACCATCTTTCAAGAGATTGTCAGGGAAAATTGCCCTGATATTCTAGAAGCAGAAGCTAAAATAGAAATTGAAAGAATCCACCAATCACCTCCTGAAAGAGATCCCAAAAGGAAAACTTCCAGGAATATTATAGCCAAATTCCAGAGCTCCCAGGTCAAGGAGAGAATATTACAAGCAGGTAGAAAAAAGGGAATTCCAATACTGTGGAGCTCCAATAAGAATAAAATAAGATTTAGCAACATCTACCTTAAAGGACCGGAAGGCATGGAATATAATATTCCAGAGGGCAAAGGAACTGGGACTACAGCCAAGAATTATGTACCCAGCAAAACTAAGTATACTCTTTTAGAGGAAAAAAATGGGACTTCAATGAAAAAAAGGACTTTCAGGAATTTGTGATGAAAAGACCTGAACTGAATACGAAATTTGAATTTCAAATACAAGACCCTAGAGAAGCATAAAAAGGTGAACAGGTAAAAGAATTTATGAGGGATATTAAAATATCAAACTGCTTACATTCCTACACAAGAAGATAATACTTCAAACTCATAAGAACTTTCTCAGTAAGTAATTCGCAGAAGATACAGATCTGAACTGAATATGAAGGGATGATATCTATAAAACATTTATGTTTTGTTCTTTGTGGGGCAAATGGGGAGGGGTGTCTTATGTCTGGGGCTGGATTTGGGCTTGGGGCCTCCTGGGTCCAGAGCTGGTGGTTTGTCCATTGTGCCACCTAACTAACCTTTGCTTGATGATATCTTTAAAATAGGGTTGAGGGGTAGGAGAATTAGACTGTAGGAGGGGTATGTTGAGAGATGGTCTGGGGAGAAGTAGTTCACATGAATGAAACAAGAAAAAATCTTATGAAGGAAAGGAGAAAAAGGGGAAGGAGTGGGAGAGTGAGTGAGCTTTAATATCATCAGAATTGGCTCAAAGAGGGAATAACATATATATTCAAGTGGGTATAGTAATATATTTTTGCCCTGAGGGAAAGTAGGAGGGGAGGGAGATAAGGGGAGGGAGAAGAGGGGAAGGAGGGAAGAGCAGATTGGGGGAGAGAACAGTAAAAAGAGAAAAACTTTTGAGGAAGGTGAAGATGTTCTGCATAACTGCATGAGTATGACATAGTGAATTGCTTGATTTCATAGGGAGGGTTGAGGAGGGAGGGAGGAAGAAAAATTTAGAACACAGATTTAGCTCTAAGACCTTAATCTCATCAGGGTCGGCTCAAGGAGGGAATAGCATTCACACACAATTGGGAGGAATAATCTATTTAATCCTACAGGAAAGTAGGAGGGGAAAAGGATAAGGAAGGAAGGGTGAAAAAAGGGAGTGCAGCTGGGGGAGAGAATAGTCAGAAGTAAAACACTTTTGAGGAGGAATAGGTAAAAAGAAGATAGAAAATAGAGTAAATATCATGGGAAGGGAATAGGATGGAGGGAAATGGTTATGATGATTGATTATAATGGCACAACGTATGGTATCTATTTGCTGGGCTATTATGAAGAAAATTCTTTGTAAAGTTTAAGGTACTATATACCGGTTATGATGCACAGGATACTATCAGAAAAATCTGGAGAGACCTACATGAACTGAAACAGTGAAATGCACTGTATACAAAATAACAGCAACAGTGTAAGATGATCTGCTGGGAAGCCTGTGGTTATTTTCAGCAAGACAGTGATCCAATATAACCCTGAAGGACTTATGAAAATTGCAACACATTTATAGAGAAAGAACTGATGGTATCTGAAAACAGATGGAAACGCATTTTTAAATTTTATCTTTCTTTGACAATTCCTTAATCTGAAGTTTTATTTTTTAACTGTTTTCTCTCACAGCCCAGCTAATGTGGGAATTTTTTCCATGACTACTCATGTATAACTTATTTTGAATTGTTTGAGTTCTTGTGGGTGGGGGTTGGGAAGGGAGGGAGGAAGAGAAGTTGGAGCATAAAGTTTTTTAAAAAAATGATGTCAAAATTTGTTTTTACACATATTTTGGAAAATAAAATTTAAATGAAGTGAAAAAAGTAAATGATGACAGACTGACAAAAAAAAACAAACAATAGAAGAAGAGTGCTTAGCATTATATCTGGTGTATAGTAGGTATTTAATAAATGTTCCTTGCATTGAATAAGTAAATGAATTTAGGCAACATTTCTTTTTTATTATATTGGCTCAGGCAATTACATGGTATCAATTCTTGTCCAATCATTTGCCTGTTTTTATTTCCATAAAAAGTGTTATGTTGCTGTATCCATAATAGTTCCTGTTTTTATCTTGGTAGGTGAACTGCCAAGGATTTCATATATTCTATAGTCACTAAGAAGGGACTTTCTATTTCTTTCACTTCATCCTTTTTTTGTTGTTTGTTTTGTTGTTGTTGTTGTTTTTAGCAATGTCTAAAGGTAAAAATCATTTTGTATATAGCTTCTTTGCTGGAGTTAAAATTATTTCAAATAATTTTAGTTGATTCTCTAGTATTCCCTAAATAGGCTATCATATCATCTGTAAAACGTAATAATTTAATTTCTTCTTTGCTGTTTATTAACTCAATTTCCTTCCATTCCTTAAATTTTATAGCTAGGATTTCTAAGTGTATATCAAATAGTACTAGACAGATATACTTGCTTTAGTCTAATCTTATTGGAAAGGCCTCTAATTTATCACCTCTATATAATGTTGGTTCTTGGCTTTAGAGAGATATTACTGATCATATAAAGGAAAGTTTCACTTAGTTCTGCATTTTCTTTTATTCTTATTAGATAAAACATATTTGTAAAAAAGCCTTCTTCTATATCAATTGTTTGTTATAGTTAACATGGCATAGAAATTTATAATTTGCCTAATATCAAACCAACCCCAAATAATTGGTATAAATCAAACCTAGTGTAACGATTGGAATGATGCCACCTGCTGGAGAGCTACTGTAGGAAAGCTCCACCATGAGGAGAAAGCATCTGAGTGCAAGCCATGAGGCTTTTCTTTGGTGTCAGAAAGACACATTTGCTTGTGGGAGGAAGAAGAGGCAAGGCTGGCTTTCTTGCTTTCTTTTGCCAGGACTCTTACGGAGAGCAGAGTAGGAGAACTATAGCTCCCTGAGATAGCTGAATCTAGGCCTCTTTTTCTCTCTCTTCACCAAATTCTTATTCTCCTTAATAAATGCTTAAAAGTCTAAACTGTTGCTAAAGCTTATAATTTATTGGCGACCACTCATTAGATATTTTAGACAGACTAGCTAGAATTTTAGCACCTTACACTAGATAGGATGTATGATATTTAATATGGTGATAATGTTTTTAATGTTGCTAATGTCCCAGTAAAATTTTCATTAATGTTATATAGGTATATTGGCCAAAAAGTTTATTTCATGTTTTTACTCTATTGTTTAAATATCAAGATCATATTTGTATCACAGAAGGTGTAATCCATTCTTTACAGATTTTAAAACAATTTGTACAGTATTAGAATTCATCGAATGTTTGATGGGAGTTATTTGTAAATTCACTTTGTAGTTGGGTCTCTTTCACTGAAAGTTCACTCCTGTCATTCAATTTATTTTTCTAGGATTATGTTATTCAAGTTCCCTATTTTCTAATTTGTTAATCTGGTGATATCATACTTTCAAATATTCATTTATTTAATCTATCAGTTCTAGTGATATGTAGTTGGGCAAAAATATTCCTAATAATTTCTCTTACTTCTTCACTTGTGAATTCTTTTGGTTTATTTGTTTTTGATACTGGTAATTTGGTCCTCTTTTTAAAAATTCGTCATCTAATGCTTTGTCTATCCTCTCATTTAAAAATAGTTCCTAGTCTTACTTATTAACTTTTTATCATTATTATTATATATTTTTGTTTATTTTGAAACTTTTTGTTTTCTAGGCTTTTTAAGTTGTATTTTCAATTCATCTATCCATTATTTCTCCTTTTGATGAAAGTTTTTAGAGATATACTATATCTCCTCTGTACTATTTTGACTACAACCCCAAACTATATAGTCACACTATTGACATTATCTTTAATGAAATTAGCTACTGTTTCTATAGTTAATTCTCTGATCTTTCAATCCTTTAAAATTAGGTCATTCAGTTTCCAAGAAAGGTTATCTTTTCTTCAAAGATCTTCCATTAAATATGATTTTACTATACTGTGGTAAATAATTTTTTGTAAATATTTCTGCTTTTCTATATTTGTTTAGAGCAATTTATTTTGCTCTAATATAGGGTCAGGTTTTGTAAAAGTGGGAAATAGGCATCCTGTTTATTTTCCCATTCAATAATAACCAGAAATCTATGATACTTATATTTTTCCAAAATTTTAATTGGTTCCTTAAGTTATTTCTCTTTTTTTCTTTTTTATTTGATTGTATAGAACTGAGGGTTAGTGCATTCACAAATAAAATGAAATAATAGCATTTACATAGCATTTTAAGATTTACAAAGAATTTTACAAATATCACCTAATTTTATACTCAAATCAACCTTGGTAGATAGGGACAATTACCATCCCCATTTTATAGATGAGGAAGCTGAAGGAAAGACTTTGAGTAATTTGTCCTTGTTCACACCTAATAAGACCAGAATTGAACTCAGGTCTCCCTGACTAGAGTTTCAGTTCTCTATGCATTGTATCTCCTAGTGGAGGTTGTGTTATATGTTATGTGCTATTTCTCCCTGTAACTTTTCTTTTTCCTTTAATTTTTTTTGATTCTGTACCATTTGATTCATATAAATTAAGAATTGATATTAATTCATTGTGTATAACACAGATAAATAATTCCCTGATGATCTCTTTTAATCAAGTCTATTTTTCTTATAGTCCTGTCTGAGAACATTTGCTACCCCTAAATGTTTTAGTTCAGCTAAAGAATGATAGATTTTGTTGTAATCCTTAATTTTAACTTTGTGTGAGTCTTTGTGTTTCTTTCAAACCACATTCTGTTAGACTCTGCTGTCTTGTGCATTCTGCAACCCTCTGTGGAGTGGAATGGGACTTCCTTCCATCCACATTCACAGTTATGATTGTTAATTGTATATTTCCCTCTACCCCATGATTTTATATATCTCCCAGTACTATGATGCAATTAACTCATTCCAGCCAAATGTTAAATTTCCAGTGTGAGCATTTACACATCAGAAATTGACAAATTGTACAAAGGATGGCTTGATTTATTTTTTGCTCTTTGTCTAAACTTAAGAAAATTATAGGGAGATGCTAATAATACTGATGAAATTTAAAAGCAAATCTGCATTCATTTCTGATGGCTACAAAGTCACTTGTAATACATTTACCAGAACACCCCTCATTTTTTTCTTTTTGTTTCCCATCCTCTTTTATAAAGAAGAGAATAGGGAAAGGAGTTATATGTTCTACATCATCCTCTGAGCTTAATGGAGCCAGCTTCTTTCCCCCTACTACTCAACTCTTCATTGTGAGTCTGAGTCCTTATATTTCAAGAATGTTCCATTTTATGAGTGAGTTCATCAAAACTGTATTCACAGATATGATTGCTAATTGTGTATTTTCCTTTATCCCATCATCTTATATTTTTTCTACTTTATTTCTCCCCTTTTTTACTCATTACAAAGAAGAGGGTATGACTAGGGGAGGGGGGAGCTAGGGGAGGGAGGGAGAAAAATCTGAAATTGGAAAGCTTGTATAAACAAAAGTTGAGAATTATCTTTACATGTAACGGAAAAATAAATAAAATACAAAAAAAGAGGGTAAATAGAGAGAAAGAATGTGCTCATATAATTTATAATTTATTATTATATTTAATATGAGTTTCTGCTTCCTTTATCTTCTATCCTTCTCCTCATCTAGCCCTCAATCACATGTTCCTATGCTTTATTTCCTTTTTAATCCCCTCTTCAAGATCCTTTACTAAGGTTTAAGTTTGCTTTATTTATGACTAATTTCTTCATGAATCACTTTTCCTCATTTCTCTCTTTTTCCTCCCTAATTTTACCCCCATTTTAAATACCCCATATATTTCTACAACAAAATCTTTGTGTGTGTGTTCTATCCCAACTTCATATAAAAGTGATGCCTACCCTACCTCTTCCTCATTTGTATAGAGTAATACCTATGTTTCCAATTATTATGAGATAATGTTTCCCCACCCTTCCTCATCTCTTCTTCCCTAGAATTTAGCTTTTTTTCTGTTTCATTCTTATTTTAGGATCATTGAAACATAAGAAAACCACTTCCAGGCACTCTGTCTTATTTAACACCCTTTATGATCTCTGATGATATTAGGATACTAAGGGAATGCGTCTATCATTCTGCCGTGTTAAAATATGAACACTTTATTTTTGTTTAATCTTTCTCAATGTTCACTTTGGTTTACCTTTTAATCGTCTCTTGACAACTGTGTTTGTATTTCAAAGTTTCTGCTCAGCTCCTGTCATTTTATCAAGAATGCTGGGAAGTCAGTTCTCTTTTTTAATTAAAGGTTCATTTTTACCTTTTATTATTCTACTCACGTTTGCTGCAGATATTATTCTTGCTTTAAGAATATATTGTTTTCCTTTTGTAATTTCCTATGCCACATTGTAAGCTTCAATAAAGAAGCCAATAAAGGCTGAATTTGGGGTGGTACTGTGATTCATGAAATTTGAAATATTTCTTTCTGACAGCTTGTAATTTTTTATTCTTTGACCTTGAAGTTCTGGGTTTTGGCTATGAGGTTCCTGGTAGTTTTAATGTAAGTTTCATTTTCAGAAGTGATTGGTTTATTATTTTCATTTTCACTTTGTCCTTTGGTTCTATTTTTTCTGGGAAGTTTTGTGATCTAGAGGACCTTTTTTAAAGGGAAGGGGTGATTATTTTTAAGTAGCCCAATGATTCTCAAATTATTTCTTTTTGATCTGTTTTCCAGGTCAGTTATATTTGATAGGAGATACTTTGTATTTTCTCTATTTCTTCTAATGTTTTACTTCATTTTAATATTCTTATTGTCTTTGTTATTTATTTGCTTTTGTTTGGTCTATTCCAATATTCAGGAAGGCTTTTACTTGAGTAAGGTTTTGTGCCTTTTGTCCTAAATTGTCAAAAAAAAATTTCCCAAGTCTTCTTCCAGAAGATCTCATTTAACTTCCAATTCTTTGCTTTAACAGTCATTCCAATTATAATATCATTTTAAATCTTGTTAAACTCTTCCTTCATGTCTTTCAAGAATTCTTCTTGACCTCATGGCATATTAATCACATTTTCAGATGATACATTACTCTAAATGATAGCTATCCTGATATAGGTCAGAAATCATAAAATATTTTAACAGGCTAAAATAATGGAAATGAAATTTTAATATAAATCTAAAGGCAGCCACAAAGTCTAATGCTATTTTAGGAGTTGCAGAGAGACAAAGTTTCTAGAAGGGAGTACACTAGAAGTATTATACTATTCACTGTTCAGATCACATCTGGTCTGTTCTGAGATTCACCTTTTAGCAAACAAATGTAAAAATCAATGTACCTGCAGAGTAAGATGAGCAAGATGTTGAGAGAATTGGATTCTATGCCACAAAAGGATCAGTTTTAAAAAAAAAACTATAGAAGCTTTACTTCAAGGATTAAAAATTAAAATGGGAATGTAACAGCTGCCTGTATGTATTCGAAGGATGTATATGTAGAAGAGTGATATTTAGCCCACTTTGAACAAAGGGGAAGAACTAAAAATCAATGAATATATATTTCAAACACAGATTTAGGATAGATGTAATGGGGTTGAGGAAACGTGAACACAGTTAGAGTTGTCTACAACTGTGATAAAATGACTCAAGAGATTATGGGTTCTAGTAGATGATTTTTTTTAGAGGAATATAGTTGACCACTCAGTAGAAATGTTGCATAATAAATTTATGCCCATCTACAAGTTGGACTAACTGCCTGCTGAGATCCTTCCTAGTTTTGAGACTTTGTGATTCCTTAAAGGGTAACTGGAAATAAGAATATGGAAAGTTTAAAATCTTAGACTAAGCATTTTATGATTTATCTGGTATTAGTAGGAACCAACAGAAGCTTTTTTTGGAGCAGAGGAGAAACATCATAAGAACTGTGAATTAGTGGATTTAAGAGTGGAAACACTAAAGCAAGAGACTAGTCAGCTGAACGCAAAGTAAGGAACTCCATAGCAAGAGTTTGTAACATGATGTGATTGGAGTGATTAGATGCAAAAAGTTGAAATGTATGAATTTGTAATAGTTCTGGTCAGCATTGTTCTGTGACTTCCATCAATGCTTTAAAAGGAATTCAAATGGCATATTTGAGTCAGAACTATAGATAACCAAGCCTGGAACAGTGTTTAAGATCAAATGAAATCTAAGATTTGTAAGTGAATGAAATAAGGCGGGGACATTGGTCAGAGCATTTGAAGAGATTAATGAATTCTGAGATCAGATATTAGACGGGTCATGAATCCAATTTAAAACAAGCCAATAATAAGTATGGTACAGCAAATAGAGAGAGATTGCCTTGGGGAACAATAAGATGGGTTCAAATATGACCTCTGTCATGTAGGACCCTAGGTAAACCATTTAACCTGGGGCAAATAAATGCCACAGGTATCTTTAAGAAAATGCATTTTAGAATGTGTCCATTGGCATTGGTAGATGAAGTTTCCTTACCAGAAGTAATCAAGACATATAAGCTCTCAACCAAAAACTTTATAAGTAGCAGTACTAGAGGTTCAAAATATTAAGGCAAAAAGGAAAGTAAGTTCCTACCCATAAAATATATAATCAATTTAGCGGAAATATGAATCAATGCAAATGATAGTCTCCAAAATGACAGCATGATAGAGTAAAAAGTAAAACTGTAAGCTAAGTGAGAAAGGCACATTAGAAACAAGGACCTAGACAGGATGATACAATTGGAATATGGAAATGTTTATGGAAAGCAATTGTCAAATACTGGTGTCAGAGTTAGGGTCTAGAATGAGCTATGACTGAGTCGTTCCAACTTACTGAACCCTCCAAGTCAATGAGTCTTGAGATGTACCCTATCACTGGAACATCCAGATCACTAGATGTCTGAAAGCATGCCCTGAATACATAACCCTTTCATGACTCAACCCCCCAGCCTCAATGCTTCATTGAGTTTATTTGCAAATAGATCCTTGTGTAGTTTGGTACACCACAGCTAATTGGTCATAAGCATGCTTTTCATTCTACTCTATCCATTTTCTTATTTTCTCTATCTTTCTTCCATCTTACTTTCCACTTTCTAGCTCTGGAATCATAATCTCATCAGTACTGTTTTTCTTACTAAAAAGAGCAATTATATCAATTCATTTATGGTTCTACTCACTATATCTATGAACTTCCAAATCAAAATACTACACACTAGCCTCCACTCATTTTAGTATTCTATCTCTCCCATAATATGTAGCACAATACACATATGTGTTTGTGTACACATTTAGCACAGTGCCTAGCACATAATACTTGCTTAATGAAGTTAGATTAATATAGATTACACATATGTGTGCATATGCACATGTGTATATAATATACACATATATACAATATCTATATATACCTAAGTTGTTCTAAATTAACTTATATAAGTATGTATTTTTAATTTATTCATCTATTCTATGGAGTGGTAGAGCATAATCCCTTCTTCCAGAAAATATGTTCTTATGACTTGGACATGGATCCAGACTTAGTCTGATAAAGGATAAGCAATTTGCAAATGTTTGGCTGTGAAAAGTCATTGCAATGGAATTGAGGTGAGGTGCATAAAGGAGAACTGTGATATGCTATGCTCTTGCTTTAGGGATGCTGAAATATAAAACAACCTTTGCATTCATTTTCTCTTTCATTAGGTGGCTAAATGTTCAGATCCATCACAGCATTAGGAAGGAAGAATTCACTCTTCAATGAGAAAAAAGATTCCAAAAATGAAAAAAAAATGTATCTTTTGAGATGAGGAATCTCACACTATATCTGTAAAGAGGAGACAACCATAACATTTAAAATCAAGAAGTGAAAAGATTAACCAAATTAATGGGAATGGAATGGTAAGCTTGTTCCCCAAATCTCCAAATAGTAAAGCTAAAAAATGATGCGTTTAACTATAGGGAAAAAGAGACAAAGTTTGAATCAACAACACATTGATGTTGGGAGGAAATAAGTGTAAGTTTTCATAATAAGGAGAAAAACCTGAGGTTTAATTGGTGCCAATGTAAAAGCTAGAAACAGAAAAAAAATAAAATAAAATATGGCATTAAATGGGGAAACTAGAAAAGTTATTGAGATTTTTTCTTCTTCCAGGTGGTGCTTAACAAGAGTTATAAATAGAATAAAAGTGTCTAAACTAGATTAAATTCTAATTCAAATATAATTTGAATTCTTTTTTTTTGCCAAGGAAACAGCATAGGAACACAATTAAGTTTAATTAGTTGAGAATATAAGACAAATTCTTTCCAAATGCTACTCAGGCATAAAAAAAAATCAGCATAATTTGCAAAGCACCAGAAATGACTTAAAAAATTTAGCAAAGGGGCTGTTTTCATTATTGCCAATTTTAAAGGATTTTTCTTAAGTAGAATTTTTATTTAATATTGTTAAATGTATTTATTTATAAATAATTATAACAATAAATTATATTAATAATTCAATGTTTACGCCACTTCAGAGTTTACAGTGTTCTTTCCTCATATTAATGATAATTTCACATCTCAATGGCAATTGAAGGGTTCACAATTTGCTTTAAATCCACTAGACTACTTTAGCCTGTGACAGAGATAGTAAAAGATCGTTGCTCCCCCATTTAAGTAAATTGAGACTTAGAGAAATTTAAATGATTTTCCCATGCTCACATAGCTAGTGTAAGAGACAATATATAAACCTAATCTTTCTTACTTTAAACCTAATACTTTTATCAATATACCATACAACTCAAGTTTGAGAATTTTAGGTAACAGAACTCTTTACCATTCACTTTTGTTATACTTTACCAAAAAAAAAAAAAAATCACTTATTTTGATCCAATTCTGATTTCCATTTCTGTGATTTATTTTAAGAAGTAAAAGCTAGCATAGGGTTAGTTTGGTATTTCATCATTTAAAAATTCTAAACTGTAACTTGTAAATAAATGATGGATTTGTTAGGGAAGAAGCAGCATAGCATAGTTTTAAAATGTCTGGACTTGGAAACAAATTCAAATCCTGCTTCTGAATCATGTAGCTTCTCTGAATATGTTTCTTCTTCTGTAAAATACGAATAATCATACTGATAGAACCTAACTCATAAAGTTGTTAGGAAATCCAAATTTATATGTATATGTATACATACACATATATGTACGCACACACACATATAGACATGGACATAGATATAGATATTAGATTATTTTTAGATGTTAGGAATATTGGATTTTTTTTTTTTGCGGCGCAATGGGGGTTAAGTGACTTGCCCAGGGTCACACAGCCAGTAAGTGTCAAGCATCTGAGGCCAGATTTGAAATCAGGTACTACTGCATCCAGGGCTGGTGCTTTATCCACTGCACCATCTAGCCACCCCCAGTAATAATTGGATTTAAAAAAAAATAAAATACCATTTTGATGTACTATTGAGTTGTTTTTAATGGTTTTGTTCTATTCTAATCCAGCTTGAAGTACAATTGCTTGGTTTTGAATTAAAAACTCTATAATACTATATCCCAATAATTGGCTATACCTGGATTCATAATAAAATCAATTCTGAGTCTCTTGGAAGCATTTTGTAAATTTGACTATAGAGAAGAAACCCAAATGACCCAATATTCTACCAATTTGGTTGTTTCTTGCTGTCTATTGTAGAGCAACATGATTGAAAACCTACATTCTTCCACTTATATAAGCATTAGACACAACATTTTTAGTATCCACCATATTAAGGATTCCTGCTTCAATGTTGATAAAGAAAAGTTCATACCCAAACAAATGATCAGAATTCATCCATCCATTTCTTTGACAAATATTTCTTGATGCTTTAGTGTAAAGAAGGAAATGCATTGTCTCAAAGTCCCAGCACAGAGTAGGGACTCCAAAGCACGGCTTGTTAATATGAACGCATCCTTTATTCTGGAAGAATATGAAGGATATGGGTTAGTTCATGGTACTGGATAAGGTAAAACCTAAGGTCAAAAAGAAAAAAAAAAACTTTACAAAAGTCCAAGCTAATGTTAACATGTGATTGTCTTTCCAAGGTATCTTATTAGTCACTCTGCATTCCAAAGGAAAATGTGCTTCCAAACATCCTGAACACAGAAAGAGATTTCAACTATATGTGGCTAACGCTCCTCCAATGGGCCATTGTCAGTAAAATATGAAATTGAACACCAATGATGATGCATAATCACAGCAACATATTTTGCCAGTTGCTACAATTGTCATGGTTTTATAGTTACAAGGCCAACCAGTTGACACAATGGATTATATTAAAGAATACAAATTTTAGCATACCAGTCATTCAACTAGGCAGTATAATTAACTGTGCATCTTAATGCAAACATTTATCCATATCTTCTATGTCACAAAAATTTAGTCCTGATGCAGTAAAGCAAAACATCTAGATAGTATGCAATTAATCAATGAGGGTATCCTCCCCCACCCCCATTTTGGATATATACAGAAATTCCAAGAATGACAGAGTGTAAAGCAAAATGGCTATATAAAACATTTCTTGAAATAGTACCATCTGCAAATATGTATATGTATACACACATATGTCTATGTATACATCTATTTCTGCATTCATGCATACAAACATGGAGCAACGAGGTGGTACAGTGGATAGAGCACTAGGCTTGGAGTCAAGATGTATATTCCTGCATTCAAAGCTGGCCTCAGATACTAACTAGCTGTGTCACCCTGGGCAAGTCACTTAATCCTGCTTGCTTCAGTTCCTCATCTGTAAAATGAGCTGAAGAAGAAAATGGCAAACCAGTTCAGTATCTTTGCCAAGAAAACCCAAATGGGGTAGCAGAGTTAAACATGACTGAAACGACACAACAACAAAAATACAAATATATAAAAGCTGGAACATTTCTAACAAAGATAACCAGAAAGTACTTAACTGAAAAGTAATTCACTCATATGAATTTCATTTGAATCAAAAAGAATCCTTCTAGGTTTATAGGGATTGGTCCAATGTAATTCCCAGAGCATTGTTCATTGATTACTGTAAGTTACTATTTCTAATAGCATATATCCCAGATTCTGCTGAAATGATGCCCCCTGAAATTTGCATCTAATTTCAGCCAAGAATTGTTTGAACATTTATTCAAAGCTCCTATCCATGAGCCCCATCTGAAGTGTTTTCGTATGTTTTTAACCAGACAAAACTGATTCACACAGTAAATGAAAACAAGAACATTTAATTAAGCAGGATAGGAAATAATATAGCAAGGGGAATCTCTCCCATGTTCATAAGGGCAGAGTCTCCCACACATTTTTATTCCATTATTGAGAGAAGAAATATGCATGGCTTGGTTATCCTGTGCTCACAGAGATGTAACCACCCAGCTGGAGCACAATTCTGCTTCTAAAGCTTCTGATTTTTGCTTCCCTGTTGAAATCATAACATCATCTCTTGAGTTTCTACTTCAACTACGTTTCCATTTGATGGTTTTCCACACAGCTGCCATCGCCATCTGCTGGTTGGAAACCTCATGTGCCCTCTCAAGTTCTTCCCATTCAGCACCAGCTCCTCCAATTCCACCTTATGGGTCAGTTAGGGTAAGTTTACTCCTACCATAAAGTCAATTTATCATCACACCTCTGATAATTAACATTGGGGTTTTATATATGGTAACTGATTTGTTCTGAACTTTGTCCATGAACTTTCATTTAGACCAGGGTTGGGGGTAGGGCAGATTGGAGTTGGAGATCTTTTGCCCTATTTTCCTATAGCTCTACTCCAATTGTCTTCCCTACATTTATTAATAAAAGTTTCCCTCAGATTTGTTTCCTCATTTAGTACATTTTTATTTTTGATAGCCTGAAGTAGATTCTCATATACTACTATATCTCCAGCCCTCTACACTTCTTTTTTTTTCTTTTTTGCTTGCTTGTGTATTATTTCCTCAAATACAGCTAACATCTCATTATAATGAAATCCATAGAAACTCCAAATTGCTTACTTGAAATTTCTTATTATTTTTCAGAATCTGGTGATAAAATCGAGATATATTTCTCTCTGCTATGAATTACCACTTGAAATGGAACTCTTAGGGACCAGTAACAGAAGGAGAAGGCTGTCATATAATAACATTCTTAATCCCTTTGCCTTTTCCCCTCCTTATTTGTTCAATGTTATTTTTCATGTGTATTTCCCTTTGGTGGCTTGTTTGGAAATCTAGATGGGTCTTTCTGATGGGGGTGGTTCCTGGGTTTTTTAGATAAGAACAACTTATTGCTACTTGAAGGCAGAAATTCATATATATATATATGATATATATATATATATATATATGATAGATATATATGTGTATATATAATGCATGTCAATATGTTTTATATACAACTGAATTTTACCTGTGTACATATTGGGATATGTATGAACAATGTCTTTGTTAATACTTCTTATTGGAACCGACTCTGGCTTCTCCAGTTAAATAATCCAATGTGAAAAATATTTAAGTATTATTTGCAAGGTAATATGCTAGGGATACCAAGACAGAAGAAAACCAGAAAAACCCTGCCCATGAGGAGATTTTATTCTACTGTATTCCCAGGAGATAACAAGCTCTGGCAATGCCTACCAAAATGGAAAGACTTGAGAAACATATCTAAGAGATAGGCTGCACCTCTGCTAGATGGCACATTGGCTAGAGTATTGGACTAGACTCAAATATGGCCTTAGACAACAGGTCCCTTTTGTACTCATCAAATCAGAAAATCTATGCAAAGTGCTTGGCACACCTTAAAATGCTATGTAAATTGTTGTTGATGTTGTTGTTGTTGTAGGTGCTGTTATTATCTCTGTTTTACAGATGAGGAAACTGAGACATGTAGCTTAAGAGATTTGTCCAGGGTCACACAGTTAGTAAGTGTCTGAGGCTTAATTTGAACCCAGATCTTCCTGACTCCAGGCCTGGCATTCTGTCTACTGTACCACCTAGCTACATTTTCATCATCTTCATCATCACCATCATCATTGTTGCTATTAGTTATCACTGTTAGTAGTAGAATTATTAGTAGTAGAATTATTGTTATTGTTATTGGACCAGGCTAGCGTTGTTTGGAGACTACACATATAAACATGCATCATTTATCATGTGTTTGCGATATATAATAGAGCTCAGATATTTCTCAATGATCCTCTCTTTCTCTTGGCCTAGAATAAATAGGACAGTCAAGCAATTTTGTTAGTGTTTCAGGTATCCTGCAAATATCTGTAGTTGAGAATTCATTGAAGCCAGACAAAGAATGCCTTCTTCTATACTAGAGAAAGATGCAAGGTCTATTATCAGGAGATATTACCCAGATTCCAAACTTCAGTCAGAAGCTGTTGTATGTATTCATGGTTTATAGTATTTGACTATGCATGATTTATCAATATAACTTTGAAATTTCCAAATAGAGAACGTAGTGGCAACATAGGGCCAGGGTAGATGACACTAGTCTTACATATTCCAGAGATTTAAGCAATAAACTCCTGACTCAAATCTGAGACTAGGTTTGAAATTGTTGACATGAGTAGAGTCCATTTCTGGCCCTTGCTAACAACTTGCTGAGTGTATCTATATAATTCTGAGCATAAATTCAGCTAACAAACTGAAATATTCCCCATGTAAACTGAGATATTAATATTTATTAGCCCTCATCTTTGTTTCATGGGTTTTTGCTGACTTTCTTGTTTTGTTTTTGGGGTAGGGGAGTCTAAAGCCTCTAGCTCTGTTATTTCTATGAGATAAAGAGTTGTTCTTTATTAAAATCTCATTTCTTTATACTTAGGAAAGGCGGCTGTTTGTAATCCCCTCTTAACAATCCTGTCATACCCTCCCCATTTCACTCAAATAAACCAGCATGGTCCAAGAGCCAGCATTGCCTTTGTGCTGCAATATTGTGTAACTGAAATATTAAAGTATGGCTCGACACTAGCTTCTTACTGGATAAATGAGTCTGAGCCAAGCCATAAACTTCAGATGACTGAGCAGCTCCGTTTCCTAAAATATTTATGTCTGGCTTTAAACGTTCCATAAAAATACCAACTTTGGTTCCCTCAACTCTACTAACAATTTTAAAGGTTTGCACATCAGTGGATCTGTGGGCCTTGCAGTGAACTTTTCTTGTGTAATTAATAACCTGACTTATTTTCATCGTAGGGTCAGATACAAACCTAGAGAAAGAAGAGTGCTGCTTTTTTTAAAAAAAATTGTCTTATGAATTTGACAATCAACACACATAAACATTTTACTACAAAAAGAATAGAATAAGAAACTAGGGACTCTCCCCTACATATGGTTAGTTTTCACTTTCATACTTTTTTGGGGGTGGGGCAATGATGGTAAAATGACTTTCCCAGGGTCACACAGCTAGTAAGTGTCAAGTGTGTGAGGTCAGATTTGAATTCAGGTTGTCCTAATTTCAGGGCCCATGCTTTATCCACTGCACTACCTAGTTGCCCCAATTTTTGTACATCTCAAAATTAACATGGTATTTCTAATACTGGTCTGCTTGTCTGTGCCCCCTTATGAACTTTCCTCATTTCTGTAATGTTTTTGGTTTCTATTCTTCCATTTTTTAATACCACTATTATGCTTTTCAAATCTATCCTCTTCTCTGTCCCTCCCAACAAAAAATGTTTTCCCTTGTCACAAAGAACTAAAGATACATATACACACATCCATTCATGTACAAACACACACACATTCTACTTATTAGGTAATTCTGAATATATTTGTCTCATTCTATACCTCTAATTTATCAGCTCTCTGCCAAGAATCAGAAAATAAAAAGATCAATCTTCTGAAATCACAATTAGTCCTTGCATTGATCAGAAAGGTATTTTAACAGTTGTTTTCCTCTACAAGGTTGAAATTCTACAAATTGTCATACTATTATTTAGTTCATTCTTTTTCAGCCCATACAAGTATTCTAAGGTTTTTGAATCCTTCCCACTAACGTTTTATGGAAAAATAATATTTTATATCCATATACTATAATTTATTCAAGCATTTCTTAATTGATGGGCACTCAGGTGTTTGTTTATTCTCATTTTTTCCTAGAGTTAAAGAAAAATCCTACTATAAATGTACATATCCCCCTTTGATATCTTTCTGGTATAGGACTAAATGAACCACCATAGTATCAAAGAGTATGTATAGTTTAGTGATTTAGGAAGTATAATAGTGAAGTGCTGTCCAGAAAGGGGGGAGCAGGAGAGACATAGAACTCCAAAATGGTGCATTAATATTCTTATGTGCCCAAAACCACTTGAACAAATGTAATTTTTCTTTTAAATTGTAATGTTTGCAACTCACATACTTGTGAAGAAGAACCTAAGAGCTGTTTTTATCTCTTCTGTATTTCTCTTATTATTAATTCAGAGCTTTTGGGTTTTTTAAAAGGTTTTGCATATGTTCTTTGCCTTTTTACTTTTAAAAACAAGCATTAGCAAAACAATGAAAGGCAAAACGTAGTCCCTGATTTCATGGCCTCCAGTCTAATGGAAAACACTATGAACAAACAACTTTGTAAAAACAAGATGTATTCTTGAATAGTGGAGAGAATCAATAGAGGGAAGTCAAGAAAAGCTTCTTGTACTAAGTGTGATTTTAGCTGAGACTTGAAGGAAGACAAAGGAACCAGTGAATCCAGGAGATTAAGATAAAGAAGGAGTGCACTCTAGGCATGAGGGACAGCCAGCGAAAATGGTGAAAACAGAGAACTGGAGTATTTTGTTCCAGGAACAGTAAGGAAGGGAGTGTCACTGTAGAACACAAGGCAAGGGTCTGCAAGGTGTAACAAAACTGAAAAAGTGTGGGAAAGATAATGGAGTGCTTTTGAACACTAAGCAGAAGATGTTAGATTTGTTCTTGAAGTTGATAGAGAACCACTGGGGTGATATGGCCACACCTGCTCCTTAGGAAGCTC
This sequence comes from Dromiciops gliroides, assembly GCF_019393635.1. Taxonomy (NCBI): domain Eukaryota; kingdom Metazoa; phylum Chordata; class Mammalia; order Microbiotheria; family Microbiotheriidae; genus Dromiciops; species Dromiciops gliroides. The sequence continues at coordinate 27,891,714 of NC_057863.1, forward strand.
ACTAATGTGTTGTTTGAAAATATATGGGGGGGGGGGCGGCTAGGTGGCACAGTGGATAAAGCACCAGTCCTGGATTCAGGAGTACCTCAGTTCAAATCCGGCCTCAGACACTTGACACTTACTAGCTGTGTGACCCTGGGCAAGTCGCTTAACCCCCATTGCCCTAAAAAACACACACACACACACACAAAAAAAAAAAAAACCCATAAAAAAAACCAAAAAGAAAATATATGGGGGGAAAGGAGAGGTAGAATGGAGTGAATTATATCATATGAAGAGGTGAAAAAAAACCTATTACAATAGAGGGAAAGAAAGGAGGGGTGAGCATTGTTTCAACCCTACTCTCATTAGATTTGATTCAAAGAGGGAATAACATATACGTTCATTGGGATAAAAAAAAAAACAGTTCATTCTTTAGGGAAGCAAAAGGCGAAGGGAAAGGGGGAGACTGATAGAAGGGAGGACAAAAGCAAGGGAGAAAAGGGTAAAGAAAAGAGAGGGGGTGATAAAAAGAGAGTGCAGATTGGGGGAGGCAGGGATAAGAAGTAAAACATCAGTGAGGAGGAATAGGGTGAAAGAAGGGGGAAAAAGTACAAAGGGGGAGCATAGAATGGAGGGGAATAGACAGTAATAATAACTGTGAATGTGAATGGGATGAACTCTGCTATAAAACGGAAGCGAATTGCAGAGTGGATTAAAAAACAGAATCCTACAATATGCTGTTTAAAAGAAACACATTTGAAGCAGAGAGATACACACAGAGTAAAGGCAAAAGGCAGGAGCAGAATATATTATGCTTCAGCTAAAGTAAAAAAAGCAGGGGTAGCAATCCTTATCTCAGACAAAGTGCAGACAAAAATAGATCTCATTAAAAGAGATAAGGAAGGAAACTACATCTTGCTAAAAGGTACTACTGATAATGAAGTAATATCAATATTAAATGTGTATGTGCCAAGTGGTATAGCATCCAAATTCTTAAAGGAGACGTTAAATGAGTTACAAGAGGAATTAGACAGTAATACTATACTGGGGGGAATCTGAATCTCCCCCTCTCATAATTAGATAAATCTAGTCAAAAAATAAATAAGAAAGAAGTGAAAGAGGTGCATAGATTACTAGAAAAGTTAGACATGATAGGTGTCTGGAGAAAATTGAATGGGGATAGAAAGGAATATACCTTTTTCTCAGCAGTACATGGCACATTTTCAAAAATTGACCATGTAATAGGGCACAAAGACATCATAGTCAAATGTAGAAAGGCAGAAATAGTAAATGCATCCTTTTCAGATGATGATGCAATAAAAATTACATGTAAGAAAGCGCCAGGGAAAAGTAGAATGAAAATCAATTGGAAACTAAATAATTTCATTCTAAAGAATGAATGGGCCGAACAACAAAACATTGAAACAATCAATAACTATATCCAAGAGAGTGACAATAATGAGAAAACATACCAAAATCTATGGGATACAGCCAAAGCAGTGCTTAGGGGAAAAATTATAGCTCTAAATGCTTACATGATTAAAAAAGAGAAAGAGGAGATTAATGAATTGGGCATGCAACTTAAAAAGCTAAAAAAGAACAAATTAGAAATTCCCAATTAGATACTAAACTAGAGATCCTGAAAATTAAAGAAGAAATTAATAAGATTGAAAGCAAAAAAACCCTATAGAATTAATCAATAAAACTAAAAGCTGGTTTTATGAAGAAAACAATAAAATAAATAAAGTATTGGTTAATTTGACTAAAAAAAGAAAGAAGAAAACCAAATTACCAGTATCAAAAATGAAAAGGATGATGTTACCACCAATGAAGTGGAAATTAAGTCAATAATTAGGAATTATTTTGCCCACCTGTATGCCAATAAATTTGACAATCTAAAAGAAATAGATGAATATTTACAAAAATACGAACTGCCCAGGTTAACTGAAGAGGAAATAAAATCATTAAATAAATCCATATTAGAAAAAGAAATTGAATAAGCCATTAATGAACTCCCTAAGAAAAAATACCCAGGGCCAGATGGGTTTACAGGTGAATTTTACCAAACATTTAAAGAACAATTAATTCCAATATTATATAAATTTTTTGGAAAAATAGGTGAAGAAGGAGTTCTACCAAATTCATTTTAAGACACAAATATGGTGGTGATACCAAAACCAGGCAAAGCAAAAACAGGGAAAGAAAATTATAGACCAATATCCCTAATGAATATTGATTCTAAAATCTTAAATAAGATATTAGGAAGGAGATTATAGCAAGTGGTTACCAGGATAATACACTATGACAAGGTGGGATTTATACCAGGAATGCAGGGCTGGTTCAACATTAGGAAAACTGTTAACATAATCAACCACATCAATAAGAAAACCAACCAAAATCATATGATTATCTCAATAGATGCAGAGAAAGCTTTTGACAAAATACAGCACCCATTCCTAATAAAAACACTAGATAGTTCGGGAATAGGTGGAGCTTTCCTTAAAATAATAAACAGTATCTACCTAAAACCATCAGAAAAGATTATGCGATGGAGATAAACTAGAGGCCTTCACAATAAGGTCAGGGGTGAAAGAGGGATGTCCATTATCACCCCTATTATTTAATATTGTACTATAAATGTTAGCTTTAGCAATCAGAGAAGAGAATTAAAGGAATTAGAATAGGCAAGGAGGAAACAATACTATCACTCTTGGCAGATGATATGATGGTATTCTTAAAGAATCCTAGAGAATCAACTCAAAAATTACTTGAAACAATTAACAACTTTAGCAAAGTAGCAGGATGTAAAATCAATCCACATAAATAATCAGCATTTCTATACATGACCAAAAAAGTCCAGCAGCAAGAGATAAAAAGAGAAATTCCATTTAAAGTAATGGTAGATAATATAAAATACTTGGGAGTCTACTTTCCAAGCCAAACCCAGGAACTCTATGAACACAACTACCAAACACTCTTCACACAAATCAAATCAGATCTAAATAATTGGAAAGATATCAATTGCTCATGGATAGGCAGAGCTAATATAATAAAAATGACAATACTACCTAAATTAATTTACTTATTCAGTGCCATACCAATCAGACTACCTAAAAATTATTTTATAGAGCTAGAAAAAATAATACAAAATTCATTTGGAAAAACAAAAAGACAAGAATATCAAGGGAAATAATGAAAAAAATGCACAAGAAGGTGGGTTACCGGTACCAAACCTAGAGCTTCACTATAAAGTGGCAGTCATCAAAACTATCTGGATAGAGTGGAGGATCAATGGAATAGGCTAGGCACAGGAGACACAGTAATAAATGATAGTAGTAATGTAGTGTTTGATAAACCCAAAGACTCCAGCTTCTGGGATAAGAAAATCAGTATTTGACAAAAACTGCTAGGAAAAGTGGAAGATAGTATGGCAGAAATTACGCATAGACCAACATCTTACAACTTATACTAAAGTAAGGTCAACATGGATACATGATTTAGACATAAGAGGTGATACCATAGGTAAATTAGGAGAGAAAGAAATAGTCTGCCTTTCAGATCTTTGGAAAGGAAAACAGTTTATGACCAAACAAGAGATAGACAATATTATAAAATACAAAATGGATGATTTTGATTACATTAAATTAAAAAAAAATTGTACAAACAGAAACAATGCATCCAAAATTAGAAGGGTGGCAGAAAGCTGGGAAACAATTTTTAAGGCCAGTACTCTTGATAAAGGTCTCATTTCTAAAATCTATAGGGAATTAAATCAAATTTATAAGAATCTGAGTCATTCCCCAATTGAGAAATGGTCAAAGGATATGAACAGGCAGTTTTCTGATGAAGAAACCAAAGCTATCTATTCCCATATGAAAAAATGCTCTAAATCTCTAATGATTAGAGAGACGAAAATTAAAACAACTCTGAGGTACCACCTGATACCTATCAGATTGGCTAAAATTACAAAAAAGGAAAATAATAAATGTTGGAGAAGCTGTGGAAAAATTTGAACACTAATGCATTGTTGGTGGAGCTGTGAACTGATCCAACCATTCTGGAGAGCAATTTGGAATTATGCCTAAAGGGCTATAAAGCTGTGCATACCCTTTGACCCAGCAATACCACTTTTGGCTCTTTTTCCCAAAGAGATCATGGAAAGGGGAGAGGCACCCACATGTACAAAAATATTTATAACTCCTCTGTACGTGGTGGCAAGGAATTGGAAGTTATGGGGATGTCCATCAATTGTGGAATGGCTGGACAAGTTGTGGTATATGAATGCAATGGAATACTATTGTGCTGTAAGAAATGATGAGCAGGAGGAGTTCAGAGAAACCTGGAGGGTCTTACGTGGGCTGATGATGAGTGAGATGAGCAGAACCAGAAGAACATTGTATACAGCATCATCAACATTGTGTGTTGATCTACTGTAATGGACTATATTCTTCTCACCAATGCAATGGTACAGAATGGTTCCAGGGAACTCATGATAGAAGAGGATCTCCAAATCCAGGAAAAAAAAACTGTGGAGTATAGATGCTGAATCAACCATACTATTTCTTTTGTTTCTGGTGCTGTTGTTTTTCTATTTTGCGGTTTTTCGCCATTGCTCTGATTTTTCTCTTATAACATGACTAATGCAGAAATATGTTTAATGTTATTATGTATGTATGTGTATATATATGAAAAACATATATATATATATAAATGTTATTTCCAAAAAAGATAAATATTTCCAAAAAGATAAATAGTCAAGGAATATCAACAAAGAAAGATTGTTTTCAAAAGAAGAAAGGCAAAAAACACATGCCAAAATATAAGGTCGGAATAACTGAATTTATATATATATATAAATTTTTCTCCCTCCCTCCCCTCCCTCCCCCCTCCCCTAGACAGCAAATCTGCTGTCTAGGGGAGGGGGGAGGGAGGGGAGGGAGGGGAGGGAGGGAGAAAAATCTGAAATTGGAAAGCTTGGATAAACAAAAGTTGAGAACTATCTTTACATGTAACAGGAAAAAAAGAAAATTCTTTATTAAAAAAATAAAAAGAAAATATATGTGGGCCCATTCTCTAGAGAATGTAAATAAAGACCTTTGATTTAAAAAAAGAAAATATATGGGGCTGCCTATCTCTATTCTAGTTTTTGGGGAACTTAGCTGGGGTTTCTAATATATCCCTACTTATAAATTAGAGGATGTAACACCAGTCTTTGGCATTATGCATTTATTAAAGCATATTATATGTTGTTAAAGAGAAAGCACATGACTCCAAAGGATAGAGAGGGAACAAGGGGGCCACATGGCTGTCTCCTCCAGCATCCAAGACAAGAGAGAGCATGAGAAAGCATAAGTTCCCTGCAGTCCAGAGGAGAGGGTGACCCTTACACACTACTCAAAGCTAATTGGCTAGCATCATTCAAATCTATTCATTTACTGGACTTGACGGTGGTCCATAATAAAATGATCAGTAGGTGCTGAGATTAGAGTCCAGAGGACAGACCCTCTGAAGGGAAATGCTTTCAGGTAGGTGTGGTTTTAATCCCTATTGTGTCTCCAACTTTACTGACTCTGGGCTGGCTCTGGAATATATCAGGCAAGGCTCCAGATAAGGGTCTCTAGAACCCCCAAAACCCATTGGTTTTTTAAACACTTCCTAAGTATATATGATCTGGATCAAAGATAGACAAACTATAGCTCATAAGCTAGGAATGATTTTTTACATTTTTAAAGTATGATAAAACTTTAAAATGTTAAAAAAAATTCTTAGCTCTCAGATTAATGAGTAAGCCCTAGCTGGATTTGACCCTCAGACCACAGGTTGCCAAATGCTGATCTAAATATAAAAGGTATATCATAAATGCATTAGAGGAGCACGGGCAGACATTATTTCACAACTGTGGATAGGAGATACCTCCTTGACCAAAGAAGGGCTACAAAGTAATCTGAAATATAACATTGATGGTTTTTATTTCCTATAACCAAAAGGCTTTGCACAAACAAAACCAATGCATTTAGGATTAGAAAGAAGTTATCTATAAAAAAATTTATGACATCTCTGATAAAAGTAAGATTTTTAAGATACTCAGAAAAAAAATGTTATTTCCAAAAAATATAAATTGTCAAGGGATATCAACAAAGATTGTTTTCAAAAGAAGAAAGGCGAAAAACACATGCCTAAAAAAATAAGGTCTGAATAACTGAATTACATTATAATTGTGCATTTCAAGTGTTTTCCTTGTAAATAACATATTAATTGATTTTTCTTTCTTTTCCAATATGTTACCCTTTTCTATTTTAACAGTGAAATCATTTCATTTTTTTCCACTTAAATTAATGGATATTTATTTCCAATATACTTTTTCTTGTTCTACTCTCACCCCAACTAAATTTTATAAAGAAAAGTATAAGGAGAAGAAATGTGGTGGTTGCTAATCTAAAATTGTAGTCATCTTCCCCTTCTCTATTTTCTAAGCCCGAACTGAACATCTGGTTCTTTCTCTTTATTTATTTTAGTTTCTTTTAAGATCAACACCTCTAAATACACTTGATTTGTTTGAGACTAATCCTTCTTTGACTTTTCTGTCCCTCTCTTAGCTTCTGTTCAATTTTCCTGTTTCTACACATATATACATCAAACTTTGTGAGTGTATGGATTTATGTTCAACCTTCCAATTTAAATATGAATAAATGGAAAATCTTACCCATGAAACTCTACTTGTAGTTGATGTGGGATTATTTGTTTCTTGCTTTACCTCTTGGGCTTCTTGCAACCAATGTATTTAGTAGTAGCATTATTGTTGTTGTTGTTGTTATTCTTTTATTATTACTGTTGTTGTTGTTACTGTTCTTATTATACTTACTTGGTAGGAAGCTAGGTCACAGTGTGAACATGGAGTCAGTAAGACTCATCTTCCTAAATTCAAATTTGGCCTCAGATACTTACTAAATTTGTGTCCCTGTCAAGTCATTTAACCCTGCTTGCCTTAGTTCTTCATCTGTAAAGTAAGCTGGAGAAGGAAATGGCAAATCATTCCATTATCTCTGCCAAGAAAACCCCAAATGGGGTCATGAAGCATCAGACATGACGGAAATGACTGAACAACCACAGAATTAACTTATTTGTTTACTTTCGTTATTTTCTTCTATTTATCCATATCTAGAATGCTGTGCTTAGACCTGTTGGATGGGATGGCTGGTTTTGTTTGGTCCTGCCCCCTCTATTGTCAGAATACTATGCATGATATTGATCTGTAGGTGATGGTATGAGCTTCACTATCCTCTGCTGAAATTCTTGGATTTTGCTTTATTTAATCCACTGAAGGTTCAGGCCTAATCCAGATTTTCTCATCTCCTTGAATTCCCTGTTGGGAATTGGTTCAGTTTTTGTCTGTGACTCATAAAGACCCTGGAGGATTAACGAAGATCATGATGGTCTCAGGAATCCTGAATGGTCCCTCTGGAGTCAGGTGCTAAGTAATCAGTTAATTATCATTCATTAAGTGCCTATTACGTTCGAGGCATCTCCTACATTTTCCTTTTCCTGCTGCAGGTTCCAGTGCTCCAGGGAGCACACATTTGTTTTCTGTCTCTTTGTGCAGTGATTTGTGGAGGCTGGTTCTATCACCCACTTTTGTTTAGACAGGACAGGGCAGGGATCTGGCTTTAGATCTCTGATTATTAGAGCTCATGCTGCCTTATAATCACTCTTTTCATAGAACTGCTTAGCTTTAGGTACATTTTCAGAACTCACATTGGCTTCCCTGGTGCATCTCGTCTCCAATCTCTACCATCACCTGGCTGATTTATAAGAGTTCAAACTGCTTTTCCTGTAATGAAACCATACTCAGCCTCCATCAGCTTCCACATTTATCTGAGCTCATGCTGACTTCCCAGATGTGACAGTCTCCCAGGCTTCATCTGCTTCTGTTTGTTTTTTTTTTCTGAAGTCCCAAATGGGATGGAACAGCTTTTTTATTATTGTTCCTTTATGGTTGTCTTTATTATTTACCTTCTTGGAACCCATTTTAGATGTTCCTAGACATTATTTGAGAAATCTGGCATTTTCTATAAAATTTCACATTCATCTTAATTAAAATTCCCACCAACTTTAAAGATTTCAACCTTAGTTGCATGTCCTATCAGTAGAACATAAGTTCTTTGAGGGAAGATACTCCTTTGGAGGGGTGGGCACAGTATCTGCAAATAGTAACATATAGTAGGGACATAATATTTTTTGAATAAATAGCACAATAACCATCAAATGACCCAATTTTCATTTCTGCTGGTTTCTCTGGAAGGATTAAAGAATGGTGTAGCCAATCAGATTTTTGATACAGTGACATGAACTGCCTATTAAAAGAAATAATGGTAGTGAGTTTGTCATTTTATAAATTGGTCATTATTTGTTCAGTAGGCATAATCTGAGTCTCCTTACTCCAATTAATTTGATGTACTTGATTATTGCTTAACTTTCGTCAATTTGATTTATTATAAAACACTTTATAATTTTAATATCAAATTAGTAAAAAAAAGTAACAATAGTATGTACTCTGTTGCCTGTACAACATTTAGAATATTGTGCTCATTTCTGAATGCTACATTTTGTAAGATATTAATAAGAGAAAGGAGAAGCACCAAATGGTCAATAGAGAGCACACCTCAGAGGCAGGAAGATTTGACTTCTACTCCTGCCTCTGATAAATACTACCTATGTGACCCTGGGGATGTTGCTTAGCATTTCAGTGCCTTCGGCAATATTTTTGTTTTAAGATTAAGCTTTGCAAAGAAGGTGCTAACTTGCTTTGATAAAGGAAGTTTCTCAGCAAGGATTTTCCTATCCCCCTGAAATCACAGGCCCTATCCCAGCATTTATTAATAAATTAGAGTGCAATAAATTTACATATTAATTGCATACTAATACATTTTCTTGGCAGACACTTTATATAATTTTAAATATAAAAATTCACTTGGAACAAACAAAAACATCTAGAAGTTCGAGGAAAATAATCAGGAAAAGTAAAAATTAAAAGTGCATAATATTTTCTGACCTCAGAATTTTGTGAAACAGTAATCACCTTGATTACTTTGTATTGTTTCAAAGAAAAGAAAAGATCAGTAGAACTGAATAAACAAAAAAAAAGAAATAATCAAAAGTAGTAGCCAGAAATTAATATATACCCAACTAACAAAATGTTGGGAAATACTCTTTTTTTTTAAGTACTTCTGGGAAGGGGCAGCTAGGTGGCACAGTGGATAAATTACTGGCCTTGGATTCAGTAGGACCTGAGTTCAAACCCAGCCTCAGACACTTGACACTTACTATCTGTGTGACCCTGGGCAAGTCACTTAACCCCAATTGCCTCACAAAAAAAAAAAATTACTTCTGGGAAAACCACAAAGTAGATTGGCAGAAATTGGGGTTATAGCAGCACTTATACCATGACTGGCTTAAAATGACTTTCTAACCTAAATATAAAATGTTGTGTCACTTAAAAATATTGAGTAGAACAAGATCAGATACATTTCACAAATATGACTGTGAGGAGAATTTATACAAAACAATGGATATAGGATATCATAAAAGGTAAAATAATTTAAATAAAATAACATGGCTATAAGAAAAAAACAATAAATTCAGAAAATACTTATGTTAGCATCACAATCTGCATCTCATTTCTACGGTGTATATGGAACTAAACAGATAGTCTAATAATAATATGAATATTTTTTCCAAAAATATTGCAAATAACAAATAAAATCATGAAAGCTTGTTATTAATCACTAACAGTAAAAGAAAAGCAAGTTAATGCAATCCTGCATTTTCATTCCATATCATAAATGGGCATATATAATACATAACAGGTAACTGTTAATGTTGGAGTGATTGAAGGAAGAGTCACAGATTTAGTGCCTGGAACATAGGAAGTCCTTAAGAAATGCTTGTTTTCTGACTTACTGATAAATACATGACTTCTCAAATTAATTAGTCTGATCATTCTGGGTATCAACATTGAATTATATAATCAAAATAATTAAAATATCCATAGCATTTATCCTAGTGCTTCCAATATTGAGTTAATGTCTTCAAGAAAGTCTAAAGTAGAAACAAATGTCCACTATATACCAAAATATTCAAAGAAGCAAATGTGGTCTCTGTAAATTCAGAAATAACCCAATGGCAGCAATGCAATATAATATTATTGTGCAGCAAGAAATGATAAGTATGGTTAATTTTGAAAAACATGGAAAGATGTCTGGTATCAGATAAACTGATACCAAGAGAGATATGCATAACTAAATAAACAATATACATAATGACCAAAGGACATAAGTTATAAGATCACTAAAAGTAACTTAAACTCTGAATAACTTAAAAACCAATGAAGTTCCTAGAGTCTATGTAATAAAGCAAACTACTCTCCTCACAGCATATATGTGAGTCACTAAGATAAAACATTGTTTATATTTTATTATAATTTCATCAGATGTTACTGGTTAATTGATATTCTTTGCTCCAAGGGAGCTTTAGGTCTTGGGGGATGAAGAGGATCCCAGAAACGACTGTGATGTCTAGACTAAATAACAATGAAATTTTGAACTTTGACATAAATAAGGAAAAACAGAGATAGGGTCAGAAACCAAAGACAGAGATGGAGAAGCACACAAAGTTTGGACGGATAGAAAGAGATAGCTAGAATTGTTTATATTCAGAGGAAGGGAACTAAATAAAATATGATATTAAAGGGAAGTTGTGGCTTGTGAAACATTTAAAAGAAAGGGGAATACTTATCTTAAAGAATAAATTATCTGTGGGGCAGCTAGGCGGCACAGTGGATAGAGCACTGGCCCTGGATTCAGGAAGACCTGAGTTCAAATTTGACCTCAGACACTTAACACTTACTAGCTGTGTGACCCTGGGCAAGTCACTTAACCCCAATTGCCCCGCCCCCCAAAAATTATCTGGGGGCAGGGCAGGAGAAAGATCTTCAGATATCTGAAAGATTGTCATATGAAACTTTCCAAGGCAGTTGTCATTTAAAACCTGTGTACCTTTCTCACTTGACCTAACTGGATTTATCTATAAAAATATAGGATTGAAATAAGAGGAATCTAAATTCCCTTACAGATGCAAATCAATGCAAGTATGATCCAATGATTTATTTTTCTCTGTATATTACCTGGCATAGAGTAAGTACATAATAATGTTCTATCAACTCTCTCTATATCCATCCATACATCCATGTATCTCTCTGACTCTATCCTACCACAGACACTTGGGCTAGCATCAGCATTCCTCCAGTGTCTTGCTGCTGCCCAACAGTAGCACTCAAAATGCTCCAGGTTTGGGGCAGCTAGGTGGCATAGTAGATAGAGCACTGGCCTTGGATTCAGGAGGACCTGAGTTCAAATCCAGCCTCAGACACTTTATACTTACTAGCTGTGTGACCCTGGGCAAGTGACTTAACCCCAATTGCCTCACCGAAAAGAAAAAACAAAACAAAACAAAACAAAAAAGAATAAAATGCTCCAGGTTTGAGTGAAAGCATAATTACATTTGTATCTGCTGCTAGCATCTACCACAGTGTTCTGAATACAGTTGGAGATCAAGTCATTTTTATTATATTGATTTGTTGTTTAATGAATCCCGCCCCCCCCCCCAAAAAAAGAATGCTGAAATAAATCTCTTCCCTTATGAGGTAATGAGTTCTACCTTCCATAGTAGGGAGAATCCATACTGTAAATGGATGATGAAACTAATGAGAGTAAAAGATTCTCTGATTCTATCATCTATGTTATTATTATTAAAATCATAATCATTGTCACTAATATAATAATATAACACATTGTACTTTCTGGTTTGCAAAAGTAAATAGTTTCCTCAATGATGCAAGCATTAGTCTAGATAACCTCTCATACCACTTCAGAAGCTGAAATTATGTAATGAATACCTCCCATCTACATGAAATTTTATACTTTTTAAAGTGCTTTCAAACCCATTATTTCTCATATTCACAAGAACTTTATGAGGTAGGGAGAAAGGAACAGATCATGGCATCTTTTTTAGAGCTAGACAAAAAAATTAGGGGTTTTCAAGTCCAATTTTCATTTTGCAGATTAGGAAATTAAGTCCCCCAAAAGATTATGTGAGTTGCCCAGGGTCACATAGCCTCATCCAAATCAGGATTTGAACCCAGGTCATCTTGATTCATAGTTCTGCTCTCTGAACCTGACCCTGTACCCTAGCTACCACTCCAACAATGTTTACTGAGTGAATTATAATGCCACTGAAAAGGCATTCTATTACACTTCTTACACTACTTAGTCAGATAAAGTGTGAAATATATTTGTCCCCACTTAAGATATGCTTGCCTCCATAAATTATTTATTAGACAGCTTTCAGTTATGCCTACATGATTCCTTCATAAAGCTGGGAGTGACTTTCCACTAAACCTATAAAATATGCATCAACAACAACATTAATTTAAAAAGGGAAAAATTATCTAGAAGAAGCAAGTTTCCTAAGTCACAGACCATTAATTTATAAGTGTCTTTGTTTAAGATTAATTTTCTTTTTAATAATTCACTAGAGATGAAAGGGCATGATTATTATTAAACGGGCCCTGAAATTCCTAAAGTCTGCAAAACGTGTTTGCTACTGATGGCGTAGCCTACTACAGCAATATCGAGACCTCTTCAGGAAAGCACCAATATATAAATTCATTTATTCATGTCTTTGTGGGTCACTGGAGTGGAATGAAGGAAATAGAGGCTATACAGTTTTCAAATATCCCTATGTTATATATGCTTCCTCTACTTTCTACAGTAAAAACTGAATTTGGTCCCTTGTTTGAGTCTTTTAAAAAAAATTATCCTAGAAATCTTGTTGTTGCTGCTGTTCAGTCATGTCTGACTCTTTGTGAATCTATTTGTTTTTGTTTGTTTGCTTTTTGGCAAAGATACTGGACTCATTTTCTATTTCCTTCTTCAGCTCACTTTACGGATGAGGAAAGTGAGGCAAACAGGGTTAAGTGACTTGCTCAAGGTCATGCAGCAATTTAGTGTCTGAGATGAGATTTGATCTCAGGAAAGTGAATCTTCTTGAATCAAGGACCAGCACTATATCTTCCTTGCCACATACTTAGACATCTATTTTTTCTGCACTATCTCTGCTCTCTCACATCTATCTCTATAAGAGTTGGCGAGTTAATGCCTTAGTTAAATTTCTGATCTTAAAAGCATTGTTCTAAAAAAGTAAGTTCATAGCACAGAATCATAGAATTGAAGATTCAGAGTTAGAAAGGACCTTAGTGGTCCTTGAGTTCCTCCCTCCATCATTTTTAGACCAAGATATGGAAAGGTAGCCACCTTAAGTAGATTCACCAGGGTTGCCTGACTCATAAATGTCAGAGGTGGGATTTGAACCCAGTTCTTCCTGGCTACAAGTCCAGAGAACTTAAAGCACAATGCATAATTCCTTTCTCTATAGAGAAACATAGTAGTTTTTATGAATGTGGCAGGTTTTCTCTCTCTTTTTTTAAGAAGACTATTTTTAAATGTAGTTTCTTCAACTTTTGTTTTGTTTTTTCAGTCATTTTTAAGTAATGTCCAACTCTTCAAGACCCCATTTGGAATTTTCTTGCAAAGATACTGAAGTTGTTTGTGCATTTCCGTCTCCAGCTCATTTTAGAGATGAGGAAACTGAGGCATAAACGATTAAGTGACTTGCCCAGTATCACACAGTTATTAAGTGTCTGGGGCTGGATTTGAACCCATAAATATGAATCTTCCTAACTCTATGCCAGGCACACTATTCACTGTGCCATCTATCTGCCCAGGTAACAGGTTCTTTAGAGAGGTTATGGGTAGTTTCCCTGTTCTCATTACTCCACATTTCAAGGTATTTTGAATTGGCCCTTCCCATACAAACATCCTAGATTCTGCTGCTAAGAAATCACAGGAAACCCCCATTAGACAGTATGAATAATTTATTTTATACACCATGGTGTCAAGGATAGATAGATAGGCAGACAAAGATGATAGATGGATAGACAGATAGATGATAGAAAGATAGATAGATAGATAGATAGAAAGATAGATAGATGATAGATATCTAGACAGATTGATGATAGATGGACAGATTGAAGATAGATGATAGATGATGGATAGATAGATAGATTAGTAGATAGACAGATAAATGATAGATATATAGACAGATAAAGAGATGATATATAGACAGATAAAGAGATGATAGATAGATAGATAGATAGATAGATAGATAGATAGATAGACAGACAGACAGACAGACAGACAAATAGATAGATAGATAGATAGATAGATAGATAGATAGATAGATAGATAGATAGATAGATAGATAGATCGATCGATCACCACCCAGACTTCATCTGACTACTTGTACAAAGTAAACCTTCTCATGCTCAGGGACAGAAGGTTGTCAGCATATCTCACCTCTAGTCCTGGCTTCCAAACCAGGCAATCCAGAGAAATTTCTGCCTCCCAGCAATACTTTACATTGAGAATCCAGTGCTGCTGGATGTCTGAGTACGGTTTCTGAATGCAGACTGAGGTGTGTAAGGAGTTTGGAAGCTGTATGGGATCTGCAAACCAGCAAGGAACAAGATGGATGCAATGTGCTGGTACAACATCAGTATGTTGTCTGCTAGTAAAGTGATGGAACACCCATCCTTATAAGCAAGTAGCTAGCAGGACAATGTATTAAAATGAACCTCAGTAAATAAACAGAAGGGATTTTGTCTATGAGAGGGAAAGCTTTATTTATGGAAACTCTAAAGCACACGGACATCCACAAGCATGTGTTGCAAAGTACAGGATTCAAATCCATCTAAAATAGCTTCTATAAATGGAAGATCTAACTCTTTTCAAAGGAATCCTAAAGATTGAAGTGCTAAATGGCATACTAGTTAAAGTGTTAGAAATGGAATCAGGAGGACCTGAGTTCAAATCCTGACTCAGATTTTAGCGCTATGACACTGAGAAAAAAAAAATCTCTTCCAACCTTAGTTCTCTTATGTGTAAAGTGGGGATAGTAATAAAACCTATCTCACCTGGTTATTGTGAGAATCCAATAAAAGAAAACATGTAGAGCATTTTGCAAACCTTAATTGTCATGTAATTGCTAGTTATTAGCTCTTCCTAGCATAATGGGAAATAGGATAGAATTAGATTATAAAATCAAAACTTTTCCTGTAGTCTACTAGCTATATATTGCAATTTAACATGAGGTCACAGGGGCTCCTATACCTAAACTATGTTGAGCAATAGGAAGGGTTACAGGGAAAGATGTTGATTCTTCCTAATCCTTTTCACTAAATGAAGAGAACTCTGGCCTGCCTCTTCCATCCTTTCTTTGCATTAGTGTTTTTGCATAGTCCAGTTATAAAAATGGCCTCCTTGTTGTTAGTCTATAATCTGTTCTATAGCTTTCTCCTTATCAAGATGATACTTTCTGCATTTCAAACCTTACTCCACATTTGAGGATCAGGAAAAATGCTGCCTTTTTAATTAACATGTCAGCTTTCAAGGAAGTCTAGCACAAGTGACAACGAAAAACTACCTTTGGAATTCAGTCACAAGAATAATTATTACCCCATTTTCCAAAATCTGTCCTAATGACAGGAAATAATTGCGATGCCACTTTCCAAATCAGTTGTCAATTAATAATAGTTGACAATTATAGTATTGCCAAAGATAGCTAAGTATATATTAACATTGATAGATTTTTTAAAAAGCCAATTCTACCTAAAAATGTCTACCTAAGCTTTATCTCTAAAAGAATTTATCCAGAAAGTGGGAAGAGTAAAACCGTTTACAATTTATGGTGAAATTTATGACCCAGAAGTAAATTAGCTTTTCCATTTGTCTTTTCTCTACCTGCTTCCTCTCCCCTTTGTAAGTCCATGAAAGTATGATGTCATTCTTTGACTTTGGTCTTCCTTGAATTGGTCTTCAAGGAAAAGTGACCTTACTACAGTATCACTTGGAAGAGTAGCCTATGTGAGAAATATTCCATCATCCCAGAAAACTTCAAAAACCTTTCAGAAACTGGCCCCTTCCTACCTTTCTACTCTTCAGGCATTTCACTTTCCTCTGTTCTTTCTGTTATCCTCTCACACTGGGCTTCTTACTCCTGCTTGCACACTTCATCTTACAAATCATCTGCATATCTACTATCACTTAGCTATAATTCCCTCTTTCCTTTACCTTCTCATAGCTTCCTCTTGGCTTCCTTCAGTTATCAGCTACAATACCATCTCCTTTAAGAAACTTTTCCATATCCCCATTAATGCCAGCCATCCAGACAAAACTCTTGTTTTTCAGGGTATTGTCTTCCTCATTTAAGTGTTTTTTTTTGAAAGACAGTTATGTGTTGTTGTTGTTGTTGTTTTTCCTTTCTTTGAACCCCCAATTCTTAACCCAGTGCCTGTCACAGTGTCAATGAGTCAGT
This sequence comes from Dromiciops gliroides, assembly GCF_019393635.1. Taxonomy (NCBI): domain Eukaryota; kingdom Metazoa; phylum Chordata; class Mammalia; order Microbiotheria; family Microbiotheriidae; genus Dromiciops; species Dromiciops gliroides. Next base: position 27,908,181 of record NC_057863.1, read on the forward strand.
TAGCTAATATTTTAAGTGCCCACTGTTTGCTAGGTACTTAAGTATTAAGGATGTGAAGAGGCAAAAATAAGTCACTGCTCTCAAGGAGTTTACAATCTAATATGGAATAAAATATGCAAATAGCTAGGTACAAATATGAGAGAGTGATATAGCAGATATACATGTGCAAATACATATATATGTCATATGTATATTTGTATGATATGTAGATGTATGTATAAACATATTACATAAAACACATATATGTATGTTTGTGTATGTATATAATCAGGACTGATCTCTGAGAAAAAGTACAAAGATAAAGGATGGGAAAGACTTATTGAAGAAAGTGAGACTATAGCCTAGACTTAAAGACAACCAAGAAAACTAAGAGGCAGAAATCATGATGGAGAATATTCTGGACATAGGCAAGAGCTAGTGAAAACACAGCCTCAAAAAAATAGATTGTTTTGTGTGAGAAAAAGCAATAAGTGCAATATCATCAGATCATGGAGTACATGAAGGGGAATACGATATAAGAAAACCAGAAAGATAGGAAGGAATAAAATTATTTAAGGGCTTTGAGAAACAAACAGAAAATTTTATATTTGATCTTATTGATAAAAAGGAGTCACTGGAGATTACTGAATGAGGGGTGGTAATATGTTTAGACCTGCATTTTAGGAAGATTAATTTGACAACTGAGTAGTGAGTGGATTGAAGTGATGAGAGACTTGAGGCAGGGCCACCAATCAGCCTTCCTATCACAGTAATGAGGTGCTAAGGGACTCAACCACAGTATTGGAAGTGTCAGAGGAAAGAAGGGGGCTCATGTGAAAGATGTTACAAAGGTAGAAATAATAGGACTTGGTCACTGATTCCATATGGTGGGTGCATGAAAAAAATGACACTTAGGTTACGAGCCTGTGTAACTGGGAGAAAGCTATTACCCTCATATATAATAAGGAAATTAGGAAGAGGGGAGGGTTTGGATTGAAAGATAATAAGTTCATTTTGGATATGTAAGTTAAATTATTACAGGAAGTTGAATTTAAGACATCTAAGGGATGCCCAGTTTGAGGCATGTGTAAGTCAGTTGGAGAGGGGAGACTAAAATTCAAGACAGAAGTTATCATTGGGTAAATAGATTTGACAGTCATCTACATAAATATGATAATTAAACCCATGGGAGCTGATGGTTTCTCTACCTGAAATGGTACAGAGAGAAAAGGAACAGAACAATGTTTTGTGTGATCTCTCCTGTAAATGGATGTGATGTGGATAAAGGGCCTGAAAAGGAGATAGCTGAGTGGTCACACAGGTAGGAGAAGGAAGCAGGAGAGTGCAGTGTCACAAAAACCTAGAGGGAAGAGAATATTAAGGAGAAGATGGTTAATAAAGGTGTCAATGGTATAGGCAAAAAGAGGTCAAGAAGGGAGAGGATTTAGGGAAGCCTGTTAGATTGAGAAATTGTGATAATTAGTAATTTGGTGAGAGCAGTTTTAGTTGAATGATGAGGTTAGAAGCCAGACTAGAAAGAGTTAAGAAAAGAGTGAGAAGAAGGGAGTTTGAGGCACCTATTTGAGATGGTACTGTCAAGAATTTGGTCATAAAAGGGAGAACAGATACAGGGTAATAGCTAACAGGGATGGACAGATCAGGTTAGGGTTGTTTGAGAATGAGAGAGACATAAGAAAGTTTGTAGACCATAGGGTAGAAAGAGAGAAATTGCAGATTGGTGGTAGATGAGTGAAGATAATAGAGACATTCTGCTGGAGAAATTAGGGTGAAATGAAATCACTTGTCAATATAGAGGACATAGGATTGGGAAAGAGAAAGGCCATCTCTTCATGAGAAATTGGGGTAAAGGAGTAAATAGCAGATAAACCTGAGTGCTATGAGGAATGTGAGATGAGGGAGTTCTCTGGGTATTCCCTTATCTGACCACAGTCTATTGGCTTTTTACCCCTCCCTCTATTTTCCCTTTCAAAACACTACTCTTCATCCACACCATGACTTCTAATTCCCTGACCCCTTGGTTCTCTCCATGGTCATCCCCTCTACACTAGCTACTCTCTCCTTTTATCCCCATCTTGGTGAAAAAAACTTAGTTCTATACTTACCTCCTCCCTTAAATCCATAGCCCCCTTATTATCTCCCATTATGCACAGACAAGCCTAATTCTAGGGTCACTGCCAACATTTATCACCTCCAGTTCTATACAACAGCTACTGAATAAAAGTGGAGAAAACCATGCAACCATTGGGACCTCACTGTTTCTAGGCAATTCTATTATACATCCTTTATAAACTCATTATTCCACTCTCCACTGTAACTCTTTCAAACATTTTCATCCCTACTCAAACTTCCCATGGTTACTCCTGCCTCCAATTTCTCAGTTGAGGACTTTGCATCATATGTTATTTAAAAAAAGACTAATCAAATCATTTGTTGTGGGCTCCCTTTTCTCCCTCCATCATAATTTCCTATCACTCAGATGTTTTCTACTACTATTTCCTTTTTTACCATGTCTCACATGATGAGGTGGCATCATTCCTTATCAAAGTTAAGCTCTCTGCTTGTTCAAGTCATCCCATTCCATCCCATCTTCTCCCACAGATTGCTCCTTAGGTCATCCCCATTTTATATCTCCCTGTATACTGGCTCATTCCATATTGCCCATGTATCGCCCATCCTGAAATAAACCTTGATTTGATTCTTCCATCCTTCCTAACAATAGTCCTATATATCTTCTGCCTTTCATAGCCAAAACTACTCAAAAGGCCATCTACATCAAGAGCCTCCACTTTCCCATCTCTTGCTCGCTCTCTTCTTAACCTATTTACAATCCAACTTCCAGCCTTATCATCCCACTGAAACTACTCTATCCAATCATACTAATGATTTCTAAGTTGTCAAATATGATGGGATTTTCACAACATTCATTTTCCTTAACCTCTTTGTAGCCTTTGACACTGCTGATCATCCTCTCCTTTATGATACTCTCAAGGTTTTCAAGGCACTGCTCTTTCTCAGTTGTCTTCTTACCTATCTTACCTTTCCTTCTCAGTCTCCTTTGCTAGAACCTCATCAGACCGTGCCATCTAACCATAGATCTACACCAGCATTTCTCTTCTCTTCTTTTCCTGTGCAACTTCATTGGGTGATTTCATTAGCTCCCAGGGCTTTAATTACCATCTGTATGCCGATGCTCTTCAAATCTATCTATCCTTCACCATCTTGCATATGCTTTTCAGACATCACAAAATGAATGTGTAGTAGTCATCTTAATCTAACCATAGGCTAGTTATATTTCTACCTAAACCCTCCCTGCCCCCTTTCCTATTACTACAGTAGGAAATCAACGCCATTCTCCCAGTACATCAGGATTGAAACCCAAGAGTTATACTGAACTCCTCGCTATCTCACCCCCTATAACCAATCATCTAATCTATTGCCAAAGCTTGTCCATTTCACCTGTATAAAATCACATTTGTAGATAGACATGTATACATGCATGCATATGTGCATGTATATTTATATACTGTGTGTATGTGTGCTGTGTGCAGGTATGCATATATACATGCATATATACACTTACACACAATATACCCCTCTTCTCTGACACTTTAATCACTTTCATGTACATCCTCATCACTTTGTGTGGGACAAAAGACCACTTACTCAAAATAAATACCTGGAGTCGGAGAGTTAAAGAAAAAAATAATAATTTCTTTCTCAAGAAAGAGGTACACACCCATGGATGGTGACTGCACCTAAAAGTTCAGAAACAAAGTATTATATATGATGCTAAAGCAATATCCCCTCCCAGGTCTTTCTGACTCCCGTTGGTTGGTCATAAGGACTTACAATCTGTATAAGACATCTAACTCAATCAGAGAAAACACGATTGTATAGTTTACTTTGATCACTAGCTGACCATAAGCTCAAGCTGGAGGGCTAAGATTTATGGTATAGTCAGAGTGTCCCTGATGTTACATAATGACAGGATGTAAGCTAGAAACTAGGGAAATAGCAAAATATACAATCAGGAGATGGCTCCTCTGAGAACAACACACCATGTTATCTTATAATTTCATGTTTGGACTATCCCCATAGCCTGCTGGGTCAGCCTGCCTCAAGTCTCCCCACACTCCAATCCATCCTCCATTCAGCTTATAAAGTTATTTTCCTAAAGCAGGAATCTGATAATGTCAATTATGTCACACACACAGACACAGCACTTCAGTGGCTCCCTATTGCCGCCAGAATAAAATGCTTTGCTTGGAATTCCTATCTGTTTATAACCTAGTTCCTTCTTTCATTTCTAGCCTTCTTATACCATACTACCCAAAATGTACTCTTTGATCCAGGCTTCCTGGATGTTCTAAGAAAAATTCAGCCCATACCCCAGATCCAAGCATTTTATCTGGCTATCCCACATGCTTGGAATGCCTCCTTCCTCAGCTCTACCTATTGACTTCTTAGGCTTCCTTTAATTCCCAATTAAAGTTCTGTCTTTTACAGGAAGTCTTTCCCAAGCACTCTTTTTTTTTTTTTTTTTTTTAGTGAGGCAATGGGGGTTAAGTGACTTGCCCAGGGTCACACAGCTAGTAAGTGTTAAGTGTCTGAGGCCAGATTTGAACTCGGGTCCTCCTGACCCCAGGGCCGGTGCTCTATCCACTGCGCCACCTAACTGCCCCTCCCAAGCACTCTTAATTCTAGTTTTTTCTCTCTATTAATTATTTCCTACGTATCTTCTATTTAGCTTGTCTGTTTATATCTGTTTGCTTATTGTCTCTTCCATTAGATTGCAAGCTCCTCTAGGGCAGAGACTGTGTCTTGCCTATTTTTATATCCACAATTCTTAGCACAGGCTCTGCCATATAGTAGGAGCTTAATAAATGTTAATTGGGGGAAGCTAGGTGGTGCAGTGGATAAAGCACTGGCCCTGAATTCAGGAGGACCTGAGTTCAAATCTGACCTCAGACACTTAACACTAGCTGTGTGACTCTGGCCAAGTCAGTTAACCTGAATTGCCTTACCAAAAAAAAAAAAAAAAATTAATGAACGTTAATTGATTGATTGAATTGTCCTATTTTTTTTCCAGTGAATTAGTGGGTAGAGAGGGCATTATGGGAGTTTTAAAGAGGGATAAAAATGTTTGGAAAAACTGTTATGTTGCATAGGATAGTCAGTCAATTAGGGAAGTGTAAAGAGATTGCCTTACCACACTGAAGATCCAGTTGAGAGTATATACTATAAACATAATGAATCAAGTCAACATGGCTTTGAGACTTTCTCCAACTTTTTGCAGTAGTATACACATAGAAATGAAGGCAATTTGTGATGGGAATGATGAAAGGCTGGGGTTTGCAAGGGCAAGATATTCAATAAAATAAAGGGATAAGAGACTTGAGAGAAGAGAAATTTGTAGAGTTGACCTGGTTTTCCACAGCATCAAGATACAGAAAGCAAGTACAGGAGTGAAGGCCTAGGAAAAAATTGAGAAGTGGAGAGAATGGAGGTCACAGTGAGGATGAATAACAGTGTCCCGAATTCCAAGAAATTCAAAGATGTGGAATCACAACAGATAATGATCTGATAGAGGAATTTCAGGGTGCTTGTCATGCTGCTAGTGAGTAACAACAAGCTTGAGGATATGAATATCTCTGTGAATAGCTGTGATTAGGCAGAAGGGTAGGTTATGGGACATAAATAATGTTAGGAATTGGGAGATTAGAATAATTAAAGCAATATCTATCTATATCTCGCTATCTATTTATTAATCATCTATCTACCATCTATCTATCATCTATCTTTCTATCTATCCATCTATCCTGTATCATCTATCAGTGATCTATCTATATCATCTATCTATTATCTACCATCTATCTATCATCCATCTTTCTATCTATCCATCTACCATCTATCATTGATCTATCTATCTCTATCATCTATCTATTATCTATCATCTATCTATCTATCTATCTATCTATCTATCTATCTATCTATCTATCTATCTATCTGTATATGCTGAAATTCTCTAATTTGAGGGCTAGATCTGGGGAAAACAGAAAATCTGATTTCAGCTATAAAGCTATTAAGGAAGACAGGAGAATGACCTGAAGGACTATAAACAACCATGATTAGATACTTGATGGGGGATAAATATGCATTGGATAAACTTTAGAGGAGAAGACCTTACTGAGTGATACTGAGAGGGAGGCCTAAAAGTGAAAGTGGACTTCAAAGACCATTCCAATTGCCCACCACAATCAGTTGTATGAAGATGTAGCTGGCGCCTGCAAGTGCCTTCCTGGAGCATGATGGAAGGATACAAGGGAGGCAGCTCTTATGGGGAGCTGGCCTATTTATTTTATGCACATAGTAGGTGCTTAACAAATATTTGTTGAATTTATTTGACTTGGAAATCTTTGCAGTCTTCTATTCAGAGTAGGATATATGCCATATTTATAGGCCTAATTTGGGGGGCTTATATTTATACCAAGATTTTCAAAATGGCCTATCAAAATAATATAACAAATCAAAACAAAAATGAGCAGCTTTACAATTCCATTCTATCAAACATTTATCAGTTGTTTACTAAATGCCAGGCCCCATAATAAATACTGGGAGCCAAAAAGACAAAGACAAAACAGCGCCTGCCCTCCAAAACTCCTATGCAACTTCTAGCAGTGGGATGCAACAAATGCACAGATATCTTCATATGAAGTAAACATGAGCAGTTTCAAGAGGGAGAAAATACTCAGAAGCACATTGTGGAGCTCAGGTGGATCGCTTTGTTTCTCTTGTTGGCATATCCCAAGGGACTGTTTCATTTTCTTGTATTCGCTCTATTCTCCAGAAGTTCAATTTCCTCTGTAGTAAAGAAGCCAAATCAGAATTATTCATATTTTTCGTAAAAGTGTGAACAGATGAAAATATTCACTCCCTACAAACCTTCTGCTCCAAACGATTTCATTTTAAAATTTCATATTTCTCTTAGTCCAAATATTCATTTCAAGAAATGGAATTTAATGTGATTTAAAGTTGTGTTCCTTTAAACCAGAAAAAAAAACCCAGTATCCATGGCAATTCTGCACTTATAACTGTCATTTTCCTTCTCTTACCTCCCCACCCCCTTTTGGGATTCTAGATAATGTTTCTTTAGGTCAGGGATTCTTAAACTGTTTTCCACTCGTGACCCTTTTTGCCCAAGACATTTTTACATGACCCTAGTGTTAAGGCTAAAATTCTAGCTAGTCTGTCTAAAATATCTAATGAGTGGTCGCCAATAAATTATAAGCTTTAGCAAGAGTTAGACTTTTAAGCATTTATTAAGGAGAATAAGAATTTGGTAAAGAGAGAGAAAGGCCTAGATTCCTATCTATTAAAGGGAGAGCACATTTCTAGCTCCCTTCTCTGCCAGCGTCCCCAGGAAAAAGAGCGAGACCGAGCGCCCGTCTCTTCCTTCCTCCTCCCACTAGTCCGCGTCACTTCCTGAAGCCTGGTCTTGCCCTCAAAGACCTTTGCTTCATGGGCAGAACTCTTCTACAGTAAGTATCCAGCAGGTGGCGTCATTCCAATCGTTACAGTCCCCCCTGTTGTTCCTCAAGAAACAAAATGTTTCCTTGACGGAACAGTAAAAACAATATAATAACTATTGCTAACTAATAATATGTGAACAACAATATAGAAAAGGAAGAGAGGAAAGTTTTGTCCAGAGGGGCGATTTTTTTTTTTTTGTCCTCATGAACCGACGCTTTGACATTAGTCTTGCAAAGGGAGGGCCTCTGCAGAGAATACATGTTACAGATGGTGTATATTATAACAGAAAGAGAAAAAAAAAACAACAAAAACAAATCAAAACTGTTCATTTAAAGTCTCTGAAAGTCTTTTCTCAGATGTCCTCTAGGTGTAGTCGTGGAATGGAAGTCTTTTCAGGGGTTGAGGTATGGATGCTGGTAATCAGCCAGGAAATTTCCTACAAAATTGAGCTTAACACAACTTTAAAATAGCTTTGTCAATAATAAAATCAAACAATGAAAGTTCTCAAAAACATGTCTAAGGGAATACAGAATCTTAGTTGTTACACATGAAACATATAATAAAACAAAAATTGAAACATTCTTTAAAATTATAATATTACTATAGTCCCCCCCCTTATGGAGGGTAATTGAGAAGACAATTGCTGCAATATTAATTATTAAAAATAATTTTTATCTGTTTCATCACTTTTTGCATCATCTGCCTAATTATCCTCATGCCATTATGAGAAATTTTAAAATCTAATATAATTAGTAACAGATGTCAAGGCCAAATTCAACACTGTTATTTATCATGACACCTGAGATAATTATGGGGGTTACCATAAAAGAACAGAGAAATGATGGGATATGAGCATTCCCACACTTGAGCAATATGTACTGCCCATACAGTATGCCAGGCTTAAAATAGGTGGATGGAATATACGTCCATGCCACCGAACATATTGGAGGAAACTGAGTCAGACTTAATCAGATGCATGGGATTGAGATGGTCCATGGCATCAGGCATATAGGAGGGAGCATAGAAGCCAGGTGTAGAAGTGAGATGGGTGGGATCAATACTTCCAGCCATCTGTACAATATTGTGGGGAAAAATAAAATAAAATATTAAACCAAGAGAATCCAACCTCAACATTTGTCAAAAGCCGTTCCCTTGGCCATACCTTGACTTCATGCATGTCTCCCCTCATGTAACAGTTCAGTGTCTGCTCTTGCATGTATTCCTCTTGTGATTGGATGGCATCTTGGCCAACTGGCATCTGATAACTCAGAATAAAGGCAATTAATGTCTTAAATGATAAGTTCCCATAATCCAAGTCTCATATGGATTTAAAAATTGAGGATAATAAATGATTGCAAAAAATGTGAATACATCTTGACTCAGAATATAATATATAATTATGCAACAATTTCAAATAATACCTTTTTTTTACTTAGCATACAATTACTTTTTTGAAAAATCTGAACATATTTAAATACAAGTTAAAGCACAACACAATCTCAAAGACAACTTTTACAAATGTTCCCCTCTTTTTTTTTTTTTTTTTGGAATATGCTTATCAAAAATAATACTTCTAGAATCAATTTACACTTGCCATGGCAAACAATTTGCTAGGGAAATGCTTTAAAGAGTTTGATCAAATAATCAGTTGAGAAAAAATAACAAAAACAAACAACTCAGAATATGGGAGCACAATACTCCTAGAATTAACATTGTATTATGAAATCAAAACCATGTTTCAAAATTAGATAGATGAATGAATAGAAGAAGATACACGTGGAACAATAAAAGACAATGAAATTCAAACTAGGGAAATCTAAATGAATATGAACTTAATATCAATAAGAGTATCATAAAATATAAACTGGACCACATGACTATAAAAAGCTTTTACAAATATTCTCTTTGTTTTAGAAACTAAGTATAAAACACAATCTCAAATGCATGAAAACCTCTACGAAAATAAACCTATACCATTAATTTCAAAATGTATATATAATAGCATAGAAATCCTATGTAACCTCTGAACTGATACTATTACTCTGAGTGAATTCAGAACACTTTTGATTCCGATATCTAAAATCCCCAATACTCATATCAATACCTTGCTGCTTACTTCTACATTTCTGTAAAATATATACCCTTCCATGGCAAAAGAATCGGAGTCTTGAACTATGTTGATGATTGTCATTCTTATTCAGCTTAAGTTTTTCTTCTTTAACCCCTCTATATTGTCTGTCAGCCTTTTCACCATACAAATGCTTTATAAGATTACTAATTAAAGACAAAAGCAGGTTAGCAAAATTATGAACAAAACGAGCATATCTGGAATTTAAAGGGTTTTCTAAAGTTGTCTCAGAAGCACAGCCAGGCTGGGGAAGGGGTGAGCCTGAAGCTGCAAATGCAGTTAGAGAAAGTTGAGCATGCGCATTAGATCTTTGGACTTCCCGCGCCAGGGAAGCAATGGGCTTGGCCATGGGAGGAGTAGAGGGTGGGGTTTGGAGAGGACGGGAGGGACCAGAGCAATTAGAATCAGACTTGATTTTGAACTCAGGCCTGGATTCCTCTTCCCCCACTTGGCCTCCAGGTGCTAGGGGATTAAAAGCTTCTAGAGGGTGGGTCATTGCCTCCAGGCATGCAAAATTAAAGCAACAATTAGTGTTAGAACTGGGAAAAGCTGCAGGAATCTCATGTTTCTCTGAAAAAGCATGGTTGGGAGAGGGAGAGATATTTCCTTGTGTGAGTAAGTTGCTGGCTCTTCTAACAAAAATAAAAAGAAAAATAGAAAATCCACAAAAACAAAGCATTAACATGATCTTATCTCCCATTTGTCTGGTTAAACAGACTAAAATCAAAAATAGGGTAATTAGGAAGTTTAAAAGGTCCATTCGAAAAAATTTAAAGGAAAACACAGCCAGTACACCAGTACTTAGCAGTTAAAGGGAGAGGGAGGGGAAATTTCTTACCCAACCAGCAGATCAGAAGACTGAGGTTTAGCTTTCCTCTTCGTGGTCAGCCATCTGTTAAGGCTAAAATTCTAGCTAGTCTGTCTAAAATATCTAATGAGTGGTCGCCAATAAATTATAAGCTTTAGCAAGAGTTAGACTTTTAAGCATTTATTAAGGAGAATAAGAATTTGGTAAAGAGAGAGAAAGGCCTAGATTCCTATCTATTAAAGGGAGAGCACATTTCTAGCTCCCTTCTCCGCCAGAGTCCAGAGGAAAGAGAGAGAGACCGAGCGCCAGTCTCTTCCTTCCTCCTCCCACTAGCCCGCGTCACTTCCTGAAGCCTGGTCTTGCCCTCAAAGACCTTTGCTTCATGGGCAGAACTCTTCTACAGTAAGTATCCAGCAGGTGGCGTCATTCCAATCGTTACACTAGGTATATAGCTATATATTATAGGTATACACAAGCTTTTACTGTTGTCAAATATTTTGCAACCCCCACATTCAGTTATGCCACCTGCTATGGGGTTATGACCCACAGAAACTAGTCTTTAAGTAATAGGTCAATCACTAAAAGCAAAGGTTCAAATTCTGACTTTTTACTTTTTGTCCCCAAGAAAGGCAAAAGGTAAAAAGGATAAAAAAAATTTTAAAATGTAAATATTAACCTCTAAATGGGACATCTAGGTGCCACAGTGAATGAAGTGCTGGGCCTAAGGTCAACAAGATTCCTCTTCCTAAGTTCAAATATGGCCTCAGACACGTATTACCCTGAGCAAGTCACTTAATCTTGTTTGCTTCAGTTTACTCATCTGTTAAATAATCTGAGAAGGAAGTGTCAATTCACTCAGCATTTTTTGCCAAGAAAACCCAAATAGGGTCATGTAGAGTCAAACAAAAATGAAGACTGAAAAACAACATCTTAATATCTATGTTTTTCTATTATGGGTCAAGGACATTGTTTAAAGCCTCTTATGTCCATGTTCAGAAAAAGGAAGGGGGAGTAGGATGTGGGCAGGGAAATGATTTATAGAATCCAAGACCTGGAACATGGTTTCAGTTCATATTAATGTTACTCTTTAAAAATCTACTTCTGGGGGCAGTTAGGCGGTACAGTGGATAAAGCACAGGCCCTGGATTCAGGAGTACCTGAGTTCAAATCCAGGCTCAGACACTTGACACTTACTAACTGTGTGACCCTGGGCAAGTCACTTAACCCCTATTGCCCCCCCCAAAAAAATCTACTTATCCAAACTCACTTTCGGTGTTAAAGAAAGGGAGAAAAAAGTATTTTGTGAAATTCAGGGTACTTTTATTATTGTCCTAGAAGCTTTAAGATAATTTATGATCAAAGCTTTCAGAACCCAGGAAAGAAATTCAACCCTTTCCCCAAGTTACCAAGGATGTTTTTGCCTTCAACAATGCCATTTATTCAGGATGGATTAAAGTGGCTATATAAAGAGAGTACAAAAAAAAATAAATGATTAATTGAAAATAAAACACAATTATCTACATTATAAAAAACTAAGTAATCATGAACAAATGCTTATTATAATTTTCTCTCCCTCCCAGGGTTCCTTACTATTAAAAACACTTTATAATAAATATGACTGGTCAAGCCATGTCTAAAAACCTGTATCTCATTCTTCCCTCGGAGTCCATCAGCTTTCTGTTTTGTAAACTGTTTTGCGAACCTTAGTCCACCCCTCTCCTTTTAGAGATGGAAAAAAACAACTGAGAATTGAGGTTTTATGACTTACTCAAAAGTGTATAAGCAGTGACAGAAATTCAAGTCCAGCAACTCCAAGTTGGACTCTCAAAGTTAAATACTCTTCCCATTGTGTCATTTATCTTATTAAACTCTACTTAACTTGCTGATGTAAATTAGCTTTCTATGTAATATCATATCATTAGTAAATTCTGTCACCCTCCTGAAAAACTCTGACAGCCTACACATGTTCTAATTTTGATAGCCCCCTACATCTCACAAAACAGAATTGTGTTCTAAACTGTCACGACATTTAAAATGAAAATGGACTCATTTGTTTCCCCACCTTTTTATGTAAGGCATAAAACAATGTCAACTTCACAAAACTGTACTTTTAAAGAAATTTACCATACATTTGAACACACAGCATTTTATCATCCTTTGCTCACAGTATCCTTGGCCCTTCTGTTGGCTCTCATTTTTACTTTCTCAATGAGACAGTACAATTCGTATGAAACAGAGGAGAGGGAACTTGGAAATACACAAGGGTGCTATGCAAAACTCTAGTGACCTGGAGAAAATACTGACAGAGTAAGTTAAATTGGTAAATTGCCTGAAAATATGCATTCATGTTCACTCCTTTGAAAAATAGAGTTCACTATATAGCTCTAAGTGAAGGAATAGAAGTTAGACTAAAAACAAAGGATGTGTTTTTTTTTTCCTAAATTCAAAAACATCTAGTTACTGGTAACTAGACAAGATTAAAAGAAAAGACCTTTTGACTCTTGACTTCTGTTCTTCCAAAATGAATTTTATTCTCCAAGTTTCCTAATTTTAATCCTTTTTGGAATCACCAGAGGAGACTAATGGATCTCTTTTAATCAGCTAATTAGGAGACAAACAATCTGCAGCCTCTTGCCTTTCTCTCCTAAGGGCCATCTGAGAGCAAATGTTTAGTAGCAAAACTTTTCCCTTGGGTTTTGCTGTAAAGACATATTAATGATCGAGCTACTACTCCTAATACCCTCATGGGAAATTTGATCAACAACAGGGTAGTTTCCTTAAGAAAAATAACATGCCACTTATCCTATAACAGAGGAATCCTTTGTAAATTGCCTTCATCCAGTAATGGCTACTTCCTGCAGTTCTTATAATGGGAATGACTTCAACAGCAGCAATTGGGATAACCCTTGGCCACATGATAGAGTAGGTGACATTTGTCTTTTATGCCTTCTTCATTCCTTTTTCTCTGTAATTTTCTTGTTTCCCTCACTTTCAAGAAGCCAGTTGCTTGGCATACAGCATCGTGCAAAGAAAAATACTCTGGGAGTGGAGCCTTGTTCTATCACTAAGCCACCTTGGGCAAGTCACTTAAATTTTCTAAGTCTCAGTTTCTTCCCTAATAAACTTTCTTAGAGACAGTCAAGTGACAAAATTTATAGAGCACCATGTCTGGAATAAGGAAGACCTGAAGTCAAATCCTGCCTCAGTCACTGTATGACTGTGGGGAAATCATTTAATCTCTGTCTGCCTCAGTTCCCTTTGAGAAGTAGTTGAGTCCCCTTGCAATGGAGGATTTCTCACAGAGGGTTGATTACCACTCGGGAGGTGTGTTGTCATGGTGATTCTTCTTCTAGTATGACTTGGATTAAACGGTCTCTAAGATGTCTTCAAATCCTGAAATACTGTAATTTGTTAACTATTCCCTTTAGGTCTCTGGCCTTGATTGAAACCAAGATCTCCCAGACATCTGCCAGGGAAGCAATTGCAGTTGAGAAGGGGCCAGATATCCCCACTAACTGCCAATCAGCTGCTACCCCCAAGGCAGGCAAACCAGACTAGCTGAAGGAGCAGGAAACCCTGAGGGAGAGACAGGAGGTAGCATTTGCCAAAAAAGTGGAACTATCACCAACAGTACTTTAACCTCTATGTTCACTCAACCCATGATGGAGACAGTTTATACTCTGAACTCAAGCTCCTTGGGAATAACAGTGTCCTACAAACCAACAGATCTTTTTTGTAGTCCAGCCCTGCAGCCATTATTGAGTGGTGAAATCATTGTGGAGAACGGACACACATTTCTCATCACCAGTTATTCAATCACTTATTTTTTTCTATGTGCCAGTAACTATGCTATGCACTGGGAAGGAAGAGAGGAAGGAAAACAAAAGAGAAAAAAGTCACTGCCTTCAAGAAGCTCACATCTAATGGGGGTTGGAGAAAACCTGCAAATAATTCTGTACAGACAAATTAAGTGCAGAATAAATAAAACAATCAGCAGAAGGAAGGAACTAGATTTAAGAGGGATTAAATAGAGTTCATGAAAGGAAGTCATAAATTTAGAAAGGGAGACAGGATACAGATTGTGATGGGTTTACAAGTGGGGAGGGGTCTTGTTATATTGAGCTCAGGGAAAAGCTAGTAAACCTGCTAGATTGGAGTGTACAGTCTGTGAAAGAGGGTAAAGGGCAGGAACTGATGGGAGTAAGCCTATAAAGGAAGAAAGAAGCTAGATTATGAAAAACTCTGTCAGATTGAGGAGACCTGAGGTGTGAGCCTAGATAAGTCACAACCATCTTCAGCCTCAGTTTCCTCATCTGTAAAATGGTGGTAGGAATAGCACCTAATTCACGGGGTTATTGTGAAGATCAATATGTAAAGCATCTCATAAACCTTCAAGCACTAGATAAATCTGGCCCATTATGTTTATTATTATGGTTAGTCATCATTTTGGAGGCAATAGAGCACTCCGAGGGATTTTGAGCAGAGGAGTGACAAGGTCACATGGCATTAGGAATATTCATTTCACAGCAATGTGGAGAAGTGATTGGAGAGGAGGTTCCTTCAATAGTGCAGGCAAGAGATGTGAGGGCTGGTGGCCTTGGATGGAAGAGCTGTATTTAAACCCGGCTTTCATCACTCATGCACTCCTCTGTGAAACTGTGGGTCAGTTATTTAACCTCATTGAAACTCAGTTTCCTTATCTGTAAAAGGATCTGCACTAAATATCCTCTGAGGTGCCTTCGAGGTCTACATGTTATAATCCTAAACCCAATCCATCTTCCTCAAACTAGCCTTTGAAATCTTTCAGGAAGCCATGGGAGAAAACCACAGTGAAAAGTGGGAGGAAGACAAGGATGTTTCACTACTTTCTAAAACTGGCAGGAACTCAGCACAATGCCTTGTTTTGTTTTGTTGTTCAAGTTCACATCAGGATAAGGGCTTTGCATCTTTCCCTCTGGGGATCAAATGGTGCAGGAATTGCTTTGCAAAATATTCTCCTACTGTGCCATATTTTTCTTCTTTTTAAAGATTTTCCCCTATAATATCTCATTTAATCCTCATAACACCTATGGGAACTAGATATCATATTACTTTTGCAAATGAAGAAACTGAGGGTCACAAAAATTAAATCTCTTACCCATGAGCAAACAGAAGAATAGTGATAATATTAATAGTAATAATAACCTGAATTTCTATAACACCTACTATGTGCTAGGTATGATGCTAAGCACTTTACAAATATCTCATTTTATCCTGACAAAAATCCTGGGAGGTAGATTCTATTATTATTTCCATACTACAGTAGAGGAAACTGAGGCAAACAGAGGTTAAATGATTTGCCCAAGATCTAGGTAGTAATTACTGAGGCCAGTTTTGAACTCAGATCTTCACTAGAACCTCATTAACCCCAGGCAACTCCACGGCCCAGATTTCTTGACTCACAGTCTAGATCTTTCTTCGCCCTCCCATGGTGATAAACTTCCCTACTGAAGTAACTTTGGTGACTTGCTTTTATTTTCAGAATAAATTACATACTCCTCCATGTGGCTTTTAAAACCCTTCCATATCTAGTTCTAAAATACCTTTCCAAACATTCCACCTTACTGTGCTTCTGAAATACAGTCTTCCAACCAAAGTGGCTTACTTGCTGCTTTCTATAACCAGTATTCTACATCTCGCCTCCAGGGCTTTAACACAGGCTGCCCCTCATGCCTTGAAAGCTCTCAATGCTTACATCTACCTCATAGGACTCCTAGCTTTATTCTAGGCTGTTTAGATGTATTGGTGGTGGTCTTCCCTCCTGGGATTTCTATGTATGTTATTTGTCTAAACTTTTAAAATGAGCATATTCTTCCCCACCAACAATGAGGTTCCTGTACATAAGGCTTGTTTCAGCTTCTCAAAGATTCACAATAACCCACTTTAACACTTGGGAAAAGTTTCTAATATTTTCCTGTTATCCATTCAGCAATTGGGTTTCTTGTTCTCTGTTTCTATATTGGAATTAGAATTATAAACTTACTAGAAATCAAGAATTCCCAGTGATACATCTTAAAAAGAAAATCCAGGTGGTTCAATGGATAGAGTTCTGTACCTGAAGTCAGGAAGAAGCCTCTCCCTGGGTGACCCTGGGCAAGTCGATTTAACTCTGCCTTAATTGCTCACCTGTAAAAGGTCTGGAAAGGAAATGGCAAATTTCTCCACTATCTTTGCCAAGAAAACTCCAAATGGGGTCATAAAGATTCTGAAATGACTGAACAAAGATCTTAAAAACTTAGCAGCTTTATATGATTCTAGTTTCTGTGCTATTTTGCTAACAATTTCATTTGTCCAATAAATAAATTCATTGTGCTCAGCTATTGTCTAATATTCTAGCTCGGGCTCAGTATGGTAACTATACATCTCCAATATAATGGGTAGCCTGTCAAGAGATACAAGAGATTGGATTTAAAGTCAGGAATACCTGGGCTTAAATCTTTTCTCAGACATTGTTTAGTGTCTGACCCAAAGTAAGTCCCTAAATTCCTTGTGCCTCAGTTTACTCATTTATAATAACATGGAGGGGCTGAACTCTATTGCATCTGTGGTCCCTTCTATCTATGCTCCTCTGATCTGTCAACACTCAGCAGCCAGCCTCATACAAGTCACTTGAAATATTCATTTTATGATACCTACAAAATAATCACCAAACTCCCCGTAGTTTTAATTAAATGGATGTGGAGTTAGAAAGCTGTAGTTAACAGAATTCATCTAGGAAGTCTTTTAAAATAGTCTGATTTCAATACTCTGGTGTTTCTTCATGCTATAAAGTAAAATTTTCACTTTCCAGAGGTAGCAATTTTTCCTCCTCTTTTGTCGTGGATCTGGGGGGATTTATAAAACTTCTGTTGGAAAGTGAATTCTAGAGAGGCCAGGATGATGAATAATAACATGAATAAGGAACAGAGTTCACTGCTTTTGAAGTTATTCCCAGTTATGCCTAATGCTGAATAAATAAATATTTCTGGGAACAGAAAAGTGTCAGAAGAATAAGGCCAAGTTACAGTGTGTCATGTTATACAAGTCCAGGATTCATCAGTTGATGGGCACCATGCCATGCTGCAGAGAGCCCCCTGAGGCTGGGAAATCATAAATTCACAAAATAGGTCACTCAGATTTCAAACTTTTTCATATACACTAGAAATCGTGGAGCATGGTGAGAAGCCGACAAGAGCAGTGTCAAGTAATATTACCTTATCCTTCAGTCTTTCTCTTCTTGCCATCTTTGTATAAGAAATAGGGGATATGTAAGATTAAGCTTGAAGCCCACTAAAACCCACAGATTTTTCCTCAACAAACTAAACACGTTCCCTCTGCTTTCTCCATCTCAAGTTGTCACTTTTATATGATTGAGATAAAAATCTAAAGAAATAAGAGCCAACAAACCTTCTTACTGTGTGACTTTAGGCAAATTGTTTAACCTCTCTGGACCCCAGCTTTCCCATATAAAAAATAAGTGTCATGAACTAGATGATCTGTAAGATCCCTTACCACTATAAATCAATACCATATGACTTTAAGATCTTAATATGCTTTTCTTCACCTCTTCACTCTGGAATATTACTCTCCCTACACTTCACACATTGGAAGTGCACTCTGCCCCTCTCTCCCTCTTGTTGGCTACTCCCTATCAGAACCTCTATCATAAGGAGAAATGGGTTAGCTCTGTCCTCTCCAGGCTGCACTCCTTACTCTGCAGGTAATACCACCATGTTCTCATTCCCCAGGTGCCATCATTCTGCAAACTGCCCTGCTTCGTACGTTTTGTTTCCCATTAGGAAGTAAACTCCTGGAGAGTCTTTCTGCTTGTACTTTGATTCTTCCAGTGTCTGGAACATGTGGTTGCTCTTCAGTCATGTCTCTTTGTGACCTCACTTGGGATTTTCTTGGCAAAGATTCCAGAGTGGTTTGCCATTTCCTTTTCCTGCTCAGATATTTCTTGATTTGACTTTTCTTCACCCTGTTTTAACTGTGTGGCAGATTAAGCAGTCAAAACGGCACTTCACTTTTGAGATTATGCCTGTCCTCTCATTTTTCACTTACCTTTGATTTTGACCTTGTACAGGAGGAGGAAGAGACATTTGATCAAGAGACAAATCTCATTTTGACATTTTTCATATGGCAATATGTAAGACAGAGCAAATGGGAAGATAAAGAATTTTGGAAAAAAGGAAAGGATGAAATGGGGGGAACCTCATAATTTGATTTCCTATTGCCACTACTGTACTAAATTAAAATCTTCCATGTTCAAAGGTGAAATCATCTTTTTTTCCCCTCCAAGAGAGCTTCTCCAATGCAACTTCCCTCCTTGTTATTGACATCATCATTCTCCCAGTCTCCCAGGCTCAAAAGCTTGGAGTCATTTTATTCCTTCCCCATATCAAATCAGTGACCACTAATTCTATCACCACAATGTCTCTGACATCTGTCCTATCTTCCCCCCATTCCTATGTTTGTCACCTTCTGCTCTATCATCTCTAGCTCTGACTTTTCAGTAATCTTTTAGCTGGCCTCCACACCAATATAGTCTTTTTGGTTCCCTCAATTACCAAATATGGCAATGAGAATAATATGCCCTCAAACACATCTCAGATACATCCCTGACCAGGTCACCATACTTTAGATACTCATTGCTGAATGAAGTAAATACAAGCTCCTTAGTGCAAGCTAGTTGAGGGAAGGAGACGTTTAGTTTGTGGTTTTTTTTTTTCCTTTGTGCATTACCCACAGTACCTTGTACATAGTAGGTACTTAATAAATACTTATTGAATTTTACAAGCTTGTCCTTTAAAGCCTTTTACAATCTGATGTCAAACTGCTAAATCAGTTTTATCTGCAACCTATTCTTCCCATTCCCAATTCTATGATCAAGCCAAGCTGGCCTGCAATTATTTTCTTTGCTGCCATTCCTTAATCTGTTTGACTTCCCCTCCCCCAACTTCTAACTCTGTCTATCAAGTTTATCAAATCCTAAACTGCCCAAAAGGGGTTCCTGGTTTCCCAGTGCATCCATTCCATCATACCCTAAGCCCTCTCTCCAAATACCTAAATTCCACAGCAGTTACCTCTCTCCTTCTCAGGAAACATCTCTACCTCTTTTCATGCTGCTCCCTGACGCCCTGTGACACCTTCACCTTCTGGCTAAATTCTTTTGCACAATGATGACCTACCAGAAATTAGTCCTCAATGATTCACATCCCCACATCATTTCTTCATATCATAGCGATTCTGAACCCCTGCCTTCCTTTGTTCAAAGCCCTCATCTAATAATAGCATAGCAAGACACACCAGTCCCTTGAAACTCGCCTCTGAAAGAATTCTTATAAACACGTCCATTCTTAAACCCCCTGATGCCCCCCAGTCTATTTTCCTCCCTCAGCCTAACACCACCAACATACCACGCTAAAGCTGATCATGCCTTCCCCTGTATTCTCTGGAATGCCCATTCCTTGGGTAACAAGCTAGTTTTCATCTTAACCCTTTCCCTTTCCTGTTCCCTCCATCTTCTTGTGCTAATTGAAACATGGCTCCCACAAAATGGTACAGCATCCCTGGCCAGCACTGGTTGCACTATAAGTCATTCCCCCCAGTTCACTGGTCAAGGTGGAGCAGTTGGATTGTCCACTGTTCCACATGCCACATCGAGGCTCTTGCTCTGTCACCACTACGCAGCAAACTCTCTTTCTTTGGGGGCTCATTCGATCCATATTTATCATTCAATTGACATTCTGGCAGTTGTTGTTTAATGACCCGGAGAACATTCTTCTTCATTCTTCAATGAGTTTGTTGCTTGGTTCATAGACATTTTCTCCTCCCCAACTTCTGTCTTCATACTAGGGCACTTTAACATACGTACTGATGTTCTATTAAATAGCCTAATCCCTATGAGCCTTAATTTCCTCTTTTCCCATGAATGACTCCTCCATTCCACTATAAATATACAAATAAATGGTCATATCCTTGATCTTGCTGTCACCCACACATTCACCACTTCCATGTTTGTGAATTCTGAAATTCCTTTATCTGACCACAGTGTGATCCCATTCTGCCCTCTACCTCACAACCCAAACCCCATTCTTCATCCTCACCATGATTTCCAATCCCTCCACACTTCAGGTCTTTTTCTATGTTATATCAATTTCCTCCCCTCTTTGTCTTCACCACATAGTGAACCAGATAATTTCCACACTGCCGTCTTCTCTCAAATTCATTTTTCCCTTATCCTATCAAACATCTTCCACTTCAAAGCCTCAGCCTTGATTTCTTCTCACTAACCACTGTCTTCTTTCTTATTTATGTGATTTTGAACAAAGTACAAATTTCTTACTTTAGTGGCACATATTCATGCTACATACTCTCAACAGGATGTTCAGATCATCAGGGCAATTATATTGCCATTCCCTAAATGACTCATTCTCCCACTCTTACAGAGGTTTTTCCAAATCTGAACCAAACTATTAGTAGCTGTGTGACCCCCATGCAAGTTACTTACTCTTTGGCTGCCTCACTTTCCTCATTCATAAAAATGAAGGTAAAACATCACTTACCTCACAGGATTAGTGTAAGAATCAAATAAAATAATATAAGTAAAGTGTTTTGCAGACCTTTAGGTGAGACAAATAGGTATTTCTCTCTTGTATTAAAAATGAATTATTGAATCAGGACCAAGATTTTTTCACTTTTCTATTCCTCATCCATAAATCAACCAGTGTGGGGAAATCTTTCTCAAAGACTTCCCTAACCAGGATGGATAAGATCTAATCAAAGATGGTAAAATAAGTTTTAAGTTTAGGCAAATGAGTAGATTCCTACTCATTGTGCTTACTCCACCAGGTCTAGAGAAATATGTATTCTCCCTTTTGTCAGACAGCTGGTATGGAAATTGACAAGCCTCTTGACCAATATTTGGGTGCTCAGTGTCATGTCCCTTAAGACCTTCATTATAATATAGCCAACCCCTAATTATAATATTCATGCTTTCATTAACTGTTAACCAATCAGAGTTGAATGCTACCCTCAGGAATACCCACTCTTCCAAGAACATATAAACTGTGAGCCCGCAATCATAATAAGGTGTCTTTGGCATTAGAGAGTGCCAATGACTTATTTTATTAATAACATGTTAACCTTATTAACAAAATGATCACATTATCCAGAAACTATGTCTGTCAAATTTTTAAATGTCACATGGTGCTATGCTGTTATTGAACAGTGTTTTCTCTCTGTCTGTTTCTCTGTTTCTCTGTCTCTGTCTCTCTCTGTCTCTCTCTGCTCTCTCTCCTTTCCTTATTCCTTCTTATTTTTCTCAGAGTCCCTACATTTTCCATCATCTTTAGTCAGATATCTAAGTTTGTCTGGTGCTCCTCCAATGGAGTTTTATACTCTTCTAGCCTGTGCATCTCAGGAACATTTTAGGCTCAATGTGATATGAATCCCTCACTAGCAATTTGGCCTGAGGGGGAACTAACAAGTAACACTTGCTATTTTTTGCAGCTCAATGAGGTATGGAATACATGCTAGGATCTTTTCTCCTTCACCAATTTACGATAATGGTAGCAGCCTAAGGATACACATAATGGAAGAATGGCCAAAGACAACCTGCAGAGGGATTGTTAATTGATGAAGACCAGAGTGAGGGAATGGAGAAATGAGGCAAGAGTAGGAAAGAGGAAGAAGTATCACTTTTAATAATAAGAATGTTTGAGATTTGATCCCCTCTCACCCTAGGGAGACTTTTTTTCACCTTTTGCAAGAAGTTATGGAACGAATAGGTATGCCACAGAGTTTTGAGAAGGAATGCTGCATGTGACATCAGGAAGCAAGACAAAATCCAACTTCCTTTCCCCCACCAAATGTCTTTGTCTAGCAGAGAGCACGAACCAAACCAAACAAAATGGATTGTGGCAGGTTGGGAAAGGAGCCCAGTGAGGAGACACTTCATTTAGGACTCTTGAAATTTACACAGATCTTTAGGACCAATGAATGGTCAAGGATTCATTCAATGGAGCCTTCCTTGTCTACAAGAATTTGTGAATTTTTAATTAAGAGTGGAGGTTTCTAATTTAATGATTTAACAACCTTTGGAACTGATGGATAATTTGTTTGAATTTCATTCTGCTTTCCTCCTCCTCTTATAGAATTGTAGAATCACAGATTTAAGCTGAAAGAGGTCAACAAGTTCAATCTTCCTTACATCCCCATTTTAAAGATGAGGAAATTAAAGGCCAGAGTTTAACTGGCAAGTACAAGGTTATACAGGGAGTAAGGGATGGAAGACGGATTTGCAATGATGTCTTCTCATTCCAGAGTTGATTTTCTTTCCACTGTATGACATTCCCTCTTCCAGGAAAGCTTTTTCTTTTTCAAAAACACTGCAAACCTTGTGATTACAAGAGCATTGCCAGTCTCTGTATACTGACTGAGACCCTTTGCCCTGAGAGAGGAGGAAAGAAAGTAAGAAAGGCTGATGATGCAAATAAGTGTTGCCCCTAATTGCAGAGAAATTCTAAGAATCCTCCTCATTATCCACAACTAGGGTATTTAAAGGTTCCTGGGGTTTACTCACCCTAAGTTTGTACATTTGCTGACCTCAGCAGACCCTGCTCACTCAGGCTTATTGAAATCAGTGGTTTTGTTTTTCAATGTTTTTGTCTTTCTTGTTAACTCCAGTGCAACTCAGTGCCTGGAACATAGTAAGTATTCAACAAATGCTTGTTTGTTGATTGAATGAAGTAAGTTAGGGATTCAGTGCTGGAAAATACTATCATAGTGAGAAACTATTCCAATCCTCCTTCCCATTTTACAAGGAGAAAGGAAGGAAAGTAGCATTTATTATGCCCTTAGTATTGACATCCAGCATGTTAAGCACTTTACAAACATTATCTCATTTGATTCTTAGATTCAACAGCCCTGGGAGGTAGGCATTTTAATTATCCACATCTATAACTATAAGTTGAAGAAATTGAGCCTGAAGATGATTAAGTGAATTCTCCAGTAACATACAACTAGTAAGTGTCTAAATCTGGATTTGAACTCAGATTTTCATCACTTCAGACTCAGAACACTGTACGATGTGCTACTTGACTAGCTCTACAGTTGAGGAAATAAAGGCTTAGAGAGGGGAACTTTCTTGTTCAAGGTGATAATGGGCCTAACACACACATCTAGGGTTTTAACCAGCTCCTATGACCTTTCCACTGTATCATGATGTAGATCCAACATTTTTGATTAAGATTTAGGGTGCTTATCCAATTAGGCAGCGATGCCACAGTAGATAAAGCACCCAGCCTGGAGTCAGAAAGAACTGCATTCAAATCTGACCTCAGAACCTAGCAGTGTGACCCTGGGCAAGTCGAGTAATGCTTTTCACCTCAGTATTCTCATCTGTAAAATGAGCTGAAGGAGATGACAAACCACTATAGTATCTTTGCCTACACAATCCCAAAGGAGGTCACAAAGAGTCAGATAATACTAAACAATAACAATATCCAATTATGCCCATAATATCAATGCAGGACACTACCATTATTCAAGTGAACTTGCCTCACTCACTGCATTTTGCCATGTTCTACTTAAATCCCTGTGACCCTCAGAGTGGGAAGGAATCACAAAGGCTACCTAACCAACCCATTATCTGAACAAGAAATCCCTCACCAACACAGAGGCAAAGTAGACATCTCGCTTTTGCTTGGAGATCTTCAAGGAGGAGGAACCTCTGAGGGAAGCCCATTTGACTTTTGGATAGGCAGTCCTGGTCCTTGTGTTCTGCCTTTTTAAATAAGTGGCCAATCAAAGGAAAATGCAGTGCACTTATAACTGTTTCAATACACTGCCATAATCAGCAAGAGCTAAAAACCCAGGGCAGAGATGGAGAGACCTTTGATTTTGTTGCTTTGGGATCAAACTCAGCCCCCTCTGACTTTGAGTTAATCTGCCCTGCTCACACGAAGGCCTTTAGGCGCTTTTTGACACTGGAAACAACACAGGGCAGAGGGATGAGAAGATGGAAAACTCAGTGAAATTAAAGGTTGATACCAGAATCTTAAATACAAATGAACAATATCAGGGTCCAGCGAGGCAGTCAGTGCTTATGGGATAGGAGACCAGGGAAACCTCATTTTGGAATAGTAATAACCATTGCTATTTATATAGTGTATTAAAGTTTGGGAAGCACCTTAAATGTTTTTGTTTCATTTGCATATTTATCGTAACAATTCCATGAAATCAGTACTATAGTTGTCAGCCTCCCTAGACCATGACATATTTGTATAGTGCTTAGCACAATGACTGATACACAGAAGGTGCTTAATAAGTGTTTGCTGACTACCCTTCTCTTTCTCCCCAGAAAACCACCAATCTTTACTTGAGTACTACAACCATCTCATCTATATGTATTGTCTTTCCCCAAAAGAAGATGAACTGTTATGGAAGAGGGGACTAAGTTTTCTTTTAGTATTACTGACATTTAGCACAAACCATAGTAAGTAGTATATAATAAGTGCTTAATCACTGTTTTTCTACTCATTTTTACATTAAAGAAACTGAGACTCAGAGAAAGTGGGTCTCCAATCCAGGTTTTCATGACTCCAAATCTAATACTCTAGGGGCTAGCTAGGTGGCACAGTGGATAAAGCACTGGCCCTGGATTCAGGAGGACCTGAGTTCAAATCTAACCTCAGATACTTGACACTTACTAGCTGTGTGACCCCGGGAGAGTCACTTAATCTTCATTACCCCACACACACACACACAAAAAGACAAATTTAACACTCTAACTACTCACTCCCAGCTCCATTCCACACTCTCCAGACTTCTTCAGCCCCTCCATAGCAGCCTTCAAATCCTGGATATGCCTCTGCTCTGATCTCCCTTCTCCTGATTATTGAGTTCCTAGCCTGAATCATCATTTCCTGAGGATCCAAGGCCATGCTCTCTACATTCCCATCTCCATTCATTCTCTATGGGTCTCCAACTCCTAATGCTGGCCCCACTTTCCAGTTCTCATTTTATTGTATTGTTTTTATCTAGTAGGATGGAAGGGGAAGCTAGGTGGAGTAGTAGATAGAGCATCACGTCTAGAGTAAGGACTGGAGTTCAAATTCAGTTGCACATACTTACTAGCTGTATGACTCTGGGTAAGGCACGTCACCTCTCTCTGACTCAGTTTCCTCATTTGCAAAATGAGCTGGACAAGAAAACAGTAAACCACACCAGCATTTTCGCCAAGAAAACACCAAAGAATCAGAAATAACTAAACAACGATTAGGATGGAAGCTCTCTGAAGTCACAGACTATCTTATTTGTATTTGTACTGACAGCACATAGTACAGACCCTCACACCTAGCAAATGTTTAAAAATTAAACTGTCCGACCACCACACCTGTGCTTCAAATTTAGTAAAACGCCCAATCACCTGCTCTCAAACATCATTGTTTGCTAGAAGGTAATGTGCAATGAGAAAAAGACAATAAGTAAACCAGGTCCTCCTGCCCCAGTTTCTCAAGTGTCCCCAAACAGCCACAAGTCTCTTCAAAGAAGCCTAAGAAGGGTTCCTCAAAAAGACCCTTCTGCCCTCTATGACCTGATTGAAAACATTCCTTCACCTTCTGTTAGTTTCCCCCAAAAGTGACAACGGAATTGTGTAGAAAGATCTCTGCATCCTTTGCGATCATGCAGATAGAGAGCAAGAGTCCACCTTAGAGGTCATCCAGTCCAACCCCCTCATTTTACATTTGAAGAAACTGAGGCCAGAAAAACCAAGTAACTCGTTCATTGTTGTTCAGAGAAAAAGTAGCGATGCTAGGGTTTGAGATCAAGCTTTCTGATTCTGAAGTCCTCTCCTGATAGAGCACAGTGATGCTGCGGCCGTGCACCTCCAATCCAGAGGCCTTTTCACTGCTCTGTGTTGTATCCTTAGTCATGGCAGGGGTCAAAGAATGTTGGCCTTGGACAAAGCAAGATGTGGATTGCTGTTTGGCTCTGACACTTGCCATCTGACCACAGATAAATCAGTGGATTTCTTCGAACTCTAAGCTGGATTCCTTGTTTGTACAATGAAGACAGTTAGGTCCAGTGTAGCTGTTGTACAGGTTTTCCATGAAGCTCAAGTGAGCTGATATGTGGAAAGAACTTTGGAAAGCTCAAAATGGCATAGATCCATCTGTATATGGATATATGTGTATATATGGGTATACTATACATACATTTGTACTTCTACCTGTACAAATATATACATGGGTGTATATGTGTACATGTATATACTTATATTCGTATGTAATATATACATATATAAATATAAACAGAGAGAGATAGAAAGGGAGAGATAGACAAAGACACAGAGAAACAGAGAGGGACACGGAAAGATAGAAAGAGACCAAGATGAAGGGAGGGGGGGAAGATGGGAGAGAGAAAGAGAAAGAGACAGACAGACACAAAGGAAGTGAGAGAAAGAGAAAGAGACAGACAGACAGACAGAAAGGAAGAGAGAGAAAGAGAAAGAGACAGACAGACAGAAAGGAACAGAGAGAAAGAGAAAGAGAGACAGACAGACAGAAAGGAAGAGAGAAAAAGAGAAAGAGACAGACAGAAAGGAAGAGAGAGAAAGAGAGACAGACAGACAGACAGAAAGGAAGAGAGAGAAAGAGACAGAGAGATAGAAAGAGAGAGAGATCCTATCATAATATTATGATCCTATAAAGAAAAGTATTTTGACATGGTGGATAGAGAGCAGATCTGAAAGCCAGGAAGCAATTTCTGACCCATACTTGCTGTGTCACCAGAAGAAATGTTATTAAACTCTCAGTTCTCCAAGACTATAGATTACAGAGGTGACAACCTCCATTGGTGAAAGGATTTTCCTTACTTGGGAGTTCCTTACACCAATTAACAACAAAGATCCAGTCCCTCTTTAAGATGCTCTTGAATTTAATTTTATATGATTGCTTATGACATTGTCATTAATTGCCATTTTACAATGATGTATATTACACATTTACTGCTGAATAAATATAGGGCTTAGAAGTTTTCCATAAAGAGTTGAGTAAAAGGCCTGCAGAATGGAATATAGCCTTTATTACACCATTGTTATTATTGGAAAATCATCCCTGACTCATGTCATTTCAATTTATTGCACCTCTTCCAAGAGTGACCTCTAATAAACATGAGGCTCTCTTGCATGGAATGAAGGATGGTCTTTAAAGAAACTGTTTTGAAATAGGCCACTTTTGCTAACAGTGCCAATGGATGCATGTTGAGGAAAATGTATTACAGCCACTCTTAACTTGATATGCCTCATCCTGAGGATATCAATCTCTATTATTGAACATCTATAGGGAATTGTCTCCAGACTTTTTCAGGAAAATCAATGAAAAGTGATGTGAACTCAATCAATCCCCCAAGAAGAGGGAATTTGCCTGTAGATGCCTTGGAGCAGAGGCTCTTATGGGATAGATCCACTGCTTATATGTGTTAATGGTATACTTGTTACAAAAAGCACCGCAAAGAAATGACTGTAATAAAACTGCAGCAAGGAAACTGGGAGAGGCAGAAGGGGGCGGTTAGTAAGGGGACAAAGAGATGCCAAGATGACCTGCCACTTAGCTGAAAGCTCTGAAAGCAACTGTCTGCTCCGGGTTCATTAGATCTCTGAAAGCATGGAAAACTGGTAGCTTTATAGTGTGAGATTAAAATTGGATATTAGATCATAAATCTCCCCTATTTAACCTTTCCCTTAATTTATCTCCCAGACTAGTAAATGGAAGAAGCTTCTGGTTTTCTAGATAGAGCCTTTATTGTATGGTAGTCACAAGGTGATGTTGATTGGAAGTATAGGAAAGTAGAAATACAATACAAATCGTCTTAAGTCTAGGCTTAGTCTATATTCTGTATAAAACTAGCCAAAAACCCAAGGCCACTTTTGGGGAGAGAGACCGAGTCAAGCGCGGGCTGTTAACCGAGAGTCGGGCCGAGTCAAACTCCAGTCCTCGTCTGTCTGTGCAGTGCAGCCAGGAGACCAGCGGAGCAGGAAAAAAGGCCCCACTTCCGTTCTCTCCTTGCCTTTTCAGCTCGCATCCCGGAAATCGAGTGCATAGCAGGCAGTCTGACATGCGCAGCAGGCGCACTGGCGTGCATAACTCATGCCATTGGTCTCCTCCCCGAAAGGGTGGCCCTTAAAGAAAAACTGGCGTCTTTCAGTTATCCTAACCAACTGTTAAAAAACTTTCATATTTTTTTACCACAATAGCAACAAGAATATTTCCACCCATTATCTCAAGCTTCTTTCAGTTGTTTTTCGTAAAAGAGAACCTTGAAAGACTAACCTAAGTTCATCAGCTAGAACCACACTAACTTGATATAATAACTGCAGAGAGATTTATGCCAAGACCCATCTTCCAAAAGACAGCACCGTGACCACATCATCACAACATTAGACCATTTCAAGCACCATACTTCCATGACCTTCAGAACAAAACCACAATATAAGTATCTTAAGGGTCATTATGCTGAGTGACTAAGCAGAACAGTGCATAGAGGAATGTACTTAGAATAAGGAGAACCTGAGTTCAAATCCTGCCTCAGATACTAGCTGAGTAACCCAGATGTGGGGGATGGATTTAATTGATCAAATTGATTGGGAAGCATTCCCAAAGAATTACAAGACTCAGTTTCCTAGGTATTATTAAAATGCTGTGATAACCAAAGGTATCTCATATAGGGAGATGGAAATGGTTATATTTATAGTGAGAAAAAGTAGGTTATCTCCTCATTATCTTAATCTCCTCATTAAGGAGGTATATGGGAGGCCTGATCCTAATTTGGACTTCCTCGGGTCCTAAGACAACTCCCAAGGCAGGTAACGTTTTCCTTGGAGGTGTGTTTTTGGGGTTTACACCTCATAAGGTGAACCAAAGGACACATTTGGTCCTTTCTGTGCATGTTCCTAAAGACATGTTTAAACTTGTCAGACCCAGAGGGTCTCTGTGTAATTTATAGCTCTTTATGTAAGCTCTGGTTGCTAGGTATCCTGTCATCTAGGAATATAAATGGCTATTAATAGTTAATGATCCCTAGTTTCTCTCTCTGTTTATGGTGTTGGTTGATAGGGACTTGAACCATCTTGGTTACAGTACTGTTGATAGAAACACAAACCTTAGTCTCTCTGTTAACCCTTTTATGTACTATTGATAAGGACTCAAACCTCAGTTTATCTGTTAACCCCTTTTTTCCTCCTCCATCAACTCTAGGCAAGTCACTTAACATCTTTCTGCCTCCTTTTCTTCCATGGTAAATGGGTGGTAACAATAAGACCTATCTCATAGCATTGTTGCAAGGATCAAATGAGATGACATATCTAAAGCCATTTACAAACCTTAAAGCACTATATAAAGGCTAGTTCTCATTACCCCATTTTAGCAATGAGAAAACTGAGACAAAGAGATTTGAAATGATCTGCCCATGGTCTCACACAAAAAATACTTTCTTTCTTTCTTTCTTTGCAGGGCAATGAGGGTTAAGTGACTTGCCCAGGGTCACACAGCTGGTAAGTGTCAAGTGTCTGAGGCTGGATTTGAACTCAGGTCCTATTGCATCCAGGGCCAGTGCTTTATCCACCTCACCACCTAACTGCCCCCTACAAAGAATACTTTTAAAAGCAGGATTTGAACAGAGATTTCTTCTGACGCTAAATTCAGTACCCTTTCCACTATATTGTTTCAACTGTCCAAAGGATCTTGTTAGTGAATTGACCCTGAAAGTGACTGCAAAAACAGTGGTGCAGAACACAGTATGTCAACTAAAACCTATTAGCAACGACTAGCTACTGGTGTCCAAGAAAGGAACTAAAACACATCATAGCAGACAGAGAAGACAGAAAAAGAAGGTGAGTCATTCATATTGGGAAAGATAATAGGAAGCCCTAATGTTACAGGCCAATCCAGGACATGTTAAGGAGGAGCATTCAGAGGGAAAAAAGGGGAAATTACTTTATTAAGCACCTACTATGGGTTAGCCACTATGCTAAGCATATTACAGGTAGTAGCTTATTTAATCTTTACAATAATCCTGGGAGGTGGGTGCCATTCTGTAATTATTATCCTCATTTAATATATGAGGAAAACAGGCAGACAGACGTTAACTGACTTGCTGAGGATCACACAGCTACTAAGGATCTGAGGTCAAATGTGATATGAGGATTTTCTGACATAAGGTCTGCTTTTTTATCCTCTTCATCACCTAGTTGTCTCTGAAAGAGTTCTTATGCATCGGTGGCTCTTTTGTCAATGGTCTCTGAAAGAACATCAACTTGCAGGATATGAGAAGCTGTGAAAGGATTGAAAGCTGTGCCAGTGGAGAGATTGGCCACATTTGTGAGATTTAGCAATTCATTTCAATGAATATAGTGTCTATTCTGCCATGTACTAGGGATACAAAAAGAAAACACATTTATGTTAAGTCCAAAGCTTATATTCTCCCAGGAGAAGGAGATGGAATATGGCTACCAGGAATTCTTAACCAAGGGGCCACATATCATGTGAATCTCTTTTGCAGTATGGAGGATCCATGGACTTGGATGGGGAAAATGCATCTTTATTTTCACTAACCTCTAATTAAAATTTAGCATTTTCTTCAATTATTTAAATCTAATATTTTGAGAACAGGTCCATGGGCTTCATCAGTGTGCCCAGGCGGTCGAGCAAGAGAAAAGGTTTTTAAAATACCTGATATACACAGATACATAATTACAAAATATTTTTTAAAAGATAGAATGCTGGGGGCAGCTAGGTGGCACAGTGGCTAAAGCAACAACCCTGGATTCAGGAGGACCTCAGTTCAAATCAAGACACTTGACATTTACAACTGTGTGACCCTGGGCAAGTCACTTAACTTTCATTGCCCCCCCCCAAAAAGAGATAATGCTAAGAACTGGGAATATCATAAAAGGCCTGTTGGAGAAGGGGATATATGAGCTGAGCCTAGAAGGATGCTCAGATAGAATATAATACAGATGAGCAAAACACCTTGTACAAAGTCAAGGCAGGAGCAAGAGATAGAATGTGTTGTGCTGGAAAGCACCTATGAAGTCCCTTTTCCTGGACCAGAGAGTATATAAAGAGAAGTGCTGTGAAAAAAGACTGGAAAGAGAGATGAGCCCCATATTATAGAAGCTTTAAAATACCAGCATGAAAATTTCAAATTTCATTTATGAAGCAATAGGGAGCTATTGAAGATTTTTTTTTTAGTAGAGGATTGACACAGTCACATGCATGTATCAACTGGACAACTGAGAGAAAGATTTGCCAGAAATGGGAGAGATTAGAAGCAAGATCAGCCACTCAGAGGATATTACAATAGTGCAGGTGGGATACTATGAGGCCCCAAACTAAGGCAGAGACTTTGTGAATGGAACAAATAGAGTGGATGCAAGAGCAAAGCTATAGTAAGGTCAGCACTCAGACTGCATGGTTGACAACAGAATCAAATTCTCAGAATCAAATACTGTGACATAAAATAAGTTTGTGTCACAGTCATAGTCAAAAATGAAGGGGGAACCGCTGGACTTACCTATTAAACTTTTCAACCAAACAGGCTCTTTTGTGGATCACTGAAATAGGCCACAAGACTTCCAAGTTGGAAAAGTAAGTTTGGAGGTAGGTCATGGCATCTTCTATCCTCCATCCCCCATTCCCCACCAGGCTCTCTATAATGGATATATTTGGCACCGAGTCTTAGAATCAGATGTCAACTGTGTGCTCCCCAGTGGGTCATGATTTCCATCCTTTCTGCCAGGTAGTAAAACCACTATCAATGTCACTTTTGATCACAGAGGACACAGTAGCAAAATCCTACTCACCTCGGCCTGGCAATGGCACATCAGGAGAATGAAGATGATGTGATTTTGTGGGACTTGTGATTAACTTTCATGTAATTCTAGCTCTACCATTAAGCATCCCTAAACTGAATAAATAGAAAGGGAGTCAACATTGAGGGAGTCTGGAGTGACAAGAAATTTGAATCCATTATGTGGAATGTTTGCAAATAAGGTACTTTGGGAAACTAAATTAACTCTTTCAGTCTTCCTGGTTACAATTGGAAAAGTAAGCTGTTGTCAGACCCGTAACTAGGGAGGGTTTCTGGGGCTTTCCCCCAAAATTTATAAGAAAATGACAGTATACATACTTCCTCAAATGACCTTTATTAATATCCAGTTAACAAGATATCATTTAAGCAAATCTGTGATTTCACAGGTATTGCAACTCTTTCTCAGTGCAGCTCAGCACCTGCTTTTATTTATTTATTTATTTATTTATTTATTTATTTACTTACTTACTTACTTACTTACTTACTTATTTACTTATTTATTTTTTTAAATTTTTTTTTTATTTTTTAGTGAGGCAATTGGGGTTAAGTGAGTTGCCCAGGGTAAGGGTTAAGTGTATGAGGCCAGATTTGAACTCAGGTACTCCTGACTCCAGGGCCAGTGCTCTATCCACTGTGCCACCTAGCTGTTCCACCTGCTTTTATTATCAATGAGTTGCCCAGAGTATTGAGAATTTAACTGGTTTGCCCAGGTTTGTGGGGTAGGGGATGTTTTGAACCCAGTTTCTCTTAATCTCAGCTTGCTTACTGCAGCTAGAACAAGGCTATCTTGCTAGTCTCTATACACCAATATGAGGAGTTAAAATAAAAAGCTACAAGGTGCTATGCTTTCCCTAACTCATGAAAGTTCATCGACCACATGAGTTCCTACCTCAGGTTAGGCCAAAGTCTTCCTCCAAGATACTACTTTGTTTGTGACCAGGTAAAAGAAACCATTCTTTGCTTCATTTCTTACCTACTTTCAGTTACTGAATGTGTGTTGCCTCAGGAAAACTAAGACCTGGGAAAGACCTTGGCTTAAAAAGGCCAAAGCCTTGTACTATATCTAGGGCCATCTCCTGCCTTCCAGATTTATATCTTGCCATTGGACCCAGATGGCCCTGGAGGAGGGAATGAGGCTGGTGACTTTTTATAGCCCTGCCTCACTTAAATCTAATTCACTGCAAGTCATGACATCACCTCCCCAATGTTATGGTCCTCTTTGAAAATGAAGGACAAACAACAACAATAGAATCAAAGAAATGGGATCAGGAAGCAATCTTAGAGATTGTCTAGATTGCCCCCAAAATAAAAACTGTCTGTCATGGGGTAATGCTCTTCCTCTTTATAGCCATTTTGAAGGACTATATAAAAGAAGTAATTATAAAGTAGTGAATGAGTGAAAATGCATTTATTAAAAATTGACTATGCACAAAGAAATAGATTTAAAAAAAAAACAGAAACAAATGGAATAGAACTTCCACCATGATGTCTGAACACTTAGAGCAGGAAGGGTACTAGGAGATTATTTAACCCGACTTCCATTCCTTTTTACAAATGAGGAAATGGAGACATGGAAAATTGAAGTGATTGACCCTAAAAAGTGAAATCACTTACTTGGGTATTGATTTTCTCATATTTAAAGTGAACTACATGGTGTCTGTGGTTCTCTCTAACTCTGAACTTTTTATCCTATAACTGTGACCTTGGGCAAGTCACCTAACTGATATATACAATACAGAGGACTTGAAACCCAATCCTCTCACCTCCAACTCTAGTCCTCTATTCCTGCAACATTAGCCTGATTCTTCCCTTTGCCATAGGTACAGGGTACAATGGACGCAATGTACAATATGTCCTAAACTAAGGTAGAAAATCCTACTTATATAGATGTAGGGAAGCAGGAGTTAAATACTCCCATTATTTGAGTGCAGGAAAGTCAGTGCTATGATGTGATTTCAGTCATCACCAATTCACTCTTTATTCTTTGAACTTTAAGCTTTGATACATGTTAATGTGTAAATACTATACACAGTCTTTTCTTGTGAATAAAATATCTGAAAGAAGGTTTGGATGAGGGTGGGAGGTAGAGAATATGTCCCACAAAATGGAAAGGGAAGTCCTTCCCATAGGGACCAAGTGAATGGAAGATGGGAACATAGGACAGGGAAGCTAGGGGCATCCAAGAGGCAACATAGTTTAGTGGGAATAGCACTGGACTAGAGCTCAAGAACCTTACTCCAAATCTTGGTATCTCTTCTACTTAACCACTTGTATGACTTGGGGCAAGTGATTTTCTTTCTCCAGGCCTCAGTTTCTTCCTTGTAAAATCACATGGTTGAACCATGTGATATCTGATGGCCTTTCCATCTCTAGAAATGTGATCCTGTGACCTTAGTATGAAGATCAAATTTATTTACCTTACAATTTTGCCCTTCTCCTAGGCCCACTGAAACTCATAAGGTTTCTTAATATATCCTAGTGGATAAATTATCTGAGATAGTCAGAAAGTCCTGGGTTCAAATCTTACCTTAAATTCTCTGTGACTAGGCAAATCACTCCACTTCTCTCTGCCCCAGCTTCCCTACTATCTGTAAAGTGAGGATAATTGGCGCCTGAAACACTTCCCTCACAGAGCTGTTGTGAAGCACCTGAGAGTGATGATCAGTAGAAAGTACTCTTTGAACCCTAATTAATTATGCAAATTTCAGTGATTTTTCTTATCAGCCCAGTGAAAGGATTGGAATGATGCCACCTGCTGGAGAGCTACTGTAGGAAAGCTCCGTCATGAGGAGAAGGCATCTGAGGGAAAGCCATGTTTTCAGTTCCTTGACTTCAGGAAGTGACATTTGCTGTGAGTACTGTCTATCAAAGCTACCAGCCAATCAACTTGAGGAGCCTCCCATTTCTGGGAGGAGGACACAAAGTAGGAAGCAGATGCTGGCAGAGGGTTCTTCCTCTTTTGGTTCTTGATCTCACCATGGCGGGTTGGATGATGGGGTCTCTTAGAAATAGTTAAATTTTTACCTTTTTCTCTGATCCTAATGCTCTTTAATAAATACTTAAACACTTAAATACTCTTGCTAAAGCTTATAATTTATTGGTGACCACTCATTAGATTTTAGATAGTACAGTTAGAATTTTAGCCCCTTACACCAACCATGTGTCAGAGAAGCTCCAAGGTGTAGGCATTAGAGTATTGGACCTGGAGTCAGGAGAGGAATGGGGTCAATTCATTCTTTTGAAACTTAACATGTCTGTGACTATGGGAAAGTCACCATCTTTCTGAGAGCACTTTCCTCATCTGCAAAATGGAGATTTTAATACCTCTAATACCTTTATAGGGCAGTTTTGAGGAACAAATGAAATAATGACTACAATGCATTCCAATGCTATATTAATGCCACTTCATAGAAATCATTCCTCAGGATAAGAGCAGAGCACACTTTTTTTTGAAAGGTTGTATGCCAGAGGTAAGAGAGCTAGTTGGTGGCTGTTTTTGATGTTGTCAGAGGACCAAAATGACTTCATTATATCAGTGTCAAGTTACAGTGAATCTGATTGTGACTGATCCAACCAATATAAGACCAGAAATCTCTAACCCAGGTCAAGAACAAATGTTTCATATGTGGAGTGGTGACATCTCTAAAAGAGAGTTAATAGTGTCAGTAGTATGGTACAGGTAGAAAGATTAGTTTTATTGCAAAAAGATCTGGGTTCAAATCCCAGTGTTGACATTGTCTTACTCTTTGACCTGGGAAAAGTCACTTATCCTCCCTCTGCACCAATTCCTGATCTATAAATGGAGAAGTATGAACTAGATGTCCTCTGAGGTCCCTTTCAGCTATAAATCTATAACAATGTGTCCTTGGGTGAGTCATCAGACCTTATAGGGCCTCAGTTTCTCCATCTGTAAAATGAAGTGATTGGACTAGACAACCTTTGGAATTGTCTTCCTGCTTTGGATGGAAGATCCTATGATCCCTTCAGTGTCCCTGGACTCTAACACAGGTAGCTGGTCTAGACCAGCACAGATAGAACAAAATTCAGAGTTCTTCTCTAACTCCTTCCCTCCCTTTTGTAAGGAGCACACAATAACTGATGCTGGATCATTGATTCTAAAAAGGGTCAGAGAGAGTATTGTGGTCTCTCCCATGACTAAGAATAAGTGGCTTCAGCAGACACTTGCAGATCCCCTCCTAGATTTCTTTAGCAGAAGCTGGCTGCTATGCTGGTTTTCCCCACACATCTACCAGCTCATATACTTCTTGGTCATTTCAGAGTCCTTGTGCCTAGTTTGCTCCCAGAACCAGAAAAGTGGCCCACAGATAATCAAACATGAAACAGTGCTAGAAAAGAAAAAGTAAAGGGATGGCTATTAGGAGACAAAGCACTACTATTTTTTTTTTAATGATTGACTGCTAACAGAAAATATTGTCTGTTTCAAACACGATAGAAAAATGGGATTTTGCAGTCATGCTGGATCTAAACTCTTGTTAGTTTAATCAGCAACCTCTCATACATACAGAGACATCAGAGACATACAAACACACGGAGGACGGCATAAAACAAAAGGAACAATTTAGAGGAAAGAAGACAAAATAATTGCTCTCTTGCACCCGTTCCTATATGAAGACACTCTGAGGAACAGTTCATCTTAATGAAATTTGGCCATATTCCACTCTAGCATTTACTCTGTCTCTTCTGTTCTTTTTGCTATGGGCTTCTGTTTCTCTGGGGATGGAGCATGCTAAGAGGTGTTTCATTTGGCATTTTTATTAATGCATTCATCTCAGTTGACTTTCATTGTCTGTGCTGTATACTCCCATTACCACTGCCTTTTTTGTCTTTGTTCTCTTCACCAAGCATGTTTGTTCATTTATAAGCCAGTGTCTTCCTGTGAAAGAATTACCCATACCGACAGTGGACAGCTCCATCCTTCAGACTCAAGGAAACATGCTTATTATTCCCCTTCTTCTAATGCCTCCCCCCACCTAAAGTCCTTGATCAGAATTTTGCTATTTCAGTTCCCAAACTCTGAAGATGTAGATGACACTAAGTTGCAATTGCATTAGGTTGTTGTTAATAGAAAGATATTGGAAATGCATCCCAATGAAGATGAAATAGCATAGCAAGATACGCCAGCCTTAATGACCTGCTGGGGAAATTCCCTTGCCCTCAAAACATCTTCTAGTAAAACCAAGGTGCCAATTGTAAGGAGGCAAAACATACAGGCAATAACTTTGATAACATCACTTATTCAAGAGGCTTGAATTAAATTCCAAGGGCATCCTTTCCCTCCCTCAGGTTATATGTAAGTGCCCTG
The DNA here is from genome assembly GCF_019393635.1 of Dromiciops gliroides. NCBI lineage: Eukaryota > Metazoa > Chordata > Mammalia > Microbiotheria > Microbiotheriidae > Dromiciops > Dromiciops gliroides. The sequence goes on from NC_057863.1 coordinate 27,945,864, forward strand.
AATTTGAGGCTTCGTGCTACTTTTCATTCTTTAGGTGAGAGAGAGCAAGAGGTGCCTTTTTAAAGTTTTCTCTTTTCACTTAATAATGTGGTAAATCACTACTTAAGCATCTCCTAGAAAAGCTAATTGCCTTGAATATCTGAGAGGAGATAAGAGCTGTAGAAAAGCATAGGAAAGCCAAATTCTGGCTACTTTTCTTCCCATTTCATTATGTCACTAGAATCATCTTACTATCATTAGATTTTGAGCTCAGAGGAAGCTTAGACATCTCTAGACCAACATTTTCATATGGGGAAGGTTGCTTTTGTTAGTTTGTTTGGGTTTAGAGGGTTTTGCATGTTGTTGTTTGTTTGTTTTTTTAATGTAAGAATAACATTGAGTCTTTCTGAATGCTAAAACCCAGCAATTTTATTATTGATAGTTATGTCTAATAATTGCTGGATTTTATAATAAAGACTCTAAGGTGGGGACAGCTAGGTGGTGCAGTGGCTGAAGCACTGGCTCTGGATTCAGGAAGACCTGAGTTCAAATCTGGCCCTACACTCTTGACATTTACTAGCTGAGTGACCCTGGGCAAGTCACTTAACCCTCATTGCCCTGCAAAATTAAAAAAAAAATTCTCTGGTGAAGGCAAAGTGTCCTATAAATTTCACCTAGCTCTTCTAGTCTTACCCCCAGGTGATTTTTTATTGCAAGTGCTACTATCATAAGCCTGAGAGAAACCACATTACCACAGCCTCATTTCACTCCCTTATACTTCTGGATTTAACATGAATTAAAAGGAATTTTCTAACCCCATATTGCATAGTGGGCTAGAACCAGAAAGTTGGCTGCAGGAGAAGGGTTAGTTCAGAAAAAAATCTCATTCTGACGGTTTCCACTGGTTTTTGCTGGCTACCTAGTTGGATTTTGCTTTCATCCCCTGAGGATTTATAAATGAATTAAGTTTAAACCTATCTTGAGATGGAAAAGTTTGACAGCAACTACAACCCAACAGATTGTAGCAGAAAGCAGCAGACAGTCCCAAATGGATAAATATCTGAAGACCAGCAGATGTGAGCAGAGAACAGTTTTGTACATACCACAGCTAGAGACCAGCATAGAAAACTGCAGATGTGGAAATCAGAGATTTAAAGTGCAGAAGAGATTTGACACTCAGAAGAGATACACCATTCAGCAGAGAACAGTCTGATAATTAGCAGAGAATGGATGAGAGTGATGACATTTCAGAAACTATTGGGTACTCTCTAACACTAGAAGAATGAGTTCCACTGGCTGTTTCCAAGCTTTTGTCATATGTTTATATTCTGTATATATCCTCTGGTCAGGTATGTTTTTCAGTGTGCATACTCACCTCTCTGATGTTTTGGTAACCTATGAGAGAGTACACTTATGTGAGTGCATGGGGGGTAGGAGTTCCTTATTTAACTTGCTATGCCATATGATTAAATGTCTTAATTTGAACTGGCATTCTGTGCAGTAAGGCTTAGTAAAAGTAAACATAATGGTGGGGATTTTGGAGCTTTGGGAGTGAATAGATCTTTTCTTTTTAATTCATTAATTAATTAATTTTCGTTTTCAACATTTGTTTAGATAAGATTTCAAATTTCAATTATTTTATACCTCCCTCCCCCCTCCCCTAGACAGCAGGCAATCTGATATAGGAGATATATGTATACACACACACACACACACACACACACACACATATATATGTATATATATATATATATATATATATAACATTAAACATATATCTGCATTAGTCATGTTATAAGAGAAGAATCAGAGCAAAAAGGAAAAAGCTCAAAAAAGAAAAACAACAGCACCAAAAACAAAAAGAATAGTATGGTCCACTTAGCATTCATATTCCACAGTTCCTATTTTTCTGTATTTGGAGAGCCTTTTCCATCGTGAGTCCTTTGGAACTTTCTTGTATCATTGGATTGGTGAGAAGAATGTAGTCTATCACAGTTGATCAACACATAATGTTGATGATACTGTGTATAATGTTCTTCTGGTTCTGCTCATCTCACTCATCATCAGTTCATGCAAGTCTTTCCAGGTTTCTCTGAACTCCTCCTGCTCATCATTTCTTACAGAACAATAGAATTCCATTACATTCATATACCACAACTTGTTCAGCCATTCCCCAACTGATGGGTGTCCCCTCAACTTCCAATTCCTTGCCACCACGTACAGAGAAGTTATAAATATTTTTGTACATGTGGGTCATTTTCCCTTTTCTATGATCTCCTTGGGAAAAAGACCCAACAGTGGTATTGCTGGGTCAAAGGGTATGCACAGCTTTATAGCCCTTTGGGCATAATTCCACATTGCTCTCTAGAATGGTTGGATCAGTTCACAGCTCCACCAACAATGCATCAGTGTTCAAATTTTTCCACAGCTTCTCCAACATTTATTATTTTCCTTTTTTGTCATATTAGCCAATCTGATAGATGTCAGGTGGTACCTCAGAGTTGTTTTATTTTGCATCTCTCTAATCAATAGTGATTTAGAGCATTTTTTTCATATGGCAATAGATAGCTTTGATTTCTTCATCAGAAAACTGCCTGTTCATATCCTTTGACCATTTCTCATTTGGGGAATGACTTGGATTCTTATAAATTTGATTTAGTTCCCTATATATTTTAGAAATGAGACCTTTATCAGAAGTAGTGGTGTGTAATTTAAATTTCTAAATGTAGGTTCTAATCTGTTACCCCAATTTTTGGGGAAACTGACTAAAATCACTGATAAAATGAGTTTAGGTTTGTAAGGGTTTATTGAAAGATAATAAAAGAAAGAGAAAGATTGAGACCAGAATTCCTACAACTTGGCAATCTTATCTTTCCTCGTTTCTCCTGAGAAGTCCTCTGGAGTCTCTCCCCTCCACCACAGTGAGGTCAGGAACCAAAAGAGAGAGAACTCCTCCCCCAGCGTCTGCTACCTACTTCCTGTGTTCCCAGAAATGGGAGGCTCCTCAAGTTGATTGACTGGTAACCTTGATAGACAGTACGCATGAGCAAACATCACTTCCTGATGCCAAGGAAAAGCCCCATGGCTTTGCCCTCAGAGGCATTCTTCTCATGGTGGAGCTTTCAATAGTAAGTCTCCAGCAAGTGGCGTCATTCCAATCATTACAGTGGTCATAAAAATTGTTTCCCAGCTTTCTGCATCCCTTCTAATTTTGGATGCATTGCTTCTGTTTGTACAAAACCTTTTTAATTTAATGTAAGCGAAATAATACATTTTGCATTTCATAATATTACCTATCTCTTGTTTGGTCATAAACTGCTAACCTTTCCAAATATACGAAAGGTAGACTATTCCTTCTTCTCCTAATTTACCTAAGGTATCACGTCTTATGTCTAAATCATGTACCCATTTTGACCTTATTTTAGTGTAAGGTGTCAGATGTTGGTCTATGCCTAATTTCTGCCATACTATCTCCCAGTTTTCCCAGCAGCTTTTTCAAATACTGAATTCCTATCCCAGAAGCTGTAGTCTTTGGGTTTATCAAACAGTACATTAATAATGTCATTTACTACTGTGTCTCCTGTGCCTAGCCTATTCCATTGATCCACCTCTCTATTTCTTAGCCAGTACCAGATAATTTTGATGACTGCCACTTTATAGTAGAGCTTCAGATTTGGTACAGCTAACCCACCTTCCTGTGCATTTTTTCATTATTTCCCTTGATATTCTTGACTTTTTTGTTTTTCCAGATGATTTTTGTTATTTTTTTCTAGCTCTATAAAATAATTTTCAGGTAGTCTGATTGGTATGGCACTGAATAAATAAATTAATTTAGATAGAATTGTCATTTTATTATATTAGCTCAGCCTATCCATGAGCAATTGATATCTTTCAAAGTATTTAAATCTGATTTGATTTGTGTGAAAAGTGTTTTGTATTTGTGTTCATAGAGTTCCTTGGTTTGTCTTGGCAAGTAGACTCCCAGGTATTTTATATTATCTACCATTAGTTTAAATGGAATTTCTCTTTCTATCTCTTGCTGCTGGACTTTGTTGGTCATGTATAGAAATGCTGTTGATTTATGTGGATTTATTTTATATCCTTCTACTTTGCTAAAGTTGTTAATTGTTTCCAGTAATTTTTGAGTTTATTCTCTAGGATTCTCCAAGTATACCATCATATCATCTGCAAAGAGTGATAGTTTTGTTTCCTCCATGCCTATTCTAATTCCTTTAATTCCTTTTTCTTCTCTGATTGCTGAAGCTAACATTTCTAGTACAATATTAAATAATAGAGGTGATAATGGACATCCCTGTTTCACCCATGATCTTATTTGGAAGTCCTCTAACTTATGGGAATGAATAGATCTTAACCCATAATGCTTTGAGCTTGGAGTACTTTTCTGAGGACCCATGAGTGAAGGGGTCTTCAGTGCTACACATATTCACTTATACATTGAAACATTCCCCACAGAACATAGTTCCTAAGCATCATCTTCTTGTTCACTGTATCTATAAATAGGGTGCTAGATTTATTATGTATTTCTAAATGGGATGCTGGAGAGAAATGCTCTCATTGGAGCATGGATTGTCATAATAAGGCTCAGACAGATTCATCAGCAGAAGGCTGGCTACTCAGTGGTCATTGTTTTTGACCCCAGTAAGTGAAAGAGATCCTCTATATCACTGGGATGATCTATCCCTCCACTAATGCCGATTACAACATCTCTACAGCTTGCCTTTAAGAAGCAAGAATATGATTTTTAATAATTTAATTGAATTTAAGTGGATTAAAAGTTTATTCTGCTTTGAATTTTACATAGACATTAACAATTTAATTGACATCAATTTTGCAAAGGATGATTTCCTAGGTGAAAGAGCAACATTTTGAATGTTTCAGGTTTTACAAGACTTGCTCCCTGTCTACCAAATGCATAATTTTATAATTTATAGAAGTTCTTTGAATTAGATTCTTTTCTGAATGCAAACTGTAGTTTTCTTGCTCTTAAACCCATTGTAAAGCTCCTACACCAAGTACCAAATCAGTCTATGGCTAAGTAGACAAGAGGATGAGACGAATTCTTAAAAGTACATTCAATGTGTTCCTCTTTTTGAAGTTCTTTCAAGGTTAGGGTAATTATACTAGGGTTCACTACAGATGGGCTTACTTGGCATTGGGTTAAAACAGCAGTGAACAAAGAAGCTTAAAAATTCCTCTGTTGTCAATTCAGGGGTTTAACATTTGATGTTGGTCCTCGGTGGTCTCACGCTTCTCTTTCTCTCTCTCCAACTCTTTTCCAGTATCTATAAATGCCAAATTTTGAGGGCCTTTTAGATGGTTATTGGCATGGCTGGATATATTAAATTTTTTGGCAGTCACATACAATTTTATTAGGCAAAGTTTCAAAGTCTTGTAGAAATGCAGATTAGCCAAGAACTTGGGATGAAGGCTTAAGAAAATGATCATCAAATTTAGCTTCAGACCCTTACTAGGAATGTGGCCTTGGGTAAGTCATTTAACCTCTATTTGATTCAATTTCCTCACCTGTAAAATGGGGATAATAATAGCACCTACCTCCCAAGGCTGATCAAATGATATGATAATTGTAAAGTGTTTAGCACAGTACTTGGCTCATAGTAAGCACTATATAAATATATATGTAAACAACAAGCATTTATTAAGCACCTACTATATGTCAGGAGGGCATCTATAAAACTAAATAATTTCAGTTCTTTTCTCTCTCATGGTTTTGCTTTTTTTTATTACTTCATAGGCTCCTACATCTCCTCCTGGAACCTAACTAGGGCAACCAGGTGATAAGGTGGATAGAGTGCTTTGTCTGAAGTCAAGAAGACTCATTTATCTTTGTCACTTCAAATCTGTCTGTATGTTAATTCTATGGAGATTCTGTCTATTCAGGAAATGGAAGGCAGTATGATATAGTGTAAAGGAAAGTAGAGCTGCAATAAGAGGCTCTGGGTTCAAATCCTGTTTCTGTTATTTCTTTGGTGTGGCATAAAGATGACAGGCTGTGGAATCTGATGACCTGAGTCCCAATCCTGGCAATGATATCTGTATTATGTGCTTGGTCAATTAAGCCTCAGTACGAGATGGTCTTGAACATCCCTTTCAGCTCTCCATCTGAGATCCCAGCTATGCAAACATGAAATTATGAAACAGAAAGGAAGGGATTAGTTTCAGAATTCTCTTATCAGGAAGAAGAGATATGAGGTGGAATGGTTAGCAAATGGATTCTGTTGGAGTTATCCACTTTTTGGAGAATCATTTGTTTATACAAGGGCTTTTAAAAGACATGTTTGGACTAACAATCAAAGCTAGGTAGCTCAACACTGGGCAAGTCACTAGGAATCAGAGAAATCTTGAATATGAGTTTTCTGTGATTAAGTTGGAGGAGGCAGTTAAGGGGAGGGAAATCTGCAAACACTACCTATCACAAGTATTTTCCAACTAAGCTATGAGCTGGAATGGAAAAGGATTGACAATCTTATTTCAAGCATAAAGGGTCAGGGAAAAACAAAAGCAAAAACCAAAGGCCAAAAACCCAAAACCCACAAGAGTTCATCAAATGCAAATTAAATTTAAAAGGAATTAATTTATTTAATTATCTCCTATGTTTCATCTAATTAAACTATTTGTGCTTCAAAGATACAGAGTAATTTGCTATGGTTTGGATTGATAAGTCTTTGAACAGAATGCTTAGTCCTGGGCCTAACATCAGAAAGAACTGCAATTAAAGCTGTCCTCAGATACCACCTGTGTGACCCTGGGCAAGTCATTTAACCTCTGCTAGCCTTTTTTTCCACTGGAGAAGCAAATAGCAAAACACTCTAGTATCTTTTCCAAGAAATCCCCATGGACAGCATTGACATGCTATAGTCTACCATGCCATAAAGAGTAGTACATGACTGAACAACAAATCTTAGGCTTGATTCACTAAGGCTTATGTTCTAGATCAAAACTTGGCCTAAGAGAAAAGATTCTTGGGGTAGGAATCAGGAAAGCTATGTCCTAGTCTTGAATCTGTCAGTAGTTGTGTGACCTTGGAAAAATTATTGAACCTATCAATTTTCCCATCTGTAAAATGAAGAGGTTATGAGAAGATGTTGACTACAATCCCTTCCAGCTATAACTTTCTTGGGTTCTAGAATCAGTGTAATGAGTATTATTATAATAAATATAATTATGAATATTATTTATATAGTGAATTAAGGTTTGCTAAGAGCTTTGTAATTAGTATCTCATTTTATCCTCACAATAACCCTGGTAGTTAAGTCTTATTATTATCTTCATCTTTCTAATAAGGAAATTAAGTCAAACAGAGGTTAAATGACTTACCCAGGGTCACAGCAAGCTGATAAATGTCTGAAGCCAGAGTTAAACTAAAATCTTCCTGATTTCAGGTTATGGGTTCTATCCATTGTGCCATCGAAAATTGCCTGTAATTATGCCATTCTAATTAATTACTGCTCTCAATAAAATAATATAGAAAAATTGTTAATGAGTTGCTAAACTCACACAGTTCTTATTTAGCCTTCATAGCTCATAAAATTAAAAATAACACTAATAAAGAGACAAATCAATTTTGATAACTTCCTAAAGATGTTCGAATATTGCACAGTTATCTATACTGATAAAATTCTGGCTAGGATTCCAAGATGAGAGAATCATAGATTTAGAGATTTTTAGAGCCCTTGGTTTGTCCTTAATGGCATTTCATATCTCTTCTCTTTCCCTAGTCATCATGGGTAATATACTCCATACTCCCTCTTTTCCTTCCTCCCCATGCATCTTTCCACTGTCCTTTGGGTCACTGGCAATTCAGATATTTTCTAAGATAATGAGTCACATCCATATGGCATCATTATAAACATATTGGTACTTTAAAAATGATAGTGAGCAGCGTGGGATCATTAAAAGCACTGCATAATTGACCACATGTAATCAAACCTGTTTCTCCTCCTAGTCTATTCTCAGGTAATCGTGTCCATCTGGCATACTTCAACAAAAGAGCTATACTGAGGCACTAGCATGATAAACTGCCTATCTAAATTGTCTACCATAGTCAATGTAATGGGAATTAGTCATCCACTTGATCTTTCTGGTGTGGATTGGTAGGACAATGACCATGGATCACATTAAGTATTCTTTCCAGATACCTAGGGCTAAATATGATAAGCAAAAGGTCATTCAAACATGGGAACAACTGTAACACATATTTGTCAATAAATAATTCCTCTTCTATTTGTACTTTGTTCGTGGTAACTTCTTAGAGGTCGTAAATACCTTTGATTGGAAAACTGATGTATATTTTTAAAAGTTAATTTCATATTCCATTATACATATTTGATATGTGAATATATTCATTTATTTTTGTTCTAGACCAGTATTTTTATCAACGGAACACATTCCTGATTTAAAAAAAAATTCCCTAGACCAATGCAGACTATTCTTCTCTAATCTTTAGAGATTTAGCTGGGTTGCCAAGTGAAGAAATGACTTGCTAAAGGTTCCAGACCCTGTATGTGCCAGAGGCAAGAAAATCCCAGGGCTTCTTTATTCCCTATTCACACTGTAATGATATTGTCTTGAATATTAATGATAAAATAGGAAAAATGTGCAAGGGATTTTTGCTACTTGTGACAACTCTTTTTAAGAAGAATTATCTTTTTAGAGAAATACAAATTAAAACAACTCTGAGGTACCACCTCACACCTATCAGATTGGCTAAAATGACAAAAAAGAAAATAATAAATGTTGGAGATTCTGTGGAAAAATTGGAACATTAATGAATTGTTGGTGGAGTTATGAACTGATCCAACCATTATGGAGAGCAATTTGGAACTATGCCCAAAGGGCTTTGGGACTGTGCATACCCTTTGGCCCAGTAATTCAACTACTAGGTCTGTATCCAAAAGAGATCATAGAAAAGAGGAAATGACCCACATGTACAAAAATATTTATAGCAAGTTTCTTTGTGGTAGCAAAGAATTGGAAATTGAGGAAATGCCCATCAATTGGGAAATGGCTGAACAAGTTGTGGTATATTATGTAATGGAATACTATTGTGCTATAAGAAATGATGAACAGGCAGATTTCAGAAAAACCTGGAAAGACTTAATTGGACTGATGCTGAATGAAGTGAGCAGAACCAGGAGAACACTGTACACAGTAACAGCAACACTGTTTGATGATCAACTGTGATAGACTTGGCTCTTCTCAGCTGTGCAATGACCCAAGACAATTCCAAAGAACTCATGATGGAATATGTTCTCCACATCCAGAAAAAAAAAAAAAGAACTGCGTGTTCTGAATGCAGGTTGAACCATATTGTTTCTACTTTGTTGTTGTTGTTTTTTTCTTTTAGAGGTTTTCCCCTTTTGTTGTGATTCTTCTTTCACTACATGACTAATGCAGAAAAAGTAGAATTCATTTTGCCAGACATTGTATAGGAGCTAAAAATAATATAATTGTTATATAAAATTGGAGATAAACCATGAGTGTTTCTGTGAAAACATACTCCTTGTCTCTCCATAAGCCAAAAAGTGCCTGAATTCTAAAATAAAAGAATGTATACTATTCTCTATGTTTCATATAAGGTAGCTTCCTCTCTCTGACAGTTCTTTAGTAATTTTATATTTAATTCATTTCACCTGCTAGATATCATAAGTACTGGCTGAAGTGAATTGAATAAGATAGAATGACTTGAGGCAGGGAGAACTTTATTTGTTTGCTAAAAAATCAGTTTGATGCAATAGGATTAATATATTCTTTAGGATTCTAATAGAACTAATGTGACATAAAATCATCCCTCTGAAAGTGAAGGGATAGGGAATAAGCTTAGGGCTTTGGACACACACACACACACACACACACGTGTTGTATGTGTGTAAATCCCTGAATACATCCTATTCCTATGCCCATATTTATATAGAAGCATAGAATGTAAGAGCTAGAAAGAATCATAGAGATCACAGAGTCCAATCCACTAGTTTTACAGATGAGGAAACAGGCCTAGAGAGGTGAAGTGATTTATCTAAGATCATACAGGGACTAGGGAATCGCATGTCTAGAACTCAAAGCCAAATCTTTTCTGAGTTCCAGACTCTTTTATGGTCATCAAAGGGAATCTGGAAGGAGGAATAAAGTTATCAAAGGGCAACTGTCAAAAAAAAAAATAAAACAGTCTGTGGAAGGTGGAACTGAGAACTTCCCAACTTTATCTCAGGTTCTAATATGGGCTGAGTAGATAAGATAGTGGTTCCCAAAGATGGTGTGAAGGGATTGGCACTTAAAGTGCTTTAATAGTGCTTCATATACTAAATAATTGCCCAATTATGTTGTCCCCTGTAAGAAGGAGCTTGTATATGATTGAAACAGAATTCTAAGTTTCTTTCTCTGCAATATTATGCACAAAGTAATTTTAGCATTATGTATTGGTGTGATGTTTAAAATCTAAATTGTGGTCGCCTTAAATCAGAAGCTTCAGCACCAGTCTTTAGGTATTCACAAGGAGTTAAGAAAAAGAAGTCCTACCTAGCCTAGAGTTCCAGCCTGGTTGGGTTCTTCCTGAAGTCCTCCTCCACCAGCCTGCTTTAATCAGGAACTCCCTAGCAAGCTGTTTGTGGAAGCTTTTTATAGATCTGGAACAGAGGCGGTCCTTACACACTGCTTCAAGACAACTGGTTGGCGTCATCCAAATCCATTGGCTTTGAAGGTGTTCTCAAGTTGAATTCACAGTCTAGTTGAAGGGATAGCCAGGTGTGATTACAATCCAATTAATTTGAAGTAGGCTTAATCACCAATCACTCTCACTTGATTCAATCAGTAGAGATTAATCTCCAGGTGGGTCCCATTATTTCATCACATTGGTATTATTACAACCAACTCTATTTCTAAGCACAATGTGTTTTTATAACACCCTGAACTCAACCTGTTATCAAATTGTTTCCAAACTACTACAAGTGTTCTACATTACAGTACAAAAGAATTTTCAACCGTTGATCAGATGCATTCTTGTGCATACCTTCAACTCTTCTAGGTACAGTGTATGAGAATAGGATCCTCACCTCCTTGCCAATGCTAAGGTCAAGCTGTTAGAAAATCATGATCACTGGACAGGTACTTTATAGGCCATTATGAAACCATCATGAACCATAACAAATTCTTTTTTTTCAAAAATAAACCTTATTTTCCTCTCAGTGTAGTATTAAGGTTGTTTTCAAATTTAAAGATCCTCTGCTTGTGTTACTATTCTTCTCCCATAAGTATTTACAAATGAACTAGTTGGTACCATTGTTCAGTCATTCAGTAAAGTATTTGTGGGTAGAGCCCTGATCTGCCAGTGATACAAATGAAGAAAGTTACATCAGCAAATATGATTTACTTATAAAGTTTAGTTTATATGTAAACTTTGTTTTAAAAAAGTAGTGTATAGAATGAAATTTTAATGACATTGTCTTTTAATACAGCACTTTTCAGCAAGTAGGAAAGTAAATCTTTTACATCATAGCTAGTTTCATTTTCATTGATAGATTACGTTGCTATTTTTAAAATTAATTCATAATCTCTTAGCAAGAGAATTTGTAAAGTTTCCTATCATTTTCTTCCATATATTTGAGCAATTGAGAAATTCTTACCTTAAAGCAAAAAGGCAGAAATAAATTCAATGAGAAACCAGAGTTAAAACTGTTGGGGTTAGAAAAGCATTACAAATCCTTGTTCAAATAAAAAGTCTAATATTAAAATTAAATTCACATATGTTTGTCATATTAGGTTATTTTTTCTAAATCATAACTTAATTAAATATTTATATTCAACAAATTTATAAAATAAGTTTAATATGAAATCTGGCAAATAATATTAAGCCTATGAGTTTTTACTGGGTTACCTTTTTTTTTTATAGAATGCCCCCACATAAAATATTCACCATTATTTCATCATTAAGATTTTATAACTTTCTTTTTATAGTTTCTGTTATTATGCAGATAATTTTTATATTTTGATTACAATTACATCATGTAAATTTTAATTTGAAGCTTTCTTGGGCAAATGTATTATAACTAATGTAAACACCTAATGAATAAATCTAAAAGTTTTATGTATGTGAAATTACTCTGCAGGTTCATAACGCGTTGTTGTGTTGGTGGTGGTGGTGGTGGTGGTGGTGGTGGTGGTGGTGGTAGTTGTGGTTGAAAAAGCTGCATTAGAGGGACAGTTAAATGGCATAGTATATAAAGCACCAGCCCTGGATTCAGGAGGTCCTGAGTTCAAATCTATACTCAGACTAGCTGTGTGACTGACCCTGGGCGAGTCACTTAACCTTCATTGCCCCGCCCCACCCCACCCCCCAAAAAAAAGAAAAGAAAAAGAAATAGTTGTGTTGATACAAGGTATAAGGAAAAATAAGATTTAATTTTAGCAGCAACTGGAAAAAGAAATCCCATCTTCTTTCCCCATCACCATCACTTTTATTCCCCCTGGGAAAAACCTAGCAAAGCAATTAGTTGGATGGGGATAGGTAGAGTTTTTCCATGTCTGCCATTTTATAGGATTTTGGCAGTATGTATAGCTCTTCATCAGTGTGGAAATCATTTGGCAATTAGCAACAGTATTATTTTTTTGCAGGGTAATGAGGGTTAAGTGACTTGCCCAGGGTCACACAGCTAGTAAGTGTCAAGTTTTAGAGGCCAGACTTGAACTCAGGTCCTCCTGAATCCAGGGCTGGTGCTTTAAATAATGTGCCACCTAGCTGCTCCCAGCAATAGTGATTAATTAAAAATAGGAAACTGCAAAGAGCATACTCCTTCCTTCCTGAAGTTGTACCTTGCCTGAACACCTCTGCACCCTGGTTCTGCCCCAGTGTTCTAGGATCTATGTCTCCTAGAAATGAAGCCTCATGCCCTTCGGTATAAACAACTTCCTCTCTATATTTTTTAAATTTCTGTTTTATTGGGAACATAATCAGCAATAAACAAACACTGTAATAAATAAAAAGAAGAAAGAAGATTGTATAAGAAACTCTGAACAGCTATGGATTAAGAATACTAATGACACATATCTGTCATGTCTTAGTGGAGAAGACTAGACATACACACTCAGCCAAAGTGTTCATTTCTCTTTTGGAGGCACAAGCATGTTTATACATGTGTGCACAGAAGATATGTATAGTAGGCCTCCATCAGTCAAGGATGACCACGGGTCAGCACCTTGAAGAGCCACAGGCCACATTGTAGCTGTGCAGCTCCTGAGTGACTTATAACTGGTAACTGGCGCATCCCATGTTGTATCTACCCCATGAGGAGTAGCTGGAGTGTCCTCTCCAGGGTGGTGGCCTGGGCAGATCAATTGGAAAACAAGCTGTTGCTCATGCAGTAGGTTTTCCCTCTTTGGTGGATCCAAAGGAGAGGCAGAGCCAATACAGTTTGGCACCAGTGCCGCCGCAGGAGTTGCCAGAGGGATTTGATGTCCAACATCCAACTGCCCAAGGGACTCCACTCTTGATTTTTACTCGGGGTTAACTCCTGAAGCCTTTCCCATATATGGGTATAGCCACAAGGTTTAAAATCAGGGTTCCTTCCCCTAGGCAGGTTGCCTGCCAAGGCTGATGAGCCCCACCTGCCTGAAGCGACTGGTTTTAAGGCACCGGTGACTTGCCTTCGCCCCTTCTCCTGTTAGTGGAAACAGTTCCACTACGAGAAGTCCAGGAGTTGGGCTTCAGTTTTCAGAGACTATTTGAGACACCCGCCATTAGAGCATTTTAAAGAGAGTGGGAGCTTATCCCCACTGCCACCTCGGATTGACAAACCTTTGGAAAAGAAGATATGTATATGTATATATGTATTTATATACAAATGTGCTCATGTAGTGCACATATGTGTATGGGCACATCACTACGTATGTGCATACATTTATGTATTGTGAGCATGTTTCTATATATTCATACATGTAGATGTATATGTGCATATGTAGATATCCATATCCAGAAGGCTTTCCAAATATCTATCATCTAGCTAATGTCCTATGAATCATTTACCTATCATCTCCTTGGCTACCAGTACCTGTCATCCATTACTACATTTTTTTCCCTGTAATTACTTGCTTATATTTATTTTGCGTATACTTACATGTGTATACTGCATATATGTGTATGTATGTTTGATGAAGCCTAGAACAATGTTTTAAATACATTAAAGTGGCTTACAAAGGAAATTAATTCCGGTGACTTTTGTTATTATTATTATTTTTAATCTTGTTCGCCAAGCCCAAAAGAAACCTTGCCCTATAGAATATCAGTTCCTTGAAAGCAAAATTCTTTGCCTTGTCTTCATTTTCCTAGTACACACTAATTCTCAGTAAATTATGATTTTCATTATTGTTCAGTTGATTCAGTTGTGCCCAACTCTTTGTGACCTCATTTGGGATTTTCTTGGCAAAGATCCTAGAGTGGTTTGCCATTTCCTTCTCCAGCTCATTTCATAGATGAGGAAACTGAGGCAAACAAGGTTAAGTGATTTGCTCATGGTCACACAGCTAATAAATGTCTGAGGCCAGATTTTAACTCAGTTTTTCCTGACCCCAGACCCAGTCCTCTACTAGCAGGTCTTAAAGCATGGGTACCTTCCACCAGCAACTGTCATTCAACTCTCAAGCTGAAGGAGTGTGTAGAGGCCAATACACTTCTAGTGCTAGTGGAAAAATCCTATGTATCTTTTCCTCCTGCTATTTCTATTGTCCCAGGCCTTTATAGGATCATCCAGGAGAAAGCAGAAGATCTAATAAGCATAGCTTCATGTACCTCCCCATTTCAAACCCAACAAATTGTGTCACTACCCACCATGTGGCTTTTAATGAGAACAGAATTCCTATTACTTCCTGCACTTTGGCAAAGTCTGGGGGCCAGGTTAACCCTCCCTCTATCATCCTACTGATCCAGTTGATCCCCAGGGGTAAAGTCAGAGCACTGACTCTTTCTCAAAATGTGGATCATTCTCAGAACGCTTGAGAGAAGACTTCAGGCCACAGTGTGATTCCTTGTTATACGGATGATGTGGGGCAAGTATTAGAACTCACTGACTTGTCAAGAAAAGAAGGATTTTCAAAACCCACAGAAATTTACCTAAATGAGTAGAAATTGCTTATGAATATTCTAATAAGAAATTATGGTAATAGCATTTGTTCAAACAAAAAAATAAAAAATAAAATAAAGGGGATTAATTTCTTAAAATGTGCCATGAGCAATATGAGACTGAAATAAATTATTCTTCAACTCTTTAATTGGTCTAATGTCTTATTGAAATATCCATGATAATTTATAGAGAGGATTCTAAAAAGAATTTCTGGATCTCTAGAAAATACCAAGAAGAAGATGAATATTCTGGTACAGGCAAACTTTTTGCAACATGTCTAAGTCTTCACTTACACCACCTTTAGATCTTGGAAGACCTTGATTCAAGTCCTGCCTCCTACCCAAAGTGGCTGTGTGACCCTGGATAACTCATTCATAACCTCAGTGCCCCCAGACAATCTCTAAGACTATAGATTGCAGAGCAATTGCAGATCTGCAGTGGTACAGGGAATTTCCTCACCAGAAGTTCCCTATACCTACAAAATCACAATTGTGGTTCAACATAAACTACAGAACATATACCAAGACATTTTAGCTAAAAGATACATGTTCTAATGTACATTTACTAAATTGTTTTTTCAGCCAATTAGTACTTATTAAATTCCTGCTGTGTGCTTGGCACTGTGGTGAGTGCTGAATATGATCAAATTCTTCTAGTTTACTGTTTTCTGTACCATTATATATAGATAAGAAAGCAATATGTCTGTGAGCAAAATAATGCATATGTATCCTGCATAGAGTCCAATTATTCTCATATCTGGGTATATATTCTATCTATCATTTAGCCAGATATCTGTCTGTCTTTCTGTCTTTATTCACAAATGTTTATTTTGGACAAGGTCTGCACTTTTATATGTTTAAGGAATTCCAGATGAGGAAATTCCACCCACAAGTTAAAATCATACCTACTCTGTAACTTACAGTAATAGAGAGAACTTAGAATGCCAAAAGTTTAAATAATTTGCCCAGGGTCTCATAGTCAGTAGTTTTAGAAGCAAGATTGGAACATAGACATTCTGCTCTGAGGTTGGCTGTTTCTACAATGTCAGGTAGACTTTTAGGTTTCCTCAATTTGCAAATGAATGCATACGTGCATAAACATATGTGTGCATATTGTGAGATTAAAATTGGATATTAGATCATAAATCTACCCTACTTAACATTTCCCTTAATTTATCTCCCAGACTAGTAAATGGAAGAAGCTTCTGGTTTTCTAGATAGAGCCTTTATTGTATGGGAGTCACAAGGTGATGTTGATTAGAAGGATAGGAAAGTAGAAATATAATACAAATCATCTTAAGTCTAGGCTTAGTCTATACTCCGTATAAAGCTCACCAAAAGCCGAAGGCCACCTTTGGGGCGAGAGACCGAGTCAAGCGCATGCTGTTAACCGAGAGCCGGGCCGAGTCAAACTCCAGTCCACATCTGTCTGTGCAGCACAGCCAGGAGACCAGGGGAGCAGGAAAAAAGGCCCCACTTCCGTTCTCTCCTTGTCTTTTAAGCTCGCACCCCGGAAGTCTAGTGCTCAGCCGGCAATCTGGCGTGTGTCGCAGGCGGACTGGTGTGCGTAGCTCATGCTGTTGGTCTCCTCCCCAAAAGGGTGGTCCTAAAAATAAACTGGCGTCTCTCCATTATCTAACCGACTGTTAAAACTTTTTACCACATTATATATGCACTGCACATCTATCTCTGTATCATCTATCCACTGTGTGTACATATACACAAAACTATGTGTGTAATTGTATATATATGTATACATATCTGTGCAGATATGTATATGCACATGCAAACATTTAATAAATAACTTCTACAGGCTATGTGTGTATATATGTGTTATCTATGTATATGCTACATATATATCTCTATAATTATATGTATCTTGTGTTTGTGTGTACATTATGAAGTTGTTTATGCAGCTATTATTACACCTATTTTGGAGATGAAGAAGTTTCAATTCAGAGAATGGAGAGACCTGCCCAGAGTCCTGCAATAAATCACTATCAGAGAAGAATTGCTATCTGTTGTTCTAATGAAAGCCCAGCTGACTTTCTACTATACACCTTTGCCCCACAGAATGATATCTGTCCTGTCACCTCATTAATGGTTACTATTTACCTAGACAAATGTGACTTTTATCCCATCCTCACTTTCTGGGTGCAGTTGTCTGTTTTATCTCTCAAAGACCTTCCCCCAAAAGGAGATGTTTTTCCTTTGGTTAAGGATATAAAGGCATATGCACTGAGAGGTGTAATGCTATACTGGGCGGATCTAATATTACACTTAGAATCAGAAAGAACCAAATTCAGATTCTTCCTCAGATGCATGAACAGGAACTAGCCATTTAAGATCTCTCAACCTTAGTTTCTTCTTAGGTAAAATGAAGATAATAATAACACCTCACAGGATTGTTCTGATGATCAAATGAGAAGATATGTGTAAAGAACTCTGTTAATCTGAAGACTGTTAATTATTAACATTATTGTTATATTCTCCAGAGAGAACTGACACTCCAATTCCAAAAATATTTATTCTTATTCATTTTCTTAATTATGCTAATTAATAACTGGGCTCTATTCATTTTGTAATTCAAAGACTGAGTCCATCAAAGCTCCATTCCTCGATAATGACCCTCTGCAGTCTCTTTTATTAACACTTACCTAAATCTCATTATTTTTCCTAAGCCATTCATAGAATTTCAAGGCTAGAATAGACTGAAAATCATCTGATCCCACCACTTATTTTAGATTTGATGATACTGAGGTTTGAAGATGGGCCTTGTCCTTGATTTGTGCAAGTTTCTAACACATCAGGAGATAAATCCTTGAGTACTCTGGTTCTCTTTCCACTGCAACACACATGACTTCCTTTGCCCTCATCGCCAACACATTGACATCGAGAGCCACACATATACAATGGCAAAGAGCATTGCACCAGGAGGCTAAGTCTGTAGTCTACCTCTTATAAAATATGTAATTCTTCACACATCATAATCTCTCTGTGCTTCAGCTATTAGAAGGAAAATGAGGCTTCTAGTTCATTACTCCCATTTATCTAGTGTTTTAAAGACTGATTTCATTTTATTAGGGGTTTCTTTAGTCCCTGCCCCACTGATCCCCATATGTATATTGTGGAAATAATCTAAATCTTGGCATCATCAACCTGCACAATAGCACATCTTATCAGAATGCATTATTGTAAAATGTACATATATAAATTTCTATTTTTATATATTTATCGGACCTACATATGAAGTAAATTGATGTATTTATTAAATGCTCAAGAGACAAGATGGTATGGCATATAGATAGCTGGCCTCAGTATCAGGAAGACCCAGATTAAAACCTACTTCTTAACTATATAGTCTAATATATTTACCCTCTTAGGAGACTCTCTAAGACCATGGTATAATTCATTTATATAGCATGTTTTCTCCTTTGACCCATACAACAACCTTGGGAAGTATGTCTTACTATCATATTCATTTTATAGATGAATAAAATTAAGCCAACAAAAAGGTTAAGTGGTTTATCTAAGATTGTACAACCAAGCAGTGTCTTAAGTAAGATTTTTATTTGGGCCTTTCTAATGGAATTCCAGTACTCTACCCACTGAGCCACCTGAGTGCCAGGCAGCTGCTAATCTTCTATACTAGAAAGTTCTTCACCAGAAGTTCCCTGAACTAATGGAGTCACATCCAGTTTCAAAAAACAAAAGCAAGAACAACATCCCAGGATTTAAATGAACATTGTTAACTTTGGTGATTTATTGATTGCTTTTTCTTTCCTCTGCAAAATTTCCACACATAGGGAATTTGATTCTAATAGGCAATACCAATCATTCATACAAAGAATATTATATTGGACTATACTTTTTTTTTTCAAATTTTATTTTATTTATTTAGTTTGTTGTGTTTTGGTTTGGTTTTCTTTTGGTTTTGGTTTGTTTTGGTTTTTTTGTGGGACAATGGGGGTTATATGACTTGCCCAGAGTCACACAGCTAGTAAGTATCAAGTTTCTGAAGCCGGTGTCTGAGAGGTGTAATGCTATACTGGGCGGATCTAATATTGCACTTAGAATCAGAAAGAACCAAGTTCAGATTTTTCCTCAGATGCATGAACAGGAACTAGCCATTTAAGATCGCTCAACCTTAGTTTCCTCTTAGGTAAAATGAAGATAATAATAACACCTCACAGGATTGTTGTGATGATCAAATGAGAAGATATCCTGAATCCAGGACTGGCGCTTTATCCACTGGGCCACCTAGCTGCCCCCTTATACTTTTCTAAGATAAAAATTCTCAATTTCTGTAACCAAAAGAATTTGCAGTCAGCCATGAACCATCATGTATGCAAATTCATCCAGAGAAGTTTGCATCACCTCTACTCCCGACTCCTATTCCTGAAAAGTTGCTGTTGCTGTTAGAAAAATAAGTCAATGTCCAAGATACCACTGCATAAAAGAAAGAAATATTCATTTTCCATATTTTTTCCTCAGCAGAAGTTTTATACAGTTATTGATAAAGTCACATTCAGTATCTAAGATCCATCTTTTTCTATCTAATTCCATTTCCCTCCATAGCATCATTGTCTTCCAGTACTTTTAGCCCAAAGTTCTCAACCACCCTTTCCTTTTCTATGTTCCCCTATCACTTTCTACCTTCTGTTTGAAGAAGAGAGTAAAACTACACTTCCCTGCATTCCAGGCCCGTATCAATGAGAATTCTCTTTTGGGGTATGTTGCAAAAGTTTAGCTGGGACTGAGGAACCCTGGCCCAAGACCCCCATAAAACCATCTCCCTAAATGCTGTCACACTGCCCAAAGGACTCCCTTTCTGAAACCTCTACTCTAGTTAAGGCTTCTCCTCAGTAGTACCCATGGTTTAATTGACTGGAATCCAACAACCTTCCCTGGTTGTGTGATGGTGACACAGATTTCTAGCAGCAATGTTAGAAGAGAACCTTAATTGCTTAACAATCTAAAGTCAGGTGACTAAACTTCATGATCTCTGAAAGTCCCTTTTTTACTTTCAAGAGCTACAGTTCAATGTCTATATCCCATGTGAGAAAATAATGGGATTTGGGTATTGCCCAGAGGCTCCACTGAGAGAGCAGGGCCTGACCTTTCTTAAGGTCAGCTCAGAGTCAGGAAATTATCTTATTCAAAACCAGACCTACCTGAAAGCCTTGATCCCCCTCCCCAGGAGGTGAGTTCCCTGAACTCTGACCTCAGCATAGTCTACTCATGGACCACCCTCAAATCCAGTGAACCAGTAGATGTGAGTGATGCTAGCCAATTCACTTTGCACAATGTGTATGGGCGGGCTCTGTTCCTGCCCTCAGGAAGCTTGCACAGACACTCATGCCCTTTTGTCCCAGGAACTTGAGGAGAGCAGACACGGGCCATTAGGGTTTCCCATTTTCTCTCTTCTCTCCTATTTCCCACCTAGGCTTTCCTATCTTTCAGATCCATGTGCGCTCTCTTTACTAATGTCTAATATACTTTAATAAATGCTTAATGCCCCAAAACTGGTGCTAAAGCTTCTCATTTATAAGTAGCAATATATTAGAAACCCAAGCTAACTTTTCCCTACACTTGGGACAGAAATAAGGTGATTACATATAGTTTTACTTGCCACACCCAAAAAGATAAAAAAATAAAAATAAAAATGCCTATAGATACAAAAATATTCATAGCAGGTCCTTTAGTTGTGGCAAAGAATTGGAAATTGAGGGGATGTCTATCAATTGGGGAATGGCTGAACAAGTTATGGATTATGAAGGAATACTATTGTGCTATTATTAGAAAGGATGATCAGGATACTCTCAGGAAAACTTGGAAAGACTTACATGAACTGATGCAAAGTGAAGTAAACAGACCAGGAGAACATTGTAACAGCAATGCTTTATGATGATTAGCTGTGAACGACTTAGCTATTATCAGCAATACAATGATCCAAGACAATTCCAAAGTATTTATGGTGAAAAATGTCATCTACCTCCAGAGAATTGATGGAGTCTGAATGCCACTCAAAACATACTTTTAAAAAACTTTTTTGTTTCATTTGCGGGGGAGGGGGGGGAATTCTTTTACAACATGACTAATACAGAAATGTGCTGTGATTATTGCTCACGTATAACCTATATCAAATTGTTTGCCTGCTCAATGAGGGAGAGAATTTGGGATTCAATTTTTTTTAAAAATGTATGTTAAAATTATTTTGGATGTAATTGAGTTAAAAAGTAAAATTAAATTATTAAATATGAAACATCTCAGTTCCCTATTTATCATCACATCCTGAAATTGTCATTTGTTTCAAATAAAGCTAAGAATGATCATATACTTTGGTCTGTTGGGAATGATTTAAAATAAGCACTAGAATTATCTTAATGATATGTACAAGTAATGTTTGGAATCTAGGAAGCAACGCATCTATCTTTGAAGGAGATTAATCACTGTAAATATTTCTTCCATATGTTCACTGCCCAATATAGAATTATAAGGGATACACACGTTCCAAAAATGTTTCTTTTGTTTCCTTTACAAATATATGTAATTTGTTCTAATTGTATGAATAGAATACTTTAGTATCCCAAGGATAGTCACTGAATGCCTAGATTCAAAAGTTTAAATGTGGAGGGAAATCATGTCATCAAAATATCATGATTGGTGATCTGGACAGGACCATAGAGGCCATCCAATCTATCTTCTCATTTTATATACAAAAAACAACAACAACAACAACAACAACCAAAAACCAAAAACACACTTATAACCAGAGAGGTGAGTCAGGAAGACCCGAGTTCAAATTTGGACTCAGATACTTACTATCCCTATGACCCTTAATAAGTCACTTCATCTCCATTTGCCTCAATTTAGTCAACTGTAAAATAATAATACTTACATCAAGGTTGTTGCGAGGATCAAAGGAGATAATATTTATCAAACACTACAGTGCCTGGCACTTAGTAGAAGTTAATAAATGCTTGTTCCTCTTCTCTTTCCTTTATAATCCTTTCTAATCCTCACAATAACCCAGTGGGGTGAGTGCTATTATTATCCTATTTTGCAGATGAGGCTTAGAGGGATTAAGTGATTTCTCCAAGGTCACATGAATTCAATGTTTAAATACATTAAATTGTTTGGGTCTCAATAATTATCCCCATTGGATGCCCCAGTTGCATGTCCAACATGTTGTGCTATATTAATGTAATAGAATACTACTGTGCTATAAGAAATGATGAGCAGGAAGATTTCAGAAAAACCTGGAAAGACTTACATGAACTGATGCTGAGTGAAGTGAGCAGAACCAGGAGAACATTATACACATTATACACAGTAACAGCAACTATGGTAGACTTAGCTTTTCTCGGCAATATCAGCAATATCATGATCCAAGACAATTCCAAAAGACTCATGATGTAAAATGCTATCCATATCTAGAAAAAGAATTATGGAGTCTGACTGTAGATTGAGGCATACTCTTTCCACTTTTTTCTTTGTGTTTTTTACATTTTTTCTGATGTTTCTTTCACAACATGAGTAATGTGGAAATATGTTTAACATGATTGCACTGTATAGTCTATATCAGATTTCTTGCTGTATTGGGGGGAGAGGGAAGAAGGGAGGGAGAAAAATCTGGAATTCAAAAATTACAATGAATGTTGAATACTATCTTTACATGTAACTGACAAAAATAAAATATTAAGTGAAAAAAAGTAAAGCACTGAAAAAATAAAGTATCTCTCAGTTTGCTTAAAAATAATTATGCTCCTTTTATAGAAATGACACCCAGTGGATGAATAAACACAAAAGCTTAATCAGATCCAGTCCTCTCCCCCTTCTTGATGGATATGTTCCCCTTTCTTTTTGTATCTTTTTATATAAATCTTCCTTTATTTGAATACAAACTCCTTGACTTTGACAGCTGGGGCAGTCCTGCTTGATTGTAATTGTATCCCTATTCCTTAACAGAATGTATGCCACTTTGCATGATATTAGTATATGCTCTAGCTATCTAGTGAAGGAGACAACACATATAGGGGAGCAGTGATGATGAAATAGTGTCTTGGTCTGGAAAGACACAAAGCATGATGAGTGGAACAATAAGCAGTTCATTGAAAAATTCTTTCCAGAGGCAATAGTTATATTTATTTTATTACAGTTCTTAGAACAAGGGACATAAAATGAGAGTCAAGTAAGATTATTCATCAAGGGGACAGAGAAAAAAATGGACCTGTGAAGAAGCTTCATAGGGCCAGAGAGTTCAGAGCTTTGTCTTAACCCTTCCTAGGCATGGCCTTTGAATTTCTATGTTGGAGGATGGAGCAGCATCAGGAAAGATGGCCAAGATGTCAAAGAGTTTGTCACTCACCAAAGTTCATACATCTAGTAAATGTCAGAAGCAAAATTTTAATCCAACAACTGTTAAATCCAACTCTACTTCTCTGCTCATTATGCCATGCTTCTATTTCAAGATAATTCTTTACTCTTAATTTTATTATCTAATATCACCATTTTACCCATGGAAACTCTAAATAATTACAATTCCATACCACTGGGAAAATTTGCTAAGTTAAATACCATCAAAGTTAACATGCATTCAGGCATGTGGACTGATAAACCATGTAACTTTTTCAAGGAGTTACTTATCTTTAATGAATGACTTTACCCCAAATATTATTTAATGCTTTGCTGAAATAAAAAAAAATGAGCATGCACAGGAATGAAGGGATATCAGTCTTTGATGAAATAGAAAAAATTGGACTCCTCAAATCAATGATTCATGTACCTTTGGTTAAGCCACATGGATAGTACCATTTCTATACACAATAAGCCTTCCAGCTTTTCAGAGATATCAGTCTTTTGTAATCCCTCAGAAATAGCTCCATCCATCAAATGTTGAGTAAACCCAACAGACACTAAGTCTTTTTTATGTTCTATAGAAAGTCAAGTAAAAACTGGTGCTAAATATATGTCCCTCCTGACTCCTACGTGAGGAGTCAGAGGAACATAGATTTAGAGCTGAAAGGGATCTCAGGGACCATCTAGTTCAACTCCCCCTCTTCGTAAATATGAATTAACTGAGCTCTATGAAAGCTAAATGGATTGCCCAGAGTCACATGGATAGCAAGACTCAACAGAAGGATTTGAACCGAGATGTCAGATTGTAGAGTTCGTATGCAACTATACTATCCCCAAATTGTTCAGATAGAGCCTATTCCAGAAGAACTATTCATTGATTCACTTAAGTGTACTTCCCACCCATCAAATTGATTAAGTAACATACACATGCATACACACACACCCCAAATTGGTAAAGATGACCCAAAAAATGAAATAGTGATTGAGGGGCTGCAGAAAGACTATCAATTATTCTGACCACTCATGAAAACATTTTGAAATGTGAGAAAGCTCATTAAGCTTTGGTCCACCAATAGTAGACATGTCTGCTAAATAGGCAAAAGACAGAGGGAAAAGTCCCATATACAATGGAATATTCAAGGTGGAAGCAAAGTCAGTGCTCCTCAATCAAGGAATGGCTGAAGTGTGGGATGTGAATGTAGTAGGATATCATTGTGCTTTCAGGAACAATAATAGAAACATGGAGAGATTTGTATGAAATGCTGAATGAAGAAAGCAGAAACAGGAAAATTATATTCACCATGGCCAAACACGTATAAAGGGACAACACTTAACAGCTCCAGAACCCACACAAAGACATTATTTATTCTTGATTTCAGAAGCCTGACAGTATGACATATCACAGTAAATTATAAATGCAGAATGTGGTATGTACTATCAAACATAATATATATGTATTTGTTTGTTTAGTATACTTGTTTATCTTTATTATAAAGAGTCCTATGAGAAAGGGATAGAGAACATGGCTGTTGGAAAGAGACAGTTATGTAAAAAGAAATTAAATCATGCATAAAATATCAAATTCAAAAATCTTTCTCAGCCTTCTCTACTTACAGCCACCTTGACTCTGCTTCCTGGGATCTTAGCCACTAAGAGGTGAGCACTTACCTTATCTGACCAGAATAGCACTCTGTTATTTCCCAGCCCTATCCAGACTATTCCAGTTCCACTAGAGTCACTGTTTTCAATTTTCACCTAAATGGGTGACCTTAGCTCCTAGGACTCCTTTTTTTCCAACTTCCATTTTTATTTTTTCATGAGAACTTAAGCTCCGTGAGAGCAGGTACTGTCTTACTTGCCTTTATTTGAATCTGTAGGGCTTAGCTCAGTACCTGGCACATGGAATATAAGCTTTTTTATTCACTTACAATAAAATGTACTTAGCATGTAAACTAAATAGTTATCATGGACAAAGAAGATTGTGCATGCATAGAGAAATGAATGATAATTTTTAAGACATGCAAAAAAGTAAAATAGTGATATATACTCAGGTGTGTACATACACATATATGTCACCAATATATGACTTATGATTCTTGCATCATATACAAGAACTGCCTATCATATAAGATCATATGGTGTGATGTGATGTTATGTGATATGATGTGATATATGATATGATACCATATAATACAACACAACACAACATAACAATTTAATATAACGTATATCACAGTCCTTTTGTGTAAAACAATTAACCATGAATGACAAAACTATGATAAATACCCGTAATCTACCAAATTTATTGAGCCAAACCAAGGTCATAGTTTTATTCTTCTCACTGAGTGGCTGGTATCTATAAGCAATGTGACTTTTATTTCTCCTTCCCAATACAGAGTATAGGTTAATTTTCATTGTATATATGAATACAGCCATGAAAAGATGAAGTTCTGTATTAGGTACCATTATGTAAAGGTTTTGGTTGATTGTTAACTACCCCATCTCCAGAGCCCAAGGTTAAAGATACCTGCTTTTCACCCTATCTATCCATCTTGCATTTCCTAAAGAAGCACAACCTGAAGAGATATATAGCTCATCTCTTCTCTACATCCCACACTACCATCTCCACAAAAAAGGAAAGCCCTTGCTACCTTGAGTATGTAAATCTTGGAATAATAAAATTCTAAGACATCTCTGGATGACCAAATGAGCACAATCCCCTTGCTAGGGATAAGGTAAAGCAAGGACTATAGGCTAGGAAAGAAAACAGTAAGGGCACAGTCAATATTGTACCTGAGAGTTTGGGGACAGAAAAAGAGAAGAGAAAATGGTGGGACAAGAGGGAATTAAAAAATCCAAGAGTTGTATGCAATCCCAGGAATTATCTTGTCCAATTCACCAGAAAATCACTTTAAAAGGAGTTATTATTTTTTTCCTGGAACACCCCCAATGAAAGGGTTTTACTCCTTCCTGAGATAGATCTTTCCACTTTGGGACACCTCCAATTATTTTTTAGTCTTCTTTATATGAACTGAAAAACCTGCCTCTCTTCAACTCCTCAGACCCAATCATTGTTTCTTGTTCTATCCTCTGGTACTGAGGAGAGCAAGTTTCATCACTCTTCCATAAGACAGCCCTTGAAACATTTAAAAACACTCATCATTTTCTCCTTGTCTCCTCTTCTGCAAACTAAAATGTCCACTTACTGAAACTGATCCTTGTATGTCATACTTTCTAGTCATCTAACCATCCTGTGTATCCTCTTCTATAAGAGGAGAATTCCCTGAGGCTCAGGATCCTAAAATGTAGCTCTTAAAAGTTGGTGTTGGGGGCAGCTAGGTGGCGAAGTGGATAGAGCACTGGCCCTGGAGTCAGGAGTACCTGAGTTCAAATCCAGCCTCTTGACATTTACTAGCTGTGTGACCCTGGGCAAGTCACTTAACCCCAATTGCCTCACCAAAACAAAAAAAAAAGTTGGTGTCTAGCCTACAAAGAAGTGTCCTCCATCTGAGTTTCTACTGTGTATTCCTGCTTCTCATCTCATGTAAGAGTAATATTTGAGCTGATTGGGGAGAAAATCGAGAGGACCACAGAACTAGACTCCTGCAGATGTGGGGGAGGCAGGGATGAAAACACTTTCACTTATAAATAAACCAAACAGGTCATTAGCAATGAAAAAAAAAATACCTCCTCATACTCATTCTCTCTATAACCTGGCCCATGGTCTCTTCCTGTTCTATCACCATTTTCTGTATCAGCCTTTTCTAATTCCTCCAACTACTTGTTTCCTCCCTCCTAAAACACCTGATATTTAACTACTATATGTGTATATATGTACATGGATGTGTGTGTGTGTGTGTGTGTGTGTGTGTGTGTGTGTGTGTGTGTGTGTGTGTGTGTAGGGTTTGAGTCCAAGTGTGCCTGATTCTATATCCAACGTATCATTCAATAAAGTATCCTTTCACTGCCATTCCATGCCAGGTCCTCTCACTCCAAATCCAGCACTCCTTCGACCATGGGAGCCAAAAGGGGAATAGAAAGAAGGAAAAAAAGAACAAGATGCAGTGTCTTGCTCAAAGAAGAGCAAGAACCATTCAGGGCATTGAGGAGATAGAGCAGACCATTGTACAAGGGCATTGTCTTTAGGCTTCCCCAAAGCTTGATGAAAACAGAACAGGAATAGATCAAAAGCTTGATTTCCACTTTCCCCAGCTATACTATAAGCTACTTAAGGATAAAGGCTAAGTTGATTTTTTTTTAATTCCCCAGGATCCAGAACAGTATTGGACCTTTTAAGGTACTCAAAAAATATTCCTTGAAACAATGCCCAAAGGGCCATCAAACTGTGCATACCCTTTGATCCAGCATTACCACTGCTAAGTCTATATACCAAAGACTTCCAAAAAATGGGGGAAAAACCTAATTGTGTACATGTGTGTATAGATATAGATGAGATAAAGATAATCTCTCTATCCATATCTATCTATCTATCTATATATATATATATATACCTATAGAAATATATCTATAGCTAGATATGATAGATATACAGATATATAAATTCGTGTTGCTGTGTGTATACACACATACACATACATACATACATCAGCTCTTTTCATGTTGGCTAAGAAGTGGAAATTGAGGGGAAGCCCATCAATTGGGTAATGGCTAGATAAGTTGTGGTATATGATAATGATGGAATATTATTGTGCTATAAGAAATGACAAGCAGGATAATGATTTCAGAAAAGTTGGAAAGACTTACACGAACTGATGCAAAGTGAGGTGCACAGAACTAACAGAACATTGTACAGAGTAACATCAATATTGTACAATGAATAACTGTGAATGGTTTAGTTATTCTCAGCAAAACAATGATTCAAGGCAACCTCAAAAGACTCATGATGAAGCAAGCTATCCACCTCCAGAGAAGGAACTGATACTGTCTGAATGCTGACTAAAGCATTTTATCATTCACTTTCTTTCATTCTTTTTTATTTGAGTTTTCTTGGATAAAATGACTAATATGAAAATGTTTTGCATGATCACACATATATAACCTATATCTGAGTGTTTACTGTCTTAAGATGGGTAGAGGGGAGAGGGAAATAGATTTTGGAACTCAAAACTCTTTTTTAAAGTTTCAGAAAATTGTTTTAACATGTAATTGGATAAAAATAAAGTATTATATTATTTTTGAAAATAGTATATAAAATATATTCCTTGGAAGAAAAAAATTAAATGCTATCTAGGCGTTGAGTAAAACAGAAAAAATACACATTGCTGAGCAATTTGGCTAAGTGAAAGCTATTAAAATTGAGAAAGAACTGTATTTTATTGCTGTCAAATTATTCAACTAAACTCGTCTCATTAAGTATGATTAGGCAAAAGTTGTAGTACCAACTCAAAACTGCATTCTCTTTCCTGTTTTCATTTTACTTCATTAGTGCTATATGATATGATCATGGACCAAGGCATTATTTATAGAGAAGATGTGTTTTGTAATTCTCATTGTCAAAGAACTTCATTAAAAAAAAGAAAAGGAAAGGAAACATAACTTTGCACTCATACACTCTCACACACACTGAGAGACACACATCTGTGGGAGTTGGCTGCTTGGGGCTTTCCTGGAGGGTACTTTTTCAATAAAGAGGAGCTCCCTAAGAGTTCAAATCCAGCTTGCTCTTGAGCTGGATACCCAGAGGGCTGTAACTGAAAGAATATGATACAAGGAATGGAATGAAAATTCAGAGAACATTTCTAAAGTAGAGTAGGCATGTCTCTACAAATCAGCCCCTGTGGCTCAGGTCAAAGAGGGCTAAACATCATTTTGACACATGCAGAATCCGTCAGAGGCTTCTTCTTCCACCCTTTTGGTCATTTTCTGCCACTTCAAGTCATGTAGCCCAAACAAATGACAATTTAGAGGTCTGAAAGAAGTGGTCAATATGTTATCTAAGCTGCCACAGACACTGATCTTTGAAACATTTGGAAGAACTGAAAAGGAAGGAAGCACAGAACTATAGGACAAATATGATTGTGATATTTAAAAAGGAAAAGAATAAAATCTGTAAACATTAAACCAGTGAGCTTCACTTTGATTCATGGCAAAATACTAGAATCTGCTATTAAAAACATGGTTAGGGAACATCTAGGAAAGAAAGGGGTGACAGTAACTTCATTAAGAAGAGACCATGCCAGACTAACATCAACTTTCTTTTGTATTAATATTATTTTTATTAATATCACATTTTTCAAGTAACAAGCAATTATTTCCCCTTCTTCACACCTTCCTACCTCAAGTCTCTCCTGACTCCAGTCCATCCTTCGCTGACCTGTCAAAATTTTCTTCCTAAGCTAAGCTTTAACCATGTTACTTCCCTAGAGGATGAGAAAGGAGGGGAGGGGAGGGAAGGGGGGAGAAGAAAGGAGAACAGAACTCTTATAATAAGTAGTTAGAAAAGCAAATTCTCACATTGTCCATATTCCAAAATGTAGGATTGGTTCTGCCTCATGAGTTCTTCAAGTTTTCTTTCAGGCGGTGAATATCAATCAGTCCTTTTAAATCACAGCTGGTCACTGCATTGATTGGTGTTTTGCTTCTTTTCTGTTTTTTTCCCTAGGGAAAATAGATAGAATCCTGGGATAACTATAATAAGATTATATATAATAGGGATAAACTAAAATATCTCTGTATCTCTGTCTTTCTCTCTCTGTCTCTGTCTCTGTCTCTGTCTCTCTCTGTCTCTGTCTCTGTCTCTCTCTGTCTCTGTCTCTGTCTCTCTCTGTCTCTGTCTCTGTCTCTCTCTGTCTCTGTCTCTCTCTGTCTCTCTCTCTCTCTCTCTGTCTCTCTCTCTCTCTCTCTGTCTCTCTCTGTCTCTCTCTGTCTCTCTCTGTCTCTCTCTGTCTCTCTCTGTCTCTCTCTCTCTCTCTCTCTCTCTCTCTCTCTCTCTCTCTCTCTCTCTCTCTCTCTCTCTCTCTCTGTCTGTCTCTCTCTCTCTTTGTGGGGCAATGAGGGTTAGTTCCTTGCCCAGGGTCACACAGCTATGTGCTTTATCCACTGTTCCATCTAACTGCCCCCAAAAAACTAAAATTTTGAGGAGCGCTATGTCATGATGGACAGAATTCAGTCTTGGAGTCAGGAAGAAGAGTTCAGGTCTTCTGGATAAGTCCCACAAAGTGCCTCAAGCAATTGCATAAGTTCTTAAATTGGGAAGGAATGGTGGATCTGTATTGAAGAGGGGAGGGGGTTTCCTAGACCAATGAAATCATGAGTAAGAACAAAGAACAAATCTCATGCTGGGATTGAAATGATTATCTTCAAATGCACAAGATGGGGGAGGCACAGTTACATAGGACATATGACAAATATGTGAATGCTTTAGCACCTGCAATATGGCACAATGGTGTGATGGCAATCAACAAATCAAAGGAAATTTTGGGCTATATTGAAAAAAAAAAGCATAGTATTAAGGATTGAAAAGCAAATAGCCCCACTGCGATTCATTTTGGCCAGATTGTATTTGGAGTATTGTCATTAGTTCTAGATACCACATTTTAGAGAAGAAGAAAGAAAGAAATTGACAAAAATAAAGAGTATGCAATGGAATATAATCACAATAATTAAGGGCCCCAAGACTATGTAATATAAGAATCATGTAAAGGATCTAGAAATGTTCAGTTTGGAGAAAGAAAGTCTTTGGGAGGGTCTAAAATTTGTCTTCAAGAACTAGAAAGATTGTCGCAAAGAAAAGGGATTAATTTGACCACAGAAGCCAGAAGAAGGAGCATTAGTAGAAAGTGCTAAGAGTCAAATTTAAGCTTGACATCAGGAAAAGCTTCCTAATAATCTTAATAGCTAGCATTTATGTAGTGTTATAAAGCTTGCAACTAATTGTTAGCTAATTTTATCCTCACAAGAATCCTGTAAGATTACGATCCCCATTTTACAAGTGGAAAGTGAGGAAGCTGAGGCAGCCAGCTTCCAGCAAAGAAAGGGTGATCATTTGACAAGTCAGTGGAAAGGGGGATTGTTTGTTTTTTTTCAGATATGGGGCACAGGAGATGACCTCTGAGAATTCTTATAACTCACCAGTTTGTTATTCTCTGAGCCACTGAAGCTTTTTTTTTTTTATCAAAATAGTGATATGATCAGAATAGTATTTTCAAGATTATTTTGGTGTTTGGATGAAAGATAAGATTGAATACATTCAAGTTATATAAAGCTAAATTCAGGGAATCTGATTAGGAGACTGATTCAATAGTATGAGTGTGATAAGTTTGAGTCTTAGGAATATATTCATGAAGGCTGAACTAAAAACAGAAGTGAAGGCATAGATGGATCTGAGAGACATCAAAAAGGAGAAATCGACAGTATTTTGTAATTTGGGGGGTCATGAGTGTCATGAAATAGAGAGGAATCAAAAATGACTTACAAACTTTGAGTTGGGGGGACTATAGGAATAATTGTGGTATTCACAGTTAGGAATACAGTTGATTTTGTAAGAAAGATGATGAGTTCATTTGTATTAATATTGAGTTGGAGCTGATGGTGGGATAGCTATATGACATTAGCCAGTGAGTTGTTTGAAATGAAAGCTTAAAAGATCAACAGAATGGTCAAGAGTAAAGGAACATATGTTGGCAGAATTCGGATATAGAAGAAAGTTAAAGCTCAGTAAGGAGATGATATCTTCCAGGGAAAGAGTACAAAAGCTCATGGAATGAATCTTAGTAAATACCTATATGTCTAGAGAAAACAATCTAATAAATAAACAGAGAAGGTGCAGTTGAAGAGCTGTGACGATCAGGCAAGCCAAAAATAAAAAGAGTATGACAATGGAGGGAATTTCACCATTGTCTAATTCTATCAAGAAATCAAAGAGGATCTTTTTGAGAAAACTATATTAGATTTGACTATTACTGATCTGCAAAAGATGTTTGAATTATAGTTCAGGGAGAAGAATCCAGATTTCCAGAGGTTAATGAACCCATGGATCATATAAGTAGTTAGACTTGATATCAGGTCCGTCCTGATTCAATGTTCAGCATCTTTTCCATGACATTACACTACCTGGCATATGTGTGGCATATATATCAGGTATCTACCTGAAGAGAATCTCAACAAAAATTGATATTAAAGGTATGAAGAAGTTATGAGAAAGGGACTTCATGATGAAGTAAAGATAGGGATGAAGAAGGGCATGTCAAAGGTGACTTAAATGTTTCTGGCTTGAAATATAAAAGAAAGAATGATGGTATAACTGATAGTAGATTATCATGTCTCCTCCGAGCTCCACATCACCAACTTTCCACTGGATGTTATCCTTGGATGTTCCATTAGATGACTCAAACTTAGCATTTACCAATAGAACTTATGTATCCCCCCAAATCTCACCTTTTCCCCTAAGTTCCCCATTTCTGCTGAGGAGAATGCCTTCCTTCTAGTCAGCAAGGATTTCAACATCACTATGTGTTTATTGTGTCATAACCTTAATGTCCCTTGGCATCTCAAATCCCAAACTTTCAAAAACAGAACTAATTATGTCTTCTTTGAAAACTATCCCTCTTCTTAACTTGCCTGTTTCTGTTGAGGCCACCACTATCCTTTTATTCAACAATGTTTGAAAACATGAATCATACTCTATTCTTTCTTATTCCTCACTTTTCACTTGGCTATGGAGTGGGGATATTGGATATGGATCAAATTCATTACAAAGTATTGTTCACTTTACTTTTACAATATTTCCCCCATCTTTCCCCTTCTCTCTACTCACATAAATAAAAACCTAGTTCAAGCCACAGTTTCTTTCATCTGTATTACTCCAAATCCTACTAAATGGTGTCCTTGCTGCCTATTTCTCCCATCTGCCCTTCTCAAACTCTCCCAGTCTCTCCCAAACCATTCTTCACTCACTTACTAAAATTGATATATTAAACATAAGTCTAACCATATCACTCCCCTGCTCAAGAAATTCTACTGGCTCCCTATAATTTCTGGGATAAAATACAATCTACTCTCCTTAGCAATTAATAGTCTTCACAATATGATTCCAGTCTATGGGCTCACTGCCCCTATATACTTTTTGTTCTAACTATACTTACTCATTTGTTTTTCTATAAATTCAATATGCTCTGTACCATCCCTTTGCCCTTGTGTAATTTAAGATTCTAAATGTGGATTCTAATCTGTTCCCCCAGTTTTGGGAGAAACTGACTAAAATCACTGATAAAACGAGTTTAGGTTTTTAAGGGTTTATTGAAAAATAGAAAGAAAAAGATAGAGAACAGAATTCCAACAGCCTGGCATTCCTATCTTTCCTCAAATTTCCTGTGAAGTCCTCTGCCGCCGCCACCACCACCATCAAGTCAGGAACCCAAAAGGAGTGAGAGCTCTCTTCACAGGCCCTCTTTCCTCCTTCCTGTCTCCTCCCAGAAAATAGGAGGCTCTTCAAGTTGATTGGCTGGTAGCCTTGATAGACAGCACCCATGAGCAAACGTCACTTCCTGATGCCAAGGAAAAGCCACATGGCCTTGCCCTCTGAGGCATTTTCCTCATGGCAGAGCTTTCCCACAGCAAGTCTCCAGTAGGTGGCATCATTCCAATCATTACACCTTCTTTGCACAGGTTATGTATCTCATTCCTAGAAGTTACTTCTGCCCACTTATTTCTATCTCCTAGAATCTCTAGTGTTCCCTCCTTGGATATGATTCTATTGTTCATAAACAAACTGGAAAGTAAAGCACACTAAAAAACAAACAAAAAAAGGCCAAATCTAGATTAGCTATGATAAATGTTACTATAGAAAATGTTTCCCATTTTCTTCCCAGGGAATCATCAAAAAAACACAAACCACCCTTCATTATTGATGTCAAAAGATCACGAGTGTGAATTTCCTTATACTTATTCTCTTTTGATGCCTATGATGAAGGGTGGTTTCTTTTGTAAGTTTACTTATTAGTGGAAATCATGGTTAATTTCATAAACAAGATTGGGAACCACAGCTCCCTCAGAGGAATTTAAATACAAAACAGTGAAAGATAAGATTCTTTGAAAATTTGATTACTTGTGTTCTATGATAGGATAATTTTTTTAAAATATGATACCTACAAAAAGATAATAAACAAAATTTTTCAAAGATCATGCTACTTGAAAATGTGACACAATGGCAATGAAAAGGTGAGCCTGCAAGTAACAAGAAAATCATTTTAAAAATTGAAATGGGTCTTTACTTGGCATGGTTATGGGTGCTACTATGATAGACATTGAAAATTATTTGTTTGTTCACTGTCATTTTCTTTTTGTATGTGATGGTGATTCAGATGAAGGTATTATCAAACAAAAAAGGAAGAAAAGTTAAAGTATTGAAAATCTGACTCAGGTAAGGAAGCATAAATAGTGATAGTAAAACCATAATTAACTAATGTAAGAAATATCATTGAGAGAGTAAAGGGTTGTCCATAATGCAAGATAGTAAACTTGGAAGATTGGAAGAAGGAAAAATTGAGAGAAATAGAGAAATTCAGAAGAGAGAGTAGTTTCAGTGTGGACAATTGCTTTGGAATTGTTTGGTATGAGATATCTACTGGGGACCAAGGTAGGAAAGTCTAAAAAGTAGTTGGTGATATAAGACCAGAACTCAAAAGGGATTAGGCCTGGGTCTATGGATCTGGGAATCATCCACATAGAGATGAAAACTGATATTTTGATCAGGCTATTAGACCAAACAAGATAGAGTTAGACTACTGCTTCAGAAGAAACTCCTTGCTCTCTGCTGATAGAATATTTTAATGTTCTAAATTTGAAGGCCTAGTTGAAGAAAGACCTAGTCATCTTTGATAAATATTCAATAAAAATGGTACTCTCCTGGGAACATTTCCCCTCATTTCTATAGGTCTAGCATATGGGTGGTTGAATGGAAGTCATTTCCAAACAGAATAAAAACAAAGTGAGGAGATGAAAAGAAACTAAAGCATAAGAGACTAAAGGAGTGTATTCTAAGGCTATTAATAAGTTTCGCCACCAACAAAGGTGTCTGCAGCAGGCTTATATGAAGCCCATTGTCCAGAGAAACGGTAGTTCTTTTTTCTGGGTGCCAGCAGCCTGGGCAAAGCAAAAATCTTAGAAAAAGTGTTAATAAGAGAAAAGGAGAGGGGAAGAACCAAAAAAAAAAAAGTATGATGCATTTAATTCAGGCTTTACCCCAAGTAAGAAACAAGCCAGGACTCCAAATAGCAGTGAAAATATGTAAACTGTAGAAGGATATTTTAGTTATATGGAGTCTGAATGTTAAATAAGTCCCCAAAGCCCATGGTGCAATTGTGTATACATTGAAAACTCACTCACTAATACAAGCCATAACTTTGGTTGACTTTTAAGACAAGAGCAAGCAATGTGCCTAACAAGGAGATGCTAAGTCACCGCCAATTACTTAAAGCACTGTATAGAAGTCATTTTGAAGAATATGGGCAAGAGCTCTGTAGTGAGTACAGCATACTTAATCTATGATGTAGTGGATGTGGATGGAGTGCACACAAATCACAGTGGGCAAACCTCAGAAACCAATTATTGAAACTACCTCTATGCCAAACACCAACAATTCCCTGGCAAAAGCAAATAATTTCTTAATTCCTTTGTCATAGATTATGTATTCACAAGATTCATTTTGAACTCTTCATATTAATGTGAATTTAATGAGCAATTCCTGAATAATGACTTTTTGTTAATTACCACATAATCACAGTTGGAAAAGAAAAGATACATTATCCATTTTGGCCCATTCGATGAGGATCAGTAAATAAAACTATAAAACAATTGATTCCGAGTGTTGCTTAGAAACCTTAGTGTTGATATGACAACCCTGGCATAACAAATTGGATCACCACCTTCTTTCCATTTACATGGAGAAATTATATATTTTCAGAAGGGAAATCTACTTTTTCTATCCACTGGTCTATAGTGACATCTACAGAAAAGAATGAAAAAGGGAAAAGAGAGAGAGAGGTAAGAATCAAACATAAAATGTGTTGATACCATAGACTTTTATAAAGGAATATGCATATGTTGAAAACGTTAATGTTTCCAATAAGAAAATTTGTGAAATACTCTACAGTCTGAAAGGATCCACTTTATTAGAGATTTCATGTGAGATAGAAGTGAAAAATCGGGCCAATAGCAAATTCTCCAACGATGTCGACCATTGTGAT
Organism: Dromiciops gliroides; assembly: GCF_019393635.1. Taxonomy (NCBI): domain Eukaryota; kingdom Metazoa; phylum Chordata; class Mammalia; order Microbiotheria; family Microbiotheriidae; genus Dromiciops; species Dromiciops gliroides. The sequence continues at coordinate 27,982,554 of NC_057863.1, forward strand.
TTCTAAAAGAAATAAATATTTCCTTTAAAAGGGACCTTAAATGTTCACTGTTTTCAATATTATTTCAATGATCTTGATCATACCTTGCTCCTGTTTTTTCTAACAATATATAACATTGGAAAAGAAATCCTGTGTTATTGTCTGATAATTTAAATAAATAAGGTTTCACAACACAAAACACTTCGAGCAATAAAATGAAGACCCTGATCTTTTGGCAATATCAAATTAAATATAAATGCAGTCTATCTTTCATTTTTAATTCACCATAAAATCTGTCTTCCTTGTCAACAGAGACAAATCTAGTGGCAAATGAGCTTTACTCCCAAGAACCCACTCCCTAGAGTTTTTCCTTTTCTTCTAATTTAACTTCAAAGTTGAGTATGGAAATAACTCAGCTGTATTTGTAAGGGTCACTAGTAGGTTGTGGACTTTTAAGAAAAAGAAAAAGTCACTTCCCATAGAATCTTTAAAGAGGCTATTCATTCATTCATTCATTCATTTATTGTTTTGAAATAATTGTTAAAAACCTTATCCATCATTGTTTTAATAATCATATAATTATTAACTCAGAAATTAATAAATAATTTCAATCTAATACTTATTAAAACAGTTGACCTAATAATTATATAATCATTAATATAATTATTGATTATTAACCTAATGAAATTCTCTGTGTATTGAAACTGGTTTCTTAGAATCATTTTAAAAATTTGAATTAAATGTTTCATTTACAACAACATTAAACATGGAGGCAAATAACTATAGCTAGAATCATAGAATCAAAGACACAGACCTTAGGGGTCATCTAGTCCAACCCAATAATTTTGGAGATGGGGATTCTGAGACCCAAAGATTTGGTTCTGTGTCCTCATCAAGTCAATAAGCCTTTATTAGAAACTATATGTGCCTCAATGAGGGACTCTTTTTCATACTGCAGATCACAATTTATACATGCCCCTTGCCATATTGCACAACTCCCCTCCATCTCTTCCCATCATTGCTTTACAGACATCTCATCCAATGGGCCAGAGATCTTCCTCTAAGTGGCTGGACAATTCAGGATACCACTGGGACACTTGGGTTGTCCTGTTATCCCTTGTTCACATCATTATTTGACTTACCTATATCCTTTTATGTCCATGTTTTTCTTGTATAATATGAGTGAATGCATGAGGAATTAAGAATTTTTCTCTCTTTACACATATAGACGAGTGGTAGCCAGGAACGACTATTCTGAATGAGGAAGTCAAAGGGAATTGTGATTGGAGCCAATGTCTTCATGTCCCTTCCAAGAATGGTAGTGTTGATGTGACTACTATTCAGAGTGTAGGATCATGGGAATAGAAACCCAAATCCTGGTCTAAGATAGAGATTAGAAAGCAGGAGACATGGCCTAGAGATAGAAAGTGATATGGTAAGCTTGAGAATGCACAAGGTGAGATGAGAGATCACCAACTAGAGCACATCTATTTTTCCCCTTTATAATTCTTGGCAAAATATATTATTGGTATTATGCTGGAAATACTGGTGCCCCAAAAGGGAGTGCTCTACTGTCATTTGCATCAGCTGTATCCATCTTTAGTTCTTCACAGACTGTGGCATCTCAGGCATTGGAGTATCACAGTAAATATATTACTGTAAACAAGAAGGAAGAAGCCTGGAGGGTCATTAACAGTCCCAGATAATTTCCCAAAGGCAATCTTGCCCAGAATAAGATAGAAGGAAGAAAGCTAAGCTGAGTTGCCTTTGGGAAATTGGATAGTGCTTTTAGTAACCTCAAATTCCTTCCAGAAACAAGAGCACATCTTTTAAACCCAAATAGGTATACAATGCAAGGTAGGGTTTTGAATACACTGCAAATGAGGGGGTTGGCCTGGCAAACATGTACACCCACAAAAATAGACACACATTGTGATTCCTCATCACGTTATGCCAACAACCTTTTTTTCTTATTCTTTTCCAGAGGCAACTAAAAAGGAGAGAAAAATCTGGCTTCTTAAAACATTCCTTCTAATTTAGGCCTCACTTCCCCCTCAAAAAAGTGAAGAGTTAAATACCTAAAATAGGAAATGAATGCCAATAAACAAAAATCTATGTAGTTAATAAGTAAATTATAGCTTAACATACAAAGCATCCTCTAGCAAACTAGAGGCTAATAATACTATCCACAAAGGGGTAGAGTTTGACACCTTCTCATCAATAGGGTGAATCTCGGATTATCTCTAGATTCCTATTACAATTTATAGCAATGGTCTTCTTCCTACTTTAAATTCCAGCTAAAATGTTTTTCCAATAGGTTTCAGTGATGTTTTCCTCACCCAGCTAATCAGAAATCCTATTTCTTATTTTCACAATTGTTTTTGAATTTTCAATTCAATCAAATAAATATGAAGTGTCACCATCCTACTCTGTTTAAAGCACAATGCTAGGTGCTGGGGATACCAAGACTAAACCACAACATTTTCTAACTGCAATCTCTCTGAGGTAAGGGATGCTTTTGATTTTTATTTTGTCTGACTTGATGGACTCAGTCACCCCTGGAGATCTGGCAATTTATTAAAATTAATCTATTTAAATTTATTAAATTATATAAGTTTATTAAAAATTTCCACCTCACCCGTCATGTGAGAAAAAAGAAAAAAGAAATTAAGAATTTAAGAATTAAGAATAAAACCCTGCTAAATAAATGAACAGTCAAGCAAAATACATTCCCATAATTTTCTTCCACCTGTGATTCTTCTTTTGATTTAAGTTTGTAAACATACTGTACTCATCTACCAGAATGTAATCTCTGTTTGGGAAAGAACCATGTTTTCTGTACTGTAGTATCTGTCAGGGCCTGGTCGAATTTTCTGGATGTATTGGGCATTTATAACAATTGAAATCCTCTCCCTGGACCTTGCAGGAAATTTGAGGAACAACTGAGTCAGAAGAACTGAGTTCTAATCTACCCTTGTCCACTCTGTCATTTGGAAGAAATAAGTGATGTTCCCTGAGGGTCAACTTTCTGATATATAAAAATGGAGCATGGGCCTAGAGTAGAGAGTAAATGATAGCATACATTTGCCTATTTCAATAAGTTGTTGGAAAGGGAAAATAAGGTGATGCATATGAGAAAATTCAGGAAAAAATAAAGTAAATGAAAAGAATGGGCCATCAGCACAACTAAAGCCAGGACTAAAGACATAACTCAAGGTTTCTAAAACATGCCTGTAGAAAAACTGGCTGCTACAAGCATCTTTATTCCTCTGTATCTTAATGGTAATGAGCTGCCCCTCCCTTTCCAACATCCTCAACCTCTGTTAGTCCATCCGTGACCTGATAATGGCTTCCAATGTTCTGTGTTATTGGCCTCCTAAAGTGCTGGGATTTCTGTGCTTCCCTCACATTCATATAAGAATTTAGTCAGCACCCATGGGTCTTACTCTATTCAACCATAGTGGGCCTGGAATGAATAGGACTTACTACAGGTAGTTGCAAAATGGGAAGGGATGCAGTAACATGAATCATAATCAAGGAGAGGTCAATGTTGTGGGTGTGAAACACACAAAAATAATGATTTTTTTATAAAGCTTAGTTTGCTTTTATCCAAAACTAGGATTTCATCACTGGGAACAATTCCTGATACAGAATCTCCTCTCACTAGTGCAGACAGCCACTTTGTCTCTAATGTGAAGGCTTAAGAAACTTGCCTGAGGACACGGAGAGGTTAAGTGTTTTGCCCAGAGCCACAAAGTTAGCTACTAAGGGGAGAGATAGGACTTGAAAGTAAATCTTCTTAACTCAAAGGACAGCCCTTTAACCATCATTCCATGCTGTCTCTCTAAAGACTAGGAGGACTCTGGGTCAGCCATGGACAGGAGACGATTCAGCATATATAACAGATCATATATACTTATTACCAATGTTTGGGGAGAGTGTTGCACAAAGTGTTTCATTGTATAAAGGAGAACAGTTTGAGGGCAGTGGGTCAGCATACTTCTAAAGATCTCTAGCTACCAGAAATGATGGTCAAAGTAGCTGGTGGGGTTGGAAGTGGGCAGGATGCCATTCAAACAAGCCTATAGTTGTCTCATTGAGTTGGTTATTGGGGAATGATTTCCTTCCCTTTGATTTTCCTGCTCATTGTCACATTGCTCATGTTACTCAGAATCAGCTCATCAAATAAGAGATTCACCTTGCTCACTCCAGATAAGTCAGCCAATGTCTTGCTAATGATCCAACACAACAGGCAGCACAATCAGCCTGGCTCCGCATATCCATGGCAGCAGTGCCTACCCTTAAACAAATCACTGAAAACTAAAGTTGGAGAAAGAAGGAAACACCAGTTTTCTAAATACCAGATCCCAGTGACCAGAAAGTTTAGTACAAAGAAGAGATTAACCCTGGGTAGCATGGCTAATTGGAAGTGTTTCCTACTAAGTTTACATGTCTGGCTCAAAGAATCTTCTGCTGTAGATAGAAAGGTCACCTACCCAAGCCTCTAGAAAGGAACAGGCCACTTGGTAAAGGAAAAATAATATGAAAAAGAGTCTCTTCCTTATGGCTAAGGCACAAGACTTTTCTAAAAAGATATATATAGAGAAAGAGCCTGCTCTGCTCATGAGGAATAAATAGAGCTATGGTGAAAAAGGCAACATGGGATGGTAGATAGGATGCTGGACTTAAAGTCTGGGAAACCTGGATCAAATTCTGCCTCAGATATTCACTAGCTGCATGACCCTGGGAAAGTCACTTTAATTTCCCTGTGCCTCAATTTCCTGAGAGGGGTTAGACTTGATGTTCTTTAAATTCCCATTCAGTTTTAAATCTATGATTCTCTCACTTTAGCTGAATTTAGGAGCCAGAAGAAGAAAGGAACCTTTTAGTACTGTTCCCAACACAGCCGTGCCTTGCAGTATTTACACAACCAGAAGATTTCTACCCAGCAGAGTAGCATATGGAAAAGACCACATACCCCATGAAGCTGTCAAGAGGAGTAATATCCAACTGTCCATCAGAGGCTATCAGTCCAGTAGAAAAGTGTCCAGTAGAGGGAACAGTGTCCTGTGGAGACTATGTATATGGTGCCCAGTAGAACACTGCCCAGAAAAGCAGAGATCAGTGGGGAGCAGGATAGGCAGCAGCCCAGCTGCATTGGTCAAAGACCTCAGTAGCCTTCCAGCTACAAATGAAACCTTTGTCTGCCTACCCTTTTCACTGGGAGTGTATAAATTTGTGCGAAAGCATGCACTCCATTTATGGGGGAAATAGATTACTTCTTTGCGTTTTACATCATGTAATTTAATGGCTTTATTTTAAACTGTGTTTTATCTGTGTTACCATTAAAGATAGACCCACCAAAGAATGACCATGAGCTATGCTGCTAGGGGGCAGGAATGCACTGAACACGTTGGACCTGGGGTAACCTTTTCTATGGAAACCCATTCCACAAGTTTTGCAAATCTTTCAAAAGAGGGAATAAGAGAAGATGGCAGATTTGAGGCACTCCAGATGGACTCTCTCAACATTATCCTCCAAACAACTTTAAAATAATTCCTCAAATCAAATTTTGGAGTGGCAAAGTAAACAGAAGGTCAGGGTAAGATATTTTTTTCTAGCCTAAGGAAACTTAGCAGGTTGGCTGGAGATATTTATGACATTAGGGGGAAGCCTACTCAGAGCCCACTCGTGGCATCAGCAAAAGCAGCAACAGCAGCAGCATCAGGAGCCCTTAGGCCAGAGATAGTAAAGGGGTTGTATAATAGCCAGAAACAATTGAAATGTTGTGGAGCCACAGTCAGGATCACACAAGATTTAGCAGCTTATGGTGGGTGAAAGTTGTATGATTAAAGCTTGGTGTATGATATTCTGGAAGGCAAACCAGATAGGATTACAACCCCAAAATAGAACTAATTAAAAGAAATAAACAGGGAAATGATATTTTACTAAAAGACAAGTAATATAAAAATTCCATTGTTTCTCAGATAAAAGCCTCATTTCTTAAATATATACCAAGAATAGAAATAAATCAAATTTATAAAAATAAATGACATTCCCCAATTGACAAATGTTCAAAGGATATAAACATGCACTTCTCAGAAGAAATACAAATGTATATAGTCATATAAAAAAATCTCTAAATAATTAGAAAAATGCATATTAAAACAACTCTGAGTTACTATCTGACATGAGAGGAAATTAGGTACACAGATGAACTATTGGTGGACTACTGAACTGGTCCAACCATTCTGTAGAACAACTTAAATCTTGGCTCAAAGTAGCTAGCAATATGACTACTAGGTCTGTATCCCAAATATATCAAAGATAAAGGAAAAGGATCTATATGTACAAAAATATTTATAGAAGCTCTTTTAGTGGTGGCAGAGAATTGGAAATCCAGGGAATATTTATCAATTGTAGAACAGCTGAACAAGTTGTGGCATATATATATACACATATATATATATATATATATGTATATATGCATATTTGCAGGGCAATGGGGGTTAAGTGACTTACCCAGGGTCACACAGTTAGTAAGTGTCAAGTGTCTGAGGCCAGATTTGCACTCAGGTACTCCTGAATCCAAGGCGGATGCTTTATCCACTGCACCACCTAGCTGCCCCTGTGGCATATAATTTTGATAGAATAGTATTGTGCTGTGGGAAATGACAACGGGGTGGGGGGTGGGTTCAGAAAAATATGACAAGACCTATATGAATTGATTCATGGTGATGAGAGAAGAACTGGGAGATCATTGTACACAATGACAGCAATGTTGTAATGATGATCAACTATAAAAGACCTGGATACTCTGATAAATACAATGATCCAAGACAGTTCCAAAAGGCTCATGATGAAAAAATGCTATTTACCTCCAAAGAGAGACCTGTTAAACTTTGAGTGTAATGGAAGTAAATTTTTTTTCACTTTCATTTTTCTTGCTTTGTATAGAAATATAGCTCATATAGAAATGTGTTCTGTGTGAATTCATATATAAAACTGATATCATAATGCTTGCCTTCTCAGTACTTGGGGTTAGTAGGTGGGGGAAGAGAATTTTGAACTCAAAATTTAAAAAGAAAAAATGTTAAAAATTAATAATAAATTAAAAATTCAAAAAAATTAAAAGAAACAAATCTATTTGGAATGGTCTCTTAATGAAACCATATTAGGGAAATAGGTTGCACAGTGCATGGCGTGCTGAACATGGAGCCAGGAAGAACTGAGTTCAAAACAAACTTCAGACAGTAGGTATGTGACCCTCAGCAAGCCACATAACCCCTTTCAGCATCAGTTTCCTCATCTGTAAAACAGGGATAATGAACGCACCTACCTCACTGGGTAATTATTGTGTGAATCAAATGAGCTAACACATGCAAAATGCTTTACAATCCTTAAAGCATCCTATAAATACTATTATTGATCTTCACTTGCTTTTCTAGGTATTCACTAAGTAACCATTTCTTTTTTTTTCTTCTCTTTTTTTTTTTGCAGGGCAATGAGGGTTAAGTGACTTGCCCAGGGTCACACAGCTAGTAGGTGTCAAGTGTCTGAGGCTGGATTTGAACTCAGGCCCTTCTGAGTCCAAGGCCATTACTCTATCTACTGCACCACCTAGCTGCCCCCAGTAACCATTTCTTAAATCATATATTCAGCATTTTTCCATGAACCACAATCAAGCTTGTTGGCCTATGGCCTTGCAGATCCTGTCTCTTGCTCCTATCCTCCAGTTTTGTTTTGTTTCTGTTTTTGTTTTGTTGTTTAATTGAAGTCATTTCTTAATTTCAAGTACTGTAGTGCCTTTCCTTTTTCCTCATGATTGTTCAAACATCTCTGATGGTGGCTCAGCAGTGACATCTGCTGGTACCTTATGTACCCAAAGATGTAGCAAATCACTGTCAAGTGACTTGAATTCATCAAGAGCAATGAAAGTCTCACTGACTGCCTCCTTTTATTTCTTGGGTATCAAGTCCCTGTTGGATATTTGTAATCTGTCATTTTCAAAGCAAAGGTTTTTCTTCTAGAGAAAGAAAACAGAAGGAAGATGAGAATGAGGCAGTTCTACCCTCTTTCTCCAGTATCAGGTATGATTTTATTTATCCATAACATAAATCATATTCTTTCTTTGATCCTCCTTTTGGCTCAGTATAGAAAAAAATGAAACTTTTTTATTGTCCCTAGCTTTATTTGCCAGCCTCAGCTGATTCTGAGATTCAGTGCTCCTGACACCATTTTTACAGGACTGGGTCATGCTCTTTTATTTATCCTTTCTTTGCTGCTCTTGCTTCTATCTTCTGTACAATTGTTATATACTCTAAGATGATTGATGAGTTTCTCAGGTGTCCATAGTGGTTTTTTTATGAGAACTCATGTTTTTTTCCTTTTCATCAGAATTGTTTCCCTTTGTGTCTTAAGAATGTCAGTCTTCAGAGGTTTTCATTCCTCCTGGGCTGTTTTCCTCTATAAAAATGTTAATCCTTGGGATCCTACCTAACTTTTTAAAAACTTTTTGAAATATGTTCTCCCCAAATCAAAAATTTAAATCAACCTATGCACAAATTTCTTCTTCTCTATCACAAACTTTAAGAGAGTCATAACTTCCTTCCAAGATTCCCATTCATTTCCATATCAGAAACCAGTCCATTCTGGTTAGGGAGAATCAGAATTAGAAATGATTTTTCCTTGTTGGATTTTCATCACATTTCAAAGGGTCATTAAGGCAAATCATAAAATGATTAGGTCTATTTTTCAATTATGGATTGCTGGAGATAGCCATTACTAAGTTGCCTTCTAAATCAGAAATTCTGAAATTTGATGATATTGGCTGACACCCCCTAATGATTCTCTTCTACAACATTATTTCTTACTTATCCTCCTGTATGTCTTACCATTCATTATTTTTATTTCAATTTTTTTTCCAGCTCTGAATTCTCTCCCTCCCATCTCCCTCTCTTCTCACTGAGAAAGCATGAAAAACAAAACCCATTACAAAACAAAACAAATTCCTGCACTGCCACATCCAAAAAAAATGCCTAAATTTGAAGTCTAAGTCCATCACCACTCTAGCTAGGACTGTGTCACATGTTTCATCATGAACCCTCTGGAATTGCAATGGGTCCTTGGGTTAATCAGAGTTCCTAAGTCATCGTAAGTTATTTGTCTTTACAACATCATTGTTGTTGCTCAATTTTTTTCAGTTGTATCTGACTTTTTGTGACCCCATCTGGGGTTTTTTTGGCAGAGATACTGTAGTTGTTTATCATTTCCTTCTTCAGCTCATTTTACAGATGAAGAAAGTAAGGCAAACAGGGTTAAATGACTTGCCCAAGGTCACACAGATAATAAATGTCTGAGGACAGATCTGAACTCAGGAAGATGAGTCTTCCTAACTGCAGGCTGGGCACTTCAGTGCCAGCCAGGTGCCACTGACAATATTATTAATATTGCTACTCTTGTTCTGCTAATTTAACAAACTTCCCAGGTTTCTCTGAAACTATCCCCTTCATTATACCTTACAGCACAATCATATTGTATTACATTCATGTACTGTAACATTCAACAATTCCCCTTTTCTTTTGTTTTAATCTCTTTTATTGGTTCATCTTCCTCCTCCTCTCCTGGAAATGTGTCTCCCAAGTCTCTTTCTTCAATCCTCTTCCCTTCTTCCTCTGGCTCCAAACTCACTCTCTCCATTAAAGCATCTTCATACCATCAGATAACACTTAGGTTGGATGGAACATATGATCACTGGACTCCGCTGCCAAGTTCTCCAGATTCTCCCTACATGACATTTCTTGTATATGCCCTTTCCCTCCTCTGTCACTAGCACCAGGGCTGCTGTAGGCACCTCAAGGAAACAGACTGCTGGCTGGTCTCCCTATGTCAAGTCTCTTCCCACTCCAATTTCTCCTCTAGTCAGCTCCGGAACTTATCTTCCTAAAGCCCAAGTCTATTCACATCACCCATGCATCCCAATCAATAAATTGTGGCTCCCTATTACCTTCAGAATGCAATAAAAATCTATTTGACTAGGGGGTAGCTAGGTGGCACAGTAGATAAAGCACTGACCCTGGATTCAGGAGGACCTGAGTTCAAATCTGGCCTCAGACGCTTTGCACTTACTAGCTGTGTGCCCCTGGGCAAGTCACTTAACCCTCATTGCCCCACCAAAACAAAACAAAAAAATCTATTAGACTTGAGTTCATCTTTAATTTTAGAATCTTCCATAACCTGGACCCTTATTTTAATTTTGTTATATATTTTCCCCTCCACATACTCTGATAACTAGTGATATTGTGACCCTTATTGTTCCTGGCACAAGGCATTCCATCTCTTGACTCCTGGCATTTTCCCTATCTCCCCTCTCCATGCCTAAAATAGTCTCTTTCCTCATCTCTGCATCATGGCTTCCCTGACTTCTTTCAAATCCCTACTAAAAACCCACCTTCTGCAAACAAGCCTTCCCTGATATCCCTTAATGCTGATACCTTCCCTCTAATTATTATCTCCAATTTATTTTGTTTGTATCTCACTTGTACATAGTTGTTTACATGTTGACCACCTTATTAGACTGTGAGTTCCTTGGGACAGACTCCTTTTTCCTTTCCATGTATTGCCAGTGCTTAGAATAGTGCCCAGCATATAATAGGTGCTTGAAATGTTCGTTGATTTAACTTACAGCTATGAAGAGGATGAGAAAACATTTAGTCCAAACCCCTCACTTTATATAAAAGAAAACTGAGTCCAGAAGATATTAAATGAATGGAAAGAGGCAGGATTTGAATCCAAGTCTTCTGATAACACCTTTTCTAACTCCTTCATTTTACAAAGGAGGTAACTAATGCCCAGGGAAGTCAAGGGATTCGACCAACATCACACAGGTAGTAAGTATCAGAGGTAAGATATGAAGCAAGAGTCAGGGGCTCCACGTCCAGGATATAGCACTTTAAAGATAGCTAAATAGTCAGCCTCCTAGCATTTAGCTCAAGGGGCTTGGAAACAGAGCTGCTTTTTGGCATTATAATAGGAGGAAGGAGTAGTGATACAGTAAAGGGCATCTTCTTAATCTTACATGATCAGTTCTTGGTCATTGACATTTCAAGGACATGGATACGTATTTCTACTTGACCTAGAACATAATAAACTTGTTCAATGAGAGAACACAGTTTCCTTTCAAGGGAAATGCCCTCTGTGATTCAGTGGGGTGTCTGTATTGTCATATGTCCTTGAAATGTCATCACAATATAATTCCCCGAAGACAGAACACCAAACATGAAATATTAGCTAGTTGTGGTTTATAACAGATTCTAGAGAGAGGAGGAAAATGGGTTGTAATCTTGTCATTACACCTACACAGAGCATTTTAAGGAAGTAAGCAGATTTTGCACATAAGCAATGAGTACCTGCACAGCTTGCAGATAATAGAGTAAAGAAAACAATGTGGTTTTTCTTCCTAGATGAGTCCCAAGGGATGCTTAGCAAGATACTAGTGGGAGGTCAGCTGGCACCTCTGTAGTGTCTTCAGCTCAAGTCAATTCAATTCAGTATTCATGAAGCATTTGTTTTGTGTGTATGGCACAATGGATAGAGAACTACCTTGGATACAAAAAAACCTGGGTTCGAGTCCCATCTCTGATTCGTATTGGCTGTGTAAATCACTGAACCTTTCAGTATTCTAGGGAATCCTTTAAGAATGTGAGATTCCAAGAAAGTGCTGATCTGCATTAGCTGAGCAAATTGTTTCTATCCAGGAATTCTCTCTAGCAATGGAATCATAGCACCAGGCTCTATGGCTATTCTATTATGTATATAACAATGGGGATAGAGAAATTGGAAATGGTGCAATGCCTGCCCTCAAGGAAACTTTTGGAGATAGCCTTGCCAAAAATGAGTATAACACAAGTATTCTGTGGATAGGAATTAGACTACACTACTTGGGACACAGCTATCATGTTATAGTGGCCAGAGAGCAAGTCTCAAAGTCAGAAAGACCTGTATTCAAATCTACCCCTGATAGAACCTGTGTAATCCCGGGCAAGGTGTAACCTCTCAGTGCCCCATTCAATACACTAAGGATGGGTTGCTGCTTCAAAGGTGCTCATCTTCATTGGTAGAGTGAGTTCCTAGCCCAGTTAAACTATAGAATTGGATTTTTACTATTCCAGGGGTCAAGTAAAGTATAGAAAGGAGAAAGAGCACTGAATTTGGAATTAGGATTCTAGCAAGCCTAACTGTAAATACAAGCCCTCCCACATATGAAGAGTGGGCTCTTAGGCAAGTCATTGATGCTTAGTTTACTTATCTTTGAAAAAGGGGAGATAATATTCATGCTACTCTTTGTTGCTGCTGTTAGAAAAGGTTTCTTGTAAGCCTGAAAGCCTGTTACATGCGGAGTTGACATTTACAGAGCACTTTAAGGCTTACGAAGGGCTTTGCCTACGTTACCTCATTGATCCTCACCACAATCCTACATCCAGAGAATTAGGTGAGCTTATTACCCTAATTTTATAGATGAGGAAACTGCCACTCAGAGAGGTTAAGTACCTGGCATAGAGTCACAGAGCTAGAAGGCAGCAGGGGTAGGATTTGAACCCATGTCTTTCCTGACTTGAGGTCCAGTAGTCTACCACATCATGTAGCCTTTCTGTATATAGCAGTTAGTTATTGCAGTGGAGAACAGTGCTTATCTGGGAGTCAGGAAGACCTGAGTTCAATTCTTACCTCACACCTTCACTAATTGTATGATTCTGTCTCAGTCTTAAATCTCAGCCTCGGTTTCTTTATTTGTGAAATAGGGTTAATAGTCCCTGACTCTCAGGTTTGTTGTGAGGATCCAATGAGATAGCATACATAGAGTACTTTGTAAAACCTAAAGCAATATATTAATGCTAGGTGTTACTACCTCTCTAGAGATATTATGTTTATTATTACAGATAGGGAGATTCCTAAATTGACACCACGCAATAAAGATTTTGCATAGTTATTGTTCTTATGGCTCAGTCTAGGGTTTATTATTCCCAGGGCTTAAAGAACCTGATTCTTATGGGTGAAAACAAATCAAAACTAGATTATATGATAGAGATAGGACCTGAAATTTCATTGATATAAAAAATTTCCAGGCAAGGAAAGTCTCTCTACCAATTCAGGTCATTACTTCCTCTGTAGGTGCAGTCTTACAAATGTGTCTAGAGCACAGAGAGGTACAGTAATCTCCCAGGGTCATAGAGACAGTCTATGTCTCAGATAGGATCAGAACCCATTTGTTCTACACCATGATGCCTTTCGAGTTATATAAATAATATTAAACAAATTAATGGGGGAGGGGCTGAGGTTCAGAAAAAAAACATTCAAATATTCAAATTAAGAACATTGAAGTAATGATTATTCCAGTGCCACCATAAATTCTGCCCCACCCCACTCCACTGAGAGATCATCATCATTCTGCCCAATTCCATCTAAACTAATGATTTTAAGGCTTGGGAAAATTAAGAGTAGACCCTCCTTATAGAATATTAGGTATCTCTGCATTCAAGATTCATTAAATGTACTGGTTGACTTCATTCGAGTTCTTATCATAAAGAATTTTGAAAATTTACTCAGATTGCAAAATGAAAGTTCACCATCTGCTCCTAAATTACTCAGTGCTCAAATGAATCTGTATTCACACCAAGAAAAAAAATAACCTCCATTGATGCAGATTGTAATCCATACTTTCCTGCCCACCTCGTATGGATCTTGTCAATGTGCTTCTAAACATCACCACAAAGGGTCCATTCAACACACTCTTGGCTCCTCTACTTTTCTCCCATGAGGGTCAAAATGGAGCCCTTTGGCCATCTGTCTGCCATTGCTGTCTCCTATCTCATTAAGAACCTATCTTCTTTTCCTCTCTTACAATTCCATGATGATATCCTTCGCTCCTATTCTTCTTCATAGATTATATAGTTTTATGCAATAGCTTGCTCACTCATAGACTTCTATTGCCTTCTGTACAACTTTCCAGGGAGTACACCTTCACCCTGATCCACCCCTAGCTAGCTGTCTGTGGTCTCTATTTTTGCCTCTGGTATTTTCCAGGGAGCCCTGGATTTATCCTGCCAGTCTCTTCCTTCTGCCTTTGCTCCTGCAACTGCCCAAATCTAGCCTGCCCACCGGTGCCTTCCTTTTCATTGTGCCTTTCCAGGGTACTCTCAATATCTGTCCCAGATCCAGGTTTCTGACTTCTGCCATTGGCACTGGGTAATACCCAGTATTCCTATTTCCAGAGCAGACTCATGTGGAATTGCCAGCTTTTGCCTCCTGGCTGGACCACGTTCCCCACCTAGGATGTAACCTGTCCTGTTCCTGCCTATTGTGAGATGGGTTCTCTGGAACCATCTGCTACAAAGCTGGAAATCAAGGAACTGATGTGAACAGTCGCATTGCCTTCCTCCCTCAATGGACTCCTTTCCAATCACTGGACATTTGTCTAAATCCATTCCTCCCTGGTCGCTTATTCCAACCCCATCTTATTCATCCATCAAAGAGATTTTGAACCTTCAGCTACCATTGTACAAACCCACTTCACCATCCTCCACTGCCCATTCCTTTGCTCATTCCCCTCAATCCAACCCTCCCAACATATTACTCCAGATCTACTGACCTCATCCTCTGTGCTCCCTGGAATTTCTGATTCATAGTAAATTTACTTTCATTTCCAACCTTTTCCTTTCTCATTCATTCCATCTTCCCATACTCCCTGAGACCTTGATTCCTCCTAATGACACAATCTCCCTGGCAACCTTTTCTGTTACTGGTTGTACTTTTACTTATAACTCCAACTCACTGGTTGTGCTATGGGATTTGGAATCTCTCTGTACCACCAACACTGAGTAACTTTGCTTTTGAGATTCTTTCAGCCCATATTTACCACCCAATCAACATTTGAACTCTAGGTCACTTCCATTTTTTCCTCAATGAGTTCAGTACTTTGATCAAAATCTTTCCATTTCTGCAACTTATGTTCTCATACTAGGAGACCTCAACCTACACATTGATACCAAAGTGCGCTAATTTTCCATTTCTTCAATTTATTCATTTTCCATGATCTACTGTTCCACCCCACCTCAGCTATACACAGAGATAATTTTACCCTTGACCTTGAAATCACCCAAAAATATTTCACATTCATCTTCATGAACTCTTAAGTCTCCTTATATGATCACAGAATTTTATCATTCAATCTATCTCTCTACCTTATAAACACTAATCGTGTTCTTTGTACTTGATCTTTCCAATCTTTTTTCCCTTCATTTCATTCCTCAGCTGTCATCTTCCTCTTTGTTGTTTGTCTTTGTTCTCCAAGAGGAACATGATATCAGGAGGTGATGCCACGACTTTCACTGAATTGAATTTAAGAGAGGGAGGGCTATGCAAAATAGCCAGCCTCACTCCTCCAAAGCTATCTAAGTCCAGTGTCAAGATGTATAGCAGTATGACTGGAGATGGCCCTGGATAGAGTAGGAGACCTTGACCTTTTTAAGCTAAGGTCCTTCCCAGTTCTCAGCTTGCCTGAGACAATATCTATTCAATGATTAAGGCTACAAGTCAAGACAAGACAAATAAAGGAGAAGAGAGAGAGAGAGAGAGAGAGAGAGAGAGAGAGAGAGAGAGAGAGAGAGAGAGAGAGAGAGAGAGAGAGAGAGAGAGATCTGGGAAGGGAAGGCCCTCAGGATCTCCAGCCAAAACAGAAGCAATTGCTATTTACTCTAGCTCTGAACTATTAAGAAACAGAACAATAGTCAATGAGGTTTGGGTTGGGACTGATTTTTGAACAATCTATGAGACTCAAAGTAATCTGTGGCTAAGGTGTGGTCCTTAAAAAACTCACCCCAATAAAGTTGTCACCCCAGTATTAACTATCCTCTCCTTTGTAGGGGCCAAATTTAACATGGGGAGATTTAATTGGGTGGCTCATTGTAACATTGGGGTTCAGAAAATAACGAGGGACCTCTAGGTCCAAAGTTTCCTCCCTTCTGAACTGCCTGTTTTAGTTATTTGTCCCAGGTCACTAAGAAAGGGGATTGACAGCTTCTTTTCCATTAACAAATCAGGTTTTACTAATGGGAATAAAATGCACAGCAAAGGTGAAATTAAGGTGACAAGGGAATAGTGAAAGAGGAAAATGGATAATCTCCCTGGCTCTAGCAAAGGCTGACACAATCCCCAAACTTGCTTCCAGCTTAGCTCATTCAAAGAGTTGGATTCATTTTTATTAACTCACCACCTGGGGTCTGTAGTTTCAATAGGAAATAACTGGGCCTCTTAGCAGTCTGCTCCCAGGAGCTCGCTGAACAGAAAAAATGGCTTAACTTCCTGTTCAGGGTCCCTTTTTCTACTTTTTTCTCCCTCCTCCAAAGGGGAGATCCTTCAAGTTGTGTGGCTGAGACTGGTTCCCTATTATTGACCCAGTTCACAGCTTCTGAAGACACTCCTTCTCAGGGTTGGCTCAATTTAAATTAGGGTTAACAGGGTGGGCCAGGTGTGGATCAATATCTAATCACCTTTAAGTGGATACTTAGTAGTTCCTCATTCACACCCAATTCAAACACTACTAAGTCAATCAAGACGGACCCCTGGGCATCTACCAAATTCCAAGTTTTTACCACAACCTCACACAGTGTCTTGAGCAAAAGCTTCTTGTTGGATTTATCCTCCTCAAAATAATCATTGCTTTCCCATACATAGCTGTCATGAAGTGCAATCTCTGCATAGCCAGGTAACCGCTGGCTCTAATCTAGCAGGCCCCAACCTATTCTTCACATATTGCCTCTTTTCAAGGCCGGTGGGCAATGGAGACGTATTTTTCCTACCTAGTAGTATGGCACCATTATATTTGGCAGATTTGGCAGAGAAAAACCAGTTATACACCCTTACACAGAAATTATATCAAAGAACAATGAACTGACAGTCCTACTGTATTCTGCCTAGTCAAATAATATTTACCTAATTGTGTTCAATCATTGACAAGCTCCAGAGCATCTACACAAAGGTGATGAGGCTGAGAAAGAACATTAAGTTCAAGCCATATGGATATCAGTCTTATAAGGAATCCTTTAGTTTCTTCAAGATCTGAATACCATTCATGTGGAAGAGGCATTGGAATTAATCTGGTTTGCCCTGGATAGACAAAGTAGAAGAGAGGTGAAAATTACAAAGAGAAAGTGTTGCCTTGATGTCAAGACAAAACTTTCTGACAATTTTGAACAATATCCATTATGAAAGCAGAAGAGGCTGCCTCAAGAGCTAATGGGTTTCCCCACAGTAGAAGCAGATAATGGAGAACCATTTTTAAGGTCCTCTCTGTACAGTAGAATCTTGTGTAAGTATAAGTCTTTGATGTCCCTCATAACTCTGAGATCCCATGATTCTGAGGACATGAAAACATTTATAGTCTAGCCATGACACGAGTCTTTAAAATCTTGCTTGAAGACACCCTATTATTTGAGCTTCCACTGAGACTGGCTACTGACTTCATTTCATCCAGAAATACCAGCTGGCATGTATGAAAGAGAAGAGCCTCCAGTCTTTGTCATATTTTACTGGTTACAGATATTCTCTCCTTGAACTTCATTCCCATTAGCTATTTGATAATCAATTGTACAATTCTCTGCACATTGTTTTGGTCAAAAATATTACTATTATTTATTTTGCCAGTCTATTTAAGGTCCTTTTCTTTAAAAAGCAGATTTTTAAAATTAAAATTTTTGTCATCCAATGGCCATGATTTGAACCTTTTTTTGGAACAAAAAAAAAGTTAAATAAAAACAACTGGTACAGAAAGCCCATCTGACAGGGAATATTTAGCACCCCCATCCAGTATAGCTCCAAAGAAAAGAAAATTCAATCTGTCCTACCTTCTTTTGTGCCAAGATTGGTCATTGTAATTACATAGCAGTGGCTTTGTTTTGGTGTTTTTTTCATTAACATTAGCATAATCACTATGTATATTGTTTTCCTGGTTTTACTTACCTAAGTCTCTATCAATTCACACAAATTTCCAGATGTTTCACCAGATTCTTTTTATTCCTAATGTTTTTACAGCACAATGTTCCATTGCTTTCATGTGTCTTAATTTGTTCATCCATTCTCCAATCAGTGTACACCTATTTTATTTCTCATTCTTTGTCACCAGAAAAAGCACTACTATTAATTTTGGTATACTTAGCACCTGAAAGCAAAAACAACCATAGAAACCAAACAATTGACACTGAATGCTGTGATTTTATAATGACCCAATTTGGCACGAAAGAATGAGAGCATATCTCTCCTTTCTTCATAAAGGTGAAGGTCTGTGGGTGTAGAGCATTGCGTATAACATCATATGTTTTCATTATAGTGGTTTTGCAGAATTTTTACCCAATTTTTTTCTTCTTTATTCTAAAGTGTGATTCTTAAGGAATAGATAGAGAAAAAGATAAAGTAGGAAATGTAGAGGGCCTAAATGCAAAATAAATAAATAAAAATTTAACTGAAAAAGGTGTAATTCCACATACATCTTCTCCTTTAGAATGTATGCTCTCTGAGAGTAGAGATAATTTTCCTTTTTTCTTTGTATCTCTAACACTTAGCAGTGTCTGGAAGAAAGAGAGTGCTTGATAAATATTAGTTGACTAAGTCCCAAATGTGTCTACATAGGAAGGCCTCCATCATCATCATTCTTATGATTATTATTGTTATTAATGTGGGCTTGGGTTGCATCACTTCAAAGGACAAGTCACATGATGACTATCAGATAGAGAGGATATTTTGTAATACATTTAATAGGGCAATCATAGCTCAGATACAGCAGCTGGTTTTCAGGAAGTGTTGGCTCATTACCTTTTTTTTTCCATCTGGATTGACTGAGGTACAAGTCAATGAAGTCAAGAGCCAGAGGTCTTCCTTACAGAGAATAAGATGTTTGGCCAGAAATAAAATCCCAGGGCTCTGTCATTCTGGTGCATTGACTTCTTTATGTATCAACTCAGCTTCATAAAACAAAATTTATTTTAAACATAGTTTACTGCTCTTCTAAAAAGAAGTGAAAATTGGATGCTTATTATTAGTAATAATAACAATGATCATAGCTGATATATGTGCTTTGTCCTGACATCAAGATATGAATGCATAGATAGATAGATGATAGATAAAAGATAGAGATAGAGATACACACACACACAGGCGCGTGCGTGTGTGTGTGTGTGTGTGTGTGTGTGTGTGTGTGTGTGTGTTCTTAACCTTGGAAATCACTTTCCATACAATATTTCACTTCAAAGGTAAAAACCTAGGAGATAAGTGCTACAAATACATTATTCCCATTTTACAGGTGAGGAAACTGAGTTTGAAAAAGGTTAAGTGACTTAGAATAATGGGTCTAGAGCTTCAAGGCCATATAGACCAACTTCTTTATCTTGAAGACAGGGAAACTGAGCTCAATAGATGTTAAGTGACTTGTCCAGATTCTCAAAGTAGCAAATGTGTGAGTCAAGATTCAAGTAAAACATCTTCCTATTTCTAAGTGTATCATTTTACTTAGTATACCAGGATGACTATTGGCTCCAGTGAGAGTAATCATGGTTATGAGATCAAGTTTGCTTTCTCATAGGATCCAGTGAACAGCTTCATACCTTCTGCCACGTACTTTTCCCCTAGTAGGTATCATGTATCTTAGTAGTCCTGATGGTTCAGATGGTTCCACTGTCTCCATCTTCATCTTTATTTTGAGTTTGGGTGCTAGAGCCTATGTCATCCTTACTGAGAAATGTCTGACATGACCCACTATATGAAGCCAATGTCAGCTTTGCTTTATGCCCAGCCCCATCAATACATCCCATCTGCTCTGTCTGACATTGCCATCCTTTGACCCTTGCCATCAGCAGTGTCACTGCTTCTGGATCAAAGGACATGCTCTAGGCCCGAAAATTTGTGGAATTTAGCTTCTTTCTGAAATCCCTGCCCTGGTCACTATGTTATTATGATTAGACATTTCATCTGAGTATCACACATGCCCCATTATATTTAGCTGGCCACCACCATATTTTGCATTTCACCCAATATATTTTCTTTTTAACCACCTAGCCTCCATGTGAGTATCTTATTCCACTTCCCACAATGCCCTTCCCTTATTACTCAGTTTTGGAACAACAACTGAATTGATTTTGTAATTGATAATTGAAATGGCAAGTCAATCAACTCTCCTGTGCTGACTCTACTAATCATCCTGGTGAATTTTCAGACCAAAACACCCCTCTCTGACCTCTACATTCTCTGTGGGTATCAACCCTGCCCCCTATCTGTATCCACAGTACTTAGTATTATTTGGCAGACAGTAAGTGCTTAGTAAATGTTTTTTATTCACTCATTTATACATTTGAATCTAAAAGATTAGCAAAATATTTTCCCTGGAAAGCAGAGAAAAATTAAAATTTGCCAGTCAATGTGGTAAAAATGGAAAGATCACTAGACTTGGACTCAGAAGATTTTCTCTTGAATTTGGGAAGAGAACTTTAAGATTTCTTGTTCCTACAACCTCATTTAATAGATACGAAAACTGAGGCCAAGAACGGGTAAGTGACTTGCCCAACCTCCACCATGTTTAACTGTAGCAGAGCCATTTTTGTCCAAACCAGGCCCTCTTACTCCTGAGTTCTTTTTTGTTTTGTTGTTGTTGTTGTTTGTTTGTTTGTTTGTTTTTGTCTTTTTTTTTCGAGGCAATGAGGATTAAGTGACTTGCCCAGGGTCACACAGCTAGTACGTGTCAAGGGTCTAAGGCCAGATTTGAACTCAGATCCTCCTGAATCCAGGGCTGGTGCTTTTATCCTCTTTGCCACCTAGATGCCCCCTTGTTTTGTTTTTTAAGAGCCATCCAAGTGTGCTGAAGATTTGAAATTAAATCTGCTTTCAGATACTTACTAGCTCTGTTACCTTGGATAAGTCATAAACACAGTCTCGCTCAGTTTCCTCAAATATCAAATGGCAATAGTTAATAGAATCTACTTCCCAGGATTGTTGGGAATATCAAATGAGAGAATATTTGTAAAGTTTGTAGCTTTGCAAAAGATCTGTGATTTCATTAGTCTAGAAGTGAAGGAGACCTCATAAGTTATAGTCCAAACCTCTCATTTTACAGAAAACAGAACTAGGGAGATGAAGTGATTTACCCAAATTCACATACATAGGAGGTGGCAGAGCTGACATTTGAATTCAGACCCCAAATTGTAGAAGACTAAGAAATTGGAATATCACCAACCTCCCACTCCTAAAAATCTTTCCATGAAGAGATTGCTACCCCATAACCAATCTTTTTAATGGAACTGTAGTTAATACCACATGATAAAAATTACTTGTAGGAAAGGAGATTTGAACAGCTCTAAGTATAAAGTGTTTTATTTTAATAAGATTACTGTAAAAGTAGGAATATTCTTAGGAGAGCTCAGATTCTCAAAAGAGGCTTCATGAAGCTGACCTTGAAGGAAGGGATGAGCTGGACCATTGAAGGTCCATTGAGCTGGACCTTGAAGGAAGAGATACAATTTCACAAGCAGAGAGGATCAAGGGCATGTATTTCAGAAGTGGGAAGCCACCTAAACAAAAGGACAGAGGCAGAGGATGGCTAGAAAAGAATAGTAAGTCTGTCAATCAAGATTTGTTAGGCCCCTACTTTGTACCAATCACTCTGCTAAGCACAGAGGATCCAAAAATAGGCCCAAAAAAGTCCCTGACTTCAAGAAGCTCACAATCTAATGGGCTAGAATAGATCCTGGTAGTTATTTATTTGATTGGAGCAAAGAGGGCATAAAGGCAGTTGGAATCATAGATAGAGCATTGAACTTTGAATCTAGAAGACTTGAGTTCAAATCCTGCCTCATGCATTTAACAGGTGGGTGATACTGGGAAAATCATTTAACCTTTCTAAGCCTCAGTTTTCTAACCTGCAAAATATGTATAATAAGAAGCACCTAATTTGCAGATGAAATGTGGTACATAAAGCAATTTGCATACCACTAAGTCAATATATAAATTGAGTAAATGAAATATCATTTATTAAGTACTGTGCTAAAGTACAAGGATTGAACTATAAGGTGGGCAGTTGGGTGGTGCAATGGATAAAGTGCCAGACCAGGAGGCAAGAAGATCTGAGTTCAGATCTGGCTTCAGACACTTACTACCCATGTTACCCTGGTACCAATAGCTAAATGCTGCTTGCCTCCATTTTATCATATGTAAAAATGAACTGGAGAAGGAAATGGCAAACCACGCCAGTATCATTTCCAAGAAAACTCCAAGTCGGATCACAGAGTCAGACATGACAGAAATGACTAACGAACGACAACAAATTATAAGGATACAAAGACAAAAGCAAAATTAGCCCTTGCCCTCAAGGGACTTCTTTTAGAGGAAGACAATAACTTTAGCAGAACCTGGGGAGAGCTATCTTGATTTGAAAAGTTAGAAGGGGATGGTAAGGGGAGCCCTAAGAGAATAAACAGACTGACATACCCTCAACCAAGAGCAACAGCACTGGTGACTAGTTATGGTTCCAGAACAATGGTTACAAGAAGTGGAGACCTGACTATCAAGACAGAAGACAAGGTGATGATCACGCAGGAAAAGAAATCTTGGCTGGAGCTGGATTTACTTTAGTGGCCACAGGAGGCACTTGCCAATCAGAAGTGGATGTGGGGTAATGATTAATCTTCTGTGCTGAAAAGGTTGAGTTCTCCAGGGAATGGTGTCTGATGTGGGAGGCAAATGTCTGTGAATTATTGAGGTTGAGTTGGTGTTATAAGGAGAGAAATGATACTAGAAAAGTAGATTGGGAAGAGGCTGTGAGAGTCTAAGGAATTCACATCTTAAAGTCAATGGGGAGCTAAAGAAGGTCTTCGAGGAGGAAAATAAAATTGTCACTTCTGTGGTTGGTATATTTGGAAGATTACTTTCATGGCTGCACACTTGATGGACTGACTGGAGTAGAGACAAGAGTCAGGGAACCTAGTCAGAAGCACTTATAGTTTTCCCCTTCACTTGGCCTGAATGGAACTAAGACTCAGGTCTGATGATCTTAGTTCTCCCCAAATGCGTTGCTTTGAAAAGAATGTGGAGATATGATGTAGCAGATTCTTGTAATCAAAGGCAAAGATGGACCTGGACAGAATTGGTTTTGCTTTTTATCCCTCTCAGTCCATCCACTCCTCTCCAGGCAAATATACTAAAGAAACAAGGACTAAATCAGTCTCCTCTGTCACTTGCTCACAATATGTTATTATACTTACTGGGTGAGTCGCTAAGGCACTTTCCTTTTCTCTGATTTTAAGCAGAACTACATCTACAAAATCCATGAAACAGTTGTCTGACAGAGGAATTTATCCTAAAAGCCTCCTGACAAGGAGATCCCACAACCTACTTCAATGACCTATCCTGCCATAGAGGCTTCATTTAGGGTTTATAACTGGCTACAACGGCTCCTGGTTTCTTCTCCTTCAGTAATTACTGAGAGTAGCACACTGCCCTTCTCCATCTCTCACATAACTTAATTCCTTCTTTATGAGACTAGAGCACTGGAGAAATGCCCTCTCCAATGTTACGGCACTTGTAGAAATTGGCTATGGTGTCTAATATAAAAAGGGGCAGCAATGGCATTTCTGAATCAGAATTTAGGAAGCCTTCAGAGGCAGTGTGTTAAAAAGTAGTAAAAAGAGGGGGCGGCTCGGTGGTGCAGTGGATAAAGCACCGGCCCTGGATTCAGGAGTACCTGAGTTCAAATCCGGCCTCAGACACTTGACACTTACTAGCTGTGTGACCCTGGGCAAGTCACTTAACCCCTATTGCCCCGCAAAAAAACAAAAAAAAAGTAGTAAAAAAGAGCACTGGATCTGGAGTTTGTTACCTGGGTTTGAATCCTGCCTCTGTGGCTTACAATTAAGTTGAATTTAAACATGTCACTTCATAATTGTTATCATTTCTTTAGTTTTTAAAGCTTATAAAGTACTTTGTATATGTTAGCTCATTTGATATCCAACAACCTTGTGAAATAGGTATTATTATTATTCCCATTTTGCAGAAGAAAGGAGACAGAGAGTCTGGGGGTGGTTAAGTGCCTTGACCAAATGTACACAGATGGTAAATGACTGAGTCAGGATTTGAACTCAGGCCTTCCTGATTCCAGATCTAGTCACTGTTCCAACTAGCTTCTTTCCCTTTCTGGTTCCCCAGCTTCCTCATCTATAAAATGAAAGGGTTTGGACAGAGAAGATTAATGTCCTGACTCTGTTTGTGATCCTTGATCAATTAATCAGTTAGAAAAATCAGGAAGGCAACTCCAGGCAATGTAGATAATGACAGAAGTGCTACTTCCTGGTTAAATGGACTTGGATAAGGCACCTCAGCTTCTAGACATCATTTTTCTCATCTAAGGAATGAAAGTGTGGGTTGAACTCAATATCTATAAAGCCCTTCCTGGTTTTCACATTCACTTAAATTAAATTCAACATTTTTATTAATCATTTACTATGTGCCAGGTGTCAAAGATAAAGTGAAAAGCAATCCCTAACCCTAAATGTTTACATTTTACTGAAGGATACAACATTAATGTAGATAAGTAAATGTAAGATAATTTGTGTAGGGAATGAATATTAGCAATTAAGAATATCGGGGAAGACATCCCATAGGAAGTGGAACATGAGTTGAACCTTGAAGGAAGAAAGAATGCTTGTTAAGAATGGGGGTGGGAGTAGCTAGGTGGCTCAGTGGATAAAGCACCGGCCCTGGATTAAGGAAGACCTGAGTTCAAATCCAACCCCAGACACTTGACACTTACTAGCTGTGTGACCCTGGGCAAGTCACTTAACCCCAATTGCCCAGAAAAAAAAAAGAATGGGGGTGAGGAAGGAGTGCCTCCCAGCCTCCCAGGCATGGAGGCTAGAGATAAGATGCTGGGCTTTAGGACCTGTCAAGTACTTCAGTTTGAAAGGGATCTAGCATACGTGAAGGGGAGTAATGTGATTATGACTTTTCTGGAAAGATAGGTAAGAGCCATATTATAAAGTTGTTTTTTTAATTTGGTCTATATTTCATCTTCAAGGCAATAGGGAGTCCCTGAAGATTCTTGAACAAGGGAATATCATAGTCAGATTTACACTTCAGGAAAATTATTTTGGTATATGAGCCTCTACTTAGCTGGAGCTGCTGGAGGTAGGGAGGTCAGTTCAGAGACCTGATTGGTGATGTCAGGCTGAGGGAAGTGATGAATATGTGAATAGAAAAGGGACAGATCCAAGAGATGCTCAAGAAGAGCAGGTAACTAAATGGATGTTCAGTGCAAGGAAGACAGAAGAGTGGAGAATGACTCCAGAGACCTAAGCCCAGGTGACTGGAAAGATGGTGGTGGCAACAATGGAAATAATTAAAGTTGGAGAAAACTTGGTTTGGTGCCTGAGCAAGTTTCATTTTGGCTCTCAATCATTAGCAGACAAAAATAAGAGCTTGGGGTTGAGGGAGAGTTCTATGAAAGAAGTGAGATGAGGTATCCAGATAGTCTGATTGGAATAAAACACTATTATAATATCCTGAAAATTAAGAGAACGCTTTCATCCTTTCCCTGGGCATGACTTGCAGAAAAGGGCAAGAGACAAAACTTAATGGGTGACATTTGTGAATGAAATGCAAGAAGAAGACAGAGCAATAATCTGGACACCAAAATGACTCACACTCGTTTTAATTCTCTCTTGTTCTCTGCCAGCATCCCATTAAAATATGACCAAGAAAGAAGCCCTAAGACTATGAAATACAAATAGCTGTGTAAGACCCTTATGATATTTTAAAGTGAACAGCAGAAGAACAGGAGTCAAAAGGGAGAGGATCCTCTTTCTTAAATAACTTCTGAGTGTTGCTCATTATTTCCTCTGGCTGCCAGAATGGAGAAGAAGCAAAAGTGATGAGGGACTGAAACCTTACTGAAAGTTGTACAAAGTCCCCAATGGCCATCAGTTTGCTTTTAACTTTGTTTCTTGGCCCACAGTCCAGCCAAACTTCCCAAACTCAACTTTATCTCACCAGATGGATTGGTCTTAAGTTCCCCAGAAGCACAGCTCAAATTCCACCCCGATTGTCCTCCAAGTGTCGTGAAAAAATTATGACTTCCCCAAGCCAAGCAGAGGGAAGTGTTATTTGATCCTGGCAGTGATATCACTCTCCTTGGCAGGCAACACAATCAGTTAACATTGTTAGCACTTTGGAGCTGTCTCTGACTCTGGTCTTGTTTTGGAGCTGATGAGCCCCCTGGGTGACTTTGGCTTCCAGGACAGCAGTTCTTTTGACAGCCTGCTGTGGGTACAGATGTCTGGACAATAGATAAAGTTCCTAACCCTTGTTTCTCATTCGGTCTCCAGTGGTGTTCCCAGAGAGTTTGGAACAGAAGGCAAGGATGCGCAATGGTTTCTCAGGATGCCATTTGACCTGCTAGCCTCTAATGACTGCACAGAATCATTGAAATTCTCTCAAAAGTGGCACCAGATTACCCATGAGTCCCACATCAAACAATGATATTGTGAGTTTACTGTCACTGTATAGGTTGGATTGCCAAGGCTAGCAGCACACAAGATGTTTATGCCTCTGGGGTACTTATTTTTCATTTAAAAGAATTCTGTTTTATTAATTATCAATGGGTCCACAGTCCTGTGAAAGATGGGAGGAATTTAGAGAAAGAGGATGTCAGTTTAAAGCCTAGCTCTATGTCTTGTTAACTTGCGCATCCACCTTCAAGTCACTAAACCTTTCTGGGCCTCAATTTCCTCTTCTGTAAAATAAGGAGCTGGATTAGATGCTCCTTTCCAGATCTAAATAAATCATTCTACATTGTCTTTCTTTGCACTTACCACAGTGCCTGGAACATTGTATGTGTTTAATAAATGCTAGTTAATTGACTGAGCACCATTGGGTTAGTAGTAGAACCATGCCTATTACTTCATGAGCCAAACAACTACTCTTCTCAAAGGCAAAATGAGATTTGTTATTTTTCACTATTTTAAGGGGGGAAGATGGGGAAAGAGAACAACAAATGCCCAATAGTTGTCAAGTCAATAGGTATTTATCAAGTTCCTACTATGTGAAAGGCAGTGTGCTACATGCTGAGAATATAAAAACAGTAGAAACATTCCCTTCTCTCAAGGAGCTCATGGAAACAACTATATATATAACAAGATAAATATAGAATGAATTAGAAATAATCTAAGAGGGAAGGCAGTAATATAAAGAGGCACCAGGAGAGGCTTCTGGCAAAAGGTGGGATTTTATTTGGGACCCAAATCAATTCAGGAAACTCAGGAAACTGAGACAAAGATGGGAGGAATATCAGGAATGGGTGACAGCTAGTGAGCATGCCCATTATTGGGAGATGGAGTTTCTTGTTGGAGGAACAACAAGGAGGCCAAAGTTATTGTTCATAGAATACCTGGAGGAGGGAAAGGAAGTGTGTTTCATAATTGTATGTTTGATACTTTTTTAACTAGCCTTTAACTCTTACCAGTTATGATTTAAACTTATTCTGGTTTTAATCCCTAAATTTGAGTCAAATCCCTACTCCCTCAACACACTGGGAATCTTCTTGTAAGAATCATAGAATCCCAGACATTGGAAGGAAGCCCTACTCCTCCCTGGTCAAACATACACATAAAAGTAAATCTCGCTGTAACATTCTGGACAAGGGGTCATCCAAACTCTGCCAGCACACCTTCAAGGAAGGGAAACCCACTGACTTTCATCTGGCAACAGTTCCAGTTATCAGGAAGTTGTCCTTGTTTTCTTGTCATCAGCCTCAGTTAGCTTCTTCGCAACTTCCATTGCTCCTTGTTCTAGCCTTTGGTACCAAACAGAATCATAAATCTAGTCCAACTCATGAATGTGATCTTAAACTATAATGCCTTGAGATGACCACTATACTCTGTATTCAGGCTGATGAGAATAGAGTACATGGGACTATTGCCTACTTATTGGAATCTGTCTCTATTATTTCAGCCCAACATTGTATTAGTTTTGGGGTTGTTTCCTTGCAGTGCTGACTCATTCTGAACTTGTGGTCTGCTCAAGCCCTCAGATCTTTTTCAAGACAATGACTATCTAATCCTGTGTCCTCTATCTTGTACCTTTGAAGTTGAACTTTTTGTACTTAATTTCATCTTATTTCTTCTTATTACTTCTTATTACTGAATTCCATGCAACCCATGCTTTTCCCTGTCACTCCCTTCTCAGGATGTGACCCCAAAATCTTAGTTAAAATGTTTCCTTTACTGCTATCCTATTCAGCAACTTAATGGTTTCATTGGATGAAGAACATAGCAGATTTATCAAGCTTGTCTATGGCATGAGGCATTTTATGGATGAAATTGATGGATCCAGAGGAACATAAATAGTATGTTGTTAGGCCTGGAAAGTATTTTGCCTAAAGAATAAAGAAGTTTGGTAAATGTAACTTGGAGAAAGAAGATAGCTATGTTTAATTATTTGAAGACTTCCACAGAATCTCAGACTTGGAAGGAAATGTTGAAGTCATGTGTTATGATTCATCCATTGCCTGACACACTCCTGGTATCAGATATTTTTACTTTAAAATGTTCTTGCAAGAGAAACTCACTACATCCTAAGACAGCCCATTTCACATTAGGATATATTTTATTGTAAGGAAGACTTTCCACTTAGTATAGAATTAAGTTAAAACCTGTTATAAAATGAAGCCTGGTGGTTTTGAAACCACCATGACGGTTTCCTTTTAAGGAAGTCTGAAGATTATAGAATCTATGTATGGAAACTATTGTTAAAAGATTATGCCTGATGGCTTTGAAGACATCATGATAATCTACCCCAAGGAAGGTTGTAAGATCATAGAACTCACTCATGGAAAAATATGGACAATAACATTTTTGGAAGATTAATACAGCTGTGTCCCACAAGTATTATTTTATAAACTACCAGCTTGTTTTTTTCCCCCCTGATATACAGACCCTCCAAAATAATATTTTCCCCTCACCCCTGATAGACAATTCATCCAGTTTCAAGAATGTCATCAAAAATCGTAGTATAAAAGCATTTTGGAGCACACCCTCCTCTCCAGAGAGAGCACCCTTTCCTGCTGAAACACCCCCTTTCTGCTGAATGGGCCCATGTCTCTGTGCTCCTCAATACATTGTTTCCCTTACATGAATTATACTCTATGTTAGTGTTTATGCCTGAGTTCTAAGCTGGGTCCTCTTTTCCTCTCACCCTTTTCCTCTATTGCTCAGTACCCAAACTCATTAAGGGGTGTTTTATCCCAAATATCTCTGCCTGGTCTGCAGGCCTTTCTTAGCCATTCACTGGGTATCAGGACGAGGACTTGACCAATTGATAGTGGCACCTATGGGAGAATATGACATTGTGAACCCAGTTGTAGAAAGTAAGGGCCAATGGGAGAAGCCTAGATTCTCCCAGGAGGGACTGCCTAATGCCAAAGGACTCTCTCAAAACACTGACACTTTACAGCTTTTAGTCCTGGTTCTGGTATTTGGGCCCAATGGCCCAAAACTAACTAACTAACTGACTAACATCTAACTCTTCTTTGATGTAACAACCCTTCAAATATTGCAAATTCGAAATCATTCCCCAGAAAAACATCTCCAGTTCCATGCATAGTATAGTTTATGGTCTTCTCACCATCTCAGTTGCTTTTCTCCAAATGCTATTGAATATTTCAATGTCCTCCTTAAAATGTAACACCAAGAACTGCATATAATACTCCAGAAGTGAACTGACCAGAACAGAGTGAAGCAGGGATGTTGCCTACCTCATTCTAGAATCTTGGTTTCTTTTACTGGAGCCAAGGATGATGTTAGTTTTCAATGTTAACAGTATCATATTATTGACACCATGAGCTTTCAGTCTACTAAAACTCCAAGGTATTGTTTAAAAATAATTATCATTAGGGGCAACAATGTGGTGCAGTGGATAGAGCACAGGCCCTGGAGTCAGGAGGACCTAACTTTTAATCTGAACTCAGACACTTGACACTTACTAGCTGTGTGATCCTGTGAAAGTCACTTAACCCTAATTGCCTCACAAAAAATAAAAATAATCTTCATTGCTGTCATTTGGTTTTGCATAAATAGATATAGTTTAAAGATAGATTGTTATTGTTCAGTTATGTCTGACTCTTTGTGACCCCATTTATGATTTTCTTGGCAAAGATACTAGAATGGAGTGCTATTTCCTTCTCCAGCTCATTTTATTGAGGCAAACAGGATTAAATGACTTGTTCAGAGTCACACAGCTAGTAAGTTATGGAGCCAGATATGAACACAAATACATCAGGCTTCCTGACTCCAGGCCTGGTGTTCTATCTATTGTGCCACCGAGCTGCCTAGATAGATATAGAAAGCAATTATTAAGTACTTACTATAAGCCAGACACCATACTAGATACTGAGGATATAATTACAAGAAAAAAAAGACAGTGTTACCCTCAGGGGAGTTACACTGAACTGGGTGAGAACAATACATAAAAGGTGCAGGAAGAGGTGGGGCAGGGGCAAGGCAGCTAGTGACTATTTGGGAAAGTTTAGAGAGAGTGTAGAAATGAGCACATGAAGGAAGTGAGCATAAAATGATGGTCTGGAGCCCAGCTTTTTTCAAACTATGTCTTGTGCCTATAGAGTCACATAACTGAATGTGGGAGGGTAGCAAAAACTGTGGCAGTAAATAATTGATTTGTATACCTATACACCCAGGGTTACATAAAAATTTCTCCGGTGAAAAGGAGTCATCAGTTTAAGAAGCCCTGGTCTAAACTGGCATCTCATCAGTCAAGAGAATGGACCTCAAAGTGGTTGTTTGGTCGGGATGACAAGCATGGCAATTATGTCTACCCTATTCTGAGATTGACAAAGTGACAATTAAACAAAATTATCTAACATGGTGACCACATCAGACAATGGACACATTTTCCTAGTATGACTTCCCCTCTCTTCTGTGAGGGAGGAGGAATATTGCATTTTCTGTTCTCTATCACCTTCATTTTTCCCCCATTTTCCAGGGTATGAATCCTTTATGTAGTCCATTCATTCATTCAAGTTAATAAATTGCCAGTCATGAAGCTTATTTTGCTCTGTATTAGTTTATACAAAATTTCTCATTTTTCTCTGATTTCTTTATATTCATTATTTCTTTTTGCATAATGATATTCCATTGCAATGTAATATAACTTTCCAGCCCTTCACTAAACAATGGTTTCAATGTTGTTATCAGCCTTTGCTACCACAAATAGTGCTGCAATGGAAATTTTTATATGTAGAATATCCCCAAAGACTTAAGGATTTAAGTTTTAACAGCTTAAAACCACACGAAGACATTTGGGACACTCTGTATAATAGGGTGTTATTTCTGTCTTTGACTTCCTGGGACTATATGCCCAATAGTGTGATTTCTGGGTTATGGGATAGTTTAGGAATTTTTCTTAAATATTTCTGGATATCCTAATAGATGTCCAGAACATTGGGACCACTTCATAGCTCCAGCAATAAGGTATTATCGCATCTTTCTTCTTATAGACCTTCTAACATTGGCTCTTCCGATCTCGTACATCTTTGCCAGTGTGTGTGATTTGAAGATATAGGACTCCAATGTTGTTTTAATCTTCATTTCTCAATTTCTAGTTAATAGTGCTTGAGGACATTCTATTTGATAATCTGTAGTTTGTGATTGTTCTTTGGAAACTCATTATCTTTGACTATCTAATTGGAAACAATTCTTGGTACTTATGTCTATTCTCAATAATTGGGATATCACAGTATCCTTCAAACATTCCTCGAAAACTGATTTACAAGTATGCTTCCCACATGCTATACCTGTACACATGATTTTGTTTTTTAGTTCAGCTATGGAACTCTACATGCATCCAAGTGAAGCCATATTTTTCAAGTGGTCTATAGTCAATTTTTTTTCCCAATCATGAATCTATTATGTAATACATTAGCTTGTTATCCTGAATTTATATCTGCTATAAATTGGTGTTTTTTACATTTATGCTTTCATCCAAATCATTGGCATATTATTTTGAACTGAACAAGGTCAAGGTTGAATGTCTATCAGTCAAATAGAAACTACCTTCCATGTTCACATTCATCTTGTTTTAGGGGGGTCTGGTCCTCCAATTAGCAGGAAATCCACCTAATTAAATGATCATCTACTGACATCTTGTGTTCTTTTATACAAAAGGAGCCTGGGAGACTTTAAATCAAGCACAGTGTCAGTCATGTGTTCACTTGATCTATCAGTCTTGTGGACTAGTGGGAAAGAGAATAAATTTCTTTGCTATAATTCTCAAAGTTCAGAACTAATATCATTGGTTGGCAGTTCCAAGGAGTCAGATTTCAGCTCACTGTGAGGAAGAACTTATCATTAACTAAAGGTTTTCAGTGATGGGATGGACTAACAGTTTTTATAGGTTTTCCACCAATGGAAGTATTCAAACACAGTCTGTTTGACCTCTTGTTCAGTAATATTATGGAACAAAGTCCCTGTGTTGGTTGGGAAGTTGAGCTAGGATCTCTAGGATTCCCTAGAGAGCAAAGATTCTCTTATTCATGAATGCTTTACTAAATCTACCACTGAGCAGAGATACAGATGTAACAAAACAAAACAAAACCAACAGACATAAAGACAACCTTCCAAAGATTTAAGAACTTTGGTCAACCATGATCACCAATGACCAATCATGATTTCAGAGGATTGATGATGAAGAAGACTACTTGTCTCCTGGTACAGAGGTAATAGAATCCAGAAACAGACTGAGATACATATTTGTAGACATGGCCAGTGTGAGGTTTTTTTATTGACTATGCATATTTATTACAAGGCTTGTGTTTTATTTGCTTCCCCCATTGCAGAAGAGAGAAGAGTGAGCAAAAAAATACTTTTTAATTGAAAATGAATTGGTAATGGATAATCAAGTACATGCTGTCTTCTGGGGATAAATAAAGACCACAATTTAACTCAAAATACAAAACCAGCATTTTAAAGCTAGACTGTCTAGGTTTGAATGAAAGTCAATTCTCAAATAGATTATGTGTCCATGGAATGATCATTTATGAAGGAGATATATCTATATATATATAGATATATATAGATATATATTAGTAGAAGGAAAATTTACTACAAATCTGAAACTTAATAGTATGTAATTTTTTTATTCGTGAAGACTTTGTTAAGTATTTATTATTTACCGGGGGCAGCTAGGTGGCATAGTGGATACAGCACCAGCCCTGGATTCAGGAGGACCTGAGTTAAAATCTGACCTCAGACACTTGACACTAGCTGTGTGACCCTGGGCAATTCACTTAAACCTCATTGCCCTGTCCCCCCCCAAAAAAGAGTATTTGTTATGCACTAAGTGCCAGGTTCTAAGGGAGAAAAAATTTAATAAGACATGCCCTCACCTCAAAGTGCTTATATTAAATTAGGGAAAAGAAAACATAACAAAAATAGACCAAACACAATATATTTAAAGGATCAATGCAACAAGATTGCTTCAGACTGGTGACTATTAGAACCATAGAACAGATAGCACTTTTAGTTGGATCCTGAAGGACGTAAAAGCTTTTTAAAAGAAGGGTTTTAACGGGTAGATATGGGAATGGGAGGGGAAACTATTCTACGGGTAGTTGGTAGGAGTGTGATGAGTGAGATCAGTCATCTGGAAATAAATGGTACTTGAAATACACTTCCATTTAAGCCCTTTGGATAGACTATGGTGAAGAATGATTTTTATGAGTCTACTCTGAGTGCCAAAAATCTAATCTTTGTAGAGAAATATATTTTATGTTACAACCTGTCCATCCTCAAGGCACAAACCTTTACATTGACTTTATTTCTGTCTTCTGGGCTTCATTTCACTATTTACTCATCCAAATTTTAACTGTCACCATAGTATGGTATTTCTCTTCAATATAAAGTATATCTCATCATTTCTTTCATTAAAAAACAAAGGCTTATTGCTGTCTTTTGTTTTTATATTTCTGAATTCTTAGTAAGTTCTTGTTGAATATGAATTCCTATCTTTTGACCCAGAGATCCTTGTGCTAAGCATATAGCCCAAGGAGGTCAGAGACATGAAAGGTTTCAAAACAACCATAGCAACAATTTTTGTGGTAGCAGAGAACTAGAAAAAGAGCAAATCCCCATAACTTGTGGAATGAGTAAATAAATTATGGCAAGTTAATGAACATTCCCACAAAAGAAAGACAAAAACCATGGGTTAAGCAAATCTATGGAACACGTTGCCTGTTTTTGACAGTATATGCCACATCCCACACTTGTAATCTCTCCCACTCCCACTTGTCCAAAGAAATGAGAGCAGTGCATTTCCTCATCTCTTCTCCTGAGTCACACTTCTTCATTTAATTACATTTGTTGGTGGTGTTCAGTTCTTCCTAACTCTTCATGATCCCATTTGGGGGTTTCTTAGCAAAGATATTAGAATGGTTTGCCATTTCCTGCTCCAGTGCATTTTATATATGAGGAAACCACCAAGGCAGACAAAGGCTAAGTGACCTGTCCAGGATCACACAACTAGGATCTGAGGCCAGAGGTCAGGCAAAGCACTCTATTCATGGTTCCACCTAACTGCCCATTTAATCACAATTTAATCAATTTGGATGTGCTCTTATTTATTTGTTTGCTTGTTGTTTGTTTGTTTGTGTGTGGGATGAATTACGTTTTTGTAGTCACTGTATATATGCAACCACTACAAGATAGCTTGGGGTTTATGGCTAGATTTCTTTTTCTTTTAAGGACAATTCCTTAAAATTGTACATACACAACCTATATCAGATTACTTGCTGTCTTGGGGTGGGGAGGGGAAGGAGGGAGAAAAAATTGAAACTAGAAATCTTATAAAAACAAATGTTGAAAACTATCTCTACATGGAACTGGAAAATGATAAAATACTTTTATAATTTTTAAAAAAAATTGACTCTGACTGTCATTGGTTGGCCAACAATAGGTCCCAGCTGAAGCCTCACTTGGTCACTGTCTGGGATCTGATGGTTGAGTGAGTGTAAATGGCAATTGCTTTTGTTTTGGCCAGAAACTCTGAGGGTCCCCTCCAAGACTGATTGTTTTTGACTCAGTAAAAGAGGCAATTCTTTGCCTCATTTCTTACCTAGCCTTAATCACTGAATGAGCATTGCCTCAGACTAAGTGAGACCTGGAAAAGATCTTAGCTTCAAAAGGCCAAGTGTCTGTCTGTCTCTTTCTCCCTCTGTCTGTCTCTCAGTCTCTCAGTCTCTCTCTCTCTTTCTCTTTCTCTCTTTGAATATATGTCTATATATCTATATATCTATATCTATATCTATATCTATACAAATATATGTATATACACATGCACATACATACACACCCAGATGGCTCTGGAGTAGAGAGTAAGGATGCTGACTTGGCACATACCTGCCTCACCTAAATCCAATTCACTTGTAAATCATGACATCACCTTTTGGATGTCCTTGGTCCTCCAAACAACAACATTGTATATATTGTTTTTCTGGTTCTGCTTACTTCATTTTGCAATAGCTGATATACACCTCTCCTTGTTTTTTTTTTTCCCTTCATTTTAAAAGCATCTAGATCAAACCCTCTTAAAATATGGAAACAGAATGTGCAAGCCAGGAAAAATTTGGCAACAGTGAAAGGTCATATATACTTATTTTATATACATATATACCTGGGCATGTGGAAATTTCTGGTTCCAGGTAGAAAAAGTTCAAGAAGCCCTGCTCTAGATTGCATAGTGGGCAGTGCTCTGGACTTGGAATCAAGAAGGTCTAATTGCTATCCCTTTCTCTGTGTGTGTGTGTGTGTGTGTGTGTGTCTTTTTTTTTTGCAGGGCATTGAGGGTTAAGTGACTTTCCCAGGGTCATACAGTATATCAAGTGGTCAAATGTCTGGGGTCAGATTTGAACTCAGGTCCTCCTGAATTCAGGGCTGGTACTTTATCCACTGCATCACCTAGATGCCCCCCTAATTCCTATCTCAAAGCCTTCCTAGGTATGTGAGAAATGGGTAAATACTTTATCCTTTCCCAGGCTCACTTTTTTCACCTGTAAAACAGGAATAATCATGGCATCAATATCACAGAGTTGTATGGATAAAATGTGATAAAATATATAAAGCCCTTTGAAGCCTTGCAAACTGTATAAATGCCAGCTATTGTTTCCATGAATTTCTCATACTTGTTGTTTCATGTTCCACCATATTATATTTCATTCATTTTCACCAATTTGTTCAGCCTTTTCCTAATCTAAATAGATCTCCTTGGTTTAGAGGTTTTTGCTACCACAAAAACCACTGCTATGAATATATTGGCATATTTAACACCTTGATTTCTATGGGGCATGTACCTAGCAAGGAGATTCCCTGAGAAAAGAACACAGACATTTTAGTTCTCAATCCAAATTCAACAAACATTTATTAAGCATTTTTATATGTCCAGGAAAGAGGGCTGCAAATATAAAGAACAATATAGCTTTTTTTTGCCCTCAAATAGCATATATGTTATTGCAGGAGTAGTAACTTGTAAGTAGAGAATGATAATTCCAGGTATCTCAAAAGTATTAGTTCAGTTTAAAGCTTTAACTACACTACAATTTGGGGGATAACTTGTATTTTAAGATAAGGTAAAACAAGGTACGCATTCAAGCTAAAGAGTGTGTGTGTGTGTGTGTGTGTGTGTGTGTGAGAGAGAGAGAGAGAGAGAGACAGAGAAATAGAACCAGAGACAGAGAAACACAGAGACAGAAACAGAGAGACACAGAGAGAAATAGAGAGAGACAGAGAGACAGAGACAGAGAGAGAATATGAACATTTATTTAGCACTTATGATGTGCCTGGCATGGTGCTAAGTACTAGGAATACAGATATAAGCAAAAAGACAAACCTTAAGGAGCTTGGTTTCTAATGAGAGAAGACAACACATAAAAGGGAAGTGAAAGGAGGTGAGTGGGAGGGAAAGTATCCAATGAGGACAAGGTAGAAAAGTCTAGAAAGTCAGGAACAGAGCTGGGAGAGAAGTGGAGTCCCCCCCAGCCACAGAGGTGGAGGCATCTTCAAAGTGAGAAGGAGGCAGCAAAGTGCAGGGAGTCAGGAGTAGAGCCAGAGGAGGTGTGATCCATAGCTGATTCAAGAACTCCCTCAGATGGAAGTTCTGGGCACCATCAGTGGAAAGGAGGGACCAGCACAGGAGAATTGATCAAGGTCTTTTTTGGTACAAATTGTTTTTTTATTTTCATTACACAACTCCTATTAATTCTCTTTTTTTTCTATCATTAACCAAACCCCCAAGTAAACTAAGCTATTCAATACTGTCTCCAGCCTTTTACTTATTAATTTTAGATCCATTTTCAATCTATGGTATACTATAAGGTTTTGAAATCTAAAATGATTATGCTTACAACTCTTCATCTGCTGCATTAATGTATGCATTATCTATCAGATAGCCATGGCTCTGACAGGCCTGATATATTCTTTATGAATCTTTGCCAACTCCTTTAAAAATGGACCTTTTTTTTTTCCTCAGTGATTTTTATGGCTAACAGTAATTGAGCAGCTGGGTGAAGACTGCAGACTAGACGTAAAAGAAATGCCTGCAGTCCTGAGGCCAGGAAGGGAGGAGATAAGAAATGCACTAATGATCTTCCATTGCAGGCTTTGGCACAACAACAACTCCTAAGTGGGCAAAAACAAAAATAATAGTTCACATTTATAAGGACGTTAGGGTTTGTGAAGCTCTTTTTATCTATTATCTCATTTGACTTGCATCACAACACTGGGAGAAAGGTGCTTTTATTACCCCCATTTCACAGGTGAGGAAACTGAGAAAGGGACTAAATGATTTGCCTAGTGTCTCAGGGTTTCTGAGGGAGGATTTAACTCAGGTCTGCCGAATTCTAGGTTCTATTTGCTCTTGCCTATGCCACTTGCTGTATAACAAACACTTCATGATTTTCTTCATCTTCTTTGACATCACTATGATCAGCAACTCTAAACAAAGGAAAACACATTCAGGACATTTTCTTCTAAACCCCACCCTCTACCTGACAGAGAAAAGGGAGGGACCGGGAGAAGGAAAGGGGGAAATGTGGGGGAGGAGAAAAGGAGAAGGAGAAAGAAAAGAGGAGAAAGAGACAGAAGAGACAAACGGGGGTAAAGACGAAGAGGGAGGAGAAAGAGAAAGAGAAAAAGAAAGAGAAAGAGGAAGCAGTAGTGGGAGAAGAGGGAGGAAGAAGAGAAGGAGGAGGATGAAAAGGAGAAGGAGGAGGAGGAGGCAAAGATGACAGAAAGGAAGAGAGAGAAAGGAAGAGAGAGGAAGAGAGCAAGAGGAAGAGAGAGAGGGCAAGGGAGAGAGAAAGGAAGAGAGAGACAGAGATACTGCAGAAGAGACCTTATCTAGAGTTTTATGACCTTAGAGAAATCATGTAAATCCTCCAGGCTTCAATTTTCTCATCTATAATATCCCCATGTACTTTTCAGCTTTAAAATTCAATCACTCTATAATTCTTCTTCCTTCCAATTTCCAAATCTCTCTCCTTGAAGCTTGGTTACTGATAGGGAGATCACTTTTTTTAAAGATTTCCTAATAATTAGCATATAATCTCTTAGCTCCTCCTTATTTTCTTCTGTATTTATCAAAAAGGAATTTTCTTCCATTTTTTTTATTGAACTTGTCTCCGTCAAAGGTGAAATAATGCAATAGAGTTTTAAACTTGCATTCACAAGAAATTTGAATTCTGATTCTTCTTCCACTGATTGTTTATGTGACCTTAATTTCCCTGGGCCTCAGTTGTTCATCTGTAAAATGAAAAAGTTCCACTAAATTACCTCCCAGTTAATTTCCAGCTCTTGATCTATGAAGGTGAACATATGTGTACACATGTGTAAATACACATAGACACATATACAATCATATATACACACATAATAAAAAATAATTAGGAAAAAGTACACTATGGATAGAAATACACCACAATGTATCATACTCAATCTCTAAATGAATGGACACAAATTGTACCCAAGTAGGTATAATGAGCAAAGCATTCGTTTTTTTGTTTTTTTTGTTTTTTTTTTTTTTTGTGGGGCAATGAGGGTTAAGTGACTTGCCCAGGGTCACACAGCTAGTAAGTGTTAAGTGTCTGAGGCCAGATTTGAACTCAGGTACTCCTGAATTCAAGGCTGGTGCTTTATCCACTGCGCCACCTAGCTGCCCCCAACGCATTCCTTTTGATACAGTGGAAAAGGGGCAGGATTTTAATTCAAAGACCTAGGTCCAAATCTTATCTCTGCCAGTATGTGACTTTAGGTAAATCCCTTCAACTCTCTGAAACTCAGTTTCTGCAGGTCTATAGTAATACTAAGTTTTAGAGAATGTTATAATTTTTTTGCTTTTATTATATGTTTCATGTGTAACAACTAAGACATGTTTTTGAGAACTTTCAATGTTTGACTTGATTATTAGCAAAGTTATTTAAAGTTGTGTTAAGCTCAATTTTGTAGGAAATTTTCCTGGCTGATTACCAGCATCTACACATTTGAAACACCTGAAAAGATTTCCATTCCGCAACTATGCCCAGAGGACATCTCAAGAATCACCTGAGAAAAGACTTCCAAAGACTTTAATGGACATTTTCCTGTTTTCCTTTTCCACATTATATACACTGTTTATAATGTCCACTTACTTAAAGGGAGTGCCCCCTCTAGTTTCTTCTGTTTGTGATGTCCACCTGCTAATAGGGGAGTGCCCCCTTTAGCCTTTGTCAATGAATCATTCAAATTGCTTTTCTCTCTTTTCATTCCCTTTACATTGTTAGTCGTATATGTAATGTTATTGCTTCATTAAGGACACAAAGTTTCTTAACAAAGTAGAGGGGGGAAATGTGAGAAAATAATGGGATTTAGCAGATACTCAAAGGCTCAGTTGGAGATTAATCTAAACTGATTGAATTAAGAGAAAGTGATTGACTTTGCTGATTAGCCTACTTCAAGTTAATTAGATTGTAACCACGCCTGCCTGGCCATTAAGGAGGTATTGTTCTCATAAGCCAAGGACTTTGAACTCAACTGGAGACCACCTTCAAGTACAGTGATCCAATAGATGTGGATGATGCCTAAAAATCAGCTCAAAATGGTGTGTAAGGACTGCCTCTACTCCATACCTATAAAAAGCTTCCACACTCAGTTTGAGAGGAATTCATGGTTGAAGCAGGTTTGTGGCAGAGTACTTGAGGAAGAACCAGACCAGGCTGGAACACTAGGCTATATAAGCCTTTCCTTAACTCCATGTGTTCTTTTTTTTTCTAATACCTAGTATGCTTTAATAAATGCTTAATGCCCCAAAACTGGTGCTAAAGATTCTAATTTAAGGGAACCACCCATTTAGATTTTAAACATAACAGATCTAAAATATAATGGTTGGACTAATCCAGGATTGTTTATCTGGGGTCCATGAATTTGTTTTTATTTTGTATATTTTGATAACTGTTTTGATATAATCAGTTTGCTTTATGATACTACAAATTTTATTGTATGTATTTAGGAGCAATAATATGAGAGGAGGCCCCTAGATTTTGGTAGCCTGCAACAGTTGTTTGTCCATGATGCACTACTAAAATCTATGGGCCCCCTCTCATATTATTGCTCCTAAATACATACAATGAACACCTTTATTCAAGTGAATGCATGGAAAAGCACTTTGCCCATGGAATAGTGAAAATAGCCTGGTTCTGAACTCAAAGGACTCAAATCCAAATCCTGTCTTGGTCACTTAATATCTATATGGCTTCATCTTTCTGAACCTCAGTTTCCCCAGTAGTAAAATTGGTGGGATGGACTAAAGGAATTATAAATCTCTTTCTAGATGGAAATATTCAGTCCTCTGATTCTAAGATCAATGCAGAAAATGATGTTTTCTCACCCAGGATAAACACGTGAAGGTCTCCTTCTTATATGTCTCACCAAACCTGCTCACATCATTTGAGCCCTGCCTTTGAAAACACCCATAGAAATGCTTCTTTCAGTGCTCAGCTCATGAGCCTTCTTGACCAACAACTTGCCAGTGCTCTCTCCTTCCTTAAGTTATCATGTTTATGTTTATCTCTTTATATGTTGTATTCCCCCAATACCTTTGAAAGAACATAAACTTCTTGGGGACAGGGGTTGTTTTTTTGTTTTGTTTTTCTGGGTTTTTTTAATTTCATCTTTATATCCCTGTTGTCTAGCATCATAATTCTTTCCCATTGGATGCAGTTGCCAAATGTTTGTTGGATTCAATTGAACTGGATTTCTAGTCTGTCAAGTATATGAATATAGACTTTAGTGACCTTGTTTGTTTATTTTTCTCAGACTTTATTGTTATGTTTTAAAGAGGTATCTGTTCTTTCTCGTCCCTTTGCTTTTTTGCTTTTATTATTGGTGTTTTGCTTTATATACTCTTGTCACATTTGAAGTCTGTACATAATAACCATGAGATCTGAATTTTCCTGAGAGAATCCATTCCTGAAGCATCATAATAAAAAGTAACAAGGAAAAAATATGTTCCTTGGATGCAAATGAATAGCTTCATAAAAATCTTCCTGCTAGCCTATTTTGTGAACCTTCATGATTTTATTATTTTGTGTACAGTGTGATATACAACAAAAACATTTCTTCTATCATGGGTTTGATCTTTCAATAAGGATAAGACCTCAATTCTTCCAAACCCTAGAGCTTTAAGTCATCTACTCAGACAAGAGGCTCAGTAGAGCCACTCATATAGACAGTGGTAAAGTTGTAATAATATTATTCAACACAGTTCCAGGAAAAAATAAACAATAAATACATGTTATTTTTTTTTTTTACTAATTTTATGTCTATACTTTGACAGCCAATCAACTCAGTCTTGGGAGAAATCCATGTAACCTTAATAATAAGTACTACCCAGAAAAGTCTG
The DNA here is from genome assembly GCF_019393635.1 of Dromiciops gliroides. Taxonomy (NCBI): domain Eukaryota; kingdom Metazoa; phylum Chordata; class Mammalia; order Microbiotheria; family Microbiotheriidae; genus Dromiciops; species Dromiciops gliroides. The sequence continues at coordinate 28,024,551 of NC_057863.1, forward strand.
ATGGGAGAAATGTAGTGTTAATGAAGCCTGGGTGAACTATTAAAATGTCATCATTTTAAGTGAAGTAATCCATGAAGGTGCCTGAAACATCTCAAATACTGGAATCCAATCACTAAAATAGACAAGACAAAGGTCAGGACTGAAGAACCGCAGAGAGATGAGCCATGGGATAAGAAATGAGTCAGTCCAAAAAGCAATTCATTAAGACAATTGAAGAAATGGCAGAATGAGCACTTTCTGATCATTCTCCTGTAACCCCACAATTGCACAGGGTCATGTAGACAGGTCACTGTTAACAGGACTAACTAAACCTTTTGGATACAGCCTATTTTCCTCTGTCATATAGTTGGACCAGGTTCCAAAGTGAGATAACTCTACATGATCTGTTCCTCTTGTCCCATATGAACCTAATTACTATACTTAATATCACTGGTGAAATGGTAGTGTTTAACTTGGTTAAACCAACTCTTCAATATTTTTAGGGCACATAAGTTAATAGTTATCATTCTAGTAAGTACCTTAAAAATACTTTTAAAAATGCATATGTTTTTGCCTTTTGTTTCCTAACTACATTTCCATTTTCTTTTTATCATAATACAAATATAGATGATAGATTATAGATAGATGAAAGCTAGACAGAGACTGATAGAGAGATAGACACAGAGAGAGAGAGAGAGAGAGAGAGAGAGAGAGAGAGAGAGAGAAAGAGAGAGATGGAGATGGCACGATGTGTATACAGTGACCAGCATGCTATAGTTGCTTCATAAACCAGTGGATTTGGCTAAAGAAAATCATTGTGCTACTTGTCAGCTTCATTAAAATTATAATGCTGAACATTTTCCAGGTGGCAAAAACTTAATATTCAAAATGCACACTGGGTAAAGTGATTTTGACTTTCAAAACAGACCCATCTCATACAGCATATGAAATTTAAGTTGGTGATGCTTATCTAAGACAGTTAGAAGAATTTTAATTTGCAATCCATGCCTGAAATGAATACTCTCTACAAGGTTGTCCTTTGAAGTCTTGCAACTTTAAACTGTCTGTTAAATTGTCAAAAACTCACTTTGCAAGGATTACAGAAAATAATGTGTGGCTGTGACCTTTCTTGGAGTTTCTGATCAAATGAACAACATGCTTCCCCAAATTATCCATCAAAATGAAAGCCTTCAGCATTGATGCAAAGTGAAAATGTTTTGCACAGTTTATATTTACTCAGAAACCAAAGGGAAAAAAAAAACACAAGCTCATTTATAACCTGAAGTCATTTTTGTTCATTCAGGCAGAATTTATTTACTTAATGTTCAATATTAATCCATAGCAACATGACAAATTGATATTTCCCTAATTTTAGCCCCCCCCAAAAGAGTCTTTAATAATGAGAGACCCTGGATAATTATTTAAAAGACATTTTACAGGTATTTGTTAAGAGCCTTTTTTATAAAATAAAGTTATATTGAAGCAAATGTTGCTGTCAAAACATTGTTTTACTTTTAATTAAAGAAATTCTTAATTTTTATCAAGTTTTGTATGAATAAAAAAAACTATCCCATACTCTTGGTGAACTCTTCTATCTGTGTGAGAAAGAATTCAAAAATGGACACTTAAGATGTATATAGATAGATGGATAGATAGATGGGCTAATTAGATATATAAAAGATTGATGGATTGATAGATGATATATATCTATAGATAGCTAAATGGAAAGATGGTAAATAGAAAGATAGCTAGACAACAAATATACGGATAGATATATAGATGGAGAGATAAGATTATAATATATAACATGTATATATATGTATACATATATGTATACGTGTGTGTGTGTGTGTGTCTAGATATACACTGTTAGGAGGCATTCAACAGAAGCTGTTGAGTCAGAAGACTTTGAGCAAGTCCATTTGCAAGTTTCCTGACTGGAGAGCTGAAATGACAGATCTATCACATATCTCTTAACTACTTCCTGAAGTGGCTTAAAGACTCAACAATCCAGCTGTGTAACATCTGAAAAATAGTCACAAATACACTGCTAAGAAAGACTTCTGCATGAACAATATATTGCATGACACTAGGTCAGTGCCTGGTCATTTTGTTTCTTCCTCAACACCTGTAAGAATTCAAAACTTTTAGACAACACAATGGCACTGTCAACTCTTCCATGTAGGTACTGCCTTCAAGTGTATAGATTACAACCCACCCATCCTTGCTTCTTTGCTAATAATCTCATTCACGCCCTCCCACAAGATCTCTGGAGGTGAGTCCTCCCAATGTGATAGGAACCTTCCCATAAATTTCTCGCTCTAGTGACAAAGAGGTGCATTTAAAAAGTTCACTGTGCTAATGGTCAAGGTTGATATTCAATTCCTCCCTCTGATTCTCACTGTTTGTGTGACCCTGGAAAGTGACTTAGCCTTCATGGGCTCCAATTTCTTCATCTATAAAATGATGAGGCTTGACCATGAGGCTTTTATTGTTTCTTCCTATTCTAGATGTGGATCCTATCCTCTTGAAATCACATGGATTCCAAGTTAACCCATAGGCTAGATATCAGTTCCCCCTTGTTCTTTTTCCCTGCACAACCTACCTTATTTTTTTTTTGTTTTGTTTTTGTTTTTGTTTTTGTTTTTTAGTGAGGCAATTGGGGTTAAGTGACTTGCCCAGGGTCACACAGCCAGTAAGTGTTAAGTGTCTGAGGCCGGATTTGAACTCAGGTACTCCTGACTCCAGGGCCGGTGCTCTATCCACTGCACCACCTAGCTGCCCCTTTATTTTTGATCATAAATCTCCCTAATGCAATCCTTTATGCTGGTGATGCTTCTGATGATGATATGCTTTATCCTCAACACAATTCTGTGTTTCTAATATATTGTAGTTGATTTGTGCCCATGATCCTTTCCATTGCATTGTGGGTGATTTTCTTCTTTTTGCCTAAGGTACAACTTACTTTACTAATCTTCCGAGAGATATTTGATTTAGTCAAAGTGGACATTCCTTCCAGTCATCCAGATCCCAATCGGCCAATCCTTAATGACTATTAAATGTACTAATTTGACAAAATGAGGAAGGGGAAACTCAATGTACCGGACACCTTTTTTGCTTTCCCATGATACATATTTAGCCAATTTTTCTCTTGACACATCATGACCAACACACAGCTGTTGGTTTTATTGGTATTTCACAGAATCTCTTGCATCAGACACCTTATTTTAAGTTACACAGCTACTGCCTTAATTCAAACTCTCATCACCTCTCACCTAAATCATTGTAATAGCCTCCTAATTGCTCTCTCTGCCTGAAGTCTTTCAACACTATAGTCTATTTCTTCAATGTTATCAAAGTAACATTCCTTAAACCCAAATCCTGACCATGTGTATCCCTTGCTGAATCAATGCCCTGGCTTCCTATTACCTCTAGAGTAAAATGTGAAAAAAATAGCTATACATACATATATGTATAAATACACATATACAAATATACATATATGCACATATATATAGATGAATTTATGTATACATACATAATTATCAAGGATTCTTTTTCCCCATCCACATACTGGAAATAAGGAGATATGAGAGTGTGTGTGTGTGTGTGTGTGTGTGTGTGAGAGAGAGAGAGAGAGAGAGAGTTTGAGAGTGTGGGAAGAGAGAAACAAAAGAAGGAAGGAAGGACAACACTGGTCTTCTGCATTCCTGGAATGCACCCCCCATTCACTTCACAGAATCTATCTCTTCCTTTAAAATGAAATTCAGGGGCAACTAGGTGGCACAGTGGATAGAGCACTGGCCCTGGAGTCAGGAGGACCTGAGTTCAAAAAGGCCTCAGACACTTAACACTTACTTGCTGTGTGACCCTGGGCAAGTCACTTAACCTCAATTTTCTCACCCCCCAAAAAAAGATGAAATTCAGACCGCATATTCTACATGACACATTTCCTAATGCCCCTAACTTTTTGTGCCTTCATTTCTATACCATCCTTGAATTTACATACTTTGTTTTCAATGTGAACTGCTATCTATCTACATATCTTGAATCTCTTTTCTGTGCAGGTAATTTTTGCACTCAAGTGTCAGATTTGACATTTTCCCCACTGTATCTTAACCTATAGCACTTGGTGACATAACATCCTATCTATCCTTTCTTTTACCTTGTTCTCACAAAATCTAGAATGAAACCACTGAACCAAATCACCACCCCAAGTTTTTATCACTTCTACTTCAGTAACTAGATCTCTCTTATTGATGAAAATAAAGTTCAGCATAGAAGATCCTCTCATTGTTTTTTCCACATTTTGAAACATAGGGATATCATTAAGGTAAATCAAGAAATTTTTAGCTTCTCTGACTCTGACAAATAGAGAGAACTACTGAGGATAATGGAATCATTGAATTCTGCCATCTGCAATATTGTCTCTAAACTCAATGGCATATTCATGATCTAATTCCCCCAAACCTCATTTATTGACTCTTTATGTCAAGGTACCCTACAGTAAGCTCTGAAAAGAATATAATTTCTGTTCCTTTCCTTGTTGATCTTTGCCCAAATGTTCTTTGCCATGCTTTCACTACTGCTAGTTGGAATTTTCCCAGGAGGCTATGTTCTTGATTTATTATGCAACCCTTCCCCCTCTTCCCTTCACCTGTCCTGGTTATTTTGAAAAAGAAATATCAGTCAAGATCATGAGGCCCAGGTCCATCCCACCAAGTGTCAGAGATACCTTTGTCACTTTTAAATTCATGCTTTAGAATCTTGAGTTATTTTTCCTGGTTAAACGTATTGCATGTTAGTAAAGATACATGAAGCCATGGCTTTTATTGTTGGATCTTTTCTTGGCTTCCATTTTCTGTGAATTACTATGACCTCTAACACTATTTATTTTCCTATATTATATTTGGTGTGTACAATCCCTGCCTTATTAGGTATGTTTAAGTAGATCTTTGTCTCCCCCCTTCTTTTTTCAGTTTTTAAAACTCACTTGATTAGATTTAAAAACTCTAGGCCAAGGATTACTATATATATATATATATATATATATATATATATATATATATATACATACATACATATGTATATTGCATGGGTCTCATTGGCAGACTGGTGAAGCCTATGCAATCCCTTGATAACCATCAAGTGCATGGAATAAAACACATGGTATTACAAGGAAACCAGTTATCCTAAAGTATAATTATAAAGATATGTGTTTAAAAATAAGTTCATGAAGGGCAACTAGGTGGCACAGTGGATAGAGCACCAGCCCTGGAGTCAGGGGGACCTGAGTTCAAATCTGGCCTCAGACACTTAACACTTACTAGCTGTGTGACCTTGGGCAAGTCACTTAACCCCAATTGCATCACCAAAAAAAAAAAGTTCATGGATCCTAGGTTTAAATACCCCTGTTGTATGTATTTTAACAGTCCTTTCCAGGTTTATACCATCAATGGCCAAGGGTCTATCATTTCTATATTGTAATCCATGGGTGGAAAAGTTATAGTGTTCTCAGACACCGTTTTCTTAATCAGCTTTCACTTCTTAGATGTACCCCTCTCTTCTAAAGTCCTAGCTCTTCATCAGTCACAGTGATGAAAACACCACCTGTCTCCTTAGGTTTCCAGTTCCTTTCCCAGGACTTGATAATCCTTGGCAAAGCTTTCTGTATTCCTTTTGGCAGGATCATTTGTCCCTGCATGAATCACCAGAGGTGGGTAGTACTGATCAGATTTGACAAGTCTTAGGAGGTTGTCTGTCACATCTTGGATATTTGCCACGAGAAGATAGCAGACATGTCTATTGTTAATGTCAACTCAACAAATTTCTGTCATCATGTTCTTCAGCAAGAAGTCACCAAACAACAATGTCTCATCTCTTCTTTCTCTGTCTCTAATTAAAAGAGCTTTCTCTTGATATTATCTATGAAGCCAGATCCCCATTCTGGGAACTGAAAGTAGCTGTTTCATCTTCAGAAGGTCCACCTTCCCCCTCTACAGAATGAATGTTATATCTATTAGGAGGTCCCATTTTTCAGAGATCCTTCCTTTTCATTTCTGTCTTTCACTATTCTACCCTCCAACCCACAAATTTACTTATTTCTCTTTATATGTTTTCCTTCTTTGTTTTTACCTTGATATTTTCTACCTTTCTTTCCATTCTGCTTTACAACCTGTATAACTGACAATCATTTTTGAGGTCCTTTTCCTTTTCTCACAGAAAGGAGACCAGTCTGTGGAATGATAGGATTGTAGAGTTGTCTTTATTTCTGGAAGAGGATTTAGAGGTAATGTATTTCATTACATTCATTTTAAAAATGAGGAAACTGAGGCCCTTCAATCCTGAAGTTGCTTGAGACCTTCTCTTTTTTATATAAAAAGAGGTAGGAGGGGATCTGGGGCAGTTTCAAGTCTTTTGTAGAAAGGATAATGTCTCAGAATTCAATCTTCTAAAGAAAAAAGAGGAGTTTCTGGACAATGTCAATAACTTGGAAGGGAGAAAAAGCATTACACACATGAACCCTGAACCTGAAAGAATAGCAGGCAAGCAAGTCCAGGCCATGACTTGCTGCCATATTGTCAGAGCAATTAAATTCCATACATACACCCTCTCAAGGAAGAGAAAATTTGTGAAGGCAATCATTCAACGGAAGCCAATATAAACATTATACTAATACCCGAAGAGGTTAAGTGACTCGTTCACGGTCATACAACAAGTAAAAGTGAGATTAAAAATCAATCCTTCTGAATCCAAATCACAGGCTCACAAAATTTCCACACTGGAAGGACCTAAAGGCAATCTAGTCTATCTCTTACCTGATGAGGAATCCCATCCACAATGATTATGACAAGTCTAGAATCAGAATTACTCAAAAGACTCCCAATGAAAGATAATCTATTACATCACACAGTAGCCCATTTTATTTTGGGTAACTCTAATTGCTATCATTTTTCACCTAGTATCAAGCCTCAATCTGCCACCTGACAATTTCTACCTCGTTCTGCTCTCTGTGGCCAACCAGAATATATCTAGTCTATGCCATGTAACAGATATTCAAATACTTGAAGACAGGCAGCATGCTTCCCTGAATATCTCCCTCTCCAGGCTAAATACAGAGTGTCCCAAAAGTCTTAGTTCAGTTTTGAGCTAAAGTTTTTTGGGACAAGGTATATTTGTATATACACACATAAAATGCCTTTCAATAGATTCTCATACTGTAAAAACTTAAAGTCCTCCATCCTCCTCTTCAGAGCTTATCATTTGCCTCCTTAAACTGTATCATTCAGAATAGACTATAATGTTCTAGCTAGATGTAGTCTATATAGCAAAGAATATAGTGACTCCATCACCTCCATATTCCTGGAAGCAATGGCCCTCTCACTGAAACTCAAAATTGGACTTTTTTCTATCATGTTTCATCACTGACTCATATTGAGCTTATAATCCACTGAAACATCTTTGGACAACCTACCCTGTAACCATGACACCCTCAAATTCTGGAGATGATATTTTGGAAAAAAAACATTCCTACACGTTGAATTACATTATAATAGATTCAGGATAACATTATAATAGATTCAGAATAGTATTAGTAGTTGTTATGGTAGATAGAGTTCCAGTCCTTGAGTTAGAAAGACCTTAGATAATAGCTATGTTGACTCTGGGCAAGTCATTTAAGCCTGTTTGCCTCAATTTCCTCATCTGTAAAATGAGTTTAAGAAGGAAATGGCAAACCATTGTAGCATCTGTGCCAGGAAAACTCCAAAAGGGGCCACAGAGTCAGAAAAAGACTGAAAAATTACTTAAAAAAAAAACAAATGTTCCTAGCTGTCAGGTTCTTTGGGGATCCTGATTTTGTCCTGTTAACTATTTCTCCAAATTTAATTCACCTAAAAATTTCAGAAATATGACACCTGTACCTTTATCCAAAACACTGATAAAAATGTTAAATAACACAGGCCCAAGCACAGATACCCAAGGCACTACACTGTAGATTTCCTGTTAAGTTGGACCACTGAATCATTAATAACTATTTTTTTGCATCCAACCATTCAATGTTTCAAATATATCTAACTGTAGCCTAAGTTACTTTACCAAATTGTTCACTAAAATATTGTGAGACTACATCTTCATCAGTCACCTAATCTACAAGTTTAGTAACCCTATCCAAAACGGAAATAGTCTGGAATAAATTTATGTTGAAACCATGTTATGTGGGGGTGGGAGGAACCTGTTTTTAAGAATAATCCTGACTTTAATAATAGGTTCAAGAATTTTCCCAAAAATTGATGCCAATTGAATTGACTTGCATCTTTCAGGTCCTAAATTTTTCTCTTCTTAGGAAACAAGAATATTTGACCTTCTCTCATCTGGAGAAATTCTCATTGTTCTCCAACATGTTTCAAGTCAGTAGCATATAGTCTTTTTTGTCTAAATTGAAAATGTCTATCATTTGAATAACTAGTTTGAATTATAAATTATAAAAACTCAGTATTCTACAGGGAATCCTGAATAAGATATTCTCAAGAACAACAAAAAAAGTAGATGAAGAATGGATAACCCATAGATTTGGACATACAGTTTGATGGCAAATGCATGGAGTTTTTTCATCTATCTATCTATCTATCTATCTATCTATCTATCTATCTATATAGATAGAGAGATAGATAGATATAGATATAGATATATATAGATCTCTCTCTCTCTCTCTCTCTCTCTCTCTCTCTCTATATATATATATATATATATATATATATATATATATATGTATATATATATGTATATATATATATGTATATATATATATATATATCTTGGTCAGCAGAGCTCATGGGCAATTCATTACACCTAGAAATGAATAGGTTGAAGTCAAGGGGGTAGATTGACCTTTCCCACCATCTTCATACTTTGCTTCTACACTTCTGACCTAGCATCTCATAGAACTGCTCTTGGTCACTGGGCTCCTGATTTCTGAGCCTCCATCATGTATACACAAACTCAGAACACTTTGCTGCAGACTTTATTTCTGACGTGTCATTGCATTGATACACCATTGGTGCCTAAGGTTTTGTTTACCATTTTAGTCTCAACCCCATACATCATTTTTATCTTTTTATTTTTATTTTCTTTTACTTTTTAATTTTTATCAATTACATGTAAAGTTATTTTTTGAGTTCCAAATTTTTCTCCCACCTTTCCTTCCCTCTCCATTCCTGAGACCAGCAAGCAATTTGATACAGGTTATACATTACAATCATGTTAAACATATTTCTACATTAATCAAAACAAAAAGAAAAATGCAAGAAAGAATAAACAAGAACAAGAACAAAACAAAAACCACAAAAGTGAAAATAGTATGCTATGGTATGCATTCAGACTCCATAGTTCCTTATCTAAATATGAAAAGCATTTTCTACCATAAAGGTTTTGGCATTGTCTTGGATCATTGTATTGCTGAGAAGAGTAAAGTCAATCATAGTTGATCCTCACAAAATGTTGATACTATGTACAATGTTCTTGTGATTCTGTTCATTTCACTCAGCATCAATTCATATGTTTTTCCAGGTTGCTTCTGCAATCCATCTACTTATCATTTCTTATAGCACAATAGTATCCCATTACATTCATATACCACAACTTGTTTAGTCATTCCCCAATTGATGGGCATCCCTTCAATTTCTAATTCTTTGCCACCACAAAGAAAGTTGCTATAAATACTTTTGTATATGTGGGTCCTTTTCTCCTTTTTATGATCACTTTGGGATATAGACCTAGTGGTGGTATTGCTGAGTCAAAGGTTATGCACAGTTTTAAAGCCTTTTGGGTAAGGTTCCAAATTGCTCTGCAGAATAGTTGGAAAACGTCGCAGTTCCAGCAAAAGTACACATTAGTGTTCCCATTTTCCCACATCTTCTCCAACATTTGTCATTTTTATTTTTTGTTATATTAGTCAATTGGATAGGTGTGAGGTGGTACCTCAGAGTAGTTTTCATTTTTACTTTTTTAATCAATATTGATTGAGAACATTTTTTCATATGACTGTAGATAGTTTTAATTTCATCATCTCAAAACTGCCTGTTCATATCCTTTGACTATTTTTCAACTGGGGAATGACTTGTATTCTTATATATTTGATTCAGTTCTCTATGTATTTTGGATATGAGGCCTTTATCTGAAAGACTGTCTGTAAAAATTGTTTCCTTCTAATCTTGTTTACAATGGTTTTGTTTAAAACCTTTTTAATTTAATGAAGTCAAAATGATCCACTCTGCCTTTCATAATGTTGCCTATTCTATCTTTGGTCATAAATTCTTCCCTTCTCCAAAGTTCTGACAAGTAAACTATTCCTTCCTTTTCTAATTTGCCTGTGATGTCACCCTCTATGTCTAGATCTTGTACATAGTTGGTGTGTGGTATAAGATGTTGATCTATGCCTAGTTTCTGCCATGCTATTTTCCAGTTTTCCCAGCAATTTTTGTCAAATAGTGAGATCTCATCCTGAGGGGAGAGTTTTTGTGTTTATCAAACAGAAGATTGTTATATTCATTTACTGTTGTGTTTTGTGTGCCTAACCTGTTCCATTGATCCTCCTCTCTATTTCTTAGCCAGTAACAAATAGTATTGATGATTGCTGCGTTGTACTATAGTTTTAAGTCTGTTATAGCTAGGCCACCTTCCTTTACAGTTTTGTTCATTGATTCCCTTGATATTCTATTTTGTGGGGGAATGAGATTTAAGTGACTTTCCCAGAGTCACACAGCTAGTAAGTGTCAAGTGTTTGAGACCAGATGTAAACTCAGATCTTCCAGAATCCAGGGCTGGTGCTTTATCTACTGCTCAACCTAACTGCCCCTGATTCTCTTGATATTCTTTTTTTTTTTTTTTTTTGGTGAGGCAATTGGGGTTAAGTGATTTGTCCAGGGTCACACAGCTAGTAAGTGTCAAGAGTCTGAGGTCATATTTGAACTCAGGTCCTCCTGAATCCAAGGCCGGTTCTCTATCTGCTGCGCTATCTAGCTGCCCCTTCTCTTGATATTCTTGATCTTTTGTTCTTCTGTATTGTTATTGGGGTTTTTCTAGCTCTATGAAAAAATATTTTGGCATTGTGCTTGCTATGATACTGAATATGTAAATTAATTTGGGTAGAATTATCATTTTTATTATATTAGCACAGCCTACCCATGAGCAATTTATATTTTTCCATTTGTTTAGGTCTGATTTTATTTGTGTGAAAAGTGTCTTGTAATTGTGTTCATATAGTTCCTGGGTTTGCCTTGGCAAGTAGACTCCCAAGTATTTTATATTGTCTATCATTATTTTAAATGGAATTTCTCTTACTATCTTTTGCTGCTGGACTTTGTTGGTCATATATAGGAATGCTGATGATTTATGTGAGTTTATTTTATATGCTGCAACTTTGCTGAAGTTAATTGTTTCAAGGAGTTTTTTAGTTGATTCTTTAGGATTCACTAAGTATATCATCATATCATCTGCAAAGAGTGATAGTTTTATTTATTACTTGCCTATTCTAATTCCTTCAACTTATTGTTCTTCTCTTGTTACTAAGGCTAACATTTCTAGTACAATATTGAATAATAGTGGTGATAATGGACATTCTTGTTTCACCCCTGATCTTATTGGTAGTGTCTCTTACTTATCCCCATCACAAACCATCAGCAAGCATTATATAAGATAGAGAGTTTATTGTCTTTTCAAAAAACATAATACACATCCTTATTTATAGTTTTGGATTCCAATTTCTATCCCTCTTTCTCTCCTTCCCTTCTCCCCTTCCTGAGATAGCAAACAATCAAATATGGGTTATACATGTATGATTATGTAAAACACCATTTTGTCATTTTGTAAAAGAAAACTTGATTAAAAGGAAAAATGAAAGAGGGAAAATAGCATGCTTCAGATTGCTCCATCAATATCAGTTCTTTCTTTGGAGGTGGATAGTATGTTTCATCAATAGTCATTTGGGATTGTCTTGGAACATTGTGTTGTTCAGAATAGTAAAGTCATTCACAGTTCTTCATCAAATAATATTGCTGTCTCTGTACACAATGCTCTCTTGGTTCTGCTCACTTCACGATATTTCATTTAATACATGTCTTGTCTTTCCAGGTCTTTCTGAAGTCATCCTGCTTGTCATACCTTATAGTACAATAATATTCCATCACCATCATATACCACGGTTTCTTTAGTCATTCCCCAATTGATGAGCATTCCTTTGATTTCTAATTCTTAGCCAACGCAAAAAGAGCCGCTATATTTTTGTACAAGTAGGCCTTTTTCTCTTTTGGGGGATGTCTTTAGGGTAGAAAGTTAGCAGTGGTATTGCTGGATCAAAGGGTATGCACGGTTCTATAACCCTTTGGGCATAGTTCTAAATTGTTGCAGAATAGTTTAATCTTTTCACAGCTCCACCAACAGTGGATTAGCATCCCAGCTTTTCCACATCCTCTCCAACACCCAATATTTTCCATTTTTGTTACATATGCCACTCTAATAGGTGTGAGATGATACCTCAGAGTTTTAATTTGTGTTTCTTTTATCAATAATGACCTAGAGCATTTTTCATATGTTTATAGATAGCTTTGACTTCTTTGTCTGAAAACTGTCTGTTCATATCCTTTGACCATTTATCAATTGGGGGAATGACTTGTATTTTTTTTATAAATTTTTGACACAGTTCTCTATATATTTGATAAATGAGGTCTTTATCAAAGATATTTGTTTCAAAAATTCTTTCCCAGTTTTCTACTTCCCTTGTAATCTTGGTTACATTAGTTTTGTTTATGCAAAAAAGTAATTTTATATAATCAAAATTATCTGGCTTACATTTTATTCTCTATATCCTCTTTGGTCTTTAACTCTTTCCCTGCCCATAAATCTGATAGATCAATGATTCCCTTAATTTGCTTATGGAATCATCCTTTATGTGTAAATCATGTACCCATTTTGACCTTATTTTAGCATACAGTGTGAGATGTTAGTCTATACCTAATTTCTGCCATACTGTTTTCCAGTTTTCCAGCAGTTTTTTTGTCAAATAGTGGATCTTTATAGTCAGTTACTATAGTGTAATTTCTATCTATTCTATTCCACTGATTTACCTCTTATTTCTTTGCCAGTACCAGATTGTTTTGATAAGTACTGCTTTATAATATAATTTGAGACCTGGTATTCCTAGACCACATTCTTTCATATCATCTTTTTTTTTGTTGTTGTTTTTGTTTTTGTTTTTTTAGTGAGGCAATTGGGGTTATGTGACTTGCCCAGGGTCACACAGCTAGTGAGTGTTAAGTGTCTGAGGCCGGATTTGAACTCAGGTCCTCCTGACTCCAGGGCCAGTGCTCTATCCACTGCACCATCTAGCTGCCCCTTTTCCTTTTTTTTTGTTTTTTTTTGTTTTGTTTTTTTTACTTTCATATCATCTTAAGAAAAGCTCCATTTATTCCTATGTTCTCTAGTATTTTTATTAAGAATGAGTACTTTATTTTGTCAAAAGCTTTCTCTGCATCTATTGAGATAAGCATATAATTTTGGTTACTTTTGTTATTGATGTGGTGGATTATGTTTCCTAATATTGAACCAGCCCTGCATACCTGGTATAAATCCCACCTGGCCACAAAGTATTATTATTGTGAGAAATTTCTATAATCTCTTTGCTAATATATTTTTTAGAATTTTTGCATCAGTATTCATTAGAGAAATTGGTCTAACCCTATACATCATTACACCAAAACACCCATAATCCCTACCACCACCTCCACCACAGACATGCACACACACACACACACACACACACACACACACACACACACACACACACAAAATGGAGGGGGGGGTGCAGGGTGAGGAAGCAAAAGCTCAGAAAGATTAATAAACTTGCCTAAGATCCCAAAGGTAAAGAGTGGCAAAGAATGGGTTCGAACCAATTTCCTTTGACTCCCAACTGAATACTCTTTCCACAATACCATGACGATCTGTAGAAGTTGTAAAGTACTTAAAGTTTCCCCCTAGTTAATGAATGTTTTCATAACAGAGAATAATTGATTCTTTCAATGTTAAAGACTCAAGGAACCCTACATTCTGCTTACATCAGAGTTGCTTTCACTGTTTTTTTAATAGTTTTTGTTAACTCAAAATAATAGGCTTATTGTGCAATCACATATATTTTATTTTATGCATTTAAAAGCGTGATTCTGAGAATGAATCCTTAGCCATCCTAAAGCATCCGTAACAACAACAAAAAATGTAAGCAACTCCTCATCTCTCTCATTTTACTTCTGAGGAAACTGAGTATTGGAATATTAATTGATTTGACAAAGGGCACACAGCAACACAGCTGGTAATAATAGTAGCTAACACTTATATAGGGCTTACTATGTGCCAAACACTTGTGCTAAGTGCTTTTCAATTATCATCTCATTTGATTCTTACAACAACCTTGGTATTGTGTTATTATTAACCCCATTTTACAGATGAGCTAACTGAAGCACACAGAGATTAAGTAACTTGTCCAGGATCATACAGTTGGATCTGAATTTATGTCTTCCTGACTCCAGGCCTGGAACTCTATCCACTGTGCCACGTAGATGCCTAGTAAATGTCAGAGCAATGTGACCAGTTAGTAATAGAGAAATTATGGCACTTCCATGGAAAGTTTTCTTTTTTTAAAGAGAACAATAAACACCCCTGACCCCTCCCTCCAAACCAACAGAGTACATAGAGCTATAAATATGAGTTGCCTTAAATACAAAATTGAAATCCCATCAATCTGCTACTATAACCTAGGATCAAATGTTGAATATTTTTACTTCCTTAGATAGACCCAATCTCACTTACTTTAGCAACCCTGCAATTCAAACCTATACTCACTTGAATATATCTGAATATTTCACATAAATATCTTTTCTACTTCAAAATGGAAACCACTACATTAAATAATCCTCCTCAAGAGTATTTTGCTTTTTACTGCCCCCCCTCCAATATTCCCTCCCTTCCTTCACCTCTACCCCCCCCCTTATCTCCTTACCTTCCCACTCTCCCTCAGGGCAACATATATTACTATACCCAAGTCTGATGAGAGTAAGGCTCACTCATGACCTACACCTTCCCCATTTTCCCCTCCACTCCATAAACGTTTTCTTATTTCTTCTATGTAAGCTACTTTACCACCTTCCACCTCTCCCTTTACCTTTCTTCCAGTGCATTCCTCTTATCGTTTAACTTTATTTTAAAGATATCATCATGGGTCAGCTAGGTGACACAGTGGACAAAGCACCAGCCCTGGATTCAGGAGGCCCCAAGCCCAAATCTGGCCCCAGACGTAAGCAACCCCATCCTGCCTGTCCCATAAAAACAAGGATCAACAAAAAATAAATGTTTTACAGATATCATCCCTTCATATTCAATTCACACCTGTGCCCTCTAAGAATATCCCTTTCAGCTGCCCTGAGAAAGTTCTTATGAGTTAGAAGTATCATCTTCCCATGTAATAATGTAAACAGTTTAACCTTTTATTATCCCTCATGATTTCTTTTTCCTGTTTATCTTTTTATGCTTCTCTAGGGTCTTTTATTTGAAAGTCAAATTTTCTATTCAGTTCAGGTCTTTTCATCACAAATGCCTGAAAGTCCTTTTTTTCATTGAAGTTCCATTTTTCCCCTGAAAGATTATACTCAATGTTGCTAGATGGGTGCTTTTTAGCTGTAGTCCAAGTTCCTTTGCCCTCAAGAATATCATATTCCATGCCCTCTGGGCCTTAAATGTAGATGCTGTTAGATCTTGTGTTATCTTTACAGTAGCTCCACAGTATATGAATTCCTTTTTTCTAGCTGCTTGCAATATTTTCTTCTTGATCTGGGATCTCTGGAATTTGTCTATAATATTCCTTTTGGGATCCCTTTCAGGAGATGATCAGTGGATTATTTGAATTTCTATTTTACTTTCTGCTTCTAGAATATCAGGGCAATTTTATATGATAATTTCGTGGAAGATGATGTCTAAGCTCTTATTTTGATCATGGTTTTCAGGTAATCCAATGATTTTCAAATTATCTCTCCTAGATCTATTTTCTAAGTCAGTTGTTTTTCCAAGGAGATATTTCATATTGCCCTTTATTTTTTAATTCATTTGGGTTTGCTTTATTGTGTCTTGATTTCTCAGAAAGTCATGAGTTTCTATTTGTTCTATTGTAATTCTTAAGCAATAATTTTCTTCAGAGAGTTTATGTTCCTCCTTTTCCATTTGGCCAATTTGACTTTTCAAGCTGTTGACTTTTTTCATGACCTTCCTTCACCATTCTCATTTCTCTCTCTTTTTTAAATATTTTATTATTTTCCAGTTACATATAAGGATAATTTTCACAGGATTTTTATTTCCAATTTTTTTCTCCCACCCTCCCTTCCCTCCCTCCTCTCCAAGACAGAAAGCAGTCTGATATAGGTTGCATATGTACAATCACATTAAACATATTTGTACATTAGTCATCCTGTAAAGGAAGAATCAGAGCACAAGGGAAAAACCTCAAAAAATAAGGAAAAAATGGTCAAAAAGTAGAAACTGTATGGTTCAATCTGCATTCATGTCACATTTCTTTTTTTCTGGATGTTGAGAACAGTTTCTATTGAGTTCTTTTAAACTGTTTTGGATTGTTGCACTGCTAAGAGCCAAGTCTATCCCCATTGTTCATCACACTATATTGATGTTACTGTATACAATGTTCTCCTGGTTCTGATCCTCTCAGTCAGCATCAGTTCATGTAAGTTCTTGCAGGTTTCTCGGAACTTCTCCTGCTCATTGTTTCTTACAGCATAATAGTATTCCATTACATTCATATACACAACTTGTTTAGCCATTCCCCTATTGATGGACATTCCCTCAATTTCCAATTCTTTGCCACCACAAAGAGAGCTGCTATAAATCTTTTTGTACATGTGGGTCTCATTTCTCTTCCTATTTTTTCCTCTACCTCTCTAACTCTTCCCTCTATCTCTCTTACTTTATCTTCAAAGTCCTTTATGAGTGCTTCCATAGCCTGAGAGTAATTCATATTTTTCTTGGAAGCTGTGGTTGTAGGAGCTTTGACTCTGTTAGTATCTTCTGAGAGTCTATTTTGATCTACCTTGTCACCAAAGAAACATTCATTCATTTACTCTGTTATCTGTTTCCTAGCCAATCTGTGGTGTCCAAAAGTGAATACAACATTCCAGATGGGGACTGACCATGACAGAGAATAGTATTATTGAAGCTGGACAGTTCAAGTTCCATACACTAAATAAGTTTCCACTTAGTGAAAGAAATATTCTCTAATTTTAATATTGTGATAGAAATCCTTCTAATCTTCAGAAAACCAAACTGCCATTTTTCTTTCTTCATTAAAGTTCCACCAGGTTTTTTTTGTAGGGCTATGAGAACTAAGTGACTTGCCCAGGGTCACACAGCTAGTAAGTGTCAAGTGTCTGAGGCCAGATTCAAACTCAGGTCCTCCTAAATCCAAGGCCAGTGCTTTATCCACTGTGCCACCTAACTTCCCCCACCAGTTTTTCATAATAATAAAAATTCTATACTCATGATGGTGTGGGGGGAGATGGCAATGTTTACTGTTGTTAAAGACAACTAGTCAGAGAATATGGGTGGTTCTCAGGGTTGACTGTTTTGGAGGCAGGAAAAGGTGGGAGAATGGAGCAGCAACTCAACAACAAAGCTACTTTGTCTCCTCCATCCTCAAATTCTATGGTTACATGGTCCCAGCCTTCTTCAAAAGAGGCGTTTTTATTTGTCAAGTGTGATGACAAATATAACAACAAAAGACATTTCTGGCAGAGTAGTGGGAGTTGTGAGAAATCTACCACTGAGGATGGGTGGTAAAATAGCATATCGATGTCTTCCTGTTAAAATTATACTATATGCAATCTGTTCCTCCCAATGCTTTGCTGTCATTTGGATCATGGTGGCTTAATGAGAAGAACAGCCAGTTTTATTCAAGAAAGGAGAAGTGGATGTGAACTGAAGCAAGGAATGAAGCAATTCTCAAAAAAGAGTCAAACCTTGGCAAACAAAGAGCTGACAATTAGTGGCTGACACTGAAGGCTTTTAGGTTAGTCAGCACCCACAGGGCATGACTCTTGGGTCTCTGAGTGATGGAACCGAGTCCTTCCTTTGTCACTGCACAATTACCTTCTACAGCAGCTAATTGGAATGAAAGCAAATGATACTTGGGACCATAACAGTAAGTCATGGAAAATTTGGCAGCTCCAATTAACACTTCAGGAATAAATCTAAATGAGCCCAATGAAGACCAAGTCTAAAACACACTATTAGTAGTAAACATATACTTAAGTATATTGCCATCCAGGGTGGCAAGCAATATGAGAGAATTTTGAAGTTAGACATAAAAATGTCCTGAATTTGATTTATCTGACTTCCTAGAACACTAAAAATGACTCATGATGTTCTACTTCTTGCATTGCTCCCTCCCACTGAGTGCAAGGTTTTACAGAAGGAATTCATTAGCAGTGAAAAATGAATTGAAACAATATAACTGGCAGATGGGCTGGGCCAGGATACCAAAGTCATATTCACTGGCCCCTGCATTCATTCCAAACCTCACTGTAAACTGACACAAGTGAACTGTGATGTCTAATATGGTTGCTGAAAAGAACTCATCTAGGTGAAATGTTTTATTGATACCATATTGAGAGAATTAAGTGGGACCATGGATCACATACAATAGAGTAGAAAGAGTATTTATTTGGAAGACAAAGGCCTTGGGTTCAAATCCTAGGTCCGATATTTAGTACCTGTGTGACACACAGAACACAGATTACAACCATGGAAGATTTTAGTTTTCTCGTCTGCAGAATGAGAGAGTTAGACTAAATGACCAATCAGTTCCTAGATAACATGACTTGGTAATGGCTAAGATGTGGCATGGTGGCCTGATTCTTAGCAAGTTATGGGAAAATGGCAATGATCTGGACCTAGGAGTCCAAGTTTTGGTGGAAAGAAGAGAAATATTAGAGTGAGGTATCATAGTCTGGAGATTGCCAGTAAATGGATGGTAGACTGGAGAAATATTGAAATTCTTACTATGAATGAAACCAGATAAGGAATTCGATGCTAAATAGAAGGAAAACTCCCAATTTCTCCTTAGAAAGGTAACTAAAGCATTGACAGGCTTAGTTTCATCTTGCCCCTCAAACATTAGGGAATGACATTTTCTAGGGGAGAATTTTTAATACCTAAAATGGATTAAATTAAAAAAGATAATTTCAGCTTACATTTCAACATTTCAGCAATAAATAAAAAAGTTTTAAACTGGGGAAAGTCCAAACACCAAGAGAGCATATCCATATATTTCTAGCCATAGAAAGACTTCTAAGCTGGGTTCACATGGGATTGAGTCCTGCATCCCTCCTTTGTACTTAGCCATTGCCATTTGTGGAGCAGGTTCAGTCTGGAGAAAACACTATGCGGTTAAAGATCATTTAGTTTCAGCTACCCGTGTAAGGTTAGATCATAGTAGTCATTAAATAATGTTAAAGAAAAGTTAAAAATCAAATTTTAATAAGATATAAAGATAAAAAGGACCACCAATGCAATTGATACAGTTCCAATCTGCTCTACTCAAACTAGCAAGTGATGCTGAAAATGGGGAAACTTTGTAAATGAAAAAAGAAAAAGATTTCAGAAAACTGATAGTAATGCATTTCTCAAACCTGCTGGCAGAAAGGTGGTGTACAACAGTTGTTTTAAAGGGTATACACATTTTCATAAATGATCAATATATTGATTCGTTGTCTTGACTGCCTATGTATCACATTCCCTGACTTTAAGATGGATGAAAAGTCATTTGTAAATGAAACATCCAAAAATGTAGAATCATTAAATGGTTTTAAAAGCTATTGACTGCAAGTTTCACAATTCCCTATAAAAATCTAACCAATATAAGGGAATCCCCACAGCAATCAATATAAGGCAACCACTGATTCAATGAGAAACATCATTAGGTCAAAAGACCCTAGCAACTCCCCCACAATGAACAAATGTTTGATTGATTTTGGAAGTAGAAAGACATAAAAGACAAGGAAATAATTTAGAAAATAAATTTAATCGCAAAATGATTTGGAAAAGGATGGTGGAAGATTGTTACAAATTAGTGGTGCTGGAGGATACTTTCCTATCCATCCCTCTTGAAGGTTTTGTGAATTGATTTTTTTTTCTGTCTACCTACTTATCTGTCTGCTGATCTATCTATAATCTATCAAGCTACTCATCGATCCATCCATTAATTTATTTAAAACTCTATTTATTTATCTAACCATCCATACATATATCTATGCTATCTGAGCTCATACATTAATTTCTTCATTAACAGTATATCTAACCATTTATCCATTCATTCATCTATTTAACTCTCTTTCTCACTCTCATTCTCACTCTTGCTCTTCCTATCACTCTTGTTCTTCCTCTCTCTCTCTCCCATATCCTTCTTTCTCTTCCTCTATTTGATTATTTGGGTGCATATCTATAATTTTATAGATCTCCATGAAGAAATGGCATTTGCCAATTAAGATTTGCAGGTATAGTTTTAGATAGTTGTCTTGAACACTGAAACATTACATAATTTTCCAAGGGTTGCAAACACAATATGTGTCAAAGGCCAAAACTGAAGCTAGGTCTCCATCTTCAAAACATCTACCTCCTATCCATTACTCTGCAGTTCCTCTGTGTTTTTACTATTCATAAAGTATAGAAGACCTTAATTCTTGAAGAGCCAAAAATTTGGATGACAACTTTCAATTGAGCAAGTGGTTATTAAGCAATTAATGGGAGATGAAGCCAAGATAGCAAAGGAACGAACTTGCCTGAGTTCTCCCAAATTCCCTTCCAAACAATTTTAATGCCTCAAAACAAATTCTAGAGACACAAAAACAAAAGCAAAAAAGGATGTGGTGAAATAATTTTCCAGCCCAAAATAACTTAGAAGATTGGCAAGATGTCTGTTTCACTGGGGTCAAATTAGAGAGCTGTCCTGCATAAGTGCCCCAGCAAGCAAGCAGCAGGCCTTGTGTGTCAGTGAATCAGCAGCAGATTTCAGAGGTGTCAGCCTACAGATGACAGAGGGTGATACATCTGGTCAGAAGGAGATTACAGGGAACCCTTTGCTGGCACCAAGTGAATGATTCTGTTACATTGCCCATACTTGGTTCCATGTTGCAGTCCCAGGATGAGGAGGAGCATTAGCACATTAGATAGGGAGACCTCAGGAAAACACGGAAGCTGATCATGGTTTAGGGTGGAAAAGAGTGTTTATAGTCATTCATAGATGGGAGCACGGACCAAGAAAGCAGTAAGCACACCTTTCCCTAGATCATAACACCTTGGAAGAAATAAAACCTAACACAACCCCAGAACTAGTTCAGAAAATAGCAACATGAAAAACCTAAAGTTTGGGGCATTGCCCCCTTCAATCCAGGAGCAAAGCCCAAATTTAACATAAAGTTAAAAGTCAAAAGATAGGCTGGAAAAAAATGAGCAAAGAACAAAGAAGAAATTGATTGCAGAAAATTAATATGCTAAAAGGGAATAGTAAAACACATTCAGGAGAATACAACAAAGTGAAATAAATTATATCCAAAGCCTCAAAGAAAAATGTGAATTGCCATTAGGCCCAAAAGAATTCCTAGAAGAACTCAAATAGGATTTTTAAAACTCAAATGAGAAAGCGGAAAAATTTGGAAAGAAATGAGAGTGATGCAAGAAATTAATGAAAAAGAGTCAATGGGGCAGCTAGGTGGCACAGTGGATAGAGCACCGACCCTGGAGTCAGAAGGACCTGAGTTCAAAACTGGCCTCAGACACTTGACACTTACTAGCTTTGTGACCTTGGGCAAGTCACTTAACCCTCATTGCCCAACCAAAAAAAAAAAAATGAAAAAAAGAAAAAAACAAATGAAAAAGAGTCAACAACAGTAAAGACACACAAAAATTACAGAAGAACATAACACCCTTAAAAAACAGAATAGGCCAAATGATGAAAGAAACACAAAAATTTGCTGATGAAAAACTCCTTTAAAAAGCATAATTGAGGGCAGCTAGATAGTGCAGTGGATAAAACACTGGACCTGGATTCAGGAGATCTGAGTTCAAATCTGGCCTCAGATTTGTCCCTGGGCAAGTCACTTAGCCCTCATTGTCCCACCACCCAAATAAACAAACAAATGAATGAATAAATAAACAAAAAAATGAATGAATGGATGGATAGATGGATGAATAAATAAACAAATAAATGAGTGAATTAATGAATAAATAAGTAAATGAATGAATGGGTGGATAGATAGGTAAATGAGAGATAGATAGATAAAGCATGGGTCCAAATGGAAAAAAGGATGTACACAAATTCAATGAAGAAAAGAATTCCTTAAAAAAGTAGAATTGAGGGGGCATTTAGGTGGTGAAGTGGATAAAGCAGCAGTCCAGGATTCAGGAAGACCTGAATTCAAATCCGGCCTCAGACACTTGACACTTACTAGGTGTGACATTGGGCAAGTCACTTAACCCTTATTGCCCCCCAAAAAAATAAAAAAAGAATTGACCCAGTAGAAAAGGAGGTACTAAAACTCACTGAAAAAAATAATTCCTTGGGGCAGCTAGGTGGCACAGTGGATAGAGCACCGGCCCTGGAGTCAGGAGTACCTGAGTTGAAATCCGGCCTCAGCTTACTAGCCGTGTAACCTTGGGCAAGTCACTTAACCCCAATTGCCTCACTTAAAAAAAAAAAAAGTATATATAAAAAAATAATAATTCCTTAAAAATTGGGATTGGTCAAGTGTAAGCCAACCCTGAGACATCAGGAAACAATGAAACATGTCAAATAAATGAAAATATAGATTGGAAAAACAAATGGCCTGGAAAATAGGTCAAAGAGAAATAATTTAAGAATTATTAGACTACCTGAAATCTGAGACACAAGAGAAACATACAAAGGTAAATGGGAAAGAGAAATCATAATGGATTCAATAAGGTTAAACCTTTTACATTTCAGCATGGGAAAATGATACTTGTAAGTCCTAAGAACTTCCTTATTATTAGGGCAGTTAGAAGTAGTATATATAGATAGAGGGAAATGGTTATAAGTTTATTATGATGGGATAATATCTAAAAATATAAGGTTAAGTTATGAAAAATAGAGATGCACTGGAAGGAAGAGAAAAGGAAAGCTAGAAAGGGATACGTTATTTGACATAAAAGAAGGATGAAAGAGCTGTTTTTTGGAGGGAAAGATGGGTTGGCCGTGGTAGTGCTTTTCCTTTTTTTTTTTTAATCTTTGTTTTCTTTGACAAAATGATTAATATGGAAATATTTGTCCATGACTGCACGTGTATAACATATCAACCTACTTTTCTTTGCAATGAGGGGACAGGGTAGGGAAAGTATTTGGGACACAAAATAAAATGAAAAACATTGTTAAAGTTTGTTTTTACATGTAATTGAAAAAAAAACAAATTTTTTAAAAAGCAATTACCATGTGCAGGCTCTGTTCTTGGCTCTAATGACACAAGGATTAAAATGAAAATATTCTCTGCCCTTCCTTCAAAAAGCTTATATTCTATTGGTATCTGGGGTAGGAGAGCAACTTTTATGTATATCAGCAAATTGAAAGTTTTAAAAATTTTGGATTGCATATAACAGAAAATACTTTCAGTAAAAGGTAGGACTTGAGATGAGACTTGAAAGGAACTATGGATTCCAAGAGATAAATATGATGAGAGAGAGAATTCCAGGCATAGAGGACAGCCTTTGCCAAAACCCTGAAGCAAGAGATTTAACATTAGTCCATGTTCAGGAAGCAGCTAATAGACCAATTTGGTTGGAACACAGAATACAACTGATCTGAAGTGTAATGCTTCAGCCTAGGGAGAAGGACCATATGTACCAGAATTGGGATCAATTCATTTACACAATCTGGAG
The DNA here is from genome assembly GCF_019393635.1 of Dromiciops gliroides. Taxonomy (NCBI): domain Eukaryota; kingdom Metazoa; phylum Chordata; class Mammalia; order Microbiotheria; family Microbiotheriidae; genus Dromiciops; species Dromiciops gliroides. Next base: position 28,048,518 of record NC_057863.1, read on the forward strand.
AAAGAAAGGAGAGAAAAGATATCCAAATCTCCTGGCTTCTTACTTTAACAGAAAAAAACACAATCATACATTCAGATTTTCTTAACCGTTGGCTCAGAACGTCATGAAGCTTACGAAGATCAATTTCTATTCTGTCTAGTTTTAAAAGGAAAATTGATTGGAAACTACAATCTAGAGATGAAAATCATTCTGCTCCAATATATCAGTTTCAGGAATTCACACGAGATGAACTAGAAAGGGTCTTGTTTAAATGGTCACAGATGTTATCCTGTCAGGTTACTAGGCAAAAGAAAACAAATAGAAATACTTATCAGATGGGAACTAAAACACAGGCTGTTAAATAGTACTGGGAAAGGTCTTCACTCCTTCCTTACTGCATGTTAGGCATTTAGAAGGTTACATGAACTCTAAGCAATATGGGTTATTACTTATTAATGAATTCATGTGTTTTTCAAAAATGTCTAATACTTCTCAAGAATCTTAGTTACGCATACGATATGGTCCAATGTTTAAGTCATCAGAGATTTGGGAATGAACTTGTTTTATTGTTGTTCAGTTGTTTCAGTCATGTCTGACTCTTCCTGACCCCATTTGGGGTTTCCTTGGCTATTACCTTCCCCAGCTCATTTTATAGATGAGGAAACTGAGGTAAATTGGGTTAAGTGACTTCCCCAGGGTCACAAAGTATGTATCTAAGGCTAGATTTGAACTCAGAAAGATATGTCTTCCTGACTCCAGACCTGGCATGGTATCCACTGCAGCACCACCTAGCTGCCCTGAATAAACGTACTAAAATGAAAAGTCATAAAGTCCAATGTTCTCTATTGAGAATAAAACATAGAGTTAGAATGGACATTAGAGATGTAATCTAAACTAGTAACTTTATGCACATTGACAATGAGAGATAAATGGACTTGCCCAAGGCACAGAGACAGCAAATGAGAGGACCAGGACACAAACTCGCATCTAACTCCAGATTTAGAACATTTTCCCCCAAAGAATCGACTTCTTTCTAGAGCATTGTATTCAATTCTAGGAAGTACAGATGAATAAATGCATTGATAATATGGAGATTACACAGAAGAGAGCAGCCAGGAAGGTGAAGGCTCTTGAATTTGTGCCAGAGGAGGAGCCATTGAATCAAACGTGTTTCATTTTGAAATAAAGACTTAGAAGGAACAAGATAGTCATCTTGAAGAATTCGAAGCACTGTCACAGGGAAGAAGGATTCAGCTTGCTCTGTTTGTCACCAGAGGCAGAGCCAGGAGCAATGAGAGGAATCTGTAGACAGACAGATTTAAGTTAGATGTCTAGTAGAACTGTTCAAAAGTACAATGGGTAGCCTCAGGAGCAGCTTAGTTTACCCATAACTGAGGGTCTTTGAGCCAAAGCTAAAGGGTTTTCAGTTGTCAGTAAGTCAAGTGGCAAACACAGTGCTAAGAATCAAGGTGATCTGTCAAAGGGATTTTTGTTCAGGTATTAGTTAGACTAGACCATTGGACTGTTAACCCTAATAGCAATTGTATGCAATTAGTCATACTCTGTGTGTGTTATACATATATAAAATTTAAAGGGAAATAAGTAACCCCTGACACTGCCTAGCATATATGTTTATTGATGATTTCCTCATGTACTTACACAATCATATGTGAGTGATTTCTTTTCACCTCACAGTAACATTGTAAGATAGTGTAAATATTTTCCCCCATTTCACAGATGGGAAAATATGCCTAAGATTTCACTGGAAGTAGATTAGTGATCAGAGAAGAATCAAAGTCCTTTGACTCTTGGCTCACACCTCTTTCTACTAGACCATTCTTCCTTCCACAATATTACAGGGGAACCTCAGAGTAGTATGATCTTTTTTTCAAGTATTATTTGAGTCCCTTGGATGCCCTGCCAGTAAACACAAACAAGCTTCTTTTTTGTTTTCTTTTCAATCACTGGGTCCTCATAGCTTGAATCCTATAGTCATCCCTCTCTACATTCTCCATCATAATAATATAGATGATTTTCTGTTCTACTTCTTAACCATGGCTAATTCTACACCCTGAAACTCAGAGACCTATATATTTTCCAAGAGAATCCTCAATTATGGTAGCTTCCATTGATACCCATGACTGTCCTATGATAATATGTCAAAGGTCATATTGTGAGAGCTAGAGGGTCTAGACCCTCTAGTTCATCACTGACTCCAGAAGGATATGTTCCCATACAGTCAGCTCCCAGAGATCTTGAAGAATCCATGGGTAAGAAGCAAGGTTCTGTTCTGGGTTTTCCAGGAAGTTCTAATTATTTTCAGTTGAATTGCTGCAAGATCCTGAACAAAATGAGATCCCCATCTTAACCCTCACAATTCCCTAGAGTAAAATAGAACATCAGGCTCCCCAAATGACCTACTTTGCCCTAAAATTTTGTGGCCTGAAAATTAGGGTCATTCCAGGAGAGATTCTCTTGAGACTGCCATAAACTCTACACATTAAAAATGTGTATATTTTCTTATGTGGTTTAGACTCTCACGGGCAAGCCTGTGAATGAATTAATATAAAAATATTTAAGCAATTACTATGTTCCAAACACTACTCTAATCACTGAGAATACAAGTCCAAAGCAAATGACTACTTGGCCTCAAGGAACTTTTATTCTAACAGGAGAGACAACTCATGTAGAAGAGTATTAGCCAAAGTTTTGATTTGGGCAGTCACATAGATAGTCATTGGAGCCATAGTGGGGTTGTTTGACATGCCCTTTTCAGTGGCTCAGCTGTAAGTGATCCAATTATGGTTAAAGGCTAGAAAGTGGTAGTAGTGGGAGGAAGAGAAGAATATCAAGATAGCTGGGGTGCAATGTGGAGATGAATGGGGCTGGCTCAATCTAGCAGACTTTCTAACACGCTTGCCAATCATGATGATGAAAGCTACAGAAGGGGAGTTCCCAAGCAGAGGTAGCTAAGTACCCTCAAGGTAAGGTCTAGGGAGGTCAGGGCATCAGAGGCACCACAGATGGCAGAGCCTGAGGATTGAGAAGTTGTGGTGACAGAAAGCTAGACGGGATGTTAAGTAGAGAGCTAAGGTGAAATATGACTCGAGGAGAGAGATGACAGGTTTCTGATTATATATATGCCTGCCACTTTAATTCTGTTTTTTCTTTTCCTAAAGGTACAAGAAACCAAACTATTTTTGCTTTTCCCCTACTTTTATATTAATTCATTCAAAAAGTATTTATTAAATGTTCATTACACTTAATATGAGTTTTAAGTTAAAGAAATGTTTATTAAGAGTTAAGCATTAGGGCAGCTAGGTGGCACAATGGATACAGCACTGGCCCTGGATTCAGGAGTACCTGAGTTCAAATCCAGCCTCAGACACTTAACACTTACTAGCTGTGTGACCCTGGGCAAGTCACTTAACCCCAATTGCCTCACTAAAAAAAAAAAAAAGAAAAAGAGTTAAGCATTAGCACTGGCCCTGGAGTCAGGAGGACCTGATTTCAAATCCGGCCTCAGACACTTAACACTTACTAGCTGCCCTGTTTCTCCATTCTTGAAGAAGACCATGACACTGGGGTGATGTCATGACTTGCAGTGAAGTGGATTTAAGTGAGGCAGAGCTGTGCAAGGTCACCAGCCTCACTCACTTCTCCAGTGCCATCTGGGTCCAGTGGCAAGATATACATCAGGAGGACTGGAGACTGCCCTGGATATTTAAGGCAATTGGGGTTAAGTGACTTGCCCAGGGTCCATCGCTAAGTAAGTGTCTGAGGTCAGATTTGAACTCAGATCATCTCCACTTCAGGTCCAGTGCTCTATCCACTGTTCTACCTGGCTGTCCTATATATGTGTATATTTATGGAGACTATAATTTCTGCCTTTGTGAGGTGTTGGTACCATGGCTGGGCACTTGCTCCAATTCTCTTAACTCCAAGTTAGGTATTGATTGGGCTATGCATCCACATGAATCTCCCTCATCTCAAATATGGGTAGACTAGCAACACATTAGTGGGGGGATTATAGGAGTTGAATCAATGCCACTTTCCCATATCATTCTCAAGAAAGGGGCAATATTTAACTCACACTCACCAGTTTAGTTCCCCCCATCAAATACAACTTAAACAAATGCCATCATCACAAAGAGCTGATATATCCCTTTATCCATCATTAAATTTATACAGATCAGAATAGACATAATAATAATAATGGTGGTGGTGGTGGCAACACTACTAGTAGTAGTATTTATAGTATTTATATAGATTAAGGATTACAAAGCACTTTGGAAATATCTAATTTTATCTTTGGAACAAACCTACCAGGTAGGTATTATTATCTTCATTTTACAGATGAGGAAACTGAGGAAGATGGCTTACCCAGAACTTGCCCAGGATCACACATCTAGTAAATGTCTGAGACTGAATTTTAATTTAGATCTTACTGACACTGGGCCTGGTGTTCTATCCCTTTTCCATATAGCTGACCAAAAGAAACACACAAGAGTAAATGGATGCTTAGGCTGGGAGAGAGATATGTTCTCAGCACAAACCAAAAGAGGATGACCTAGCCAAGGAGAATTCCACTCTCCATCATCTTTAGTTTTGCAAGCACTGGAAATCAAAGGACACGTGAAGGTGGACAGTGAAAAGCAGATCTCCCTACATGTCTGTAATTATGTGGGCTCCTGGCAGGCATTCAAAAGTCTACGTTTCCCTCAAGTGACTGCCTCTCAGAGTCTTCCACTCATCCCCCAAAATCACTTCTTCACTCACCGGGTACAGCCTGCTTTTCATGGGTCAGCATTCTCTCAGTCAACCAGGAATCAGGCTCCCTCTGCTTAAACACCAAGGTCCTAGGTGTTAACTGATGTGGTTAACTAGATGGGGTGTTAACTGATGTAGGCTGGTGTTCAGTTATAAAAATAATTTGAAGAGCACTCAAATCTGGGAAGCAAATCTCTTCTTGAAAGGAGGTTTCATGGGAGCTGTGACCTTGGTCAAGTCACTCTATTTTCTATCTCTCTGAGCCTCAAGTTTCCCATATGTAAAATGAGGAGGAAACAAGGGTCACCTGCTTCACATGAATGTTGTGAGTTAAGTGGCCTAGAGACCTGGAAAGTCCTTAATAAATGTCAGGTGGACTAGTCAACTATAATTCATTAAGTGCCTGCCATTCACCTGGCCCTGTGCTAAGCACTGGGGGATACAAGGAATGGCAAAACAAGTCATGAGCTATTGTTAGGAGAAGAGGACTCATTCTTCTCTTCTCCAGCCCTTCTTATATGTATGCCTGTTAATGCTTGTTTGGGGCACTTTGTATCTTTCAGGAACCTATTTCATTAGCATGCAGGCCTTTCTGCCTCTCCCATCCAGAAAAGAAAGTTTTAACTTAATCCTCATTAAGGTTTTGTTTTATTTTGTTTTGTTTAATCAAGAAAAATTCCTCTGGCCAAAGTAATTTGTAAACATTCTGGTGATGATAGTTTGCAGTTAGTGATAGAAAATGGAGATACACACACACACACACACACACACACACACACACGCAGAGACAGACAGAAACAGACAGAGACAGAGACAGAGAGACAGACAGAGAAATATAGAGACACAAGGGGATGGGGGAGTCCAATGGTATGGATTCTCACTCTCAGTGGGATGAATAAACTAAAACACATGTGCATAGATATTTTATATTACTGATGTAATTGACTCAGGTACATATGAGATAAATTGTAGTGAACACGAGGAGAAAGCTCATGGTGTTTTTCGGGTTGGTTTGTTTGTTTTTTATAAACCACAGAAAAGGAAAAAATGTCTAAAAATAGCAGTAACTGAGTCAAACTCCTAAAAGAATAGATCTTTGCAGATGTGTCCACAAACTCCAGACAAAGCTATTTTGATGAATTCCCACCAAGGAACAATCCAAATATTTGATCCTACACAGAAGCAGAGGTAGACACAATTAGAAACAATGCAGCCTAAATATTATATACGTGTATATATTCATATATAATATGGATATAACACATCATTATATATGTATACATACATCTATAACAGGCATATAGCATATATTATCATGTGTTATAGATGAATATGTGTATGCATGTGTAGGTGTCTCCATGTGTGTTTCACATGGGCACGCCTACGCATATATACACATATTCAGGGGATAGATACATAGGTACATATACATAGACACACACACACATATACAGGGTATCCCAAAAGTCTTAGTGCATTATTCTACTATTAATGCCTTAATAGCTATTAAAGCTATTTTAAAATTATTTAGGAGCTATTTAAGTGTTAGTAGCATAATAATGTACTAAAACTTTGGGGACATCCTGTACATATGCATATATGCTTATATGGAAAGCATATATGTACATGTTAAATGTTGTGTCTTTTAATATTATTCCTTATGAGAGGGGGTGTGGTTCAGTGAAAGGAAGGAAAGATTTAGTAACGGAGGTCCTTTCTGCTTCTGTAATTATTCCAAAGAGGATTTTATTGAACTAACCAATGATGAACTTATACTCTGACATCTTTATTTCATCCCTCTTCCCCAAAAGCAATCATTTTATCCACCTGTGCAATTTTCTATTGAACATTTAATGGAACCCAAGAGTGGTATGTGGTCCTAGGACCATTCTTTCTGAAGTCTGTCAAAATTAAAATGAGAAAGTTGAAAATAATTAATGACAATTAAAATAATAATAATAATAATAATAATAATAGACAAATATTTTCTTCACTTGTTCTGAGAGGTCATTTTGGCATATTCATTTTAATTATCAGTACATATAATTGATATAACATGAATTATTCTCATACTTGGAATTTTCTTCTTCCATACCTCTCCCTTTCTGTTTCCCTGGCTTCCTTCGAGATTCACCTACACCCACCTATGCATACAGTAAGTGCTCAATAAATACTTGTTGACTGACTGAGAATACAGGTTAACCACAAGTCTCTTGTGAAATAGCTAGAAGCCAAGTGGTTCCCTATTGTCTATGGGCTAAAATGTGAAAGCCTCTGCTTCACATTTAAATTCCTTCACAATCTAGCTCCAATTTATCATTCTAGACTACTATCAAATTATGCATCCCCCTCCCCCCATGAACTCTGTGGTTCAATCAAATTTGTCAGTTCACTGTTCTCTGTACAGGAAATCCCATTTGTACAAGCTCCAGCTTCCCATGCCTGGAATGCTCGCCATTCCCAACTATGTCAGTTGGAATCCTTGTTCCCATTGAAGACTCAGATAAAGGACCACATGCTAGCGGATTTCCCTGATTCTTCTAGTTACTCATATCGCTAAAATTATTTTGTCTCTTTTGTCTCTTCTCATCTGCAGAAATATCATTTTCCCCAACAGAATGTAAGTTTCTTTAGGTATCTTTATCCCCAATGACTATTACACTGTCTGACATAAAATTATTATTATTATTATTGTTATCAGCACCATAAACATCACCATCATCATTATTATTATTAATAATCTAACATTTATTTAGTATTTACCCTGTGTCAGGCACTCTGCCAAGCACTTTACAATTATTATTTCTTTTGATTCTCACAACAACCCTGGAGGAAGGTGCTATTATTGTTATCCCCATTTAAAGATGAGAAAACTGAGGCAAATTTAAGTTAAGTGACTTGTCTAAGGTCACAAAGCTAGTAAGTGTCTGAGGTCACATTTGAACTCAGGTCTTCCTCACTCCAGGCCTATTGCCACCCTCAGTAGGCACATAAGTACCAAGTATCTTGAATTGATGTGCAGTCACATCAGTGAAAGTTTAACCTCCATTGTTTTGTTTTCAAATAAGGTAGAGAGCTGACACAATCATTATGAATACACCATTGACACTGTTATGATGTTTTAAGCCACAAAGGCCTTAGAAGTGGGAAAACAAAGCAAGAATGGGACCTTCTTTTTACTCTCTTTGTATCATACTGTTGAAATTCAAAATGAGTCACAGAGAATGCTCAAAAATAAAGGTTTTTAAAAAGGAAAGCTCCAACACAAGTCCCATGCATTCAGAGTTTAAGTTCAAATTAGGTCTTGTTAGTCATGGAGGTTCATAATGAAGCTTCTCCTAGAACTTTGACTATCCTCACCCTAGAGACAGGGCAGCATATTGAGGCCACATTGGAAGACTGGATTTCTATTTCAGTGAAGCTGGTTGGAATAAATGGTTGTTGTCATTATGGGTCCCCAAGGCAGGCCATGCTCCCCCAGTCTGGAACATCTTTTAAAAGATGCCCTCACTTTACAACTAGAGTTATACACATGGGGGACAGCTAGGTGGCGCAGTGGATAAAGCACTGACCACTTGATGCCAGGCATTGTGTTGTCTTCTGAGCCATTACAATGCCTTGTTTTGGGTCCTGCATTCTTGAAGACCACCATGACATGGTGATGTGATGATTTGCAGTGAATTGGAGTTGTGAGGAAGGGCTGTGCAAAGTAATCAACCTCACTCTTTCCTCCAGAGTCATCTGGGTCCAGTGGCAAGATATATATCATTACAACTGGAAATGGACCTGGATTTTTTAAGGGAATTTCGGTTAAGTGACTTGCCCAGGATAACACAGCTAGCAAGTGTCTGAGGTAAGATTTGAACTCAGGCCCTCCCAACTTCAGGGCCAGTGCAACCTAGATGCCCAGTATCATATATGTAGCAATAGGAAATTGACCTAGGATTTCACTGGTATAGGTAACTCCTAGGTGAGAAAATTCTTCCTATCAATGCGAGTTGGTATTTGGCAAACTATAAGCTTTTGATTTATAGTTAATAGAGAGTAGCCTAGAGTAATGAGAGGGGAGGAAATTGTCCAGGGTCTGGCTGGCACACAGTGACGTGACAAATAAGTGTTCACTGAATGATTCACTGAAATGATGATATTTAGCCTGGACACTTAAGGAGTAGGTGACAACCATATTCAAGTCTTTGAAGAGCTGTCATGTGGAGGAAGGAACAACCATATTCTGCTTGACCCCAAATAGCATGGTCCCCTAAGGCCCTCCTCTAGTTGTAAAGAGATGGATTTAGGCTGCCAAGTGGGGGGGAGCCCTAACAATTAAAGTTAGCCCAAAGTAGAATGGGCTGCTTTGCAACAATAGTGAGTTCTCCCTCATAGGGGGTCTTCAATATTGGATGGCTACTTATCAGGACTGTATCAGAGGGGATTTTTATTCAGAAACAAGTTAAGAGAGATGTCTTTTGAGAACTCTCCAACTCCCATATTCTTTAATTCTAGCATTGTGTAAAAAATCTCATAGAACATTTTGTGGGGCAGCTGGGTGGTGCAGTGGATAAAGCACAGGCCCTGTATTCAGGAGTACCTGAGTTCAAATCCAGCCTCAGACACTTGACACTAGTTGTGTGACCCTGGGCAAGTCACTTAACCCCCATTGCCTTGAAAAATAAAAAATGGATGTTAAAGAATATTTTCTGTAGGCCAGAATTAACATACTAAATTAGCAAATAGCACTGTGGATACAAAGAAAGGTAGAAGATAGTAGCTGCCCTCAAGGAGAGCTCAGTCTAATGGGGAGACAATAGATACTTAGTAGAATCTTATCTGTTCTCCAAGACCAAGTATAGATAACATCTCATCTTTAAAGCCTTCTCTAATCTCCTACTCATTGATAACACATCAAGTCTAACAATAATAGTAATGTAACATCTACAAAGTTAGAGATACAGTTTCAAGGTAATTAATCATTTTATAAATAATACTAACATGTTATTAATAAAAAGGTCAGTAACACTCTCTACTGCCAAAGACCCTTCCTGCTGGTGGGCTCACAGTCCAAATGCCCTTGGAAGAGTGAGTGTGCCCAGGGGTGGTAATCAACCCTGATTTGTTAACAAATAATGAGAGAAAATGAATATTACAATGAGAGGCTGGGGGGGGGGTGTAACTTGGATTATATCATTTACTTCTACAGTGTCCATTCTTCGGCAATCTAATGAAAGAATTTATTCCCACCAAAAGCTGTGTGTATCATAGTGGGCTTCACCACTTTAGACTAAATTCCTTGTAAGGTTGGGCAGGGTCTGACCAAGACTGAGGAGATTCAACTTTCAGAGACTGAATTTTGAAATGAGAACTTTAGAAAAAAGGGGAACTCTGGATCTCCCTAAATCATTGGTTATTGATAATCATTTATCTCAGTAATAACAATAATATTTCCATAGAGATTTGAGGCAGATAAGTATTCCAGCTAGAGGTAACATTGAGAGAACCATACTCTCCTTTACACTAGTATCCTCAGCACTAAAATGAGGGAGCTACATTATTGATTTCTATTGTCACATCCAGATTTCAGACCTTACATCTTACTGAACCAACCTCCTAAGTGAGGAGGGGAAAATATTATTTTATAAAATATCTTTTAATGTTCAGTTTATCTTTAAATTATTTAAGTCCTTGAGATCCCATGATTTCCCTAGGATACACTCCAACACTGATTTAGAAACCCCAGTTGTACCAACCCAGTTGCTAAATGTTTTCCAAACCAGCTACAAGTTCCAGCTCTCATGTCACCATGTTTTCCCTTCTTATATCAGTCAGCTCTAAATATAAACTTGAGTGTGACCCTACAACAGTATGATTTCCCCATGATGGCTAATCGTTCCAATTTTTCCTCTTTGAAATGTTAAAAATCTTAGTGATAGATGAAACAGAAATGGTTGGAGACTTGAATGCCTCAAGCACTTTCACCTTATCAAATGACTCAGGTCGATCTGCTTGGCAGACGTGACAACAGGAGGGAACATTGCGGGTGGGAAACAAGATATTAACAGGCTCAAATGAATGGTAATTAGTAGTACATTATCCCCACATCAGTGCTAGATTGGATTCCCAATATGCATCCGAATTAACCAGGCGTCCCCTTCCAAAGCATGCTGATTACAGGCATATTTCTGTATTACTTTCAGAGTTTCCATAAGGACTTTTACATCTATTCGCTTAAGTTTATGTAGCCTTGCAATGCTTGGCTAAAGTAGGCTGCCTATCCAAATACTGTAAACCTATTTTATGCATAATTAATATTTATGTTATGAAAATGCAAATGAAACAAAATGGAATCAAGTTCATTCAGGGTTCTCTTGGGGTTTCAGACATATAGTTTGGTTTCCCCAATTCTTATACTTCCAGATCATTTCCCCCAAAGATGCAGCTGAGAATCTTAATTATTTTTTATGGTGACTTACTCCAGACATTCTCGAGAATGGAATAACTATGATTATAATGGGAGCACATATTTAGAGTGCAAAGGGCAACTAGTCCAACCCCTTCAGTCTGCAAATGAGGAAACTGAGACCCAAGAATAAGTAGCACAATCCAGAATTGAACCACTCTATCACTAACTCTACCACAAATATGTTGCCTCTGAATTATAATGCAGTTTTTAAAATTGTCTTAATTACATTAATGCATTTGATCCTCACAAGAACTCTTTGAGGTAAGAAAGACAGGTATTAGTCCTCCTTCAAAGAGGAGAGATTATTGTACAAGGACCTACAACAAATGAAAGAGAAACTGGCAGGTTCCTTCATCCTAGCCCTTCAATTCACTGTCCATCCAATATCCATCCAGATTCTGTGTAGCTTATTGGTCTGCCTGATTCTTCAGTAATTAGAGGAGCCATATTGGAGGTTATACTACAAGGAGGTAGAAAGCACTGGTTAATAAGAAAGGACCTAACAGGCAGCAAGGACTGAACCTCTGTTGGCAATGGTGTTGGACTCCAGGCTCTCTTACCTTCTGCCACATTCAGTGGTATTCAAATTTAACCAGAGAGCTTTATTGATGCCAACCAGACATTGTTAATTGGTTTGAATTATCCATATGTATCAATTACCCCTGTCATTTCTCCAGTCTATTCAGAGGGATAACTGGAATTTTATGGTAGAGATAAACTTTTGTTTTTATTCAAATCATTTTTCATAGTTAGGAAATACACATACCCACATGTCCAAATAAATTGACTATCTTTCATGGTTTAAAAATACAGATACACACACACACAAATGTGCAAGCCATCTTTCATAGTCAGGATGTATGTGGGAGGTATGTGGGTGAGTGGGTGGGGGAGGGTGGGGGAGGCAGGGACAGGATCTGGATCTGCAATTTCATTAATAGAAACAGGGAACTCTCCCAGATAAGGGAATTCTCTCTTCCAATGAAGGTCAGTAACTTTTCTGTAACTAATAGTCTTAGAATATTGCCCAGGACACACAGAGACTGAGTGATTGGTAAAGATCCAGGTGGAACAAGAACCCAGGTCTTTGTGGCTTCAAGGCCAACTTTTTGCATATTATGTCATGATATTGCCCCCCAGTTGTACATTTTCTAAATGGTTTCTATACATATACATTGATGTGACTGGTGAAAAGTTTGCAATTTTCTAGTTATCCACAATTGCCATCAATACCGACACTGACTTCTAAGATTCTCCAGGTCTTACCATCTGCCCTTTAACCTCTGACAGTATCATCTGGCATACTTCTGTAACCTGAGGAATTCTGGTCCTTACTTTCCAAACGTAGGTTTTCCAGGACTTTCCATATGCTCTGAAGATGAACTTTCTTTCTTATTTCATTTCTTCCTATTTGAATGGGAGCTCTCTGATGTTAGGAGCTGTTTCCATTTTTCTGTTTGTATCCCATAGTGCTTAGAGCATAGTTTGCACTTAATAATTTTTTTTTATTGTTGTTCATTTCTTCCCTATTTCAATATATTTGCTTTCCAGTTCATAGAGCTATGTACCTATCAGTGTGAATTATGACTCTGCTGAAGTGGTCACAAGTATACAAAGTTATACTATTTGAAGTTATAATTACAGAAAATATGGAAATTGGTTCCAGCTTAATGAAAACATGGAGTGTGAATTCAAGTAATGAAATGACTTCATGGGATTCATTGTTCACTCAGTGGGGATCCAGCTGTTCATTACCTGACCTGTATGTCTCTATGCATCTATAAATGTAATATAGCTATGTATTTATTAATTCCCTAAGAAAGACAGTATTGATTTGCGTGTGCATAAACATGCAAACAGTACAGACTATTCATATATATATATATATATATGTATATATATGTATATATATATATATATATCCGTAATTAATGAACTCAAAGAGATATGAGAGATTATTTTCTGCTAAGATTGCAAATTCATGGATTTAGAAAAGGGAAGAGTACTTCAAATATCTCTTGATGATACTTAGATATTTAAAACAAAATAATGGAAACCTTTGGAAACCTCTTTTTAAGTGTCCACCAGGGCAGCTGGGCCCTCACTTTGCCTATTACTTTACTCTAGGAAGTACTGACAGCAGTCAGTTTTAACCTGGAAAGTGATAAAGTCTAACCCAAAAGAGAAAAAAAAGTCTCTCACATGCACAGTCTACTGTGAAAACTAAAGTTATGCACTTGAAAGAAAGCTTGGCTTCTTTTGTGAAGGAAATTCTGGCTCTGGAAAGAGAGGGCTTCAATCCAAGCTCAGTCTCTAGCCAAGTCACCCAACCCCCCAAGGCCTCAGTTTGGCATCTTCAAATTGAAGGGGTTGGATTAGATGGTATCCCAGGTCCCTTTCCCATCTCTCTCTGCCTTTCATTTTCCTTTTGCATATTGTGTACCCTCTTTAGGATGTAAGCTCCTTGAGGAAATGAACTATCTTGGTTTTTGCTTATATTTGAATTCTCAGAAATTAGCACAGTGCTTGATAAATGCCTGTTCCTTTCCTCCCTTCTTTCCTTTCTTCCTCCCTTCTTTCTTTTCTTCCTCCCTTTCTTCCCACCCTCCTTCCCCTGCTTCCTTCCCTGAGGTAACTACATAGGTAGTGGATAGAACACTGGGTCTGAGGTTGAAAAGACCTGAGTCAAATCAGAGCTCAATTACATACTAGCTGTGTGACCCTGGGTAAGTCACTTAACCTCAGTTGGCCTCAGTTTCCTCAAATGTAAAAGATGAATAAGAATGCCTATTTCTGTTTTTGTGGAGATCAAAAGAGATGGTATTTGTAAAGCACTTGCTATACAGTATGCATTAATAAATGCTTGTTGGGGGGGGTGGTGGCTAGGTGGTGCAGTGATAAAGCACCAACCCTGGATTCAGGAGTACCTGAGTTCAAATCCAGCCTCAGACACTTGACACTTACTAGCTGTGTGACCTTGGGCAAGTCACTTAACCCCCATTGCCCCTCCAAAAAAATAAATAAATAAATAAATAAATGCTTGTTCCCTTTCCCTTCCTTCCAGCTCTAAATATATAGTTCTGTGTGTGTTTAATTTGGAATATGAATAATTCACACACAGAAACCTTATCTTTCATATATTTGTCTTCTCTCCCTTTCTGTGTGTGTTCCCAGTTCTACAGGTTGTTAAATAAATCTATACTGACTTTGATGATGATTTGAAGAGGCACCATATTGTTCCAGCTCTAGTTCATTAAAAACTAAAAGACAGGGGGCAACTAGGTGGCATAGTGGATAAAGCACTGGCCCTGGATTCAGGAGGACCTGAGTTTAAATCCTGCCTCAGACACTTGACATTTACTAGCTGTGTGACCCTGGGGAAGTCACTTAACCCTCATTGTCCCACCCCCCCAAAAAAAAACCAACAAAAGACTAAAAGACAGACCCATGGCTTCAGAAAGGGCAGACGTTTCTGACATTCTCAAAACCAAACCATTCCCTTGCCTAATGGAGGTTGGACCCACAGAGAAAGGAATCTGTCAGGTTGAGAGGTCCAACTGTAGCCAAGAATATTGATTCTACCCAGCGTGCCCTCTATGAACAAGGTGATATCATGGGTTTCCCCTACTTTTTAGATCACTTACCATGTAATGAGTAGAAAGGAGGAGGGGATTGTTTCTCAAAGTGAAATCTTGCTCAGTTTTCAATTCATGTCAGACTCCTGAGTTAGACCTCTGGCGTTGTTATATTCACCTTGTCTTGCAAAGAGGATGTGCTACTCCACCTGGAGATTACAGAAGTATAGAATGCAGTGGATGAAAGAAAGTCACGCCTCTCCCCTCCTCCTCCTCCACCCCCTTTGGGGACAACTGAAGGCTGTTTGAAAAGAATTCATTTCAGCCAAATAACAGGTCTTTCTGCTTACAATTAATAGGAATAAAAGCAAATACTAACCTTCCATTAGTAAAGGGAACTTCCACATGAGAAAACTCACTCCACAAATGTAGGTTTCTTCCTTTTCTGTGACTTATAGTCTTAGAAAGCTGAGTGGGGGGAAGAACCTTGCCTAGGGTTGCATGTTTCCGAGTCAACGTCAGGTCTTCCTGGCTCTGAGGCTGATTCTCTATAGGCTCCATCAAATTGCCTCTCTATCCTTTTTACCATCAATGCTGTCATAATGGTCAAGGATCCCACACTTCGAAGAGCAAAGATAAGGGATGAGTCTCATCTAATGATGGGGATGGATTACTGTGATGATGCTAAGAATGTCTTACATTGATCAAGCACTTTAAGGCTTGCAAAGTATTTTGACTCTTATTGCATTTGAACCTTGTGAAAGCTTTGAGGTTAGTGCTACAGGTATGATTGTCCCCATTTTGTGGATGATGAAACAGGGGCTGAGTAAGGGTTAATGACTTGCCCAGATATAAAGAGTCTGCACATGAATTCACACCCATTTATTCCTGATTCCTAGTTCAGTGCTCACCCTGTCCACTATGCCATCTCCCCATATGGGACTGGAGTTAGTGGCCACAGCAGTAACCACATGTTTATTCAGTATGGAAGATACTACATAGAATTGTCTAGTCCTCATTCTTTCTGAAGAACAAGACAGAATCCTCCTAAAAATATTCTCAATGGCAGAGCAGATATAGTCCTTAGATAAATCTGTAAAAAATGTCCCCAAGACAGAGAGAAGCCCTGCCAAACAGGGATGAAGCATTCTTACCTGCTGGAGATGATCAGGTATGGGTAAACGGTCCTTTACACTATAGTTGAGGTAGCACCAAGGCCTTTTCCTTTACAGAAAACTCCTGACTGGTTTCCACTGCTGCCGAGAATCAAAGGGCATCTAAATTGTGTTACATGAAGCCAGCACTCCATTACTTGGTAACTGACTTTCCAGTTTGCAAATTATCCAGGTCATTGGCTTCTCTTTCTTCATCTGCTTCTTGGCATTTTTACCATTCCATTGCTTACTAGCCCTCAAATAAGAGGTGTTCAGGCAAGGAGAGTACCCCAAACCTAAAGCAATCCAATTTGAACTTGTCAAATTGATAAGGAGATGAAATGGAACTTCCTAACTACTCCCATGTCTAATCACAGAATGACAATGATTTCCCCTTAATATAGGGGCAACAGGAAAAAGCATCATCTCTGGAGCTGGAGGACCTGCATTCAGATCTTACCTGTGTCTCTTACTACCCATCATCAAGTCATCTCACCTATTTGGTCCTCAGTTTCTTCATTTGTAAAAATAAGTGGGGTTGAACTAGGTGGCCCCTTCCTGCTTTAAATCCATGATCATATGAAATTTGTCTTTACTTAACCTCCCTCAGTCTCCTCAACTGTAAAGTGGGAGGATTGTCCTATTTGGCCCCAAAGGTCCCTTCTTGCTCTAAAGTCATGGTACATGGTATCTGAATTCTGTAAGGCTATGGCAGTGAAGCACAATCTTTGGAATGTTTGACCAATAAAGTAAAGCCTCCAGATATATAGATAGAGATATAATGTAGATAGATGATAGATACAAAGTAAACAGAGAGAAGAAAGGTAGGGAGTTATATAGGTAGAGAAATGAGAGAGAGATTGATGAGAGAGACAGAGAGAGAAAGAGAGAGACAGAGAGAGAGAGAGAGATACTATGTGATAATCGTATGCAAGGCACTGTGCTCTGGAAAAGCCAAAAGACAAACAAGAGCCCTTAATCTCAAGGAGCTTACACTTGATAGAGGAAGGCAACAAAGAAAGGGACACTGAAAAATGTGAGTAGAGAAGAGGAGATACACAAAGATACATTAGTATCTCTAAGTTATCTCTTTCAATTCTCCTTTTTTTTCTCTTTCATTACTATAGACAACAGATATTTGACTCTCTAGGATTTATAAGTCCTCTCACCTTATGAAATGCTTTGCTCATGCATTTGTCTAGCTCTCAGTACCTTGATTTTTACAGATCAGGACACAGAGACCAAGAGAAGATAAATGTCATGGAAAAGGTCACAAAGCTGGTGAATAGTCCAGTTGTGATTTGATCCCATGCCCTTTGACTTAATCTAGTGTTCATTTCAGGAATACACGTTAATAATATCTAGTAGGGGGGGGGGGCAGCTAGGTGGTGCAGTGGATAGAGCACCAGCCCTAGAGTCAGGAGTACCTGAGTTCAAATCCGGCCTCAGACATTTGACACTTACTAACTGTGTGACCTTGGGCAAGTCACTTAACCCCAATTGACTCACCAAAAAAATAATAATAATAATATCTAGTACTTGGAAAATATTTTAAGATCTGCCAAGGGCTTTACATCTCACTTGATCCTCCCAACAACCTTATGCTATTATGATCCCTATTTTAGAACTCAGGAAACTGAAGCTGAGAAAGGAGCATGACTTGCCACAGTGTATAATAGTTGGTTAAAAAAGGGGGGGGGGGCATCATGAGAATGACCCAATATTTCTGGGTAAGGTAGATCTACTGAAAAAATCTAGCTGTCGATAATTTTAATCTATTTTTGTGTCCTGATATATGATACTATGTGATATATTTATTCATAATATTAAGCAGATAATCCTATGCACATACATCTTATGCATATTCATACTATTTTATTTGAAATGAAACAATATGCTAATTACAAAATGTCCTTAGCTTTATGAATACAACGGAATGATTGAGTCTTTGATTTAGTAAATGTTTTACCACATTGCTCTTCAAGCTACATATAATAAAACAATGCAGAGCTAATTTAGAAAAAAAAATTGTCCATTTCCATAAAGCACACTGAAAAATATTTCACAACATGTGGAGGAGATTCAAAGGATACTTTGCTAAGGACTACTTCTGTCCCATGCCCTTGGAACCTTGGTCAAGTCATTTTGATGCAGCTTCCCTCACTTGAATGCTTCAATTCCCCTGATTATTTGAATGTGGTAAATGGAGCCCATTTCTTTCCTTTGTATTTTTCAGTCTTCATTCTGTCTTGGCTTGATTACAGGGCCCATTAAATTGTAAGTACCATGAGCCCTCCCCTTTCATTTCAGTAGTAGAATGTGGCATGTGTAGGGAAGAGTGATATGAGGTGGCCCTTAGCAAAGATCTTCAGCAGTGAACATGCCTCAGGCATGTGGAGGATGGAGTCCTTGGCTGCATCATAGGGATGTTCCTTGGAAGGTATCTCTAAAACAGCAGGTATTGAGAGTTTGTGGGCATCCATTGCATGCCTTACCATTTCCTCAATATACTGGTTGATAAAGATGATACCAATGTCATTCCAATTTAAAAACTGCTGAAAGTTGTCCTTGATTTCATTGCTAGTCATGTCCTTCTCCAACACCAGGATGTTCAGGGGGTGGTACTTGTTGAGCTCTCCAATGCCACCCAGCAGGAAACCAGTGACGGTGTCATCTCCACTTACCGAGATAAGTTTCCCTCTCCCTGCCATTGTGGATGATAATAGGCTGCTGTCTCACACAGCTCCAGAGAGTGGTAGAAAGATGAAAACCTAGGGCCCATTTCTGCTCTTCTCCTCCCCTACTCCTACATATTTACCTGTTGGGTAAGCACATAAGAAGAATCCTTCAAGATATCTCAGCAGAAAGGCAGGACAATATCCATGGAGCTTGGGCAATCCCATCTTTAGGTGAAATGCAAATGTGACGCTGACACCAGGAGGTCCAGCCTAGCAATTAAGACTCTCAGTGACTGGCAAGCTACGGAAAATGTCCCATATGGAACATACTCCAGATGAGCCTGAGAAATGTTACTGTTTTGTTTGTTTTTGTTTCATTTTGTTTTGTTTTGCCAAACTCCTTGTCCAATAATCTATTATTTACAGGGTGTCGTTTAGAAACTTTTACCACGAATATTTTATTCAATATTTGTATTTTATACATGAGAGGAAGGAATTATGCATAGTGGACAGGGACAGCTGGTCTTGGAATCAGGAAAGCCTAGGTTCAACTCTCATTTCTAACACTAGACCCAAGTAAGCAGTCACTTAATGTCTCAATACCTTGAGCATTGCAAAAACTGGTCTAAGACTGGAAACTGCAGAGATGTCTATCTACATTGATGGAGGGGACTTCCTCACTTGGTTACCTACACCAATCAAATCAGAGGCAGGACTGGTCAAAATGTATGTGTATATACATATTAAGGGTATGTGTATGTAGATAGACAAACGGATGGATGGATGGATACATAGATAGATTGATACATACATACACACACATACATACATACAAAGATGGATGTGTATACACAGTATATATATATATATATATTATATATGTACATATTGTGAGAAAATAATGGGATTTGGCAGATACCCAAAGGCCCCACCTGAGATTAATTTAGAACTGATTGAATTAAGTGAGATTGACATAGATGATTAACCTATTAATCAATTAAAATCAATTAAGTTAAATCAATTAAAGGCACACCTGGTTGACTTCCAAGACAGAGTGTTCTCAGAGGCTATGGACTATGACATCAACATAAGATCACCCTCAAGTCTGGTGAACCAATGGTTTTGGATGACACTAACCAATCAGCTTGAAGCAGTGTGAAAGGACTGCCTCTCCTCCAGACCTATAAAAAGCTTCTACCCTCAGTTTGCTCAGGCAGTTCATGGTTGAAGTTCATGGTAGAGGACTTGAGGAAGAACCAGACCATGCTGGAACTCTCGGCTAGATAAGCCTTTTCTTAACTCCACGTGTTCTCTTTTTACTAATACCTAGTATGTTTTAATAAATACTTAACCCCAAAGACTGGTGCTAAAGTTTCTAATTTAAGGTGACCATACATTTAGATTTTAAACATCACAATATATACATATTATACATATTCATGTGTACATATGTATATATCTATATTTATGTATCTGATATATATGTATCTAGCTACGTATCTTTCTATGTAGCTATCTATCTATGTATTATCTATCTATCCACAGAATGTCCCCAAAGTCTTAGCTACCATAGTTTTAAGCTATCATAAAACTGTATTAAAGGGTTTAGAAGATCCTGCGTACATATATTAACACATGGAATTCCTTAAAGTCATGTAAAACTGGGTTCAAGATCTACCTCTGATATGTACTAGTTTTGTGATCAAGGACAAATCACCTAGTTACAGTGCCTCAAGCAGCTCTGTGTTACACAGAAGTTGCCACACTAAATTTCCTACAGATCTGAAACCAAAGACCCAGTCCAAAACGTCTCCTAAAACTCATAAATAACTAATATTATGGGCTTCTTGGATTTCTTTGCATGTATCAAAGAATATGCATTTATAATATGCCTATTAGATGAGCTACTTTATATGTATGTATGTATGCATGTATATACACACATATATATATACACATGCATACATATATTCATATACACATGTGTATGTATATATATATTTGTATGTATAATCTCTGAGAACCCCACAAAATTAAATGCTACCCTAGCTAATGAACCAAGAGCAGAATAATCACCCTCCTGCTCCAACACTTTGGTCTTCTAACACCACTCCCATCCAGTAGCAGAAGGCAGAGTTGGAGCACAGTGCACGTTCAAATACACATGCAGATGAGTGCACAGAAACAGCAAGGCTAAGACAGACACTCAATCTAGACAAAAGCCCATAGTATTACAGATGCTCTAGTTCAAATCCCTCATTTTACTAATGAAGAGGGGGAAGTGCACTAAGTTAAAGAAAACTTCCTCAAAGGCTCTCAGACAGTAATTAATGAAGCCAAGTTATGAACCCAAACTGGCCTACAGTACCTCTGTCTCACCATTTGACTATTTTTCAGAATCAAAATATACTTTACTTATATTCAAGTATATCCAATGGTTTTTTTTTGGGGGGGGGAGGGGGAGACAATGAGGGTTAAGTGACTTGCCCAGGGTCACACAGCGAGTAAGTTTCAAGCGTCTGAGACTGGATTTGAACTCAGGTCCTCCTGAATCCAGGGATGGTGCTTTTTTCCACTGTGCCACCTAGCTGCCCCCCCATACCCAAATATTTTAAAATAAAAACAATGCCAGTATTTACATAACATTTTGTCAATAATAATACTTTATCGAAGTCATTTGTGCTTAGAAAAGGATGTAGCTTGTTCATACAGGAGGAATGAGAGACATTAGACAGAGAAGCCAGCGTTCTATTGGTCATCCCAAGAAATGGAGAAATGATGACACCGAATAAAAAGACATAAAGCCTTAGAATTGGAGTTGGAGCAGATCTCAGAGGTCATTGAGGCCAGTCCTCTCATCGTATAGATAAAGGAAGCCAAGAAAAGGTGAGTGATTGGCTCAGGATCCCATAGCACATGTCTGAGTAGGATCTGAATGTAGGTCATTCTGGCTTGAAGTCTAATATCCTATCGTTGCACCACCTTGTCTCTTACTGCTATGACTTGTATCAGTACACTAGGTATGAAAACATATCCGGTCCAATTCTCAGTGCCACATGGAGGATAGCCACTTCCACAAATCTGTGGAGCTTTCATGAGTTTAAACAATAGTGGAGTGATTTGGCTCCTTTCAATCGTAGTTATCAAATATCCATAAAAAGGCATTCTAGATAAATATCTTGGCCATTTGGGGGGCAGCAAGGCCAGGGGGCAGATGGGGGATCCCCTTCCTTGTTTAAATGTTGCTCCCATGTACCCTGAAAATCTGGAAAGGAAAATGTTTCCCAAACTGTTTTCTCCAAATCTTCTATTCAATCTGATTCTCAATGTGGGATAGATAGAAAATTAAAGGGGTGAGGGAGGAGAGCTGCAGGGAACATTTTCTCACTCTGAGATTGTGTCTCTAATGCCAGAAGAGAATCAATCAACATAATTTCCCTTCGACCAATTGAAAGCAGGGGACATTTAAGCTTCTACTTCCCTAAGCAGATAATATAAAAGGGGGTGGGGATGGGGGGGGGTGAGGAATCGGAAAAGAGGATGGAAAACTGACCCTGCTTATTTTCAGACAAAGCAAATCCAGTTAGGTTATTAAAGTACATGTCACACCTCTGTGAATAAGAAATAATCATTCGTGAAATGCATTTTTAAAATGCACACATGGAAACGAATATTTCATCTTCTCATTTGCTTTATTTTTAATTCTTCCCTAACAGTGTAATGAAATCTGTTCCATTAATATCTCAATGTTCTTTAAAATGATTTGTTATAATAAACCTAAATCTTTGTGCTGTCACAGTATAATTGTTTCACACTTTGACAATAAACTATTCAACCCCAGTATAATGTTTATTTTGGGGATAAATGGTTCGTTTTCACCTTGGCATTTATCTGGTAGCAGGAGACATATCTTGGTACAAAATTCTATTCTATTATCATTATCTCTTATTTTAATCACAAGCATCTGGTTCTGATTTCACTTCTCTTCCATAAAGAAGAAAATGAGAACATTCTAAGAATCAATAAAGGGGGAAATGGGTGCTATGGGTTTGAACTGCCATAAAAATCATCTGCTACGTTATTTTGCAGGGGTGCCCAATGTAGGGGCTTGAAGCACCCTTGCACATACAGCCCACAACCAAATAGCAACCTAGAAAAGTAGAAAGCACTTTCTCACTCAATCGTTTATGTCACTCTTGAAAGGACCCAGGAATTTCCTTATTGTACTACCACAACGGAATTGACTCAGATAGGATTAGAGTTTATCCTGAATTACCCAAGATTCTATCTTCAGGAGTTGTCTCTGAAAGTACCTGGTCCTAATGTAGTCTCACCCTTACCGTGCACCTAGAAGACAATTACTTTGAGGCTCTCCTGCACTGGTTTTCAGCAATGGCTATTCTATAACTGATGGCAAATGTAATAACTTGTTAAATCTAGAGAGGCAGCTGAAGACAAGAAAGCCTGGGGCACAGATTGGATTGTGAAATTGTGTCTAAGTATTTGCAATCTAGGCCAAAGGTGTCAAATACCCAGATACAACCCTCCACAGTGGACCTGAAGCAGATGAAAATGTAAAATTTTAACAAAATAAATTAAAATATAATAAAATATAGATAATGCTAATATGTGGTTTTCTCAGTCAACATATGTCCTATGGGGATCCTTATGAGTGGTTGTATGGCAATATTTGTGAGTCTGACAACTCTGTTCTAGGCAACTCACTTAAGACTAAGTTTCAGAAAAGCTGCTTGACCTGATTTAGTAGACAGAGTTCACTATCCAGGGAATTCTCAATCCTAATAAAATCACCAGTTTAGTCTCTATCCCTATTAAATACAATGGATTTTCCAATAGGTCAGAAAACAGGCTCACAGTAATCAAAGAAAAACATCTAGTCGGAGGGACTGATCAAATACTTTCTTTGACTTGGGTACCACTTCCATCTCCAATGCCCAGTTCCCCCATTCCACTGCATGCACACTCAGAGCACTCATGTGATTTGAGTCTCAAGACTTGAGCACTGACTTGGCATTACTATTATTAGTATGTTATTAGTCCTTTTTATTTGTTTCATTTGAGGTTTTTCCCCAAGGTTGGAACGAAAAGAGACTCTGAAATGATATTCATGACTATAGTCCCAAACCAAACCAAACAAACAAAAAGAATATCTTATCTTTATCTATCTATCTATCTATCTATCTATCTATCTATCTATCTATCTATCTATCTATCTATCTGTCCATCCATCTGCCTATGTTTATATTTATTTGTACACATATATAGTATCTAGAACAGAAATTAGAAAATGACAGCATTCAAAAAATGTACCTTAACATATGCATACTGAAAAAAAATATTGAGCAAATAAGATTTTTTAATAAGAAAAATTAGAGGAGACATTATCATAGTCTCTCAAAGAACACTTTTCAACTGTAGTATTTTTTTTTTTGCAGGGCAATGAGGGTTAAGTGACTTGCCCAGGGTCACACAGCTAGTATGTGTCAAGTGTCTGAGGCCGTATTTGAACTCAGGACCTCCTGATAACAAGGCCAATGCTTTATCCACTGCACCACCTTGCTTCCCCAACTGCACTATTCTTAATGTAATTATTAAATACCATAAACTTCTGTTAAATAGGCTCTTAAAGTCGTTTATGCCATAAACCCCTATTCTAATCTGGTATGGCCAGTAGGACTTTTTCTCAGAATAATTATTTTAAATACATAAAACATATGGGATTACAAAGGAACCTAATTATACTAAAATAGTTGTCAAAATATTTTTTTTAAATTCATGAAATTTGGGGCAGTTAGGTGGCACAGTGGATACAGCACCCACCCTGGATTCAGGAGGACCTGAGTTCAAATCTGGCCTCAGACATTTGACACCTACTAGCTATGTGACCCTGGGCAAGTCACGTAACCCTATTTGCCTCAGTTTCCTCATCTGTAAAATGAGCTGGACAAGGAAATGGCAAACTATTCTAGTATTTCGGTCAAGAAAACCCCAAATGGGGTCAAAAAGTGTGGGGCACAACTGCACGACATCATTGTCACATAGTTCTTCATTGGGGCAGAAGGGAATAAGATGTTGACCTGATGTTCATGTCAAACTCAATGACAATTTGGTTATTTTACATAATGGATAAAATTTAAGGTCTGTGGGAGAAAAGGGTGGGGGTAGTATTCATTTATTTTTAGTCCTTGTAGCCCCAATGCCTTATATGAATTAGGTTCTTAATAAAATATTTTTTAGTTGAACTGTGGACATTTCAAGGACAGGAAAAATTGCACTTGTCAAAATAGGACTGTTCAAATCTTCAACCTGGTACTTCTTGGACGACTCTGCCTGTTTTCTCTTTTCCTTAACTATAAAAGGCATTTGCATGAAAAGAGGAGGATCATTATTTCTTCAGAGTTCATCTGCTCCTGCTGGTTATTCCCCAGCTCTAGTCATAATCCTGTTTGCAACATCATAATCATTTACACAGCAAACAATCAGGATGTGTCACAAACAAAGAATTATAACTTGAGATGGGGGAGGGGGTGATGAACTGCAGGAGCAGATGAACTCTATGGAAATAAAGATTGCTTCCAAGCAAATGTGACTAGCAATAAATATGTGAGAGATAGAGAATGAGACGGACAGAGACAAAGGGGAAAAGGCAACAAAATAGAATGTTCTATAATAATTTTTTTAATCATTCCACAAAAATCAAGTGTTTAATATGTGCCTAGGCACTGTGCCTAGTCTTAGGAATGGATATATAAAAATGAAGCAATTTCTGCCCTTAAGGACATAGACCCTATTTGATGGAAACATCTATGTCTTAATAAATGCAAAATATGTGCTGAGTCAAGGGGAAGTTATTTCTAGTTGCGGGGGGATACCAGGAGCTGGAGTGGTTGGGGAGATGTTTCATGTAAGGATGACACACTTAAGCTTTATAGGGAGCTAAGGATCCTAAGAGTCAGAAGGGAGGAAGAAGAGCATTCTATTCAGAGAAAGTCTGGACAAAGGCATGGAGACAGGAAATACAATGCAATGCATAGTTAACAGAAAGGAGGAGCTGAGGAATGTTTCATAAATCTAGTGGAAAAAAAGGCTTGAAAGGCTTGAAACAGATGGGCTTGTATTTTATCACAGAGGTAACAGGGAAGTAATGGAGTTTTGATTTAATTTTTTTAAAGTTAGTGTGATATGATCACCAAATAGACCTGTGCTTTGGGAATATCATTTTTGGCAGCTTAGTGGAAGCTGAATTGGAGAGAGGGACTTGAGGTAAGGAATGGAATGAGGAGGCTGTTGCAATGATAGAGGTGAGAGGTGATGGCATGTTCGGATGAGGGCATCTGATGGATGCGTGAGTCAAATGAAAGGGGCAGAAATGAGAAATGTCATAAAGATAGAATCTAGAAATTTGGCAAATGGGGCATCTAGGTGGCACAGTGGATAGAGCACCGGCCCTGGATTCAGGAAGACCTGAGTTCAAATCTGGCCTCAGACACTAGCTGTGTGACCCTGGGCAAGTCAACCCCCAATCGCAGAAGAAGAAGAAGAAGAAGAAGAAGAAGAAGAAGAAGAAGAAGAAGAAGAAGAAGAAGAAGAAGAAGAAGAAGAAGAAGAAGAAGAAGAAGAAGAAGAAGAAGAAGAAGAAGAAGAAGAAGAAGAAGAAGAAGAAGAAGAAGAAAAGTTTGGCAAATGATTTGCTATGATGAGTGAGGAAAATGAATTTCTGATGGGTAGTTAGAAGTGTGGTGATGCAGATACAGGGAAATTAAGTGAAGGGAGAGGTTTGGAGGAAAGATAATGAGTTGGACATGTTAAATTTTAGATGCCTACAGCACATCATGTTGGAAATGCCCAATAGACATTTGGTGATATGAGATGAGCTCAGAGTGAGTCATGCTGGATATCTAGATCTGAGAAATGATAATGGAATACAAGGGGGTGATAATGATGTCACCAAAGGACAGAGATTGTCAAGAGAAAAGAGAACCCAGGATAGGGCCAAGAGGATTACAACTAGAGAGTCCATTTTTTGTTTGTTGTTGTTTATTTTCCAAAATTTCCAGGGAATTTAATATAGAAAATTCCTTTACATATTACATACTATCTACATCCAAATTCCAAGCAAGTATGGAAGCAAAAGTTACCTAGTAACTGCTTCAAAAGCAATGGCACAGTAGTCACAGAAGCCAGTACAATAGAAAGCCTCTGGATTCTCACAATCTAAGGTTCTTTGATGAAATCATCATCCTTGACTTCCACAGCAATTGATACTACTGAGTAACTTCTCCTCCCTAGGTTTCTATGACCCTTTCTTCAATATCCACCTACCTGTCTGACTTCTTGTTTGACTGAAAATATCTACCTTTGTGTGTGGGGGGGAGGGGTAATGGGGGTTAAGTGACTTGCCCAGGGTCACACAGCTAGTAAGTGTCAAGTGTCTGAGGCCGGATTTGAACTCAGGTCCTCCTGAATCCAGGGCCAGTTCTTTATCCACTGCGCCACCTAGCTGCCCCTTATACTCTCTCTCTTGGTGAACAGGTTCCCATGGGTAGAATTATCACCTTTTTGCCCAGATGTATATGTCCAGCCTTTGTCTGTCTCCTGAGCTACTCATGCATCATCAACTGCCGTTTGGGTATCTTGTGGGCCTCTGAAACTTGACATGCCCAAATAGAACGCATAAACTTCCTACCCCCACCCAACCTTCTCTTCTTCTGAACTTGCTACTAATGGGGACACCAACAACTTTCCAGTTACCCAGCCTCAATGTCACTGTTATCTCTAACTCCTCATTTCCACTTTACCCCATGATCCCTCCATTTTCAAATAATAAGGTTTCTACCTTTACAATAACTCTTGTATATGTTCCCTTTTCTTCACTCCACAGTCACAAATGTAGTATACGTTCTCATTACATTTTACCTATATTATTGTAATAGTCTTCTAATTGGTCTCCCTGCCTCAATTCTCTCTGCACACCAATCCACCTCCATTTATCAGCCAATATTATTTTGGAAAGTATAGAAATCTACTACTCAATAAGCTCCAATGTCTCCCCATTACATCTGATGTCAGATAGATAGATAGATAGATAGATAGATAGATAGATAGATAGATAGATAGATAATGTGTGTATGTATCTGTTTATTTCCATTTGCCTCTTTATCTATTTACTTATTTATTCATTCATTTACTCATTTATTTATTTATTGTTTATTCATTCATTCATTTGTTGGTTTATTTATTTAATCGTATGTTTGGAATTTAAAAATCTCCATACCCTGTCCATTTCCTACCTTAAAATTCTTTTGCACATACTCTCTTTGATCTAGCTCTACTGGCCTACTTCCTATTCCTCAGATATAATATTCCATCTCCTATCTCCAGGTCTTAGAATGGCTGTTTCCATACCTGGAGTATGTCCTCCTTCCTCAACTCTACCTCTTACTTTGCCTGACTTCCTTCAAGACTTGGTTCAAATCCCATTTTTTAGTCTCTTCCTTTCTGAGACAGGACACTCCATTTTTTAGTTTATAAGAATTTAATTATCAGTTGTAGAATACAAAATATGTGCTACTATATATCATATAATTATCAGTGACTTTGAATAAATGCATAGGAGCTGTGCTTATCAAATTTTGAAATAGTTCAATTCATGAATATAACTTAAGTATTTTAAAAAAACTTTATGGCTCAAGGAGGGAGTAACATACACACAAAATTGGGAGGAGTAATCTATCTAACTCTACAAGAAAGTAGGAGGGGAAGCAGATAATGAGGGAAGGGTGAAAGAAGGGAAAGCAGAGCAGGGGAGGAGAGAGTCAGAAGCAAAACAGGTTTGAGGAGGAATAGGGTAAAAGAAGATAGAAAATAGAGTAAATATCATGGGAAGGGAATAGGATGGAGGGAAACAGTTATGATTGATTATAATGGCAAAATGTATGGTACCTATTTTGCTGGGCTATTGTGAAGAAAATCCTTTGTCAAGTTTAAGGTACTATATAAAAGTTATGATGAACAGGATGCTATCAGAAAAGCCTGGAAAGACCTACATGAACTGAAGCAAAGTGCAATGTACTGTATACAAAAGAATAGCAATAGTGTAAGATGATCTGCTGGGAAGCACGTGATTATTTTCAGAAAATCAATGATCCAATATAACTCTGAAGGACTTATGAAAATTTCAGTCCATCTACAGAGAAAGAACTGATGGTATCTGAAAATAGATTGAAGCATATTTTTTGACAGTTCCTTAATCTGAAGTCTTGTTTTTATCTGTTTTCTCTCACAACCTAGCTAATGTGGAGATGTTTTCCATGACTACTCATGTATAACTTATATAGAATTGCTTGAGTTCTTGGGGGTGGGGGTGGGAAGGCAGGGAGGAAGAGAAGTTGTAACACAAAGTTTTAAAAAATTGATGTCAAAATTTGTTTTTACATGTAATTTGGAAAATAAAATTCTGAACAGAAAAAAGCACTTTACAAAATGTCATTGTTATAAGTGTCAAGTACTATGTTAGAGGGAATTTAAATACCAAAATTGATGAACATTTGCTGTGACAAATGAGAACAATCTGAAAGTACTTTGTTAAGTACACAGCACTGTAGAAATGTATTAAGGGTAAGGGAATGTGTGCCATATGCCCATCTCAAGATGAAAAATAAATTTAAATAGCTTTGGGCAAAGCATAGATCTATAGGACTTATGGAGGTCTATTTATAAACTGACATATAATATTAATGATTATTCAGTGGATCTGGCCATTCAAAAAACTATAAATACACCAAATTGTACTATCATTTAGTCCATACTCTTATATTGTTCTCACAAAAAAAATATTAAAAGAAACTTAGTTAAGTGCTCTAAAATCTAAGGAAGATAAATCTTCAGCATCCCTCTAACCCATCAGTTTAGCAACTCTATTAAAAAGAAAATAAAAGGAAACACATTAGTCTGGCATAACCTGATCTTGATGGAACCATATTGGAGCTGTGTGATCACTGCTTACTTTTCTAGAGCTTAACTGTTCCTTTAATAATACTCTCAAGTATTTCTTTTAGAAATTGAAGCCAAGATCATTATCTTATTCTTTGCAGATTTGAATTTTTACCACGTAAAAAATATCAGGACAAAAAATTTAAAGTGCTATGTATCATGTGAACTTCAAAGCAATGTTTTGGGGTCTTCTTTGTTCCCCTAACAGTGAGAATAAGCACTGAATTTGGAGCCAGATGACCCAGACTTTAATTTCAGTTCTATTACTTTCTACTGTATGATCACATTCCATGACCTCAGCCTCCTTAGTTATAAGATTAGGGGTTTGTACTAGAAGCCTCATATAACAACAAATCAAAGATCTCTCTAAAACTACAAGAACTCCTAAAAAAGCCAAGTCAATTTTTTTATCAATAGAAAGACATAGGTCAAAGTACTTTTAGACATTAGCTTCTCTTCATTAACAATGAATTCAACTGAATTGAAGTTGGCGAAGTGCTGTGCTTGAGTCAAATCAGTCTCTTCTGAAGTGACAATGTCACTCAATGCTTAAAAATGTCTTTCAGCAATAAATTATTTATTGAAATATTCCCTTCTGTTTTGACATACTATAGTTTCCTTGGGCACTCAACTTATAACCATTTTTTTTTCTCTAATCTAGGTCTTGTTAATGAGTACTGAGAAATATGGTCTATTTGGACACATTTCTTTGCAAAAATTTAAAGTGCTATGTCGATGTGCCATTATTGCCACTACTACTATTCCTAGTGATCTTTCATCATTCAAAAGAAATATATCTTAAACTTATAACAATTTCAGCAATTTTTATTAGTAGGCAGGCTTCGAAATGAGACAGCAATAATCCATTGTTTTATTAGCTAATACCAGTATTTAGGTTCATTTGGTTAAATCTTGTCTCATATTTGCTTTAATCTGTGAGTGAACACACAAGTCAAAAATAAGGACATTCTGATCAGTCACTTCGTCTTGGTCAGTGGAGGGCAACGACTTGTAGCCTTTCCAGAGAGTTCTCTTCTTCTTCATCTATGCTGCTTTCTGATGATGATAGCAGACCATGAACTTCAGCATCCAAGCTGGGGGATTCAAAGCACATCAAAAATCAACACACAGAAGAGAAAATCTGGGTGTGAAGGGGCTTTGAGGATCAGCACAACACACAATTAGTAGAGGGCATGGAGCTGGTCTTGGATCACTGGGAGTTTCTACTGTTAGCTAAGAGCTTTCAGAAGGAATGTACTTGGAGGATTCTTGTTTCATCAAGGAAACTGACTCCATCCATGCAGATCATCAACTCCTCTGGAACATATAGACTTATGAGTCTTGGGGAAGCTCAGTGACTTCCCTCTGGTCACACAGGTAGGATATATCAGAGAGAGGGCTTTACAGAAGGTCTCCCTCACTTCTAAGACCTATTCTCTATCCAGTTTCATACTGCCATTCATGGTACACACACAACCTAATATGTTGTATAGTAAGCTACCTTGGGTGAAGAAGTTATTCATGAGCATTCTGAAAAATTCAGAGTCCCTATCTACTGGTGCCTATCCTTGAACTGGTATCTTTAGTCTACTTGATGAATTGTTATAGTAGTGACACTATGGGCAGTGGGTAGGTGGTGCAGTGCATAGAGTGCCAGGCCTGAAATCAAGATTTGTCTTCCTGGCTTCAATTCTGGCCTCAGATGTTTACTAGCTGTGTGAACCTGGACAAGACACTGAACAATGTCTACCTCATCTGTGAAGCAAGCTGAAGAAGAAAATAGCAAATCACTCTAGTATCTCTGCCAAGAAAACCCCAAATGGGGTCATATAGTGTCAGCCATACTGAAATGACTGGAAAACAAATTAAAATTCAAATCTCTGAACACATTAGCTTCAACTTTCAAATGGAGAAGCTCACTGCAGTTGGAAATAATCACAATTATTAATATAACTTAGATATAATTATTTTTATTACTTAGATATAATTATATTGATCATAGAGAAAACAGTACTGAAGAGCTTGGGATATACGAGGGTAATTTATCAAATAGTTAACCATATTTACATATATATTACTTTTGGTCAATGCAGGGAGATTCCTAGAGAGTTCCCCCTTCAACACTTTCCTCTTGTTCTAGTATATTAGGTGTGTCACAGAACCATTTACCTCTCTGAATTAAAATAGTGCAATATAATTTTATAAAATGTGACATAGCACAACTTCAAGAATTGTTAGCTGTTTTTTTCTAAATGTACCCTAGTGTAATTAGCCAGTGACCTCAACTATATTACAAATAATAGCCATAGGCAGTACACATTTATAGGCTATGTATTTCATTATGTAGCTCAGGAAAGGAATTTGGCATGTCAACAATTTTATCATGCTCCATTTGTTACTTACCTTGAAATGTCAAGTCTACTGGAGTCCCTTAGTCCTGGTGTCTTTGGAACATCTGTCATGGTGTTACTTATCTTCTCTGAATATCTGCTGATGCTTGATAACTTTTCATAGTTTAAGCTGTAAAGTCTTTCTGGAGCATCTGAAATATTTTATTTGAGACATTGTTACTCTTCTAAAAAAGACTGAGCATGTTGTGCTGAAAATTTGCCTAGAATTGTAAAGAGTGTGGTATATCGGTTCTTGTATATAACTATCCATTCTCTGCACCAAAGAGCAATAAGGAGGTCAGTGATACAAACCTGTAAAATGGCGAGTGATCAAAAAATCAGCTTGTGGATACTTTTATCATTACATTTGGGAAGGATTGTTTCAGAGTCATAAAATTCACCAAGTTTAATGGAAAATGATAACGCTTGTCAATGAAGCTCAAATGTTATTACATTGCTCTGTAATGACCCTATATTCAACTCTTCCTAGCTGTCCTCTTCATAATTAGAAATTATAGCAACTGTACCTAGATTCCCTAATTAACACTGGACTAGATGACCTCTAAAATCCATTTCGACCCTAATATCAATGATTTTAAACAAAGTGCTTCCTTAGCCAAGCTGCCCTTTCTAGTTAAGGTGCCTTGTTCTATAGTTCAAATATTTTCCTTGGGATTCAAGAGGCAATTAAAATTCTGAGTTTTAAAGGATTGAACCTCAATTGTCCTTTGCTTTCAGAGTCTGTTGGCCATAAATCAATGAAAGACTGAACACCTGTGTGGTGATATCAAGAAATTAAACAATCCAGAAGAAATCACAGTGAAAAAAGCAAGTCCAAAATAAAATGTCATCAATAATCATCATAATTAAAACTGAAATTCATATTCCACTTTAAGGCTTGAAAAGCACTTTACATATATCATCTCCTTTGATCTTAACAATGACCTTGAGAGGTAAGTATCATCTTCACTTTGCTAAGTCAATGGTCAATAGAGATAACCATATGTAGGAAATAGGATCTGTTGTACTTCCACGTGAAGTTTAGATAAACTTACTATTTTATAGATGTAGATCTTCCTTCCAACTTTGAAAAAAGCAGCTTATCAGTACCTTCTTAACCTATGGAATTCTCATCCTAATCCTTCCATAAATGCTCCATAGAACACCTAGCTGACTACCCAATGGCCTTCACATAGGTGTCATTTAATGTTGCAGAAATGTCATGTGCACTTTGTCCCTCTGAAATCTCTCCCTCTCACTGCATGATTGACTCTTCTAGTTTCTGTCCATACATGTTCATACTAGCTGCAGTCGTGACAAAGGGGCTACATGTGAGCCCTGTTTACTGACATGGGTGAGGCCACTTTAGAATAACCTCCCTTTTTGTATAAATGGAAAGCCACTTCTACTCCCTGTGTTTTGGTTTGTCTCTACCCCAGCCAATGCCAAAAATCAAAAAGACAGACAAACAGTCCTGCCCTGAATCACTAAGGATTATAACAGACCGGCAAAATAGGACGCTGTTTCCCCTTCTCTTAGAACATAGTAAATTAAGTCCAAGACCAGATGGGGTGTGAACCCAGCATGAAGATATGTTTTCTATGGATAGTAAGGATCCATGGGAAATGACTTCTGTTCAGAAGTCCATTTGTCCCCAAGAGAACTTCACCTCTCTCTGGGCTCCTTTACTTGCTAGCTTGTAACCCTGAATAATATGAAACTTTTTACTGACTCAATCCCTAGATTTTAAGCATTGTCTTCTTTCCACAGCAGTTCTGTTAGTGATTCCTAAGCATGGAGGATTGAGGAGAAATTGCTTCTTCCATTCCCCTCCTCTTTTTTTTCTTTTCTTCTTCCTTCCTTCCTTCCTTCCTTCCTTCCTTCCTTCCTTCCTTCCTTCCTTCCTTCCTTCCTTCCTTCCTTCCTTCCTTCCTTCCTTCTTTCTTTCTTTCTTTCTTTCTTTCTTTCTTTCTTTCTTTCTTTCTTTCTTTCTTTCTTTCTTTCTTTCTGTTGCAGGGCAATGAGGATTAAGTGACTTGCCCAGGGTCACACGGCTAGCAAGTGTCAAGCATCTGAGGCTGGACCTGGACTCAGGTCCTCCTGAACATAGGGTCAGTGCTTTATCCACTGTGCCACCTAGCTGCCCCACTATTCTCCTCTCAATGTCATATTTGAGGCAAGAGAGCTAATTCTTTTTTTTTTTTATCTGACATTATCATCACCCTAGCACAGGCCCTTATTACGTCACACCTGGACTGCTACAATAACCTGTAGTTGGGTCGGCCTGCCTCCGGTCCCTCCCCACACCAGCCTATCCTCCACTCAGCTGACAAAGTGATCTTCCTCAAGTGCAGGTTTGACCATATCACTCACCCCCACCAATCACCTAAGTTCTACTGGCTCCACATTAGCTCCAAGAAAAAACATAAAATCTTGTGTTTGGATTTTAAAGCCCATCAACCCGGCCTACTTTTACCTTTCCTATCTTAAACTTGCTCCCTCCTCCATGATCTGCAATGCAAAGACATTGGCACGCTTGCTGTTCCTTGCACATAAGACACTTCATAAATTTTCACTGGCTTTCCTCCATGTCTCTCCCTCCTTATCTACACTTCCTGCCTCCCCTGATTTCCTTTAAGTCTCAACTGAAATACTACCTTTCCCAAGAAGCCTTCCTGGTCCCTCCTATTGCTAGTGCCTTCTCTCTGTACTGATCTCCAATCTATCCCATCTCTATTTTGTTTGAACATAGCTGTTTGCTAGTTATTTCCCCCATTATAATGTGAGCTCCTTGAGATGGGGGATTGTTTTGCCTTTCTTTATGTCTCTAACACTAAGCACAGTGCCTGGCACATAGTATATGCTTAGTAAATTGATTGTTTGACATCTCCAGATAGGGAATGTGTGTGTGCACACATTTTAGGTTTAAGGGTGATAGAAATTTTCTATTGAGAGAATGAATGGGTTTATTATTTGTCTATTCCCAGTTCCCACCCACCCAAATTGTGTATTTCTGGCTTTATGTTAGTCTACAAATTTCTTTCTTTTTGGCTCAGCTGAGTTTCCTGACTCTATGGCATTTGAACTCCCTTGGAAATGTGGGTGTAAGCTAATAGCTTCTCATTGCTTTCCCCATGTGTCTTAATCTGTTTGAGGAAGTTGCAGTAAGGAAGGATCACCAGTATCTCTATGATTTAAATATCCCTAGATATTCAGTTGATATGATAGGGCAATGAAGAAGTAAAAAACATTTCTAGATGGGAATCTTTATCTTTTTCTAAGATGTTTAAGTGCATGAGAATGTGGGAAAATACTTGGTTTGATTGGTGTCCCTGAATTGAATTGTTGCCCTAGCTGGGCAGTGACTTTTCTCCTCCTGGCTTGCTTAACCTGGAGGAGGAAGTATGTTGTTGTGCCTGCTTGTGTTGGTGACACTTGTAAATGTCACTTCATTTAGCAGCAGTGTCTAAGTCTCTTTTAAACAAAATCAAGGCTTTTCAGTAAAGATATTCTAAGCTTCCTAACTACCTGTATATTAAGCTTAAGTAATGGTGATTGTCATATTTGCAAAGGTGCTCTGACTATATGTCCTCACCCCAGACAGGCTGGGGTGCCTGCTTTCATTGATGTTATCAGGACTCTCCATCAACCTGGTGCCTCAGCCTGACCCATCTGGGGTGATAGCAATGCAACCAAAGGGATTCTGGGCCTAATTCCCAAGTAGCTATTAATCTTTCATTTCCATTTTGAATTTGCCCATTTGCTGTGAAAAGGGTAAGAAACCAGAAGAATGGGGTAAAGGACAGGTTTTTCCTCTTTGTCCATTCTTCTTAAATATTTTTGCCATGAAAAATATTCCAGGAGGATTGCCTGTTCTAGGAGAAGGGGAAAATAACCTCTCTCCCTCAAGCAAATTAAATATTTGAAGTTAAGTTTACAAATATAATCAAATTTTGACGACTTTACATAGATTATATGTCCTAATTTTCTTATCATGTAAGGTTTAATATATATAAGAGAAAAAAAAGAAGTTTGAATATCTGTAATTCATTTCTGGATACTCTCTTATGTCACTTGACCATCAGAGAAGGATGAATCATTTCTCTACTTACACCTATGTAATAGACACATATCTACAGTGTTCCTACAGACTGGCAAAGTATTTTATTTTCAAAGTAGAACTGTGAACTCTTTTTAATTGTGCTAAAACAATTCCTAAACAGAAGACAGTAACTGTCACTTATTTTGTTATGATCAAGTGATTATTAGAAGCAAGTAAATCCAATTTATTCTCCCTCATTTTGGGGATGCTAGGATTTGTATGTTGAAGCTAACATTTCCCTAAAATGACAGAGATGTATTTCATTTCTAAAGAAAAAAAAATCATTGTATTTTGGGTCCTAAAAATGTATGTATTGTAGTGTGATATTTCAAATGTCCTTGAAAAAAAGTTCTATTTGGAAAGTTTTGTTTTGTTTCTTTAAAAATATCATACTGAATGTGCCTTAGATTTTGAATGCTATAGAGAGAAATGTTATTCAGTCATTTAGTCATTAGTCCTTTAGCTTTCTAGGCAAAGATTCTTCAATGGTTTGCCATTTCCTTCTCCAGTGGATTAGGCAAACAGAGGTTAAAGTGATTTGCCCAGAGTCACACGGCTAGTATGTATGAGGTTGGATTGGAACTCAGGTCTTCCTGACTCTAGGACCAGCACTCTATTCACTAAGCCACCTAGCTGTCTCCATAAAGAGAAATATTAAAGCTAAATTTTTGAAATTGGGAACTATGTAGGGTTAAATTAATTTGAGACTCTAATAATATTTTAAAATGCAGTTCATATCAAACAACAGAATAGGAAAATTTGGAATCCTGCCACTGTAAAAAGCCCTTCTGGATTTAGAATAAAATAACAGAAGGAAAATACACACCTAATTTTGAAAAGACAACAGTTTTTAGACTTAAGACTTTAGCCTCATTGAATATCTATACCAGATGTCTTCTAACTTTTAAGATACTGTCACAATATGTTAACATTTTGTTCTGAATTACTGAAAAGTCTTTTTTCTTTAATTAGAAACCTATGTTTTTTATGACAATCATAGAACTCTCAGAGCCCTCAGGTATCAAAACACAAGCCCTTCCCCTTGAGAATGTTTTATTAAAATGGTGTCAGACCTTGAGTTGTTAACTATATTAGTGAGAAAGTTTACAAAATAAAAGAATAAATGTTTTGGAAATGTCTCCCTACATTGTTAAAAGGATAAAAGTCCCTACAAAATCAGAGACATTAAGCCATTCTGGCCAACATAAATGAGTTCACTGCTGACCTAAAAAAAGTCCAATCATTTCTCTGTTTACTCTCATGTATTTTTTTTTGGTAAAATTTCACATCATAATCTTATTTTTGTGAATCTTAATTTCTACCAGTGATGTTGGCTTTGAACCACATTGTGAATGGGATGTTACATGTCATATGAATACACCTGGACCTAGCAGTACAAAAAGAAAAGGAGTTCAATACCTCATATAAACTCTGTGAGTATAAGACATGCTTTCCATGCTATATAACCACCTCCCCTTTGCTCCCTTCATTATTTTGCATCTCTCTGAACAGGGAAGCATCCCAGATGTGAAATCATGGATCTGGTGATTATATCCCTTGAGGAACATGTAGTTAGGCATCACGAATTGGTTGTTCTAAATCGTTTTTTGTCTTAATCTAAGATCAAACAGAGATGAAAAAATTTTGCATCAACTTGCCTAGTGAAAGGCCAGTCTGCAATTTCCAGAGCCACATGACAACACTGCAATACTATTGGTATTAAAAGATGGGCTTATGCAGCAGGAAGTAGCATATGTTCACTGAAAGTGTTGCACATGTTCCCAGATTTCTTGATCTGTTGCAAAATCCTCCTCTTCAATGAAGGCAGGCAAGCTGATTTCCTGTTTGCAGCAGTAGTTCTGGACAGATGCACATTACTGACTCAACAGGTTACCTATTTAGCTGCATGCCATACTTTTGGGCAATGCTCATTCTTTAGTCATTCGGCTCTTTCTCTAAGCATTCTGAAACTTGGAAAAGTGTGGGCCCCCAAATGAGGAATGCGACCACTGAAAATACCTCCTTGTGAGACCATGGGCAAGTCGGCTAATCTATCTGAAGTTCCCTTATCTACAAAATGCAGATGATTACTGCAGCACCTATTTCACATGGTAACAAAATCACAAATGTTCAGAGCTGGAAAGGATATGAGCTATGACTTAGTGTCACCCATACCTGTGCAAGAGTTCCCTTTATAACAAAGGTGTCAAACACACCGACTAGGGTCCAGGGCACCAGGATCAGATTAAAACATAATTGGAAAGTAGTAAACAAAATAAATAAAAATACAACAGACCACAGCATGTGGTTTTCTAGGTCAATATGCAGCCTTTAGTGGCCCCCATTTTGGGGGGGGTTTAACACTACTAGTGTATAATTTATCAGGCCTAAAGACCCCTCGTGAGGGGGAATCTACTACTGTTGCTGCTGCTGCTGCTGCTGCTGCTACTACCACCACTACCACCACCACTACCACCACCACCCTCCCCTTCTACCTGGGGCTAGCAGTAGTTTTTAGGAAGTTTTTTTTAATGTCTTCAATCCTCAATTTATCTGTTTGTACCTTTTACCCATTGTTCCAAATTCTTCCCAGTGAAGCCAAGGTGGAGAGAAGGAGTAAATTCCTTTTCTTCCATATGGAACCATTGAAATAAATGGAAAGTTATCATATTCCCTTAAATATTCCAAAAACTAAATATTACCAGATATTTCAACTGATTGAGGCCCCTTATTATCCTATTTGCTCTTTTTAGATGCACTCCAGTTCATTGATATTGTTCCTAAGTTTTCAAGAAGAGGTGGTATGCCACTCTTGGGAGAGCTCAGGCAGCAGACATGAGAGTTCCTTGGAAAATGAAATCTCACAAAACAAAGATATAAATATAATTTCAAAAGACATAGACAGACAGACAGAAACAAACAGAGACAGAGAGGGAAGAGAGATTTCATGTGGACTATAAAACATATCCACTATCAAGGAAAATTATTAGCTCAATAATGAAAGTATAAAAAAGCAAATCTAATGCATGTTTATAGCTCTTAGGCATATGCACCATCAGATGAAATGCCTACATCACTGCAAATGTACAGTTATCAAAAATGCCACCAATAAGTGAATATACAATCTTTAACAGTAATCATAAAAATATGAGAAACTCATTCATTCATGAAAAGAAGACAGTGATGAATTAAACATTTATACCTGCACTAGGCTCACTAGAACCTGTATGAACACAAGGCCACAGGTTTCCCAACTCCTAGTGGGGAGAAAAGAAAAAAATGGAAAAATAAAGGAAAGAAACAAACCACCAGTTATCCATCTGCCTCCATCAGAGTATTACATTCTCTACCTCTGATTGCAGTAAAAGGTGAGTAGCCTCCACATACTCCACTACTCCATCTTACAGAAGGGACAGTCAACAGAATGAAAAAGGCGAGAGCAGAGGTAAGAGGGAGTCATTGCTCTGACAACAAGAAGAGTCCAACTGAAGACACAAAAGGCCTATGAAAATTCTAGTCATACTTAGCCACACGTTCCTAGTCAGAGACTTTTCAAGGTCCCTTTCCCCTTTCAAGGACCCAACCTTGTTACCTATCTCCTGCCATCCCTCCAGACTGAGGAAGAAGTGCCACCT
Source organism: Dromiciops gliroides (assembly GCF_019393635.1). Lineage (NCBI taxonomy): Eukaryota > Metazoa > Chordata > Mammalia > Microbiotheria > Microbiotheriidae > Dromiciops > Dromiciops gliroides. Next base: position 28,088,271 of record NC_057863.1, read on the forward strand.
TCTAGGGAAAGGCTGTATCTTAACCTCTGCCAACAGAGGAGTCAGTTTTCAATCTAAAGGATCCACTAGTGGTCATAACAAAAAGCCACCTCTTCAGTCTACCTTGAATGACTTAGGAACACATTCGAATAACGGTGACCATACATATTCATGATAAAAAGATACTTCCCCCCATTGCCAAAACACTGGGGGCTACCCCTGTGCCTTCTAGAGTCAAGTGAAGGAGGGGACACTCCTGCCCACAGACATCTGGGTCAGTGACCAGCTATGATGCAGCCATGATGAGAGGCCAGAGGAGGCCTTGTTCCCATTCCCTTTCTAAAAGGAGGAATCCAGAACTCAACAAACTATTTTGGGGGCAGCCTGACTTAGGGGAGAGTACAATTGAACAATGGTCTCTCGAATCCAGGACACTGTTGCCCCCCCCTCGGGACAATGAGGGTTAAGAGACTTGCCCAGGGTCACACAGCTAGTAAGTGTCAAGTGCCTGAAGTCATATTGGAACTCAGGTCCTCCTGGCTCCAGGGCTGGTGCTTTATCCACTGAGCCATCCAGCTGCCCCCCACTGTCACTCTTACTGGGGCCTAAGTCTGACTGCTTTTAAGAGATCAGAGGAAGCAAGGAAGATGAGGTGCTTTGTAAGTCCTGAAAGCCTGGGTCAGTGTCAGCTCTCAGCTGCAAACGACTGCTCCCTTGGGAGGGGCCTCTTCTACTTCAGGATGATGCTCATTAGAATCACCTTGCTTTTGTGAACTATGCTATGCCTCTCTCTCATTTCTGGCTGCTGGTCTTAGTTCTCTCCCAGCCCAAAAGAGCAAATTTAACCCTTATTTTCTTTTAACCTCAAACACGTTCAGACAGCTATTTTGTCCATCCATCCTCTGTTTTCTTTCAGAAGAAAAATGCCTAATTCTCTCACTGAGGCCACAACATGTCCTCTAGGCCCTCGGCCTGGCCCATCTGGGTGGCACTATTGACAGGTGTCCTTTCAAAAGTCTAGAAAAGAACCCAATCCTGAATAATGGCTCTGATGATAGCTCAGGACAAAGAGCAGAGCAATCCTAGCAGATGTCAATGTAATCACACTAATCTAGAGAGTATCTTTTTTTTTTTTTTTTTTTTGCAGGGCAATGGGGGTTAAGTGACTTGCCCAGGGTCACACAGCTAGTAAGTGTCAAGTGTCTAAGGCCGGATTTGAACTCAGGTCCTCCTGATTCCAGGGCTGGTGCTTTATCCCCTGTGCCACCTAGCTGCCCATCTAGAGAGAATCTTAAAGGTTTGCAAAGCATTCTGCATATCTCGTTTCAGCCTCATTGTAACCATGCCGAGTAATATTCTTTTTTTTCAAATAAGCAAACTGATGTTGTCAGTTTTAGTGACTTGCCTAGGGTCACACAGCCTGGGAAGTGGACCTAGGGCTTCCTGACTTGCTGCTAGCCCCCAAACCTCCCAATTTTATGTTGTCCTGTAAAAAGGAAACTGCTGATTTAGCTCTAAAAAAGGTAATTAATCCACAGACACCAACATTTTTATGTCAGCATAATTTGCAAGTTTCCTCCAGTCAATGACAGTTTAGCTTAGACAGAAAATAAGAACTGTTTGAGGATAGGTGAAAACCAAAGTGTGTTGCTTAGCAAGTAGACACAACTCAGGGTCATGGAGCATATTAGAAAGAACACTGTGGGGCTAGAAGACCGAAGTCTGTGTTCCAGACCAGACATTTGCTATTTGTGTCATCCTATTAGAGTATCTTAATGTTTCTGAGATGATGCCCCTACTGCCTGGCCCTCCCAAGGTTGCAGTAAGGAGGTTCAAATTACCTTCTAATCACAATAGACCTAATAGTTTTCTATTACCTCTAGGATAAACTAGAAAGTCTTCTTCTTAACTTTAAAAAGTCCTTTAAGGCCAGGCTCCACGGTCTGCCTTCCCAGACTTCATGGTCTGCCTTCTCAGACTTATTGTCTCTTAGTTCCTTCCTCACTCTTCAATGCCACCATATTCACCTTCTGTCTCTTCTTAACACATAATAAATCCTGGCTCTGTGGCCTTGTGTTGGCCATTGGTCCCACTCGCCCCTCACTTCTGCTTCAAAGATTCCCTCATTCTTCACTTCTTCCATGGGAAGCTTGTCCTGACCTCCCAAATGCATGTGCCCTCCCTCTTTTCCTCCTTCATTAGTTTGTGTTTATCTTGCATGTATACCATGCCTCTTCTGCCTAATCCACCTTATTTACCACCTTCAGTATTTTCACTTACTTGCATAGCACAACATATATGGAGTTGGGACATGATGATGGTGTAGTAGAAGAGTAGATCATGATGGAGAAGGTGGACAATTAGCTCCACTTCATACCCATCCATGACTTCTTGCCTGGGAACCATTGAAAATTATTTGTCTCCCTGTTTCTCTTCTCTGTTTTCAAATGTAGGTCTCTCTGCTCCTCTCTCTCTCCTTTGCTTTCTTCTTACTCCTTCTATTTTCTCCCTTTCTTTTTTTTTTTTTTTACAAATCTTGTCTCCTTCCCTTAATTGGCTATAATAGTGAATTATATGGACTACTTCTGCTCAACCTGAGGTAGTGTTCAGAGTTCATATTGATTGGTCAGTTCAGCCAAAATTGGATCAATGTACATTGACTCTGACAAAGTGGTGTCATTTTGGTCCTCTTTGAGAATGAAAGACACCAACCAATCAACCAACCAACTAACCAATAATAGGGAATGATTATAGTGCAAGGAAAAGAAGACTTGAAATCAAAGAACATGGGCTCAAGTCTTGTTCCATTTAACCATGAAACCCTGAGTAGTGACTCAACCTTTCTATCACTTTGAAATTGGGCATAATCATCTCCTCTATGCCTTCCTGGAAGAATGGTTGTAAAGGTCAAAGTAGTTGTTTGTAAATACTTTGTAAAGTTGAAAGTTCTATAAACCATCTAGTATTTGCTGTTGTACTGTTTCACTTTTCCTGTTTTTAATTTCCAAGAGAGTTAAGCATAGTTGACATTTCTTAATTTTTAGGGATGCATTTAAACCAAATTAAGTTTTCTTCTTTTAATGTCAAAGGATACAGAGGAAGTTCTCAAGTGTGCTAGGAAGCTCATTAATAGCAGCATGAATGAGAAGATATAAAGGACTTACTAATGCCACAGTTTGATACACATACACACACACACACACACACACACACACACACACAAATGAAAACTACAACCACAGTGATCCCAGAACCTGAAAGATCTCCTACCCATAATCTTGGGAAAAATCCAAAAGGTGCATGTCAGTAAAAAGACAAGGTTGTACAAAGGGACATGGACAAAGCCAGCCCCTTTTTTCAACTCCAAGGACATTCCCCTTGTGGAATGCAAACTCTTTGAGGACAGGGACCTTCTGGCTTTTCTCTTTTAAAAACTTTCACTCCATAGCCTTCTAGAGCAAAAAGAGTCATCCACTCTGGTCATTGAAGTGTTTGACTAACTTAGTAGAATGGCCATTTAAATTTTTATATATTGCTTATGATTAATATTAACTTATGAAATAGAATTCAATCCCTGATGAAAATATGGTTTTAATGCTTTATTTCCTAAACAAAATAGCTAAATTTATCTATATTCATGAATTTTCTATTCATTTTATTATAGAAAAAATACTTTCCTCCATTTATTTAGCTCATTTAACTATATGGTAACCTTTTACAGGCTTTCATTCTCAATAGGGGTTTACAGCCCCTATCAATATCTCCTTGGCTTCAAACAGAGTCTCTGAAATTGAAAAACACAATCGGTTTAAGGGGAAAAAAACTATTTTTTTCTGCATAATTAACAAAAAGGGGAATCCTTGAAAGTATATGGTTTGTAATGTTCAGTGTATTATGCTCCCTTCAACGCTCTGAATCTCTCCAGGTCATGATGACAGAAGAGAACTGATGACTTTAGGCATCTTTCAGTAAAAGGAAAGTTGTTCTTCTTGGGATGTCCTTTCCCCCGATCTCCTCTATGCATAGAAAGGCTAATACAGCTCATTTCTAAACTTCCTAATGTGTAGGTTGGGGCAGTGAAGAAAAGGCAGAGGAGGGAAGGGAGACAACAGTGAGGTGTGTTTACAGAGCACTCTTCTGGGTGGTTCCTTGCCTATCTGTGGGAAGTGCCTGCAGTTGTGTGTGCACCTGAATACTTGTGTGCATTGTGTATGTGTGCATGAATAATGCATGCTTGTATGCATCGTGTGCATGTTTGTCATGATAATGGAGAATCCACTCCAGGCTGCAGCTTTTCTTCAGCCTGGGTCTCTTTGAAATGACACTTTTAAAGGAGCCTTATTCCCTTAGACAAGAGGGGAGGGGAAGGATGGTGGCATTTAATATCCAGACGCTACAGCATTCCTTCTCTGATCTCCTGAGTCTGGCTTTTTCATATGAGATCCACATGGGGAGGAAGAAGATTTAGCCTAGGGCTAACAGAAAATGAGACGATAAAAGCTGCTGACAGAAATGTTCTCCATGAAAGAGAAATGGGTTTATGTTGGCACAGGAAAGTTACATATTTGGTCTACCTCCAAGGAGGAATTATTATGGGAAAATGTGTCCGATCCAATCTGCTATGGACCAGAAACTGGGACTTTGAATTACTATCATAAAAAAGGAGGTGAGGAGAGGGAACCAAATCATTCAAGGGGTCATGAACCTGGAAGTAATCTTTGAGAGTCCAACTTTTTCATTTTACAAATTAAGGAAACCGATGCCCAGAGATGTTAAACTGACTTGCTCAAGGTATCCCAAAAACATTGTCTTCTTCAAGGATACTGTATAGATACACACACATACACATAAGTACATACACACATGTATATATGTACAAATACATGTATGTACCTATATACACAATCATATAGGACACTACCTATACATACATGTATGTCTATATATGCATGTGAGTAAAAATCTTTGCTATTATCTAGACAAAGCCCTGGCTTTCAGACCAAGATCAATGAATGGATTTGGAGGGGCTTGTTTTTAGACTGACTTAGCACAGCCTCAAACCTAAGGACAGCCTCCAGAGAAGGTTATCAGCCCTGGTGAACTTTCCCCAGGTTTCTAATAAATAACAAACACACTGATTAGATGCAGAGCAATGAGCGGCCTTTCTTGCTTGTCTTTGTTGGGGGTTCTGTTGTTCGTGAGCTCTGGCAGTCCATAACTGGGACTTTCTTGAGTACATTTGTTGCTCTATGTGCATGCACAATAATTTGGCTGTTTAACCGAATTCATGTGTGAATTACAAGTGCAATTAATAAATGGAACTTAGACTCTAAAAAAAATAGCTGTCACCAAAAAGTCTTGGCATAGGAAAGTACAACTCCTTTGAAAACTCCTGAATTTCATGAATCCAGGCAATAAATGAACTTATCGAATATTAAGTTCCCTGAAGACAGGGTATGTGAGTAATTCTCAGAGCCTAGGATGGTTGTCTGGATATAGTAAGAGATTTATTACATGTTTATTAAATAGAATTGACTTCAAAGTACCTATATTTCACAAGGTTACTGTCAGGAAAGCATTAAGTAAACCTAAGAATGGGGATATAAATATAGGCTGTTAATGATTTAATAGGGAACTTACCAAGTTCCCAAGCAGAAAATTGATAGCTGTACATTACCATAAACAATGCTGGTGAAGGATAACTTAGAAGGCAGAGATAGTCATCTATTTCTTCAGGACCATTATCCTCATTATTGAGGACTGCATGGACATGTGAAAAGAATATTCTGATCATTCCCTAATTAATGGATTGCAAAAAGAGGCCCTTTTCTAGCTTGGCATATCATATTTTTCCATACATACGTACATAGGTATTTCCTATGCACACCAGATGGTTTTTCCTTTGTATAATATTTACCACCTGGCCTCTGAGATGCTGATTACTACAAAAATTGCTTTTAGAGTGTTTTAATATGGGAATTTATTTAACATTAGGGGACTGTGAACTTGAACTATCAGGTAAGTGGAGGTACACAGACTCAAGAAGCAAGGGGCTTGGGGGCTTCTTCTGTATATGCAGATTGCTTCTAAGCATTATAGGGTATAGTAAAGGATATTCAAACTTCATAGGAAAAGAAAAAACTTCCCCTGGGCTCCTTTTTGTTTAATTGCTTTGTTACAGAACAGGAATGTGTTTATACATACATATATACATACACACACATATACACATATATGTGTGTGTGTGTGTGTATGGTTTACTGGACTGTATTCATGAACTTTGGGAAAGCAGAATGCCCTAAGTTCAAATACTCAAAATAAATAGTGCAATACACAAGCAAATGCATGCCAGCATAGGCTTCCCTAAAAGGTAAAGAAGGTAATAACATGATCATCACAGCATTAAAGCTTGAAGGGACCTCAGAGATCATCTAAGCCAATGTATCCTTACCAAGGATGCTCATCATGGCACTACCAACAAACTGATATTCATCCATAGCTCCAGGACATCTGAGCTAAGGGAACCAATCACTTCCATACCTTTTGGGGACAATTTTAATTGTTGGGAATGTTCTGTTTAGATGGAAGTAACATATACCTTTCTGAAATGGCTACCAATGTTCTTAATTCTGCCCTCTTATGCCAAAAGGAAAAGGTGTGACCTCTTTTCCATGAGAAATGGAAGAAATTTGGTTCAGCCCCTACCCTGAAGGGGCTTACAATCCAGTCAGGAGAGACAATGTATACAGTATACAGGTATATGTAAAAAATAGATAGAAGAGAATTGTATGGGGGATGATAGAAGTTGAAAAGATCAGGAAAGGCTTCATTTAGAAAATGGCTGCTTGAGGTGAGTCTTTAAGGAAAGGAGGGATTCTAAAAGGTAGAAGTGCAGTGGGAATGTATTTCAGGCAAGAGGGACAACAATATAAAGGTACTGATAATAGGCTATGGTGGACCACATCTGAGGAATAGGAAGGAGGTCAGTTTGGACAGACCATAGCTGATAGGTGGAGGAATGTGTGATAAGGATGGAAAGGTTGTTTGGTGGAGAGGGACTTAAATAACAGAGGAGGTTACTGTTGCACAGAAAAGGAAGAGGAAACCAACAGTTAATTGAAAAGGAGAGTGATTTGGGGTATACTTATGCTTTTAGGAAGATGACTTTGGCAGTCTTGTGGCAGATGGATAAGAATGGAGGAGATGGCTGAGGCTGTCCAAATGCAACAGGACATTACTTCAGTAGTCGAGGCAAGAGTTGATTAGGGGCTGAACTTGTATGGCTGGCTCTCTCAGTGGAAAGGAGATGGACTCAAGAGATGTTATGACAATAGAAATGACAAGATGTGGCGATGCGTTTGGATATGTCTTGAGAGGAAGAAGGAAGAGTCAAGGGTTATACTAAGGGGGAGAAGCTGGGAGTTGGAAAGGTTTGCAATAGCCTCAGAAGTAAGGAGGAAGTTTAAGAAAAGAGGTGGATTGGTGTAAAGAACAATAAATTCTGTTTAGCCATGTTGAACTTGGTATACCTTTGGGGCATCCAGTTCAAAAGGAAGAATATAGGAAGTATATAATGCACAGCTAGAATTCAGGAAAAAGGCTAAGAATGGATATAGAAATTTAGGAGTCATCAGTATAGAAAGAGTAAAGGAACTGATGAGGCCACTAAGAGTGGAGAGGGAGAAAAGAAGAGGGCCTAGGTCAGAGCTACATGTGGCACATTCTTCACATCCTTCAGGAAACATTTTTGAATGTTCTTCACCTTCAGAATGTTATGCCTAGGGGCAGCTAGGTGGTGAATTGGATAAAGCACCAGCCCTAGATTGAGGAGGACCTGAGTTCAAATTTGGCCTCAGACACTTGACACTTACTAGCTGTGTGACCCTGGGCAAGTCACTTAACCTTCATTGCCCAGGAAACAACAACAAAAAAAAAACAAGCAAAAAAACCACATAATGTTATGCCTAAAACATGGGAACTAGGACTGAATACATAACCTATATTCTCTAACCAGGGCAGAGTCCAGAGACCCTTCAAACTACTCAGTTACCTTTTCTGTGATACCATGTCTCTTTTAATGTATTCTACAATTACACTATGTTTTTATTACTATTAACTCACATTGATCTTGCAGGATCCAACTTTTTTTAGATGAACTCCCATATAACTATATCTTTCCCACATTATACTTATGAATTTAACTTCTGGAGCCCAAGAATATTATGTTAAATTTATTTTTATTAAACTTTATCTCATTAGAAATGACATTCTAATCTCTTGAATTCTTATTGGGTCCTACCATTTAGGATGCTAGTTATCCCTCCTAAATTTTTCATCTGAGAGTCTCATAAACATGTGATTTATTCTTTCAAATAATTCATAAAAAATGTTGAATAGCACAAGGGCAGGGAGAGATCCTTGGTTCTTTCTCTTTAAAAGATCTTATTCCAAGTTAACACTGGCTCACTGATAACTGGTCTTTTGGTCTTAACATTTAAGCAGTTCAAAATCTCTGTGTCCTCGAGTCCCTACTTTTCCACCCTTGTCATAAGAAAAGCTTGAGACTCTGTCCAATGCTATCCTGAAGTTTTGATAAAATACATTGTAAGTATTCCCTGTCAAAGGAGAAAATAATCTGTAGATGGCATGTCAAGAAAATAAGGTCTAGCTGGCTTGATAGAGTCACTGCGCTCTTGGCAAAGTCCACTTCCTTTTCTGGATATTGATAAACCATTCCTTCGTCAAGTCCTTTAATTCTGCCAGGAGATTAAGTCAAAATTACTGATCTATACATTCAAACTATTCCCTTCTCTTCCCCCCTTTTAAGGTCCATAAGCCTTAAGGTTTATTAAATAGTGAAATCATGGTTTCTCCTACATCAATCAGAAGAGAGTAGCTTAACACAATCCTTTCACTTCATAGTTCATTCTGATGGCATCTTCCTTATGGGGTATAAATGGCAGCTCTATTACTTCCCAACATAGTTCAAAATTACCTCTCTAGTCATATAGGAAAGTAACAGATAGAAGAGCCATATAATCAGGTGATTTAAGTGTTTTAGGACATTAACAGGACTCCCTACCCTGCTGAATGTCAGAAGGATATAATCATACAGAATGTAATATAATATTTGTTTTAAAAAAATATAATAGTTACCTGCAAGAGTTTTGCAGATTGGCCCTCTTCCCTTTTTAGAATGATAAACTGTAGAGGATTATGGGAAGGGAAAGAATATTTTCTCATTTTTCCATCAAAGGAGTGGATTTCAGTGCAATTCTTTCACTATGCACTATGTGGACTATGCAGATTCAGTGATGGCACAGTTCAATTATCAGCTTTTGTGTCAATAGCACAAGAAGGGAAACTCTGTTACTACTTTTATATCTCCTACTACCACCAAGAGCTTAGAAGAATTCTTCAGAGAGAAGAACAAATTTGGCTGGTGGCTCAAAATGTAGAAAGGCCAAAGGAAGAATTTCCCCCCATCTTGGAGGAAGGTTGAAATCAGAATGAATGCACTTTATAATCTTAAAAAGAATTCAAATTACCTGAGAGATTTTTTAATGTATTTAATTCTCTTTCCAAATTCTCTAAGGTTTGATGATCAGCAGCATCTTCAAGGAATGGTTCATCTTGGTCAGTTACATCAAGGTATTCAATTTCTGAAATTTCTGAAGTAGCTCTGGATATTGGCCGAGAAGCTGCACTTCTTGGTCTTTGGTGCAGAGATGTATAGCTTCGAGAACCATTAAGAATCGTTTTACATATTGGTATGTTTGCTGATGATGGTCTCTTGGAAATGTACCCTAAAATGCAATGCGAAGAATTTGAGTGTTATTGCTATTATTATTATCAATAAACTTCAGAGGATGCAAATAAATAAATGTACAATGTGTCTAAGCAATCGACAACAATTAAATTTGGACAATAGAGTTCACCAGACAATCACCTCTTAATGACCAACTTGTGGCTTACTACAGTACATATTTCATGTGGATTCTTCCTATCATGAAGCAGACTTCTAGCCTATATATTTTTTCCTCGTTGTTAGATCGTATGAGTTCACAGAAATCAAACATTTTACTGTGTTATTTTTTAATATGAGTTAATTTTAAAAAATTCTCACACTTCTCCAGCAAAAAATACTGTCTTGGACAATTACTTGGGATCTTAAATGCTCAAGCAGAGGAATAAAAACTGTGACACCTGTTGCCAAACTACAATTCTTCCCCCCATATTTCTCATGCAACAACCACTTATCTACATTTGGAAAGGCTCATTGGCTGTTGGTCTCAGGGTGATTAATCTTCAGACCAAAGCTCATCTGTGATAGTCAGGCAGTGGGGAGATCTACCAGCATTGGTAGCAGTCACCCCCATTCATCTCAGCTGGTTGCCAGATTGTTGGGCTTAGATGAGATGGAAGTCAACAACTCCATTCCTTATGATAAAGAACTATCACTACACCTTACTATCTACCCTGCCACTGTGCCTGCAACTGCCCATCATTGTCATCTGATTATGTAACATGAAGTTCCCTGGACTTGATCATCTAGCCCACTGCTGAACTCTCACAATCTCTGGGCCTCTCCACTGGCCTCCACCTGAACTTTCCTCAATGTGCCATTTCTCCTAATTGGAGAGTGAGGTCCTTGAGAGCAGGGACTATCTGACTTTTTCTGTTTGTGTCCCTGTTGCTTAGCACAGTGCTTGGTACATGTTGTTGTTGCTGTCCAGTCATTTTCAGTCATGCCTGACTCTTTGTGACCCCATCTGGGGTTTTCTCAGCAAAGATACCAGAGTGGTTTGCCATTCCCTTCGCCAGCTCATTTGACAGATGAGGAAACTGAGGTAAACAGAGTTCAGTGACTTGCCCAGGGTCACAAAGCTGATAAAGGTCTGAACCCAGCTTTGAGTTCAGGCCCTCTTTACTGCAGCCCCAGCTCTCTATCCACTCTATCACCTAGCTGCTCCATATAGTCACTGCCCAAAGAAGAATGGACAAGGAGTAATCATATACACAATGAATGATTTGAATGACTTCCAAGGAGTCCTAATTCTGATGATGTTTCAGAACTTGGTTTTCAAAACAATGTTTATGAAGATGCAGTTGTATATATAAGGTATTTTGCAAAATTTAAATGTCAGCTATTATTTTCCTATTAGTAAATGAGACAAGTCTTTCTGGAGGTGGCATCAATATTTATACTAACAGAGAACACTTACTGAACCTAACTGGAAAGCAAATCCTTGTCATATTGAAATATTATTTGAATTGTCAGAGTTTGGTAAAGGTTAGAACTTCCTTGGTCATTTGTAAAGAACTTAGAACGTTCTTGAAATATACCTAAATTCTAGTTAATAAACAATTAAAAGGGAAAAATAGTAAAGAAAAATTCTCAACTGGGAATAGGTTATAGATCTTTCTTCTTTGTATGAACTCAGAAATATATTTCCAGAGAAATTTCACTTAATATTGTTATTTTTGATATGGAGTTTAATATAGAGTTAATTTGCAATGAAGAAAAAAACAAAGAAAAAAATTGGACATGGAATTATCATAATATTTCTGGAGTCATTAATTATTGGGTTAAAAAAAGAAGGAATCAGTCTGAATGGTTCATGATATCAAAAAAGGAAATATTACCATCTAGTGGCTAAGATTTGAAAAGCAGATGATCAACCAAAAGTGTACAAATGTCTCTGAAAAGACATGGAAAACTAGATCTGTGTTGGCTTTACCATTGTCGGCGGCTCATGTCAAAAAATCAAGGTTAGAAGTCAAATGGTATCTCCTCGTGCTTTAGTATGAATCACTGTGTCTAAAATAAGCACCCCTGAAGGTAAGACTTCCAAGCCAAGTTCTGCAGGCAAAGCATTTCAGAAACCAGGGTCACCTCCAAACCCGAATAAAGCACTAGAGGAAGACTTCAGTGAAATCTAATAGAATCAGGATAAGAAAGTATAAATAATAATAACAGGAAATCATACATAAGATCAGTGTTAATTTAAAAAATATATTTATCACTTAACACCGGAACTGAAGAAATTTGGCAACACACCAAAACAGCAAGAAATGAGTATATTAATAGCAAAGACCTGTTTTGGCCATGGATTACAAAAATGGGCAACTACTTTCACAGCAAGCTAGACTCCATTTACCAGTATTCATTATGGGTCAAGTACTGAGAATATTAACCCAAGAGAAAGACAAAAATATTAAACAATAAGTACAGACTTAAAAAGGAACAAAAAAGAGCTGTGGGACATGTATTAATGCTAATTCAGCCAAAACTATAATTAATCTTAATCTTAATTAATACTTAATCTGAGGTTAAGTATGTCAGTAACCTGGAAAAGTTTGTTACAGGGATTGAGGAAAATTTTCCTGTGTATTAATACAAAACACTATGAAGGAAATTTCCGGTTCAGATGTTGTATGACAACTAACAAGATCATGAGAAATAGAACTACAAGCTATGCTATACCCTGATTCTTGTGCATTATATCACTGAGCATAATCATTTTGCTAAATAATAGGAAAACCTCAATCTCAACTGAATGAATGGAATATACAATACTCTCTAACTGAAAACTCATCATGATGATAAAAATGTATTAATGCTACTAATATGGATGTTAAGTGTACTCGTTTCATATTTGCCAATTAAAGAGCATGAGGTTGCAGAACATACACTGGGCTTAGAGTCTAGACATCTGGGGTCAAGTGGGATAAAGTTTGGTGTAGCAGAGAGAGCACTAGACTTGGAGTCAGGAAGACCTGAGTACAAATCCTGCCTCAGACACTAGAGGCAAGTACAGATGATAGCAGGACAGAATTCAGATTTCTGGTACTATGTTATACAGGATCAATCCATTCACAGCTGTGTGACTCTGGACATGTCACAGCCTCTCAGTATTGAGGGGGTTTGGGAGTAGATGTCCTCTAGGAATCAAATGAGATAATATTTGTAAAGTGCTTCATGCAGCTTAGCATATGATAGATTTTTCATAAATATCTATGTTCTTCCTTTTCCTAAGGTCCCTCCCAACTCTAAATATATGATCCCATAATGTCTTAGCTAATATTCTTGTGATATAATAAGGGGATTTTCTTGAAAATATTTAATTAGCTTAACTAGTATGTAGAGTAGATTAAGAAAATGAGATATATAATGAAAAAATATTATTAGTTTGTGTGGTGTGGATAGTAGATGAAGAAAATAGAATACACAATGATTAAAATTCGTTTTCTAGAGTCAAATGACTCAAGAGGTACTTTTCTAAATGATTTAGGAGGGGGACAAAGATTTAAACTGGAAGCTGATGTAAGTCAGAATGCTTTGTTTCTTAATTTGAACCCATCATTTCATGTGAAATGGATACTCCTTGGTGGAGAGACTCCTTCTGCAGGTGCAGAACTTCAAAGCATTTCTGATTCAGTGTTAGAGATTTCCTTGAAAAAGGGGCAAGCCAAATAAATTCTTTTCTGGGTGCTTACAAATGTGAGACAACAATATATATTCAGAAGACTATGGAGAAAAAAATTAAAGTAAAGCAGTCAGGGAAGAGAGCAAAAGGCCCCAGTAGATCTGCCAGACAATTATCACTCAGAGATGGTAAATTCTGACATGGAATTTTATATTTAGTTTATATTAAATTATGTTTACATTTGACAAATACTCCACTTTATCAAGTCATCACTTTGATTCAGTTTATTAGATAGTACATGTATTCTGGAGTCTCATGATACAAAAATGCAATATATGGGAGGTTGGATTTATGACTAGATATACAAAATGTTCTTTTATAAAGAATAATTATATAATAGAGTTTTACCTCTAATGCAGTTATGAGTATGGATAGGTTCCAGTGTATTAATGATTGAGAAGTATGCTCTTGTAGGTCTATCTAACATTAATTTGGTTTGAACATGAACCGAAGGGTCTAAGGTTACCAACTGGAGAAATACAAAGTAGAGATCATTGCAACAGAACAATCTTTTTGATGGGCAGAGGCCCTCAAGTCAATCATGTCCCCCAATGTGTATGTGATGATTCATAAGAGGCTAGGAGTTGGTCAGCACAATATCAGCCACATATGCAGAAAACAACTCAGAGCTTCCAAGAGTAAGTCAGTGGAGGGGCAGCTAAGTGGCACAGTGGATAAGGCACCGGCCCTGGATTCAGAAGGACCCGAGTTCAAATCTGGCCTCAGACACTTGACACTTACTAGCTGTGTGACCCTGGGCAAGTCACTTAACCCCAATTGCCTCACCAAAAAAAAGAGTAAGTCAATGGCATCATCTTCAGAAATAAAAGACAACACAATGGCACACCAACATTGCAGCTACTTTCGTGTGAAGGGTTCTCAATGGTTACCATACAAAGACAGCTGTGCTTTTGAAGTTCTTGCGTCTATCTTATTTTTAATTTCTTCTTCTTCATCGTCAGGGTGCCTGCTATTCTTTATAACTAAAATCACTGTCCCTGTCTATGGTACTCCTCCCTTCTGATCTGCTGTTTCTGCTCTGCTTCAAGCTTAGACATGTAAAAGTCACAACTGTGAGGATCAAAGCTAAAGTAAGAATAAGGAAATATTGAGTGAGCGCCTCACTGGTTGCCCTCGAGACAGAGGTACAATCATAGTCAATCAGCGTTTATTAAGAGCTTACTATGATCTAGGTACTGTGCTAAGAGATGGGATTACAATGAAAGGAAAACAACTGCCAACAGCAGGAACAGAATTCCTGGTTTAAAGAAACTCAGACTCTAATGGGGGAGACAACATGCAAACCACTATGTACAAGTAAGCAAGTTAAACTGAGGCTGATCTCAGAGGGAAGGCTCTAAGATCAAAGAGACACAGCTAAGATTTCTTGCAGAAGGGAAGGAGGTGCCTGAGACTTGAAGGGAACTCAGAGAGAGAATTTTCCTGAACAAAAAGGAGGCAATGTCACTGGATTACCAAGTACTCTGCACGCTAGTGACACTGACCTCCATGCTGTTCTTCACAAGTACAGATAAAGTGAGGAAAAATAAGGTCCAAGGAAGTTAAGGCATTTCACAAGGAATTTAGTAGCAGAACTGGAACCACATCTCAGATTTCCTGTCTCCTATCAAACAAGTGCTCAACCTAACTCAGTAATAAAATTTGATTCCACAAATCTGTATTAATCACATGGTATATGCAAGGCATCATTGTATATGAAATGCAAAAAAAGAGAGACAAAACTCCTCAAGTAGTTTACACCTAATCCCAGAGAATTATAGTATGTAAAAAAATGAGTATAATAGAGAGTGGAATTTTGTATTAAAATAAAGGGGAAAAGGATGAAAATTTCAAGATGGAGACCATCACATTCAACTATAGGTAAGAGGAAATGTTCCACAGAGGAAATGGAGTCTGAGTTGGGTTTTAAAGAAAAAGACCCAATTGAAGAGGCAGAAATAGCAGAGTGTGTTCCAAGCCTGGAGAATGGTGTGTAAAGGCACTGACTTAGAGTGTAAGATAAATCTGGGTAAGAACTAGTTGTCACATTTTACTACAAAACAGACTGCATAAAGGAGAGAATGCAATGGTAAGATATGGATGCTGTTTGGGGAAGGCAAGGTATTTGGGGCAATGGAGCCTGTATTTTGCCCACAGCATTATCATTCAGTTATGTGTATTTGTTTTCAAGCAACGAGCAGAGTTGAACTTGTATATTGGGGATATTATCTTGTTTGAAGGAAAAATTGAAAAAAGGCAACAGTGGAGGCATAGAAACAAGTTACTACTGCCATTAAAGTAGTCCAGGAGAAAGGCAGTGATGAATTACCATTGCAGCTATGGGAGTAGATGAAATCACCAAAGGAGAGAAAGCTGAGAGAAAAATCGCTAGCTGAGGGCAGAAGTTTGATGGGTTGGGAAGAATACGAGCCAGTAAAGGAGACTGAGCAGGTCTCAGGAGAATGAAGAATCATCAATGTCCCCAAATTCAAAGGATGGTTGAGGACCCAGAAAGAGGATGTTGCCAAGAGAATATAATGTTTCAAAGTAGAAGAACATTGAAAAGAAGCCACTAGATTGGGCAAGTAAGAGGACAGTGACTGCTATTTCAGAAAGTATGAAGTCAAAATTCATACTTCTAAAAGCTAAGAATTGTGCAAGGCATAAAGAAGTGGAAGACTTTAAACTATTCTTTCTAGAAATTTAGCAGTGAAAGGAAAGAGAGATAGAGAATAATATTCTAAAGAAATAGCTTTCAGGATATGAAGACTTGAATGTGAGTGTAAATTGTAATTAGGTGGGATGGGGAGGTAAAGAGGAGAGAGAGTAAGAGAGAGATTAAAGGCCAGAGAGCAATTTCTTTATGGATCAAGAAACTGGCTTGAAAAGGCAAGAAGTCACTTTCATCCTCTGAAAGTAAAGCTAATATGGATAGCATAGGTGAGGACACAGACGTCCTAAGGTGGAGAGGACAGGAGATGAAGGCAGTCACAGGAATAATCTTAATTTTTTCAGTAAAGCAATCTGCTGACACACAATGTAATCAGCTGACAGGCCTGAGTAAAGAGTTGAGAAATTCTGTCTCATCAGCTACAAGGGGAAGTGATATGATAGATTTGGAAATTAATAAGAGGAATGCTTTGTACCAGTGAGACCCAACTGAGATTGAGAAAAAAGATTTATAATAAGTCTAGTCAGCACAGTTGCTTGGCATTCTCCATAAGAACTCTATTACGAAGGAGAAGGAGTCTTAATGTAGATGATATGAGAGGATGAGGAGGGAGGAAGGGGAAAAGAATAACCACGTTTACAGATTAACAAGAAAGAAAAGTCAAGCCAAGTGAGTATAGGAGTCAGTCCTTAAGTGTGAATGGCCTGCTGAAATGGTTACCATAAAGAAAAGGCTATGAAGAAATTTAATCCAAAAGTAACCAGATATTGGGATGAGCCATAACAGCAGATTCAAAAGGAATAAGGCAGTTGGAGAGGACAAACGTCAGAAGATAATGATCAGAAAGAGGAATTTCAGAGTTCAGAATTTTGGAGACTGAATTAAGATGCTGGCAGTGCCTAAGGTATGACTAACCTATAGGTGGCTGAGGTAGGATGGAGAGGGAGAACATGGGACTTAAAGAAATTAATCAACTAGAAAGCCATTGTGTTATAAGGGTTGTCAATGTGAATATACTGAAGTCACCAAGCATAATGTTAGGGTCTAGGATAAAAGAGAAGACTTAGAATCAAATACAGATCTCATTGAGGAAGAGAGAAAATGACCTATAGGACAATAAGAGGGAACTGAAAAGGATATGCAATGGTGCAAACTTCAAGAGGAGAGGGTGCTTCATTCTGGTAACAGTGTGGAGATTCATAAATACACTTAGGCTTGCTCTGGGAATGAGACTAAAAGAAGCAGTCAGCATCAAAGAGGTAGCCTAGAAAATGCTGGCCCACAATTACAGAGTTTCATCATATGGGATATATTTCAGTATGAGTATAGATTTATGAGTGTTTTTAAAAAATGAATGCAATAGTCTTTCATGGAAATTTTATTTTTTTACCTGAAAAGGATACCACATAAATAAAAGGAGAATTATCATAAAATGAAAGTACATAAAGGCATTACTCTGAATTAATTAAATCATTGACCAAATCAGAAATAACAAATTTCAATAAGGTTGATGCTAAAGTTAGTCAGTCTTTGCTTGCCATATGCCCTATTAAATACTAAAATATGTAACAATTTTAAAAGTGTGGCTTAAATTAGAACCAATCAATGGCTTATATGGGATCAGCATTGGGCTAAAGAAAGGTTATTGGAAATAATAGAGAACAAAAAGCAAATTAAATTAAATCTAATTATTAATATAAAAACAAAACAAAGTTATAATCAAAGTTTTTAACTATAAAAATAAATAATATAAAAATGATAAAACAAGTCTTATTTCAATGCAATATCAAAAAATAATCTAAATCCTGATTTAAGTAGTTATTGCAATGAGTAGATATTTACTAAGTGCTCACCCAATGACCTGTAATAAACACTTACAAAATTTAAGGAATAGTAAACATTCACAAGTTTAAAAAAGATTCAAAACTATTCTCTCATTATATTTTAGTTGTTGTGGGTCTATTTTTTTTTGTTTTATTTTGTTTCCAATACTGTAAATATAAGAATTTCCAACTAAGAAAAGTTCATATGGTCAGTGAACAGAAAAGATCAGGGCTACTGGAAAGATTGTTTACAAAAGGCATATTTAAGTAATATTTCCACACTTTATTCAGAGATAGCTAATTCTTGCTTTAATTTAAAAAACAAATATAAAACATCCTAACACAAAGCAATGAACAGTAAGAACAAAATTCTCACTTGATCCATCTATCCCTGCTATCTAGCATCCTATAACTAACTCTCTTCCTTTCCGTGGTCAAATTCCTTGAGAAAACTGTTCTCAATAAACTATAGTGGTTCCTTATTATGCACAGGATCAAACATAAAGTATTCAATTTGACTTTTAAAACCCTTTGTAACCTGACCCTTCCTCGCTTCCTGATCTTCTTATACATAACTCACTTCCTCACACTCTGCACGCTAGTGACACTGACCTCCATGCTGTTCTTCACAAATGATACTCCATCTCTTCATTGTGCATTTTCACTCATGCCTGGAATTCTCTCTGTCCTCCCCATATACCCTGGCTTCCCTAAGTTTCTTTCAATCTCAGATAAGATCCCATCTTCTACAAGAAGCCTTTCTTTATCCCCTTAGTGCTAGTGCCTTCCTTCTGAGAATCCAATTTGTTTGCCTATTGTCTTCCCCATTAGTATCTAAGGAATTTGAAGGCAGGGACTCTTTTGCCCTTTCTTTATATCTATGGAACTTAACACAGTACCTGACACATAGTTGGTATATAATAATAAATTTTGTTGGGGCAGCTGGGTGGCACAGTGGATAGAGCATCGGCCCTGGAGTCAGGAGTACCTGAGTTCAAATCCAGCCTCAGACACTTAACACTTACTAGTTCTTTGACCTTGGCAAGTCACTTAACCCCAATTGCCTCACTAATAAATAAATAAATAAAAATAAATTTTGTTGACTTGACTTGAATAATTCTAAAATAGGCAAAAGAAAAGTTTCCATATACAAATCATTCAACCCTATTTCAACACCAATAGATACCATTTATATCTTAGGAAAATCCTTACCCCTTTTAGGTTGTAGCACACCTGATACTTTTTTCTGGTTATTCCAAACAACATCCTGAACTATTGAATCATCAGCATGTTCACTTAAACTACTCTCATATATCCACTGTTGATTTCCTGAAACCAAAAAGGACAAAAAAAGAATTCTAACATTAAACATAGAAAAAAGTCCATTCTTTTGATATTTACTCTGAGTTGTACTTTAAATGCAATATGTACCATTGACTTAGCTGTAATTTTTTGGGGGGGGTGGGGGGCAGGGCAATGAGGGTTAATTGACTTGCCCAGGGTCGAAGAGCTAGTGTCAAGTGTCTGAGGCCAGATTAGAACTGTAACAATTGGAATGACGCCACCTGCTGGAGACTTACTGTAGAAAAGCTCTGCCATGAAGTGAAGGTCTTTGAGGGCAAGACCATGTGTCTTTTCTTTGGCATCAGGAAGTGACATTGGCTTGTGGGAGGAAGAAGGGGTAGCCTGGCGCTCTGACTCTGGCTCTTTCCTGTGGACGCTGGTGGAGAGCGGAGCTAGAAATGCGCTCTCCCTTTAATAGATAGATGAAAATGTAGGCCTTTCTCTCTCTCTTTACCAAATTCTTATTCTTAATAAATGCTTAAAAGCCTAGCTCTTGCTAAAGCTTATAATTTATTGGCAACTACTCATTAGATATTTTAGACAGTTTAGCTAGAATTTTAGCCTTAACAGAACTCAGGTCCTCCTGTATCCAGGGCCAGTGCTTTATCTACTGCACCACCTAGCTGCCCCTTGTAAACAAATTTTAATAGCTGAAATTATTATTTGCTTAAACATAAAATGACACAAGTATATACTAATAAGAAAAATTAAAATAATATTTTACACAGTAGGTGCTCCTTAAATATTTGCTGAATTAAAATGGAGAATAAAAAGGTGATTGTTAAAAAGTCATTTAATATTTTAGAAATTATTGGTGATAAGCATTTCAAAGATAGGTATATATGTGTGTGTATATATATATATATATATATCAAGGTAGTTGTATAGATAGTATAATAGTAGTGTAATAGATAAAAGGGTAGTATAATAGATAACAGATGAAGACATATATCCATATTCTTAGTACATGGAAAATTCAATATGCAAACTGCATATGGATGTATCTGAATCAAAACTTTTACATTGTAGCTTATAACGGCACATCTTAAATCATGGCAGAGAGGTAGGGGGCAGGCAGGACAGAATAGTTTATACATTGCTGTATAAGGTCAGAGTATCTTGATTTAATTGTTTTTCTTTGTCACAAGGGAGGACTCAATCTGGGGGAGAGGAGGGAAATGGCTATCATGTAAAGACAAAAGCCGGCAACATGTTTTATGTCATTCTGTGTTGTTTTTAAAGAGAACCTGTAAAAGTTTCTCAAGTTTCAGAGATTCTTAAACTCATTTTTGGAGGTCACCTGAGGAAAGTGGAGTCTTTGGTTCATTAATCAAATTAATTAATATAAAACTTTTCTCTTTTTAAGACCCGTGAAATAATACTGCATGAAAATACTCTGAGATTCCAATGTTTCTGTTAATTTACAAATAAAATAGGCCCTGAGTTAAAATGTTCCTTTTACTTTTCTCACAGAAAAATTACCCATATTCAATGAACATATGAATCATCCCATAGTTCTTTGCATAAAAATATTTTTAAATTTTGACAGGCAAATAGAAAAGAATGACTTTATTCATTGCCCAATGCTACCATAGTCTCTTTAATAGGGAAACTGTGTTAAGGGTGGGGGGAGGGATAACAAATGATATAAAACTTATAATATTCAAATGCAAACTGATTTGACATACTCCAACCTTACCTGTGAGTGTAATCCTGCTATTGGAAGGGCTGATCCCTGATCTCATTGCCAGGTTTAATCCGAACCTTTCCTTAAAAGGGTTTTTACCAAAGACAAAGAATTTCTCAAGTCCTTGATATTGTTCAGTGATGGGTTTGCTTCTGAGAGCAATTTTTTGTAACTGGAAAACAAAACATTTAACTAAACTAAATTGGACTCTTATCAACATGAAGAGATAGATGTGAATCAGAAATCATAAAAAAGGCATAATCCATTAATAACAATTATTTGGGAATAACCATGAGATAACCCAACCTTATCTGTATGGGGATATGAAGAGTTCAGAGAAAAGAATATCCAATTATTTTCTTTTTTTTCCTCTTATGTCTTTTTTCCCTAACCAATTACCCAGGAATTGTGGGAAATTACCTACAGGTTATATACGCCTACTCAGAAAAGTATTTTGTAGATTTTCTAAGATTACTAGTAAGGACAGAGCTTCTCCTGCAGCTATTGTTCTGCTTAGTTTCAACTCCCTGGAAAAAGATGCCCTTCCCAATGTTGAGTTTATCACTTCTAATTTCATCACCATGCCTCTCACTCAAGGCTCTGATTGGAGAGCTGGAGGGTGGAGTATCAAACTCCTCCCAATGCCTTCCTTTATAGAGAGCAGAAGCTAGACCCAGCTCTTTCCATTCTGCATATGCCATGCCTGCTTTCAACTCCATGGAACAAGATAACCCTTCCCCTCCCCAGGGACTCTCTGGTCTCTTCTCCTCCCCTTTCCTGCCTCATTTTGTATGTTGTCTCCCCCTGATCATTAGATAGTAAGCACCTTAATGGAGGGGATCCCCATCCATTGAGGAATGACTGGACAAATTGTGGTATGTGATTGTGATGGAATAATATTGTGCTATAAGAAATTATAAGCAAGATGCTCTCAGAAAAACCTGGAAAAGCTTAAGGTGCAAAGTGAAATGCATTGTGTACAAAGTAACAGCAATCTTGTAAGATGATCAGCTGTGAATAACTTAGCTATTCTCAGCAATACAATGATCCAAGAGAGTTCTGAAGAACTTAATGATGAAAAATGGTATCCATCCCAGGAGAAAGAACTGATGGTGTCTGAATACAGATTGAAGCAGACTTTTTAAACATTATTTTCTTGAGGGGTTTTTTGTCTATGTTTTCTTTCACAACATGATTAATATGGAAATGTTTTTTGCATGAATACACATGTATAGCCTATACAGAATTGCTTACCTTTTCAATGGAGGTGGGGAGGAAGGAAAGGAGAGAATTTGGAATTCAAAGTTTTAAAAACAAATGGTAAGGGGGTGGCTAGGTGGCACAATGGATAAAGCACCAGACCTGGATTCAGGAGTACCTGAGTTCAAATCCGGCCTCAGACACTTGACACTTACTAGCTGTGTGAGCCTGGGCAAGTCATTTAACCCCCATTGCCCCGCAAAAAAAAAAAAAAAGGTAAAATTGGTTTTGCATGTAACTGGGGGGAAGATAAAATACTAAACATAGATTATAAACTCCTTGAAAGCTGAGACTTTCTTTTTAGTAACTGTATCAGCAGGCCTTAGTATAGTGCTTGGTACATAGCAGGCACTTAACATGTTCATTGGACTGAATTGGATTGGATTATTACCACATATACATGAGATAAAAGTGAAAGGAATGTGAGGCATGAAGCAAATGTTCTTGGATATTAGGATTAATTCCTTTATGCTATAATTAAGGATCTAGTATATGTAAAGCACTGTTCACACAGTGTATGAGAATACAGTGACAGCTAACCCACTTCCAGAGGCAGTTACGTGGCACAGTGGATAGAGCACTGGCACTGAAGTTGGGAGGACCAGAGTTTAAATTTGATCTCAGACACTTACTAGCTGTGTGATTCTGGGCAAATCACTTAAGCCCAATTGCCTTAAACATCCAGGGCCATCTCTAGTCATCCTGATGTATATCTTGTGACTGGACCCAGATGGTTCTGGAGGAGAGAGTGAGTCTGGTGACTTTGCACAGCCCTTTCTCACTTAGATCCAATTTACTGCAAGTCATAAGACCACCCTGATATCACAACAACAACCCATTTTCAAGAAGAAGAGAAGAGAGGACAGGTGGGCAATTAACTATGATGCAAAGATCCAGGTTTTATGCTCTGAGAAATTTGAGGGAGAAGACTGGGGAGGGTCTAAGAAGGCTTCCTGGAGAAGATGGTTCCTGAGGTTGGCCTTGAGGGCAGAGAGGGACTTTAGCAGCCATTCTAAACATGGTGCTAAGCCTCATCAAAAGCACAGATACAAGAGACTAAAATGGTAGATAAAAGAATGGGGGCTTTGGTCTTTAACAAACACTTGAAAATAATCTTTAGGGGGAAGCTAGGTGGCACAGTGGATAAATTACTGGCCTTGGATTCAGGAGGACCTGAGTTCAAATGTGATCTGACCTCAGACACTTGACACTTACTAGCTGTGTGACCCTAGGCAAGTCACTTAACCCTCATTACCTCACTAAAAAAAAGAATCTTTAGAGGAAAATTAACAAAAAGATAAAGTAATCTCTAATTTTAAAAGTCAATGTTCAAATTTAAAAATGTATGATCATCCAGAGGCTGAAAAAATTCAATTTTAGCCACATTCGCTACCTGTAGTTTTAATCACATTCACTACCTGTAGTTTGAAAGGAAAGTTTTAATTGCGTTTTGATTACACTCTTAGACAAACATTTCTCACTACATTTTTCTCCCCATTGGCCTCAGGATTATTTATTTATTAACTGGTGACTAAATTCCACTGGCAGATGGCAATGCAAAAGCTAAACAAAACCCACTATGGCAGCACTTTGTCAACCTAATTAGGTCTTATGTAAATTTACTGCTTGTGCCAACCACTGAAGGCTTCAGTTTAAGCATGTCCAATGTTCATAGCTCACTCAGAGTCCAAATGGAAAAAATCACTGGTTCTGTACAAAGGTTCATTTTCAAAAATGGTTGCCTCTTAAAATATCACTCTTATTTCTAGAAAAATGTAAAATAAAGATACACATTAACAAAAGATGTTTGAGGCTTTTCATAGATGCAGTCTTGCTCTTACCTAAAAATAATTTATTCCAAACAAGTTTAGAACTTCAGAAATCAAAGTTTCAAATAACCTTAAGAGTCCATAAAAATGATGTCAGGATTTAGTGAATTTAATTAGTAGTTACTTAATAATTACAGCTTTAATGGTCTATATCCTATAATATATGTAATCAGAAATTCAGAGGGACTTGAGAGGTCATTAACCATGATACCAATGATTCTTCCCTTCCTTCCTCTTCTTTCCTTTCAAGTCCAATCATTCATCTGTGCACTATGAGTGCAAAAGTAATACAAAAGCAAAATTAATAAAATACCATTCTGAAGGATGTTCAGTAGGGCCTTTGTCCATACTAGACTTTTATTGTAGATGAAGCTCATGAAACTTAGAAATATTTTAGTCTCCAAATACCTTTGTCTCCATCAAATATAAAGCCATGATTAAGAGACTTGCTGAAATCCCAAAGTCAAAGATGAATTGGAAGGACTTTATTAAAGCAATTAACACCTGCAGAAGAATTCATGTGAGGCATACAAAATTCAACTCTAGCCCTTTATTTTAGCTCACTGTGAATCTTTATGTTTCAAGTATGATCCTTAAAAATAATATATTGTTGGGTTTCATAGTGAATAAGCATTTATCTTTAACTTTTTCTAATACTGTATACCGATACCACCTCTCCTTCAAAATAGTAGCTTTCAAATCTTCTGTGATATTTATAGTACCTTTGTACTTGACCGTTTTTTTTCTTTAAGCTGCCTACTATATTTCTATTCGACCTTGAACTTCTGGATTCTGGTTATGCCATTTGATGGAACCTTTTACTTTGGAGTTTCTTTTAGCATATAGTTGATGGATTATTTCCATTTTTACTTTGACCTCTTGTTTTAATAGATGAAAGGAAATTTTCATTTATAATATTTTGAAATATTATATGAAAGGGTTTTTTAATGTTTTCAGATAATCAGATCAGACTCCAATGATCACTTGTGGGCCTGTATTTCAGGCCATTTCTCTGTTTTGTTTTCTTTTTATAAAGATACTTGAAATTTTAATATTTTGTTTTTGTTCTAATATTCCATCTTGTATCATGGAATCATTTATTTCTGTTTGGACCATTCTAATTTTCAGAAAATCCATTTTTCAGGAAAGGTTTGCCACCTTTTACTTAAAGCTTTTAATTCTCCTGTTTCCTTCTTGGCAGGACTATCTTCTCATTTATACTCTCTGGCTTCATGTTCTAGGTACTTTATTGTTCAAGACATTTTCTTCTCTTAGACTCTGCTTCTAGCTATGGACTTATTTTCTTTTGGTTTTCCACTTAAATAATTCTTGGTTGGCCCATAATATTTTTTCATATTGTTTAGCACCTTCCTTTATTGATTAACATCAAGTGAGGCAGAAAATAGAGAGATATACACTCATCAATGGTGTTTGCCATCACTGTAATAGAGAATATCCTATCTGTAGTCTACATGGTAGAACAATTCCTTACAGATACTGTGTTCCTCCAGATCTTCCTAGATGGGAATGGCATTGTAATGACTTTATCAAGATATGAAAGGACTTTCTCAATGAGACCCACCATTACTTAGCCTAATAATCCACATATGACAAACTAAAAGGATGCAAAAAAGCTTTGACATTTAGGTGGACGCCAACACATTCTAGCTAGCTAGCTAGCTAATCTATCTATGACAGGCATTAAAGATGGAGTTGATCTGGTCGAGAGTTGAAAAGAAGAAAACAGGCTGGATTTCATTTGGAAAATCATGCAAAACTTTTTATTTATTCCAAGCTACAATTTACTTTTTGTCATATCAATGTTCTTCCAGTGATGCTATGTAGTTGCCAATCTTAGAATAATCTAGAGTGCATCAAAATTGCCCAGAAAGCAATAGAGAGATAGTCATGATGAACTAAGTAAGCTGTAGCACATTTCAAATGGTGAATTAAGTGTGAGAAGTGGTTTAAAGGATTGCTATTCAGGAAATTATCAGAAAGGAGGATGGCTTGTCATTTAGTGGAAATGACCAAAAACATATGGGCAGTCCAAATACTATATCATTACCTGTGAAAAGTAAAAAGACTTAGAGCAGAACAACTAACTCATGGATGGAGTGTTCTTTGGAGGGTCTGTGGAAGAACATGAATAAGAATATCACCCAGGATGAAAAGGAAAAAGAAGAGGAATAGGTATATATGGTTTATAATCTGCCCTATGGAAGGAGATATTTACATCAATGCAGCCATTGACCCAATGATGGATAGAAGCCAATTTAGCTTTAGTCAATAATTTAGAACCCTCAGCAAGAGTAGAAAGAGTGCTGAGTGTGGAGTTAGAAGACCTGGATTAAAATCTTTCCTCCACTACTGACTCTGTGGATGATTTTAGGCAAGTCTTATTACTTCTCTTCTTCTCTCTCAGGCTTAGCCTCCCAACCCTTAAAATGATTGGGGTTGACCTGTTCCCTTTGAGGTTCCCCTTCCTGCTCAGAATCTAATTCTAATTCTGTTCTGTGATAGTATAATCCTGTCGTGGAGTCTCCCTGGCTTAAGGACACATAGGACATGGATGGCCAATGCTGGAGGGAGTTGGTGATGGAGGCTAGAAGCCCATTATAATCAGGCTTCAGGCTATTCATGCACAATGCTCCTTCTCATGTATTAGACACTCCCACCCCTACACCTTGTACAGGCTTTCTTTCCCCTGTGTCTAAAATATTCTTATTCCTCGTGTCGATCTCTTGGAACCTTTAGTTTCTTTGAGGTTCAGATCAAGTACATTTTTCCAGAGGCCTTTCCTGATAACCCTCAGTTGGTAGTGCCCCTCGTATTATTTGCAGTTCCTTTTGGATAGATACTACCCTGATTTGTTTGTGTTCAGTATAACCCTCACTGTACAGTATGAGTTCCTTGAGAGTACGACCTGGAGTGTTCTTGTCCTTGTACTCCTAATGCCTAGCACAGTACCTAGCACATGACAGGTTCTCAATGAATGCTTTTTCAATTAAAGTATGGATATTTATCAGGCAGCATCAAATGAGCAGAACTGGGAAAAGAAAAATGGTGAAAATAGTAAATGTCATATTACTAATGTATTGTTTACTGATACTTCACCTACTTATCTCTACAGCTACATTGAAAATTAACTAAAATAGAGCACCGGCCCTGGAGTCAGGAGTACCTGAGTTCAAATCCGGCCTCAGACACTTAACACACACTTACAAGCTGTGTGACCCTGGGCAAGTCACTTAACCCCAATTGCCTCACTAAAAAAAAAAAAAAAGTTAACTAAAAGCAGGAAACATTACTTATACTTCTGCATCTCCCTGAGTATCTGGTAAAAATTAAATCTAGAGCTAAAAGAGACTCTAAAGATCATTGGTACAACCCCCCCCCATATGAAGAAAATAAGGCTCAAAGGGATTCATTGATTTTCCCAAAGTCACATCAGGAGCAAGTGACGGAGCTGGGTTTTGAACCCAAATCCTTTGATACCAAATTCAACATTCTTTCTACTCTACCATGGATAACATATTTCCATAAATTAATTTATTCAGCAAGTAGCTGATTTTCTGCTACTTATAGCATCTCCACTTTTATAATGAATGATTAAAAATGCATCTCTTTTTCCTGAAACAATATCATAGAAGTTTAAGGCTGTTACCTAGATTAAGCACAGATGAAATAAGTGGAACCGAGAAAATAATTACTAAGACATGCAAAATAAAAGAACAGTAACTACAAGGAAGCTGAACCCTGCATAACGGTAATGACCAACTTTAGCCCAAAGAAGAAAAATGAAAAATTCACCTTCTTCCCTCTTTGCACTGGTGGGAGAAAATAGAGAAGATGGAGAGGAAGCATTTATACAGCACCTAATATGTGCTAAACACTGTGGGAAGCACTTTACAAACACTAGTTTTTATTTCATTTGATCATCACAACAACTCTGTGAGGTAAGTATTGCTGTTATCTGCATTTTACAGTTCAGGAAACTGAAGGCAGATAGAGGTTGGGGTCACACAGTGAGTGTCTGAGGCCAGATTTGAACTCAGGTCTTCATGACTCCAAGCCCATGGCTTTATCCAGTACACCACCTAACTGCCTCATTGCTATTGGGCCCCATATAATGTTGGTTATCCAATATAATGTTAGATGTGATTGAAGTTATTAGTTTTGCTCAATTTATTCTCATTCTTTTTTTAAGCTTTGTCATGAAGGATACCTCTCTAGATAGAAAAGGGGGAAAGTATGTATTGATAAATGAAGGTAATATAAAAATTAAAGATAATTTTAAATGAATTGATGTTATTCAAAGTCAAATATAACAATAATACATCTTACATTCTTTGATTTTTATATTAACTTATTCACTATGCCAACTTGTAAACTAGCTATAGCAATTTTAAGCATATGCATGATAATGGATGATAACCAATACTTTGTGAGTCATTTTTTTCTGCTAGAATGTCTTATTCAATCACTGTTTTCCTCTCCCCTTCAAAAAAAAAAAAACAACTTATGATTTTCTGTGTTACCCTGGGCAAATCACTTAACCTTCATTGCCTCACAAAAAAAAAAAAACAAACAAAAAAAACTTATGGTTTTTTCATTTATTTCCTTGTTCCACTGAAAAATTTATTTTTTGCCATGATTAGATAATGCATTTGTGTTCCTACTTAAACCTGCATGGGCCACAGATTCAAATGCAACATATCATATCATATCATATCATATCATATCATATCATATCATATCATATATCATATCATATCTAATATATAACATAATATAATATACGCATATATAAATATGTATATTATTAAATTTATGTATACAAAATATATGTATATATCTCTTTATAACAAGTAACTTATTGAGTAACAACTAGATAAAGGGCTTTTTGTACTGAATTATTATTCACAATACTGAATTTTATCATTCAGAATGCATAATACATTATAACAATGTATTAGTTATCATTTTCTGATAGAGACCTTCTTGCCCTGGTGGTTATCAGTGTAACAGGATCTGACTTTTAATTCTTTATCACTCACTCCCAGATGAGTTAGTTACTAAGCTGCTATTAGATCAAAATGCTGTCTCTCTATAATAAATATTAATCCTCTCTCTATCAATGTGAAATTCACTGGTCAAATTACAGAGTATAATTAGATTGAGAGAACGATTTTAAATCATTAAAAAAACCTATTGCTTTACCTTTGAAGACTTCATAGATCTAGGTCCCTGTGAGTTACTGTTTTCATGAAGATTGTTCCCTTCCAGGAAATCTTTGCGATTGTGTCTTAATCTTTCACCATGGGAGTCCCCTGAATCCACATTACAGTGGTAAGGGGTCCTTTGATGTGAAGAATAGATTTTCTCATCAGGTTTTTTATTTTCCAATAAAAAGCTTTTCTTTTTTGTTACATTTTTTTCAATAGAAACAGTTGACACATTTTCTGTTATTGGAGGAGAATCTGAAGTGGAGCTTCTTGATAATGAAACTACAATAAAAAGAAACAAGAGATCATTTGTCCATATTCTTTGAAAGTTAAATAGGGCATGCATCTATAAATAAACATTCTATAATGGACTTTTTTGGGGGGTGGGGCAATGAAGGTTAAATGTCACACAGCTAATAAATGTCAAGTGTCTGAGGCCATATTTGAACTCAGGTCCTCCTGAATCCAGGGCCTGTGCTTTATCCACTTATAATGGACTTTTATCAAACTATTTAAAAGTGTTTTGGTGTGAATGTATTGTGGCATGTATTCCAAATGTGAGACATGTGTAGACACATCTCTTTAAAGATCATGTTAATATAACAGATAAAATGCACCCAGAAGGGAATTGGGAAATCAGGAGCCCTTGACTCTAGCCCAATTTCTGACATCAACTACTTAAAAAACAAGGGGAGGCTATGCTTCTCTGTATGTACTTCCTTATCTACACAGCATGACGGGTGTGGTTTAGGTCATTTCTAAGTTCCCTTTTTCCATTTTAATATCCTAAGTATGGAAAATTCGATCTGAATTTTCCTTATGACTGATTCAGCCAGATAATTTTTCCCCTACTCAACCTTTATGAGAGTACTATTAATGAACAGCAAAACTGAAGCAATTTGAGTTTTACTCTTCTATAACTGCCCATTGACAAAAGGCAGCCAACAGGCCAGACAACAAAAGGGGAAAGACTGGAGTAAAGCCACAAGGTTCAGTGAGTGGGCAAAACCGCCTCTAGGCAACCCAAGTTAAGTAAACAAATACAAAGTCGGAAGCCCCAAAGAATTACCACTGCATTTGGTTTCAGCATTCTTAGTACATTTTTGGGGAAAATAAAATTCTTTCTGATGGCCTTTTTGTGTGTGTGTGTGTGGGGGGGGTTTCTTGGCAATGAAATGATCGAATTTCTCTGATCTGAATGGAACATTCAGATGACTGTCAATTACACTAAAAGTGTCATAACTTGGAAGTCACTAAGATGCCTGTAAATAGTGGCAAGTCACTTAACCCTCATTGCTCCGCAAAAAAAAAAAAAAAAAAGACAAGTTAAAATTAGGCCACAATTTAAGTTCAAAAAAGGGATGGCCAAGTGTCTATGTTATTAATAATAGAGTTCTCTCCATGAAAGAAACTTTACTGAGGGTAATCAGATTTATAAAACTCTTGGGAGGTTATACTGATTCCAAATCACTGTGACGATCTGGGTCCTCATAGCCTCCAAACATGAAGAAATGGCTACCAATTAAGAATGCTTTTGACTACAACACTCAGTACGGGGCAGCAGGCATCCACTACCACCAGGTGCAACCTGGTTTTGGCCAGCTCTAATTGTTAGGAAGTTTTTTCCTGACAAGAAGCCTCAATTTCCCACGTTTTACCTTCCACTCCCTGCTCCTAATTCTATCCTCTGAGGATAAGTAGAACAAATCAAATCTTGCATCCTCATAACAGACCTGACACAACCTTGTCTTTATTCAATACTTTAATCCTGAGGTTGCTATTGTCAATGAACCCCAGATTCCCTAGCTAAAAGTAGTTTTACAGGACATGTATGTTATAAATATACATAAATATGTAAATATAAAACAAAAATGCTCTG
The DNA here is from genome assembly GCF_019393635.1 of Dromiciops gliroides. NCBI lineage: Eukaryota > Metazoa > Chordata > Mammalia > Microbiotheria > Microbiotheriidae > Dromiciops > Dromiciops gliroides. The sequence continues at coordinate 28,119,461 of NC_057863.1, forward strand.
ATTTCATTCTGTTCATGGGCTGTTTGCTTAAGAGAATTATTAGGTCCTGAAAACTAAGCATCTCATACAATCACAGGCTAAGTACCTATGCAGACATAAAAATATGAGCATATTTCAGAAGAGAATTACAGATGAATTCCTTGACCAATCCAAGGACGAGGGCCATTTTCTTTTCCAGGTCCTGAGGCCTGAAGAGTAGATGAGGCCAAGAGTACAATGAGTCCAATGGAAGGCTTTCATGGCACGAAAGGTGATAATGGTCAGGTTCAGAAGGTTTCTAAAGCTATAGACCATTTCCTCTGCTTTCTACTTACTGGAGGCATACTGTTCATTCTCACTAGTGACATTAAATAGCATACCAATGAAACCTTTCTCTTCTGTCTTCAAAAGGGAAAGTGAGTTTAAAAGATTTTCTATAAAATAAGATTCTAGAACTTTAGGCCTTAAAGAGACCTCAGTGTTCTTTTCAGGTGTATTTCCTTGCTTTTTATAATTGAAGAAACTAACAAACAGCTTAAGTAGAACTGAAAATCACAGGATATATTAGTGACCAAGAGTGAGAGAATCAGGGGTGAGAAGTGTCAAGTACCAAGAGAAAAATGATAGAGTTCAGTTCTCCAGGACAACTGCCATGATAAAGAATGAAACCTGCACCTGAACTAAGTCATACCATCAGATAGGAAAATTGGCAATAAAAAACTTAAGTCACAGAGATTGACTTTTTTTCTCTGACCATGGCACTTTGTATCTTACCTGGATACAGACTTGAGAGAAAGGAAAAGCAGATAGTATGATGGTGATTAAGTTCCAATGGAACTGAGGCACTGACTCACTTGGCTTGACATAAGTTTCTGATAGTCTAAACAAAAGCTGAACTAATGATTGACACAGACCATAATGTGGGAAGAGAGAATAATAGTATTTACAGAGGCTCTCTTTGTTGGCTTTGTCTCACAGAAGGAAAGATTGTTGAAGTTTTTGATTGTTTGCTTTTTTGTTTGTTTATTTTTGGGGGCAATGAAAGCTAAGTGACTTGACCAGGGTCACACAGCTAGTAAGTGTCAAGTGTCTGAGGTCAAATTTGAACTCAGGTCCTCTTGAATCCAGGGCCAGTGCTTTATCCACTGCTCCACCTAGCTGCCCCAAGATTTTTGAAGTTAATGGAAATTCTGTTAAAGCTAAAATTCTAGCTGGTCTGTCTAAAATATCTAATGAGTGGTTGCCAATAAATTATAAGCTTTAGCAAGAGTTAGGCTTTTAAGCATTTATTAAGGAGAATACGAATTTGGTAAAGAGAGAAAGTCCTACATTCATCTATCTATTAAAGGGAGAGAGCATTTCTAGCTCTGCTCTCCACCAGCATCCCCAGGAAAAAGAGCCCCAGTCAGAGCGCCAGGTTCCTCCCTCCTTCCCCCCACAAGCAGACGTCACTTCCTGACGCCAAAGAAAAGACTCCTGGTCTTGCCCTCAAAGACCTTCACGTCATGGCAGAGCTTTTCTACAGTAAGTCTCCAGCAGGTGGCATCATTCCAATCATTACAATTCATTGAAATGATTATTTACTAAAAGATTTTATATGTTTCATTGTCTTGTTAGCATTATATTTTTCTATTATTTTAATTTGATATGAATGTCAATATAGACATGGATGAGACCTTAGAGGCAATTTAATCCAACATTCTCACCTTACAGATGTGGAAACTGAGACTTAGGGAGTTTAAGTTACTTTTCTAATGCCACAAAGTTTTAGAGGTATATTTGAACCTGAGTAATCCCATAGCAAGGGATCTTTCCACTATACCTTGTCTCTTTTTTCCTTTCTTTGTCATTAGTTTTTATTTTAACAAATCCAGTGCTAGGAATTATATTTTAATTATATTTATATTTTTATATATTTATTTTACAATTGGTTGATTAGAATTAGAATAGTAACATAATTGTGATTTGAAAATTTATTATAGAATATTAAAATTTTCATAGATGTAAAGTGGTATTAGTTTAAATTATATCAACATTTATAATGAAAGTTTTTTTTTTTTAATCACACCTTTCAAAGTCTCTTTGGAGGCTGAAGAGATTGTTCTGCTGCACTGAGAAAACAGGTCTTTCTCCTTAGTTGAAAACCCATGCTGCTGCATGGCATCGATGGCCTTCATCAGTGAAAAGGGTAAGTCTTTTACAAAGTGAAAATCATTTTTCCGATATTGATGAACTGCCCAACTTCAGTTTGGAAATACATAAAAAATGTGGAAAAAAATTATCATCAAAGAATTTTAAAAAACTTCAGTTTGTCAAAATAAACACAGAACCTCAATTTGCTGTAATACTTAGAAAACAAAGCATTATGGTTAATATTCTGGATAAGTTGTTTTGTTTCACCCTTACAATTGGAAAATTTTTAATTTTTTAAAATATTTGTCTCCTGCCCAATCTAATTCTCCTAATTAAAAAAAAAATCAAGAAGAAAACCATAGCAAGAAAAGTGAAAAATAATCAATCACTTATAAATTATTAGACTCTGCCAGTAAAACACACACAACAAACATATTCATCAGTACACATGAGTATATAACATTACCAATTATCACAGCTAGATTTTTTTCATTTTAAGAAATCAAAATTATATAATTTTCATAAATTGAAATATTTATGTTAATATATTGATCATAAGTAAATTGGTGTAGAACCTCACTTGCATTTTTTTGTTTTCTTTAGCAACAAATAGGCTTCAAGACTACTTAATTTTTTCACAACAAGCAATTAGGAAACTGTGATGCTTGTATTACCATGTAATTCAATATCTATTCACTTACACAACAAAAATTCATTAAACATAGACTGTGTGCCAGGCATGATATAAGACAGAGGAGTCAAACATGCAGCCCACAGACCACACTAAGGACCATAACACTCCCACGTTTCTCCTGACCCAGATTAAAATGTAATAGGTAAATACTTTTTAAAATAAGTAAAAATACAACAGAACTTTGTTAATATTAATATGTGATTTTCTAAGTCAGTATGTGTTCCTCACAGATTCTTATGTAAGGTTCAGTAGCCCCCATTTCTCTTCTGTTTGACACTCTTGATATAAGGTACTACAGATACAGACAAAAATAAAAGTTTATGGCCTCAAATTCATCCTGTCAGCACAACATTAAGAAAAAGAATGAACTCCACTGAGATGATCCCTTTGTGAAACCAAACAAAAAGATAACAACTTGATAAAGTTTTAGGAGTCACTTTGATTTAGCCATGTCAATGTCGGCACAGTTCACTGACTACTCCTTTTTGATGGGGCAACCAGGTGGATGGAGCTTAGAAGTGACTTAGAGTCAGGAAGATTTGAGTGGAAATCCTACCTTGGATGGCATGATGATATGCCATGAAAACTAAAAAACTCTGAAACCATACCTTCAACATAATTAAAACAGTAGAAGATTATAGGTAGAGAAGAAATATTCAGGGTTCATAATAAGCAGACCAAACCTTAAGAGCAAACAATTTCTAAGAGGTCGCCATAGGTGTTCTCTCCTTCTTCTGCAGAAAAGTAATCTGATTAGTGCTCCATAGGTGGCATAGGGAAGATGGTGCCCATTGATTAGAAAATGGATGAAAAAATTATGGTATGTGATTGCAATGGAAAATTAGCACACCAAAACAGCAATTAATATGAGGAATTCTGAGAAACCCTGGAAGAAACTTGGGAAATGAAAGTGATGCAAATTAGAAGCCAAAACTGATCTTGGTCATAACCCTAACCCTTCTCCATAGAGAGGCATACACTGACACATATGGGAAGATGCATGATAAGCTGAAAGACAAAGGAACCAAGACAGCCAGTCTTGACTGTTCTGTGGAGTGAATGGTATATTTGGGAAATGCATGTGGCATGAAAGCAAAGGGAATATATAACAATGTCAAATTCAATCCATCTTATCAATGACCAAGTCTTACCTTTGTTGACTATCAGTGTCAGCTAATTCAATTTTGTAAGGCACAAAATCTCCTGATTCTCCAGGTTCCTCTTCATAATTCTTATCAAAAATAGGTTGTGAAATATTAATATAGCTCAATACACTTACCATAAATAAAGCAATTAACTTGTGGAATATACAGAGTGAATTTTCATCCCAATACTGACCCCAGGAATTCTGAATCTTGGGAGTTGTAAAATGTATCATGAATTCTGCATGAACCAAACATGAATTTAAGTTTCTTACTAACTGAATATTCCAGCTTCCATCCCATAATAAAAAAATCAATAAATGAATTCTATTCAATAGAAATCAAATGAAAAAATGAGACAAAGAAAATCTATACAGATAACAAATCACATGGCTTTCAAAACTGAACTATGCTATGGGAGAACAGGGAGGCGTCTACAAAGGGAGGTGGCTAAAATCATTAAATACATAAAGTACATTAAAATGTACTTTCTCCATTCTAGTGAAAGCTTTCCTGCACATGCTGGTGTTTTTGTTTGTTTGTTTTGGGTTTTTTTGAAGATTGCTTGTTTGTTTGGTTGGTTTGGGGAGGGTGGGGCAATGAAGGTTAAGTGACTTGCCCAGGATCACACAGCTAGTAAGTGTCAAGTGTCTGAGGCCGAATTTAAACTCAGGTCCTCCTGAATTCAGGGCTGGTGTTTTATCCACTGAGCCACCTAGCTGCCCCAGCACATACTGTTAATAGAAATATTTAAGGTAGAAAGAATACATTCTCACTGAACACAGCCAGCTTACCAAAATGTTTAAAATATTTCTTTTAAAAATCAATTTACATATAACTTCTCAAGAGCACATTCTTTTTTGTAACATTAAAGGGGTGGGGGGGCAGCTAGGTGGTGCAGTGGATGGAGCACTGGCCCTAGATTCAGCAGTGCCTGGGTTCAAATCCGGCCTCAGACACTTAACACTTACTAGCTGTGTGACCCTGGGCAAGTCACTTGGCCCCAATTGCCTCACTAAGAAAAAAAAAAACATTAAAGTAGGGGATCCATATTATACTATCGTAAATGAATGACAATTCTAAGATAGGATAAAAATTATTACATAATAAGAATTCGCTTTTCTGTATACACATTATGGCATAAATACTGTTGACTATATCTACAAATAGGCATTCAAACTCCTGAAAAGTTGAGCCTCACTCCAGTTGGCAGATATTTCCTTTTGCTCTTTAGAAATGCATCAAATGGGTTTTTATTCTACAAGTATATTAAATTCCTTCAGTTCTACCTTTCTTCCTTAATAACTTCAAATTTTTAATTCTTGAAAATTTGTTTCTGTACTTTATTATCTATTACTATTTATGGATAAGTAATGTGATTCTTCATGAGACACTCACATCATCAAGCTCCACTATCTTCACTGATGACTCAAGGTTCTCTAATTCAGGTTGTTCTGGTTGGAAAGGATCTGGATAACTTTCTTTCAGCTCTTCAACTAGGAAGAAAAACAAGAAGAAAGCATAACTCAGCAAAGGAGATTTATTATCTGTTGATTTATTTTCTTCAAAATAGTATAACCATCAGCACACAGATGGTGTTCTCCTTTACATTCATGTGAGGATAGAAATGCTGTCAGTTTCCACAAGTGAAATATAAATTTTAATTATCGAATTAAAACTATTTTTTGTGAATGTAAGAGGGTCTGGTTTTCACAAAAGCTCACAAGCAAAATATAAACTTTAAGTATATAATCAAAATATTTAATTAATGCAAGATTATTTGTTATCTTCTCACAAAAGCCCAAAACAGAAGTGAAATAATTTTAGGTTTTCAAGTTTAAAAAGAGAGGGATTGTGAGGAAGCAGATAGAGAATTGGTCTTGAAATCAGGAAATCATGGATAGAGTTTCAGCCTCTGCCACAGACTGGTTGTGTGACCCTGAGCAATCATTTAACCTCTTAGTGCACTAGAGTAGAGGTGCCAAACATGCTGCCATGGGCCACATGTGGCTCATATGAGATTCAAATATAATTCAGTACCACCTAGCTGCCCCCTTAATTCAAAAATATTTAACAAAATAATTTCAAACATATGTTACATTTTAAAACAAAATCACTATGTAGCCTGAAGGGAATCTTATGTATGGGTCATGGTCTCCATTTCTAACTGGGTTTGACATCAGTGTTCTTAGACAACTCAGATTAACCATGAATTACAGAGAAGATGCCAATCTGTATTGGCATCTTCACTTGAGTTTCTTCACTTGAAAGCTCCATAAGACAGTAAAATAACAGGTCCATTTTCTATCATTCATCCTTACTTTTTAAAAAATGCACTTTAATGCAAGTGGGTTTTTTTTTAATCCCATAGAAAACTAATGATCTTTAAAAAAAAAAAAAGAATGTTTGAGGGATCTGGTTATCTCTGACTAGCCATTCTAATTGAGAGTAATTTATATTCAAGAAAAACCAAATGTCTCTGGTGGATGCTTAACACATTAAGAATAAAATCATATTTATTAATATGTTATCAAATGTCAATGCACCTTCAATATTATCATCTTTTTCGTTTAGTGTTATATCTTCAGTCAAAGCTGCTAAAGGACTGGGTAGTTCACAGATGGGTATAGATGGACTTAGTTCTTTCTCCAGTGACACATTCTTTGTGCAATGAAGTAGGGTCCTAAGAAACAAAAGAGCAATGGAAGTTTTGAAAGGTGATAAAAACTTTCCTATAAGCAATTGTGACTTATTTATTTCATAATACATTACAAAGAATTATGAGAGATTAGGCCTAATTAGATTGAAGAGTATGGTCCTCGAAGATGACATCAGGCTACTGATAAAATGTTAAAGTTCACAAAATAACCTTGCACTGAATAACAATCTTAATATTAAGAAAAACACTATAATTTCTTTACAGATATGTCCTATGAGAAACTGGCTGAATTTCTGTTTAACTAATAGAGTCACTGGGCCAGTTCTCCAAACAAATCACTCATTGTGCCATGACACTAAAATTTTCATCTTGGCAAGTTTAGACTAATAAGAATTTCTTAGCACTTAGATTTACTGAAAAATCAGAAATATCTGCATCTAGTTTGGGATTCCCATGATAAGAATGTGATAGGTTTTCTCACAGTCATATAATTTTAGGCCAGGAGGAATCTTACAGGTCATGTAGTCCAAGTTCTTCATTTTAACAAATCTGTAAACTGAGGCATCCAAATGCTAAATAGCTTGCCCTAATTCCGGCTGTTAATCAGGAGTAGAGAACAGACAGTCTCTTGTGATTAGTGACTTATAATCAATCCTCTGTAATCTCTCCTCCATTGCTACCATTCCTATAATAGGAAGAAACTCAAATCTGCAGGAAAGAGTGACTACCAAATATAGCTGGTTTTCAAGTTATTGGCAGCAACTGTTCCAAAGGGACAAAAGCTCAACATGAATCAGGGGTGCAATGTTCAGCAGCTTTAAGAGCCCTCGTGTCCTCCATGGAGAAGGTCACAAACTCCTTATGCTCTAGTCTAACCATGACACTTCCAGACCACCTCTGTTCTGGGTTGCCTTTTAGGGAGGACATTATTAATATGGAATTTATTCAGAGAAGGGAAAATGAGATGAATAGCCACTGAATGAGCATGGGGTGTTTAGCTTAAAAAAAGATATGAAAAGACCAGGAATGATAGCTGTCTTTAAGAATATGACAGGTCTTTGATGGACCAGGGATTAAACTTGTTTTACTCTCCCCTGCCACTCCCCCCACCCCATCCCCATCTCACCAAGGAACAATAGGTGGAAGCTGCAGAGAATTAGATCTACCTCAGAATTAGAAGGCAACAGCTAGGTGGCTCAGTGGATAGAGAGTGGGGCCTATACTAGTCACTTAGAATTGTTTGGTTAAACCATGGGGAAGGAAATGGCAAACCACTCCAGTATCTTTGCCGAGAAAACCCCACAGACAGTATTAGTGTGCTTTAGTCTATGCGGTCATGAAGAGTGGGACAAAACTGAACAACTGAACAATAACGAGAAAAATAGAATATCTCAAGAAAGAATAGATTCCCCTTGACCAACGGACTTTAACTATAAAACAAAAACAACTGCATTAACACTTTTGTGTAGCAGATTTGTAAAGGGACCTCTCAGGGAGATGTTAAATTAGATGGCCTCTGAGGCTCTTTCAAATGCTGATTTGCACCATGAATGAAACCCACTCAACACTAATATAGGACTAAAAGTCGGTCTCTGAAAAGTGATATTATGGGGCAGCTAGGTGGCACAGTGGATAGAGCACTGGCCCTGGATTCAGGAGGACCAGAGTTCAAATCCAGCCTCAGGCACTTGATACTTACTAGCTGTGTGACCCTGGGCAAGTCACTTAACCCCAATTGCCTCACCAAATAATAATAATAATAATAATAAAAATAAATACAAGGTGTATGTATATATACACTGTGTATAAAAATATTTTAAAAAGAAATGTTATGCAATATCTGTTAAGGAAGAGAAAGACTAGGACTTTATAACTTAATTACTGGTCTTTAATATTGATATATAAATATAACTGAATAGTGAAATGATATGAATATAAAAGCATATATATATATATATATATATATATATATATTTATCTTTTTTGTGGGAGAGTGAGGGTTAAGTGACTTGCCCAGGGTCACACAGCTAGTAGGTATCAAGAGTATGAGGCTGAATTTGAACTTAAGTCCTCCTGAATCCAGGGCCCATGCTTTATCCACTGTTCCACCTAGCTGCCCCCCAAAAGAATATATATCATAAAATATACACATGTATATACGATAAATAATAGAGATTTGTCCATAGATTCTGATCTTACTTTGAACTATATCTCTAATGGTAAAAACAAGGTCTACTGAGCTCTCAACAGTCTTACCAGTTCATCTTTGCAATTAATGGAACACATTTTTGAGGCAACTCACTACAGTTTGGGTAGTCTCTGTTACTGCAAGGTAGATTTTTCTCCATTTAAAAAAAAATCTAACAATCATTATATAAGGATCGAAATATTGGCCTTTGCATAGGTATTTGCTCTAACTGAGCTAACTGAAGCCTAATAGGGAAACTTTATTTAAATTTTGTATTTGGAGTGGAAAAAAAAAAAGATCCTAGATAACAGAAGGCTCAAACTGAAAGTCTGCAAATACTTCAGGTGACTCCTCATATGGCATAATCTTGTGGCCACAGGGTTAACAAGTGAAATAAGCAGAATGAAAGTATAGCTCCTCACATTGCTAGCCTCGTGTTGTTTAGTTTTGTTAGTCCATTATGAATAATAATTACGGTGATGTGGCAAATTGTAATGATTTAAGAGAAATCATTTGACCAATAATATAATAAAATATAGAGAGCTGTAGCTTTTGAAATTATTATTGCAAGTATTCTGCATAGCACCAGAAGAAGGCATAATAACCAACGGGCGAAAGTTACAGGGATTCAGATAGCATGCAGAATTCACAAGCACAATGAAGTGCTTTGTAAGGCTGTAAACTCCCTAGCTCTGGAAGTGTTCAATCAAAAGCTAGTTGACAATTTATGATGCATGGATGGCCCACCTAACCACAAAGATGTCTTACAACTCTGATTAAAACATCCAAAGGCATTGCCTTTACATGTTGGGAAAAGATGAGTTTTTGTTAAGGCTGGGCCTAAGGAGCTTATCTAGTTCTATCTCTAAACCATAAAAATTTCAAGAATGATTCTAGATCTAACTTTTGGTCCAATTGATAGGTCTGGCTAATCAGCCCAAGGCTACAGCTGTAGAGACCTGTAACTATATACACAAAAGATTGTAGGCCAGTTTGACCAAAGTTATAATTGACATATTCTCAAGAATGTTTTGCTTTTGAGTCCATATGTCTCAGCTCTGCATAGAAATGCTGAGTTAAATGGAAAATTTAATGCAGTATTATTTAAATGATCCTAGAATTTCTTGGGTTTAAAGTTTCAAACACTATATATGAAATTGAGGTAAAAAATAATGGTTGAAATAACTAAGTTTCATTCAAAGTTTATTTCAAGTGAATGAACCTTTAGACTATTTCTAACTTACTGATTTTCTGACCTCTTATGTTAGATTTGTATATTTTCTATATAAAAATGTTATTTTCTAACATCAGGCCAAAAATAATGATCTGTCATATTAACCAAAGGGCTGCTCAGCAGGAAACAAACAGTAGTTTCATAGTTATTTCAATTATTATTTTTGTTATTACTATTATTATTTATTCAATTATGAAGAGAATAGACAAATTATTATTTATTCAGTTATGGAGAGAATAGATAAATTCGTTATAGAGGTACTTTACACAATATAAAATATTAATAGCTTTTCTGTTGCTTATTACTATTGTATAAATTTGTTAAATACCTTCTATGCTTCTTAAGCCATAATCTTTCCACATAAGTCAGGCTGTCTTCTTTAAATTCAATTTGAAGTGGTTCTCTCCAAATTTTAAGATTTGTCTGTACCTCTGATGCTTCTGTTTGTTCTAAAAATATAAATTGTTTATCTATCATTCAAAGCTAATTTAATAATTATCACATCTCATCAAATGCTGCTAGATTCAGAGTATGTATTCACTTTGTCTGTCATGATCAACAGGCTTAGACTTTTAAAAAAATCTTAAAAGATTCTACTAAGTATATGAAATTTTAGAATCCAAATCCAAATTCAATTTGCATTGCGACATAAACAAAATCAACAAGTTTGAGATACATACATTATTTTCTTCAATTATTTCTTGACTTGAAACCATATAACAATTCCTAGACTTGCCTTTTTGAGCAAACTGATTACTTTGAAGGAGAAAGATAAATTAAACAGATGTACTGCCTATCCATCAGCCATAAAATATTAACATTATAGGGCATGGAGAGAAGAAATATTCAACAATGACACTAGCAGGAGACAACTGCCTGCCTGAATTTATATCTTTATGAGACTCTCCAAGATGATGCTTAGATATCATTAAAGGAAAAACTTTACTTTAAGCTGATGCACTGATGATTTCACAAATCTAAGCACTTTTTCACTATAATTTTTGGCATCAGAAGTAACAATTAAGAACAATAATAATAGTAATAGCTAACATTTATATAGCACTGACTATGTGCCAGGCTCTGGGCTAAGTGCTTTACATATCTATTAAAAAATTATATTTGACCATCAAAACCCACATTTATTGTCAATAGGAGCACAATCACATTTTTGGATGTTAGGAAGTATTCATCAATCTATTTAAAATTGTTGTCTACTTAATCATATGAGAACATGTCAAAGAGGCAAGATGAACAATCCTAAAAGAAAAGCATTAAGAAGAACTGATAGGGGAAGCTAGGTAGCACAATCAATAGAGCACAGGCCCCTGATTCAGGAGGACCTGAGTTCAAATCCAACCTCAAACACTAGACACTTACTAGCTGTGTGACCCTGGGCAAGTCATTTAACCCTCATTGCCGAAGAAGAAGAAGAAGAAGAAGAAGAGGAAGAAGAAGAGGAAGAGGAAGAAGAAGAAGAAGAAGAAGAAGAAGAAGAAGAAGAAGAAGAAGAAGAAGAAGAAGAAGAAGAAGAAGAAGAAGAAGTGATATTTGTGTAGCTACAATCTTGGCTGATCCACACAAAACACTCTAAGGTGAACACGGAGGGTATTATCATCCCTATTTGTCAGATGATGAACCTGAAGCTTGGAGAGATTAAATGACTAGTGCTCATGGTCACACTGTTATTCTCTTTCTTCTAGACTCTACTCTTTAAATGATTATGCCACAATAGGAAGGCAAAGCTACACATATAAAACTATAAATGAAACACAAATATACAATGGACAATGAGAAGTTTAGAGAAATCCACCCCTTAACAGGCCTGAGTATAATTGTAATGTCAACACCGATGGTACTACTACTCTTCGACTATTACTTATTTAATGCTGATTATGTGTGAGGAATTTGTGGGAAATACAAGGATTACTAAAATATAATCCCTAGGTTGATAGTCATTCAACTGATATCTTGGGCTTCTTCATGAAACGTATTTGTCTTTAGAAAATCTGGTGTATAGGGGAAAAAAAGACTTGGTGGCAATGTCAACAAAGGGGAAGTGGCATCTAGAATACATTAAGAACAGAAAAACTTATTTTAGAAATCAGAAAGGGAGATGGTAAACAAGTTTCTTTGGCCAAAAAAGAATAAAGTGGGAAAGTAATAGCTTCAAAAGGTATAAAACAATGACATTCATGATCAAAAATATGACTGATATTAGATCGGCAGGCACTGAAGGGTTCTGAAAAAAGGGAGATAAAATTGAGCAAAGGATGTTGGAAAAACAATAGCCCTTTATAATAACACAGTACTTGACATTCAACAGTGCACTTTACAAATAGTTTACCCTTGTCACAACCTGGGAGGAAGGTGTTTTTATTATTCCTATTTTACAAATGAGGGAATGGCAGCAGGGAGAAGTTAAATTTCCTTCCCAGGGTCACACAACTAAGAAATGCCTGAGATTGTATGTGAATTCCGATCTTCCTGACTCCAGGTCTACCACTCTACTCATTGTGCCATCTAGATAACTCATGTTTATGTGTTTATCTTCCTAATATACTTGAGATACAGTGGGATTTGTGATAAAGGATGAGTAATGATTGGAAAAATATTATTTCAAATATTAACTAAAATAACCACACTTTCTTTTAAAAAAATCACATGCATAAATAATCATGCTTTCTTAAAAAAAACAAACAAACAAAAATAACCCTGATTTTTGTGAAAACGAATCTATACCTGGGGAAGTTTCGGCATTCTTTTGAATATGTTTCACTTTGTTTTCAGGATTGCCATTTCTCCATTGAGTCAAAATTTCTTGAAATGATCTAGCAGACTCTTCCTCATCAAATGAACCTTGAAGCAGGAGCCCGCCAGTCTGATTAGTTGATTCAACCTTTTTTGATGGTATAGAATCTACCTAATTCAATATAAAGTATTAATCAAAGATTTGATACAAAGTTTTATAATCTCTTAAAATTAAAATCCACATTTTTTAACTGCCAACTATGAACATAGTAGTGAAATTTTCATTTAAAATGTTCCTTTTGGGGAAGCTAGGTGGCACAGTGGATAAAGCACCAGCCCTGGATTCAGGATGACCTGAGTTCAAATTTGACCTCAGGCACTTGACATTTACCAGCTGTGTGGCCCTGGGCAAGTCACTTAACCCTCATTGCCCCACCAAGGGAAAAAAAATGTTAAAGTTTCTACACTTTTCAATATTCTCTATAATTATTCAGTATGGTGAACATTCAAATCAGAGTTTGTAAATATATGAATAATCATACTAGATAAGATGAAACAACCTAACATGTTATCCTACACTTATCTTAAAGTTCAGTGACAAAAGTCTAAATAGATTCACTATAGATCTATCAAGATTTTTGCCTCCACCTACGTTGAGAGCAAAATAAAGGAGAGATTAAACAATCATTCTGTGAAGGAAATCATGGTGTCAAACTGGATACTTCAAGTAAAAATAACAACACCACCACCACAACTCCTTACTGAGGCCTGAATTGTTCAACAAGGCTATATACAGCAATCAAATACATTGAATAGCTGTCAAATCTCAACACTGTAAATTGTTGACAATGGAACAGACTCTTATTGTACCTTTGTATGCATGACTTAATTCATTATCCTCAGTTTTCTAATTACAGGGATACTATAACTTTTAAAAATTAATTATAGCATATAATTATTAGGATTAAGCTTTCTTATTATTTTGATTAATTGAGGAAACCCATTTTTTGGTCTGGCCAAACTGAAAGACAGATATTAAATGTCATCGAAAACCGTGTTGGCCTATACTATGGGAAGAACAACAAGTACAAGTAACACGGTCCAAACTGTCGTGTGTTCATGACAGTTCTTTGAGCCTGCTATATTGAAATGTAGTAAAATAGAGCGCCATTCAGTTGGTTCATCATTGCAAATATTTCGAATAAAAGCTGTGAATATAATGAGAATTGGGACTAAAAATAAAGAGTAGAAAGAGAATGGGCCATTTTGCATTAGGGAAACTGCATTACACTTTTAACAACCCTAAATTATATTCTGAAAGAAAGGCCTGCATTGTCATTGCAAATTTTCCCAATTATTATAGTCTGTGAATAAATCATTCAATCAGGAAGCATGAACTTATTAAGCACCTACTATCTGCCAAGTGCTGAGCTAGGCAATGAGGGGAAAATGATAAAAATTTTTAAAAAGCAGCCTTTAAGGAACATACATTCTCTTGGTGAGACAATAGGTGCATATATCATATGCAGGAATTGACAACAGAAGAGATGGGATCCAAATCCCATTTCTTCTCGCTCCTCAAAACTAACACCAAGTATGGAAACCCTCCAACAAAAAGTCTACTTTTCAGTGGCACTTCTGGTGGGGAGGGGAAGGCAGGGTTACCTAATAAACATTTAATAAGTGCTTATGGGGCAGCTAGGTGGCAAAGTGGATAGAGCACCGGCCCTGGAGTCAGGAGGACCTGAGTTCAAATCCGGCATCAGACACTTGACACTTACTAGCTGTGTGACTCTGGGCAAGTCACTTAACCCCAATTGCCTCACCAAAAAAAAAAATAAATAAGTGCTTACTATGGGCTGGGTTCTGTGCTAAGCGTTGGGGATACAAATATGGGCAAATTGAAAGGCAGTTCCTGCCCACAAGGAGCTTAAATTCTATTGGAGAAAGGCAACGCATAAAAGGGAATTGAAAATCAATTGGGAGGAGAGTTAATCAGTTCAGGGCATGGTGGCCAATTCTAGAAAATAAAATATGGTTGGTCTGGACCTTTCTCAAAATGGAAGCTCTGGGAGGAACTCACCAAGAAGAGAAGGGAACTATAAGGAAAGGGGGAGAAGACAAACGAAGCATGGGTCAAAGTTCAAGGGGTGAAGCATGACTAATCTGGGACCCTCCTTTTTGTTGTGCTTAATTAGGCTTGTTTCACAAATAAGGACAAATTTGCTTTGGAAAAAAGAAACACTAAATTGTAAAAAATAGCTCCTAAACAACCATAGGGATTTAGATGAAAATGAATCATAGTTCCCATAACACAAAGTTTGGATTTGTTTCCTTCCCCTTACCTCAGGGTCACTGATCTGCAGAGATCGAGTTTTTGAGGCATTTCCATCTTTGCTAATCTCTTTTTTCAAATTCTGTTCCTCTCGAGATTCATCAGGATAAATTTCTTTTAAAAATCGATGGGCAATATCCAATCTAGATAAAACTTGGGCTCTCGTCTATAAAAGAAGAGAAGCATATAACTATAAAGTCAAAAGTATAAGCTATACATATATTGCAACTACAATATGTCTATGACTTGATTTTTGAACTTTGTTTTAATGTATATGCACAGCTATGTGAATTTGTTTACTATCTGTATACCCTACCATAAAATTCCTACTGTGAGACCTCTTCTCGGTGAAGAGATAAACCAAGCTTTCCAAAGGCCTGAAACTGGTGGATGACAATATCTGACAGACTTACCAAGCTGGAAGGGAATTGAGTACAACAAAAACAAAGAGTATATCTGTCACTCAAACAACAGCCTACCTCCAGTTATAGCTGGTTGGTCAAATGTAAGTAATGATTTGATTTGGGGTCAAAACTATTCATTAAAGTGTCTGTGCCTATGTATTGTGAGATATGTGTAGTGACAGGGGACAGGGGAGGAGTTTTAAATCTAAATTAAGGAAGGAAGTACATATAGAAATCCTTTCGTTATATTATTAAGATATTACTTTGTACTGATATATTTAAGGAAAAACCCCTGATATCTATATAATCCCTGCATTTTACTAAACCCAATTAGTAGCTAATATTTATCTGCATCAGAGGAAAAAGATTGCAAATTTATTCAATTCAAGAATCCAATTCAGCAAGACTCAGTGAAAAATATACCAGCGCTAATTCTTTCTTCAATTAAGACTTTATGGGACAGCTAGGTGGCGCAGTGGATAAAGCAATAGCCCTGGAGTCAGGAGGACCTGAGTTTGAATGTGACTTCAGACACTTGACACTTACTAGCTGTGTGACCCTGGGCAAGTCAATGAACCCACAAAACAAAACAAAACAAAAAAGAGTTTATGGATGATTATAGGGATCTAGCAACCATTAAAATTAAATGCTGTTTAAATTTCTTATTATATATTGACAAATATATTCAAATATTAAAAATCTTACATGTATTTCACAGAATGAAAACATATTCAAGCAATATTTTCATGTAGTAATATTAATCGAGGCATAGGTATTGATTTAAATTAACCTCTTTTTTCAAAAGTTGCACTTCCAATTGACATGCGAATAGAGGGGTAATTCATGAACTGCGATTGTTCTTTGGTGCTGGCATTAGCCAATTTTTAGCCACAATATATGGAAGTAGTAAAAGCTCATTTATTTACTAATTCAATCAATCAGCACATATTTATTAAGTATTTATTAGGTCCAAAGCACTTAGCACAACTCAAAGAAAGTCAATATAACATAGAAAAAACATCCTCTGGTTACTACTACTTGCTTCCAAGTTCTCAGAAAATTCAACTTTAGTGGAAAATTTTAATGTAGGAAACTGCCAAGAAATCTTACCTCGGAGTTATTTGCAGCCTGCTTGACAGGGGTGCTCACAAAAGACATAATGAAACCTCGGTAACAGTGCAAAGCCCTGCCAGACCACAAACTGGACTATTATATACCATACATGGCATAAAAATATATATATACCACAGGAATTGAAAATTCTGCAATCATATTTTAAACAAGATTAAAACAGCATGAGAATATAGGCCCAGAAAACAACTCTGCCGAGGCCATAATTACCAGAACACAATATATAGGAGTTTATCAGAGATATTCTCCATCTCATTCTGAAGAAAGCAAGTCTAGTTCTTAAAAAAAAAAAAAAAAGGTAAATTCCTCCAGAGATACCATAGGATGAAAGTACTGAATTTTCTGTCAGAAAGATCAGAGTTTGAATCCTACCTCAGACACTAAGCTCTTGTGTGACTCTGTGCGAGGCATTTATCCTCTTGATCTCAGTTTGCTCATCAGTAAAATGGGGATAATAATAGTACCTACCTTGTAGGGCAGTTGTGAGCATCAAATAAAAAAAAACCACCTTTCAAAGCTTAACACACTACATAAATGCTGGCTTGTAGTAGAAGTAACATTTAGGAAAGAAAGAAAGAGAAAGAAGGAAGGAAGGATAGAAAGAAAGAAAGAAAGAAAGAAAGAAAGAAAGAAAGAAAGAAAGAAAGAAAGAAAGAAAGAAAGAAAGAAAGAAAGAAAGAAAGAAAGAAATATCTGCAAGACTAAAAATGAAGTATAAAAAGATGGGCTACAAAAAAACATTTATATTATATGTGTGTTTATGTAACAAGTCTATATTTTAGGGAAAAAATGTTTAAATGATATCTGTCTCCCCAATATGGGAGAGTAGGAGATGACATAGATGTATTTGACATTTGAAATTAACACACACATATGAACACCCAAACACATACACTCACACACAAATACACACTTGCACACAAACATATAGAAGCAGATTTTTTTAGAGCAGGATTGGCTTTTCTTCCTCACACTCTGTCTTTTGCTGCTAATTTGTGTTTTGAAAAGAGTAATTTCAAGTTATGTGTCCTTTATTGCTCTTCCTCCCTTCCCAAAAGTACCTTTACTATAGGTTGCAGCCTCCACTTCTGCTCCCAATATTCTGTGTGTGTGTGTGTCTTCTCCCTCACATGAAGCTCACACCAACTCTTCTCTTCTCTAGGTGTCTTCTCTGAGTAACCATGAGATTTTTGTTGTTGTATGTCCTTCATTCTCAAAGAGGAACATGGCATTGGGGTGATGACATAACTTGCAGTGAATTGGATTCAAGCAAGTCACCAACCTCACTCTCTCCTCCAGAGCCTTCTGGGTCCAGTCACAAGATATACATCAGGATGACTGGACATGGTCCCAGATGTTTAAGGCAATTGGGGTTTTTAACTTGCCCAGAGTCACACAGCTAATAAGTATCTGAGGTAACATTTGAACTCAGGTCCTCCCAACCTCAGGACCAGTGCTCTATCCACTGTACCACCTACTGTGGGATGTATTTATTGGAAGAAGTTTCTAATTGCAAAGTAATTTGATTGTTTATTCTTATTTCGATGAGCAATGATCACTTACTTGTCTGTGGGCTATTTTAATGTGATCAGTGAGCATTTTAATTCTGAATGCTTAATAATTATAATTCTGAGACAGATAATGAAACATACCTCCTTTCTCAAAACAGATTGAAGAAAAACCACAAGAGAAGAATAGCATATGCAACATCATATACAATACCTTTATCAAATATTTTTGCTTAACTACTATACTTTTTCACAAGAGAGAGCTGAATCTACAGGAAAGGGTTGGAAATGATCTGATATAAAACCAAAATGTTTCACTATAACATATTAAGATAACAAATTTACACTTCTTTTAGTGAAAAATGCAAAAGATGGTAACTCTCCATGTGCAAGATACCAAGAACCAAACAAATATCCCAAGTTCATGCCAGTGGTGTAACATGTCAAAGATCTGTCCATTTTACTGCTCAGTTGGCAGGACAACATAGCACAGGAAGAAGCATATGTTTCTGGAGGAAAGTGGCGTAACAGTGCCAGATGGGTTCAGTGTCTGCTCAAGCATTACAGGAGACCAAAGTGTCATTGTTGGAACCAAGAAGAGTGTGGTAGAAGTCCACCCACCTAAAATAAGGTTCTTAGAACTGGGTGAACAAAATTTGCCCTCTAACACTAGATTAACAGTGTATATTCTATACAAAGTGCAATTTGTAAACTAAATTTCAAAATATTTAAATAAAATATTTAATCCCACTACAAAAATAGTGGGATTTTGAATAAATCTGGATATCTAATATTCAGAGGCAGGCAATTCACATATTCCTTCAGGATTCTCTCAAAGAAGCAGGAGCCAACGTGCCCTGTGGTGGCTCCAATAGCTATTAAGGTCTAGCAGGAAGCCTAAAATGCTAGTCAGTTGGGTGGTAGTGATCCCATAGATTAAGTTAGCACCCCATCCAATGGGATGTAGCTGCTCTTAAGAATCTAAGAGATGAATATAAGGTGGCCCTTCACAGAACAATCATAATGATAAGATTGGCAAGGAGAACAGAGGAGCAAGTAGCATTCCATACTGTCTTTGTATAGTAGAACAAATAAAAAATACTAATACCCCACAGGGCAGAAATCCTTTAGTACACAGGGCACTGACCAGTCAAGCAGGCAAACCCTGGGTGCACATAAAATACACTGAGGATGCACATGCTTTTATTATGCATCCATGCTACATTATAACAAAACTGGGAAGGGACTGCACCAGTTACAGGCAAGGATGCCATCTTGCTTCTTCTCAATGATATCCTTAGTTCTAAGTTCCACAACAATGTAGTCCAATTTGTATTATAAATCATGTAATGCAGAAGAATCATATGAATAGCCTCCTCCCTTAGCCAAAATTATAACAAAGAGCAGAAATCAAAGGTGGCACACTTTTAATATAAGGAATGAAAAGTTATATTAAGAGGTGATTGAGCCTTGTCCTTCTCTTCAAAACTGAAAGTAACAAGCCAAAATAATAATAATGATTAAAATAACAACTAACGTGTATATAGTTCTTACTACCTGCTGGACAGTGTGCTAAGAAATTTACAATGATCTCATTTGATCTTCACAACAACCCATTTTAAAGATGAGGAAACTGAGCTAGAGTTAAAATGATTTGTCCAGAATCATAGAGATAAATAGGTCTTCTTGACTCTGCTGTGTGGTGGTATGTGATAAAATAGCAGAGCACTTTACCAGCTTCTACTCTAATGCAAACCAGATCCCTTTCTTATACAAAAGATGTAACACATGGATCACTGCAAGATGAGAATGCTGGTGACCCTTCAAATACAGAGACTATTGATGAGTTTATATGCTTTATATAAATCATTCCGAGCTTATGTCAACTTTATAAAAATCCATAAGCCAATTTGTTGCCTGAGGAACAAAAAGCATAAGTGAAAAAGACCCAAATATATAAAAGTAACTTTGATTTGATGATTATTGAACAAGAAATCTGGGATCTCCATAACATTTATATTGTCTTTGGTAATTATCACAGTTTTTGACATAGTATTAAAAGCTACTAAGAGTGGAATGAAGGGACTGCTAGGTGGCTTGATAGATAAAGCACTGGCCATGGATTCAGGAGGACCTGAGTTCAAATCCAGTCTCAGACACTTGATACTTACTAGCTGTGTGACCCTGGGCAAGTTACTTAACCCTCACTGCCCCAAGTGACTTGTCCAGGGTCACACAGCTAGTAAATGTCAAGTGTCTGAGGTCGGATTTGAACTCAGGTCCTCCTGAATCTAGGGCTGGTGCTTTATCCACTGTGCCACCTGGCTTCCCCCAGTATAAAAAGGTTTAAACACACATCCCCAATAAGTATATATTTACTCATTTTAAAATTAATATGCATATGACTATTCCAATAATTATTGTCATTACAAAGCAAGCAAGAATAGAAGTGAAAAGGTTGAAAAAATTAAAATTATATTTGATTCTTAGATTCAATGGAGAAACACTTGAATATATTTAATGAGGAAGGGGGTAAGAGGAGAGAGACAATTGTCAGACCAACGCATTAGGGAGAACACTGGCCGCAGCGTGGAGGATGACAGGGAGGTGGGAAAGACTTGAGGCAAAAAGTCAATGAGGCTATTACAATAGTCTTGGCAAAAGCTAATAAGGACCTAAAGGAGGGTGGTAGCTCTGTGTGTAAGTGCAGAGAAGGGGATAAATATAAAAGGTGTAGAGGTAAAACTGAAAAGATTTGGCAGCTAATTGAATGTGTGGATATGGAATGACTGAAAGTGAGGAGTCAGTGATGATGCCAAAGTCCTGAGCACCTGAGAGACTGGGAGGATATGGTGCCCTTAGGCTTCAGGAAGCCTGAAAGTGTGGGATTGGGGAAAAGAATAAAATGCTATCTGTTGTTCCAGAATTCAATCTATTTGTACCAGTGTATCTTGTGTGATTCTGTCCCAGATCCCTTAAAATAAAAGAGGTTTAGAAAGCAGGATGCTTTCTCACTGCCCTTACCACAAAGCCCATGGTTCAAGGGGTGTGTACTGTAACCACAAGGTAACCCAGAGGACAGGGAGTAGGAAGAGAATCTTACTGCTGGTACCTGAACATCGGTGGTGGGTAGCATTCACAGTCAATGCTCAATGTTCATGGAAGTAACATTCCTAGAAAATGATGTGAAAGTCAAAAAAATGAATGTCGATATATTGAATCTATGGGAAATACGGGGTTAGGTTCCTATGACCACCAAAAACTATAAGCTTTCACTAGAGATTGCTGAAAATACACTTTTCTGCATATAATTCTTCATAACAGAACATTCATTTTAATAATATGCACTTTTCCTAACACAATAACTATGAAATAACCCATAAAATACCGAGGAGAGGAACGGCAAAACACCAGACAGGATGGGGAGGGTCAGGGGCAATGAGGTCTGGAGAACCGGAAGTAACAAAGGGAAAGGGGCAACAGCTGCTATCATTAATCTCCCTTTCCACTTGATGGTTGAACTGTTCCCTTATGAAAATCACATTTGCTGGGGTGAGTCCCAAGCCTTCCAAGCTTATAGCTCCCTCACTGCACTGGGTAGCTCAGCTTGGCTGGCCTGTGTAGCTTTTGGCTCCCCACAGCCTGAAGAGCTGCTCCTTCCTCACTCAGCCCCAGTACCATGGAGAGGGCAGAGGAAAACCATCTCCTTTACCCACAAACTTGGCTGCTTTTCCATTTTTTTTAATTCCCTCGTGGTGCACTTGAGAAGTCACTTTAGCACTTTCTGCAGCAGATTCACAAACATTTAAAATATGTTCTTCCTTTTTGTGTATATAAACGTGCACATCACACCTCTCCTTTTTGCTTTACTACACGTAGCCACGTATGTATGTAGCTGCCAATGAGAAAGTGAAAATTAAGTAAAACACACAAATGCTGGAAGTCGTGAAAGTTTGTTCAACTTAAAATTCTGCTGATGAAATGACAAGTCTAAGAAAGAGGAAAGGAGTTATCTTTCACAGAAAAGGTGAGGGGGTATGTTGGAAATACTAGTAGTTTTACACTATGAAGTAGGTACTATTATTATTATCCTCTTTTACAAATGAGGAAATTGAGATTAAGTGACTTGCCCAGGGTCACACAGGTAGCAAAGGCTGAGGCTGGATTTGAATTCAGGTCTTCCTGACTACAAGCCTGGCGTTCTGTCTCCTGAACCACTTTCCTGAAAGCCCTGCAAAACTTGTGTTGCCTTCATTGATTTTTACAAAGCTTTTGACTTGTTTCTCAACCAATGGCTTAGTCATATACTGTAAATACATAACTGCTCCAGATAAAGTGAGAATGCTTGACTATCTGGATGTCCACATGGAATACGACTCTGTATGTGAAGCTTGCCAGCAACACAGTCTCAATAAGAAAAAGTGATATAAAATGTGATCTTTTTCAGGGAGAAAGTTGAAGTCCATTATGACACTTGCCTAGCCTTAAATCTATTATTATCTTTCAAAAAATAAAATTATACATGGCTTCCTAATTAAAGAGAGACAGGGAAGCAAACAGTATTAAGCACTGGATGTATATAAATGGCATCATGCTATATGGTTCCACAAAAAATAAATAAATAAACACATCAAGCATTCCCTTCATCTCATAGAATCTTTTGCCAATGACATAAAAATGTCATTTGGACTGAATAAGTCAAAAATTCTTAATATATATCGAGGAAAAGTAGAGACTGACAGCTTTGAACTTGAATGCAAGGTTACATAAAGCCAATGGGTAAATGCAATAGTGATACATATATTGGTCTCCTTGAGATAGTATACATCAAGCATAAGACTGGGTACATACATTAAGAAGCTTATTTGAATTATGATCTCAAAGTGGAATAAGTAGATGTTAAAATCAACCAATACCTATGCAATAACTATTTTAATATACACTTACAGAACAGTAAAAATGATCAAAACAGATTTGGAACATAGCCAAACAAAAACCCATAAAATCTTAACCAAACACAGAGTCCATTACCCTAAGGATACAATGAAAAAAAAAATTAATGCTTCAATGCCAGAAAGAAGGAATAGAATTGATAGACATTCTTAAATAGATTACATGATGAACAGGTCCAGAATTTATGAGAATATTTTTGGAATAAGCAGACACAATATCCCTGAGCAATAATAAAGGCTAATAATAGGTACAACCACTGGATTTCTCAAACATAAGAGTACTTTACCACCAGATAGAGTCTATAAAATGGCTAACATCCAAAATCAGAATCAATAAGCCCTCCCCATGGGTGACATCTACATGAATTCTGGCAACAACACGTAGACAAAGATGGGTAGAACAAATGTCTGACATGCTGCTATGTCTTTGGGAAATGAAGGTGTTTGTGATCAGAATTCAGGACCAGGTCCTCCTTGTCAACATAAATTACAGAAGGGTTATCCTTACAAACACCAGACTTATTGATTGCTGTAAAAAATGCATAAACTGCATGCTACAAAAATTTTGAACCTACCTAATACCTAGCAAAACATTGTTTAGAGGTTAGAATTCAGGTCACTACATTGCAAGAACAGAGAGGTTTCTGTAATTCATACACATTTAGATTTTCCTCTTGAAGGAAAGCTCTATTAAATTTACTTTTTGCCAAAAGATAATATATTCCTACATTCCTAATATTTCATCATGACATTAAGATAGCTTTGGGACTACAGCTTCTGGCATAGGAACTCAGTATTTGACAAAAACTTCTGGGAAAACTAGAAGATAGTATGGCAGAACCTAGGCACAGACCAACATCTTATACCATATACCAAAATAAGGTCAAAATGGGTACATGATTTAGACATAAAGGATGATACCAGACATAACTTAGGAGAGGAAGGTGTAGTTTACCTCTCAGATCTATGGAGAGGTAAACAATTTGCGTCCAAACAAGAGATAGAGAATATTATAAAATGCAAAATGGATGATTTTGATTACATTAAATTAAAAAGGGTTTGTACAAACAGAAGTGATGCAGCCAAAATTAGAAGGGAGGCAGAAATCTGGGAAACAATTTTTATAGCCAGTATTTCTGATAAAGGCCTCATTTCTAAAGTATATAGGGAACTAATCAAATTTATAAGAATGTAAGTCATTCCCCAATTGAGAAATGGTGAAAGGATATGAACAGGCAGGTTTCTGATGAAGAAATCAAAGCTATCTATTTTCATATGGAAAAATGCTCTAAATCACTATTGATTAGAGAAATGCAAATTAAAACAACTCTGAGGTACCACCTCACACCTATCAGATTAGCTAAAATGACAAAAAAGGAACATAATAAATGTTGGAGAAGCTGTGGAAAAATTGGAACACTAATGCATTATTGGTAGAGCTTTGAACTGATCCAAGCATTCAGGAGAGCAATTTGAAATTATGCCCAAAGGGCTATGGGGCTGTGCATACCCTTTGATCCATTAATACCACTACTAGGTATGTATCTCAAAGAGATCATAGAAGAGGGAAAAGACCCACATGTACAAAAATATTTTAGCTTCTCTCTTTGTGGTAGCAAAGAATTGGAAATTGAGGGAATGCCCATTAATTGGGAAATGGCTAAACAAGTTGTGGTATATGAATGAATGGAATACTATTGTTCTGTAAGAAATGATGAGCAGGAGGATTTCAGAGAAACATGGAAGGACTTACATGAACTGCTGCTGAGCGAGATGAGCAGAACCAGAAGAACATTATACAAAAAAATAGCAACATTGTATGACGATCAACTGTTATACACTTGGCTTTTCTCAGCAATGCCATGATCCAAAACAATTTCAAAGAAGTCATGATAGAAAATGTTCTCTACATCCAGAACAAAGAACTGTGGATTCAGAATGCAGATTGAACCATACTGTTTCTACTTCTTGGTTGTTGTTTTTTCTCTTTTATGAGGTTTGTCCCTTGTGTTCTGTTTCTTCTTTCATAATTATGACTAACACTGAAATGTGTTTAATACGAGTGTACATATATAACCTATATCAGATTGTTTTCTGTCTTGGGGGGGAAGGGGAGGGAAGGGAGGGTGAGAGAAAAAATTTGGAAACAAAAATCCTTTGAAAACTATCTACACATGTAACTGTAAAATAAAATACTTTTATGATTAAAAAAAATTTTAATTTAAAAAGGTAGCTTTGGGTGCTTTAAAGCTCACAAAGGTCCTACTAACATTCAAAAGCTTTGGATCTGGACATAGTAACATGCTTGGATTGTTAAATAGGAGCAACAAGAAATAAATTAGAAACTGTAATGTAAGAAGGTAAATTTAATTTCATAGATAAGTCTTTGAACTGGCAGGGTGAATAAATGAATAAAATATAATTCTGGAAGAGTCTACCATATTGAAAATAAAAAATGAAAGGTAAATAGGGCAAAAAAGAGAGGGTAATGTTATTATATATTCAGAAGATAGGTTCATGTGTGAAAGTTCAGGAAGCAGTAAGAAGAAACATAAAGGAGAGCATTAAGCATTACATCAGAATCAACATAGGCAAAAAAAGAAGGGATGCTGTCACTGTAATACTGCTACAAAACAATTAGATGGAAAAAATAAATGGATAACTGTGATACAGAGCACAAGGTTGATATAAGGGCATGGGAGACTTCGATTTTAGGTATTTTTAGGTCTGCTAGACCTTGTTCTCCTGCCAAGGCATTACAGCTAATAATTCCTTTACTTGTCTTAATGATATTTTAGCCTTCAAAAAGAGAAGGAAACAACGAGAGGAAAGTCTATTCTTGGAAGAAGAAATTCCAATATATTACAGTATAATGGACCCCAATAAGGATGAACAGGATTTGTTCCAGGGCTGAAAATGAGGGAATGTTGGGACAAGGGGAGAGGGAGTGAGGTGAATTCATTTGAAAATTTGAAGGAGAAAAAAGGAACTAAAGTTAGTCTCAATCTGACAGCTGTTTTAGATTTTAGGAGAGAATTCAAAGGGTTCAGAGAAAGAATAGGGGGACAATAGGTACCATGGAGTAAACTCTATGTACTAATTTTCATATCCAATTTTAGCCTGATCACATTATCCATTTTTTTACAAGATTCAGAGTACTATAAAAATTTACAATGGGAAAGTGAATAGTAGGGTCAGGCACCAAGAAATGTTCACTCATGGTCTGGGTTTGTCTCTCCCATCTCTCTCCAGGCTTGCATGTAGCCCAGGCTGCTATATCTCCAGGAAACATAGTGAGGAACTCAAATGCATACCGCAGGGCCTCTCATGAGATTCACTGAGTGACTGCAGTCCACTCCATAACTCTTCAGGGCACAGAGTAATCCAGGAATGGGCCCTCAGTTTTAACCTGAGCACCACCTGATTTCGAGCATTAGTCACTAGGGAAGTCCATCTATTGGGGTAACAGGTAGTATCCAAATTTAGTGTTGCCCCTTGCAATAAGTAATGGGTTATTTTTTTCCAAAACATTTAATGTTTTAAATCCTGTCTTTATTGAATTCGTACACTGGTCCTTCTTTTTTCTTTTCTCATGTGAAGTAGACAGTCTGCTGGGTTCTTCCTTGTCAGGCTCAGCACTAGTAGCATGCTTCCTTGGCAACAAAAGTAAAAGTATCCAGACTGGATATGGGGAGTGAGTATGAGAGAGGAGTCACAAATGAAACCTGTCAGCACAATGCTTATGAATGCATTGTCTGGCACATGATAGGTGCTTAATAATGCTTGTCTGTTTGACAACATCAAACTTGGGAAGCTGGTTGACTAGAAGCTGGTGATAGAAGCAATGGGGAAATCTGGAAGGGATGGTTTTAGGGAAAAGCTAATGATTCCCACTGTAGAAATTCTGAGTTTGAAATGCCTGTGGGAAATCCAATTCCAGATGTTCAAATGGCAATTGGTGATATGAGAGTGGAACTCAGGACAAGGCTGAGAGTTGAAAACATGCATCTGTGAATCACCTAATATAGATTACGACTGAACACACAAGAGCTGATGGGATAACAATGGGGGAGGTAAAGGTGAAGGCCCTAGCCAAACACCTACATAAGAAACACCTACATAAAAGGGTATGACCTGGATGAAGATCCATCAAAGGAAACTGAGGAGTAGTTAGACGCTTTCTGTGCAACACCCTGGTAAACCAGGTCAAATATTATTTTTGTCATTATTTGCTTTATGACAAAATCACAGAGATGGTGTCAAATATTACTGTGATTTCAGGAAACCATCTTGATTTTCAATATCTTGCTTTTGAAATTCATGATTATGTATAATAAAGATAAATGATGAAATAATAAAGAAAACAAGAGGTGATTAAACTTTTTTCCATTTTATCTTAAAAAAACAAATTACCTAATATTTCATCTATATTATTTTTAAACAGCTACTATTTCTGTTTAGCAACTCAATGATTTATACTATGCTGGCAAGTAGGTGCTATCATGATCCCAATTTTACAAATGAGGAAACTAAGACAGATAGAGATTAAGTGATTTGCCCAAGGTCACAGGGCTAGTAAGTGCCTGAGGTATGATTTGAACTCAGGTTTTCCTGACTCCAGGCCCAGCACTGTATCTACTGTACCACTATTCTTTTTACAACTGCAAAACACTTGATAGAGATTCTGTTCACTTATATGATTGCTCTCTAGTGTCTGAAAATACTTTAAAATCCAGCAGCCTTCAGGACATGCAGTATATCATAAACTTCATTGTAGGACACTAGCTCGAACTAGGAAGGACCAAACACGGTGATTTATTGCTACTGTTTCTGAAATCCTTAACATTCTTCACTACACTGAGATGGTAGGATTTCATCCAGTAACAGTTTTAAATTCTCACCTGAACTTTTTTTCCCCTAGAATGATATTATCTTTCAAATTACCCACCAGAAGAATTCATCACTCTGACAATGTACCATTAATCAGGACAAACAGGTTTGATATTTTATAGCATTCCGAGACAGATGACACCTTTCAGAAAATGAGATCCTATAACAGAAGTTTCAGGTTAGTTAGAAAAACATTATCTTTTGTGGTTGTGTCAGTGTCCATAACATATAAATTGCTACTATTATGCCAAATGCAAACTTACTCATTGAGGAAGTTTTAACGATTATCAGTAATTCCACAAAGAGTTTTGGAAAGCTTGATCTCCCTACACCCAAGAGAATTTCAACAACTAAAACATCAGGGGAACTCAGATCCATTTCAAATAAACAGGCTTCAGAACTCAAACTGGCTGAGTCCACTGACTCTCAATGCTGACTATCTTTCCATTTTCCAAATGTAAAAGAAAAGACCTCTTTTTCTCTATTCCCAAAATTTTTCAAGAAACATAGATAGCATTTTAAATCATGTATTTCCTAAATAAAATTAAATAACCCTCCTAAAAAAGTATACAAGTCAAATGTTATTATAAGAAAAAATACTAAATTGATTGTTCCATCATTTTATTAAATAGGGCAGCTAGATGTCACAATACATAGAGTGAAAGGCTTGGAGTCAGAAAGACCTGAGTTCAAATCCTGCCTCAGACACTTATTAATTGTGTGACCATGTGTCACACTTACCCCTGTTTGCCTCAGTTTCCTCATTTGTAAAATGAGCCGAAGAAGGAAACAGCTAACCACTCCAGTATCTTTGCCCCAAGAAAACCCCAAATGGGGTCATGAATAGTTGAGCACACTGAAATGACTGAACAACAAATTTTATTAAATTGAATTCTTCATGAGATAAGGTAATAATTGGCTGAAACACCAAAATCCTAAGGTTTTGTTATTCTCACTAGTATTTGAACTATATTCTAAGTATAGTCATTTTCTTTCCTGGTTGTTGTTAGTAGAGTTTCTCAAACATTTTTCCCCTCATATATCCAGGATACTTTAAAAAAAAAAAAAATTGGGGGGGGGGGAGGAAGCAGGGCAATGAAGGTTAAGTGACTTGCCCAGGGTCACACAAGCTAGTAAGTGTCAAGTGTCTGAGGTCATATTTGAACTCAGGTCCTACTGAATCCAGGGCTGGTGCTTTATCCACTGCGCCACCTAGCTGCCCCTCCAGGATACTTTGATAAGTGCCCTAAGACATTTTTCTCTTATTTAAACTAAGCTCATTTTCCTAGAATTGGTAAAAATGCCTTATTGGCCCTGGATTTATCTATTCAAGAGACATCCAAGGGCCATTTCCTAGGTGTCAAGAGTAGAACATTTTTCAGACTGTATTCCAGTGGAGTCTGTGGATGGGGCTCTGGAGGTGGCCTCTGATGGCAAAAAGCAACATAGAGAAATTGTGTTGGTGATTTTAGATTGGCTACAACTACACAGCTCCTCAACCAAAAATGTTGACGTAGAATGGAAAGGAACATAGTGAAAAAATTAACTAAGATGTTAGTGATTTGCTGTGTATTGATATGTTTTCAATGTATTAAATAACCAGTGATCATACATACATTTTAACTGTTTTGTGTTGTTTCAAGCTCAGGGCACTGTCTGTTCTTTAATAAGAAATGCAAAGGATTATGGCTGTGACACATGGCACAGGCTAATGCAGTTGGTAAAGTTTTGATCTAAATGTTTATAACAAGAAAGGCTTCATCTTGTAGGAAGGGCTAAAGGGAAATTACTGATATAAAACAATAACAAGAATAATAATGATAAAATCAGTAAAATCAGATTAAGATTAAATTATGTGTGCTTCATAAAAAATGAAGAGATTTTAACTACACCGTCCATGTTCCCCAAATTATCTCATTCTTCTTGGAAGGTAAAATATACCATTCAGATCTAAAATCAAGATATGTTTAATGCAAAGGAGCATTTTGCTCTCTTTGTGCAGCCATATTCCAAATGCTTTCATTAGAGGTGGCTGGCTGGGGATGAAGAGAAAAGAGTGTTAGGCCTCAAATCAAGAAGACCTAAATTCACATCTGGCTTCCAACACTTAACAGATGTGTAACCATGGACAAGTTACTTAACCTCTACCTGCCTCAACTAGAAAATGAGATATTAATGGCCTCCACCTTACAGGATTGTTGAGAGGATCACAAAAAAATTACATTTGTAAAAAGCATTTAAAACAGTACCTAACAGAGGAACTACTATATACTTATCTCTCCCCTCCCCCATATTCAGTAATAAAGAACAGGAAAAATTAACATTCCTCTTTCAGAATTATTAAATGTCTTCATATGTAACTTTTCATATAAAACACACAAGGTAAATTTCTAATTTCTGAAAAGAACATTTTTAAAGAATTATGCAAGTCCAGAGTCATTCCCCTCCAAATAGAATTTTACTCTAGACTGCAGGGATTCTTCACCTGGAAATTTGTGAATTTTTACTTTATATTATTATTATTATTATTATTATTATTATTATTATTATTATTATTATTATTATTATTCGGGGCAATGAAGGTTAAGTGACTTGCCCAGGATTACACAGCTAGTAAATGTCAACTGTCTGAGATCAAATTTGAACTCCAGTCCTCTTGAATCCAGGGTCAGTGCTTATCCACTGTGCAACCTAGCTGTCCCTGTGAATTTTTTTCCACAAATATGTTCCTAACTTTCTTTCAATATAATTGATTTCCTTTATAACCCAATGTATTTTATTTTATGCATTTGTCCATATTATTCTGAGAAGAGGTTCTCAGGCTTTCCCAAACTGCCAAAGGGGTGCATAATACAAAAATAAACAAATGAATGAATGAATGGCAATTACTTATAAGTAACTCTTAATAAACAGAAACAATGAACACACAAGGAAAACAGTTCTCCAGAGGAGGTCCTGGAAAGAACAATAAATTAATGAAGAATGAAATTCTGGTTCAGGCTTCTCACCAACATAGAAGAACTGATTGTTACAGTGGAAATAATGGAAACCTTAGGAGAAGTGACCACCACATCTTACAAACTGTGAAGGCCAAATTGGGAAAATCCAGGCATGGTCCAACAGGTATTCTAGATCGGGCCTTCTTAAACTGTTTCCACTCATGAACCCTTTCTGCCTGAGAAATTTTTATGCAAACCTGGGCATATGGATATATATAAAATAGCTGTAAACAACCTTTTTTTTCTTTTTTTTTTATGGGGCAATGAGGGTTAAGTGACTTGCCCAGGGTCACACAGCTAGTAAGGGTCACATTTGAACTCGGGTCCTCCTAAATACAGGGCTGGTGCTTTATCCACTGCACCACCTAGTTGTCCCGTATAACCTTTTACTGTTGCCAAATTTTTGTGACCCTCCCCCCATATTCATGACCCCTTATGGTATCCTGACCCACAGTTTAAGAAGCTTTGTCATAGATGTTAGAAATACAGAGGAAGGAAGCATGGACCATTTGTGGAAACCATCAGGGGGAGGGTGCAGAGGAAGTCAATGGAATCACACAATGGGTGGGCTTCAGTAGTCAAAAAAATTTGATAGGTATTTTTTCACAAAATAGGAAAGTGAATTCCCACTGAACTATCCCCTAATCAGAGAAGGGCTTATTATTCTCTTCATTGTGAGAAACACAGTTTAAGAAGTATATTGAAAAGTTCTAGAATATCAAAAAAGCACAATCAGTGTGGTAAATAGGCTGGAATTCATACCATGTGAAGAACGACCAAAGGAACTGGCACGGTTTGCCCTGTAGACAGAATCTGTCTTCAAGTATGCGAAGGAATGGTTTATCAGACATGGATTTGAGTTCTTCTGCAGCTGGAAAATGAGTGCTGTCCAAGATCAGAATCACATGCCTTAGTAGGTATCAGGCAAAGGTCAGAGGACCACATTTGGTATACTACAGATGGCATTCTTGTTCAGGTACAATAAGACTAGGTTAGACTAGTGGGCCCCCAGAGGTTCATTATAGCCATGGCAATTCTATATTTCTGCTATTCTGGATTTCAAAAGTCTTATTTCAGCAAAGGATTACAGCTCCTCCTTTTCCAAAAATCTTTAGCTAAAGCTGTTTCATAAGCCCCCTGAAAAACATAAAGGGCCATTTAAAGATGATCTATTTGTGAGAAAATA
This sequence comes from Dromiciops gliroides, assembly GCF_019393635.1. Taxonomy (NCBI): domain Eukaryota; kingdom Metazoa; phylum Chordata; class Mammalia; order Microbiotheria; family Microbiotheriidae; genus Dromiciops; species Dromiciops gliroides. The sequence goes on from NC_057863.1 coordinate 28,151,643, forward strand.
ATGGGTTTTGGGACACCCAGAGGCCCCTGCTCAAGAGGATAATACTGAGGCTTATTGGGTTGACTTTGCTGATTAACTCACTTGAAGTTGACTTGGTTGAAATCACACCTACCTGAGGGCCTGGGCCTCAGAGGGTGTGCTCTCTGAGCTCTGACCTTGGCACGTTCTGCTCATGTACCACCCTCAGGTCCAGTGAATCATTGGATTTGGGTGATGCTGGCTAATTAGCTAGGAGCGGTGTGTAGGGACCGCCTCTCCTCTGGTCCCGCAGGAAATTTCCATTCACAGAGGCAGAGGGACTTCCTCTTTTGGGCCTAAGACTCCTAGGTGACGCACCTTTTTTTCCTTTCCTCCTCTATCCTACCTAGGCTTTCCTAGCTTTCTGAGCCATGTGCTATCTCTCTTTACTGATATCTAATATACTTTAATAAATGCTTAATGCCCCCAAACTGGTGCTAAAGCTTGTAATTTATAAGTAGCAATATATTAGAAACCCCAGCTAATTTTCCCCAAACTTGGGACAGAAGTATGGTGACCACATATAATTTTTTTTTTTTGGCAGGGCAATGAGGGTTAAGTGACTTGCCCAGGGTCACACAGCTATTAAGTGTCAAGTGTCTAAGGCTGGATTTGAACTCAGGTCCTCCTGAATCCAGGGCTGGTGCTTTATTCACTGCACCACCTAGCTGCCCCCCGACCACATATAATTTTAAATGCCACATATTATTACTATTACTAATACCTACTACTATCAATGAGAGAACATTGACATTCCAATATAAAGCCTCAATCATTTTGTTACCTTCTAACAAAGAGGCCAAAAGCAGGTTAGTAGCAGGGAAAGGAGAAGCAAAAAAGGCAATGGATAATCACAAAATAAATCATTAATTCCAAATAATATGCCAACTACTAGCTATGGTTTCATGGGCCAGGCTTAAAGGTGTTAAAATTGGGGAACTTAAAACAGTATCTGATTCCAGAACTCATGACATTTAAGGTTAAGGCTTCTAATCATCTTTTTTTTTTTTTTTTTTTTTTTTTTTTTGCGGGGCAATTGGGGTTAAGTGACTTGCCCAGGGTCACACAGCTAGTAAGTGTTAAGTGTCTGAGGCCGGATTTGAACTCAGGTACTTCTGAATCCAGGGCCGGTGCTCTATCCACTGCGCCATCTAGCTGCCCCTCTAATCATCTTTTTTTAAAAATGACAGAATTTGCATAAGTGGAAGAAATTAATGATATATAAATCGAATGATAATTGCAAATTATGTAATATTGAGTATATTAAAGAGATGAACTCACATGCCTCCAAATTCTGTAACTTCTGTAGTGACTTGTTGCTGCACAAGGTAAACTCCATGTCTACATGAACAGAAGATGCTGATTCTATAAAATGTCATCTCTCCAAACATCCAAAGTAAAGCAAAGACTTTCTTAAACAACTCTAAGTTATGTTTTCTTCTGCATAAACAAAAACTAGAAGAACCCCAAAACATTTTCCATGGCTTCAAGTTTGCAGAGCAAATCTTTCTGTATTGTTTTATCCATATACAAGCCAAATAGCAGAGTGAATATTCACAGGATTTTCACTAAAGTCGTTAAAATTATTTGACTCATAGAAATAATTTTTTTTCAAAAATATTTTTATTTAACCTGCCTAGTCTATACATGTGACTCAGAAAAAAAGACTATCAAAATAATATCTATAACCTACAACCAATGATGAGCTTTTAAGAAGAACAAAGTTTTGAGATATTATCAGGGAATTATACAATAGGAAGAGAAGATGGGCTAATTGGGTGTCAAGAGGGAGGGTGGAAAATCTTGTCACCAAAAAAAGGTAAGAAATATTTCCAGCAGGCTCAGCAGAGTCCCTACTTCATTCACAAGATATGAACAGAAGTCATGGTGCAGGATGGTCAGGAATGGAGGGAGGTTGGTTGGGAGTTCCTATCTGTGTGCTCATCATCATTGGAAGCAACATATAAACCAATGAGATCATGGAGTTCTTGGAGTTGTTTTAATCAAAATAATATTTTTTTTTTAAAAATCAATAGCTAAGCATAGTCATTGTAATTAATTTTTTAGTATTGAAGAGGAAATACAAATTAGATTTGGACCTAAAAAAATGAAAATTTATTTCTTAAAAATTATCCTTCAAATTGGCAGCACTACTCTAAAAACAAAATTTAAAAAACCTAAAAATTACACTTTACTGTGATCCCCCAAAAAGAAAACCTTGGGAAATTCAGACCTGTCTTCATTTCCATTTGCTAATTTAATGCCATATAATTTTATAATATGTTAATATCTTTAAAAGGTTTATTATTGTTTTGAGTGACAGTTTATATATAATACATCCAGATTAGCTGCTTTTAGTATTTACTCATATTTTATTTACATGAAGAAAAATGGTTTGATTTGCTTCACTTTGAATGGAAGGTTTTTAGGCAGAGCAGAAGCGAACATAAGGACAAAACCTTTCAGCAATTTCCCTTTTTTTTTTTTTTACATTTCTAAGCAATTACTATTATTTCAAATTGGGACAATATTGTCCCATAAAGAGAAAAGAAAAAAGAATATAAAGTTGATTAGATTAAGCAGTACCATAAAATTTTTCAAACCATATGATAGAATCAGGAAGTTAATCTGCCAAATATAAATTACAATGGCACCTCAGTAACCCAGATTGGTTGAAGGAAGAGATGGTATGAACAGAATTTTCTATTTAACCAAAGGTGGTCACTTGGAGCATTAAAACATCTACTTTTTTCTTCCTCTATATTTTTATGAAGCTCTCTTAAAAATAGATTACAACAGGGGGCAGCTAGGTGGTGCAGTGGATAAAGCACTGGCCCTGGATTCAGGAGGACCTGAGTTCAAATCCAGCCTCAGACGCTTAACACTTACTAGCTGTGTGACCCTGGGCAAGTCACTTAATACTCATTGCCCTGCAAAAAAAAAAAAAAATAGATTATAACAAACAAAAATAGATTACATATGTCACTACCGTAATTCAATCTATGAGTTATAGGCATGTCTTGGTCATCATTATGGCCCTGCCACTTTAAAATATGCATTAAAATAGCTTTCATGGTCACCATAAACAAATGGGAGTGTCCCTTCGGATTTTGATGTGAATTACCCAAAATGCAGACGATTTAAGCTTTTTACAGTTTTAGTTTTTAACAGGTTTCCTTGACCTATAATTCTTTAGTGACCTTCAGGTTTCCTACTTTGCTGCTTGTCTAAATTCAGGATAACAAAGGTTAAAAATGAGAAGGCAATGCTAACAATTACAATAGCAACAGCCTGCCCATTTCAAATGAGCCAGAGATTGGGAAATTGAACAAAGGTGATATTGACCTTGATGATCACTTTTCCTGGGGGACAGCTACATTTGCCAGGGCTGGAGTTAGGAAAACCTGAGTTCAAATCTGACCTCAAACACTTTTACTAGCTGTATGACCCTGAGCAAGTCACTTAACCCTGTTTGCCTCAGCTGCTCATCTATAAAACGAGCTGGAGAAAGACAGAGCAGACTACTCTAGCATCTTTGCCTAGAAGAATCAGACACAACTGAAACAATTCAACAACAAAATCAACCTTCCCTCCAGAAGTTTTGCCCAGTATGAAGTCACCAGATGAAGAGCCCTACCAAACCCAGAAAACAAGTTAGTCAGCAAACATTTGATCTCCTCATCAAGTTGGAGAAAGAGATGATTGCCAAAGATGGCACCAGCTCAGGTAAAACGAAATCTCATTTGTGAAATAGGATAGACAAAAATTACAAAGATTATGAGAAATATCACCTTTCAAAACAGTGAAAAGCAGTAGAAACAAAGACGAACCTAACAAAAATCTTGGCCTGGAACCCAACTGAGCTACAAAACCCCAAGAATATCATGGATGAAACTAGAAGGACAATAAATATATATAACATGAAGGAAACATATCAAAGTAGCCATGTTCTTTCATTTTTGCACTTGTTTCCCAGTACTAGCCAAAGTATCTAGATCAGGGCAGCTAGGTGGTGCAATGGATAGAGCACCAGCCCTGGAGTCAGGAGGACCTGAGTTCAAATTTGACCTCAGACACTTGACACTTACTACCTGTGTGACCCTGGGCAAGTCACTTAACCCCAATTAACTCACCAAAAACAGAAAAACAAACAAAAACAAAGTATCTAGATCACAGTAAGTACTTAGTAAATGTTTGCTGATTGATGTTTTCATCTGCAGTGAAAGATGTGCCTCTGGATGAAAAGGTAACACAATTCCCAGTGCCCTATACAAAATAATAGAACTGGAACTTGGAAAGACAACTTTGGGACAATATGCTGACCAGTACAACTATATCCTAAGGAAATTCAGACTGGAGATGACAAAGTTTTTAAAGTACTGAGTGATCACATTTTTAAAGATATGGCAGAAAAAGTCAAAGATAAATATTAATACCCCAGAAAGAAAATCAGAAGACTATCCTAATTTATGTCCATAATGAGTGTTTCAATAAAAATAGGAAGAGGTGAGATTTTTAAAGTAATTCTCTATAGTAAACATCATATTTGCTGTAATAATTGAACAAAAGGTGAAGAATAAAAGAGCCCACAGGGGGACAGCTAGGTGGTGCAGTGGATAAAGCACAGGCCCTGGATTCAGGAGGACCTGAGTTCAAATCTGGCCTCAGACACTTGACCCTTACAGGCTATTTGATCCTGGGCAAGTCATTTAACCCTCATATTTCCCTGTAAAAAAAAAAAAAAGAGCCCACTGGTTTACTGTGCATTGACCACAAACAAATCATGTGTTTGTCTTGGCAGAGTACAACTCAGTCTTTAAGATTCTCTTCTCTAAAAGGCATTTCTCATCCTTATGGCAAGGTCATACAAGATTATTTGATAAAAGCAAGCAAAGATAACTTCCTTCAATGACATCAGATTATTAATACCAAGAAAGGCAAAAAATATCTAAGAGATACACACCTATCAAAGGTGTTTCACGACTTTGATGGGAAATATCTTGGATTGCTTAAAATGGAAGGAGACCCTAAAGATGTTAATGTCCTCCAGATGGTCCTACTTGTAGGTGATAGTGTTCTAATTACATCAATCCCAGGAACACCTAAGGGCCTCTTCTAGAAAAATATGGTATTTTTCTAAAGTGATCAGCTAAAAATTTTATAGGAAAAACTAAATGGTTGGAAAATACCCATTGTCAGGCTAGGACATGCAGCTGGAGGACCGGCGCATTGAGTTAGTACATCAGTACATATATTTAGGGAAAGCACTGCAGATGGGCTTTAGTTGGAGCCAAAGTGGAATAGAAGGAAGATAGTACATTGGATTGGATTTGAAGTTTTGTTTAGTGCTTTCTAATGATCCCAAGCTGTTTCATGTGCAAAGACCCATCTTTCAATGACAATGTTTCTGCAGTAATACTCTATGATTATCAATACTGAAATTTCACAATCTCTGAGGAATCAAAATCAGGGTTATTCAGAGGGCAATGGAGAAATGGTTGGTAGGTAGAAACAGCCTAGACCATATTTCCAATTATGATTCAAGATATTATCAAGAATTTGTGGGACAGAAAAAGGCTGGTGATGTGGAAAGATTGAGGGTTAAGAGGGAGCTCCACTGGTATCTTCACTATGGGTAGATACTCTACCCACAGAAAGAATAAGAAATGGATGAGCATCCCATAGGATAAGAGCAGGGCTGAGGTGCAACTTGCACTTATGAAGAGAGCATTCATATCAAGAAGGTTGCAGCTCTACTGGAGTACTAAATTAATGTAATCCTTCATATTTACATAATATTTTCATGTTTACCTGGAACCCTGGTGGTGCAAGTATCATTATGCCCATTTTAAATGTAAGTAAACTGAATCCAAGATAAGTTATTTGCCTATGGCCATATGATTGGAAAATATGAAAAGTCATGATACAAAGCCATTTCCTGAAACTGGATTGAGCATTCTTTCCACTAGCTCACCCTGAATCTTAATAAGTTAACTCTTTTCAACTTGAAAATTTGTCTAAAATTAACAGACCCTATTAGTTTGTTTTTTTTTTTACCTTAGTAGGTTCAGCATAATGGACACAATTTGGCATTTCTTTGATTTGTAATCTAAGAGTGCCTAGATTCATCACTCTGAATATCAACTGTCAATATATGGTACAGTACACTTATCAGAACTGGGTTAGGTATTCATTGACCACTGGACACATTCTAGAATTGTTATTTTGATAAGGTCTTTTTTATTTTGTTTTTGTATCTTTATCTTCAAGGCAGAGTGCTGGAAAAATAAAAGTTCAGTTCATTAAAGGTTCTGTCCTTATTGAGTCTACATCATTAAGATCTTAATGAAGTCTATTCATCTGTATACTCATACATTTTTCATGTGTGTATATCAATTTTTTCATGTGTACACACCACACATTTCCAACTAGGTTGTAAAATCTCTAAGGGCAGGGATTGTTGTCATTACCCCTGTGTCTTCTTTTACTTGCCTACAGAAGCAATGATAATTCTTAGTATCCAAAGGTCACTTGATAAACACTGTCGACTGATTGTTGATATTTTTGTCACTCTTAGAAACATAAGGACTCTCAGTGTAGGTCCCCATGGATGAAGCATAGCTGATGGCATGAAATGACTGCATTTATTACAGTTATTGTTAGGGTCATAGAATCTTTATCATGACTACCAAAGATTAAGTGTATGTATTTTGAAAATTATCAATTACATAAATCAGGGAAAAGAATAAGGAGAACATTTTACACCAACTATCTCTTATGAAAACCTGATATCTGGGGGAAGCTAGGTGGCACAGTGGATAAAGGAACAGCCTTGGATTCAGGAGGACCTGGGTTCAAATCCTGCCTCAGACACTTGACACTACTGGTGTAACCCCCATTGCCCTACACAAGAAAGAAAGAAAGAAAGAAAGAAAGAAAGAAAGAAAGAAAGAAAGAAAGAAAGAAAGAAAGAAAGAAAGAAAGAAAGAAAGAAAGAAAGAAAGAAAGAAAGAAAGAAAGAAAGAAAGAAAGAAAGAAAGAAAGAAAACCTGATATCTAAAACATGTAGGAAACTGACACAAATGTATAAGGCTAAAAGCAATTCAATAATAGATAAGTGGTCAAAATCCCAGACAGATCCCAGAAGAAATACATGATGGGCCAAAAGTCACAAATATTTAATAAGGCCTTAATTGTTTTGTTTTTAATTTACAATACCATATATAATATATATAGGAAATGAATTTGTATTATGTGTGAAAAGTTAAATCTTGTAAATGGTGAAAAATAAAGAAAAAAAATTTTCAAAATGTTATCAAAACATCAGATCCCTTTGTGACTTTTGGCCCAGTCTCTACAAATGGCATAGACTCTTGGATTCATTGTTATCAAGGAGACAAGATATATATTTTGTCCTTCACAGCATCATAGGGAAAATGTCCCAAATGATTAATATTAAGAGAACTGAATATAAAAATAACTATAAGGTTGCATATCACACCTGTGAAAATAGTGGTATTGATGAAAAATGGAAATCATTGTTGTGGGAGAGGCTATGGGAAGACTGAATGGTAAAACACTGCTGGAGTTGTGAATCAAGATAGTGATTCCCAAACACAACTTGAAATTCTTCAAGAAAGGTGACTAAACTGTTTATATCATTTAGCCCAGTAAAGCCACTGGTGCTTACACACCCCAAGGAAGTCAATTACAGCACCTTCTGTGGTAGCAAAAGAACAGAAAAAAAATGAATGCCCAAAATGTGTAACAGCTGAATAATTATAATACAGGAACATAATGGAATATTATCAGGCTGAAATAAATTACAGTTAAGAGTAATTAAGAGAAACATGGGGACACGTGTATGATGTGACACAGGAAAAATAAAGCAAAATTAAGAGAGTAAATAACACCAAGACTGCAATAATATGAATGAAAGCACTTGAAATCTGAATAACTGTAATTACCAAACTTGGTCCTAGAAAACAGAGGATTAAAGATCCATTTTTCCCCACAGTAACTGTGACACTAGCAAATACGGGATGCTTTGCCGCTTTGTTTTGCTTAAGTGTATTGGTTTTGTTTTTTATCCCAAGGAAGGGGGTTTGATGGCAGGGCAGTTATGGGCTTACAGGATGTTTAGATCAATGAATCTATTTTAAAAAGAATCAATTGGAAAAAGAGGAAGTTAAAAGTGGCAGTCAAATTATGATGAAAATCTGAATGGTGATTTTCAATAACTATTAATATAGAAAATGCATCAAAAATTAAATACAAACAAAACCATTATTAAGACTTTCTACATTTATTTGTAACCTCTATGGAATCAAACTATTGCCCATTTTTGCCTACATTTTCCAATCATTCCACCAAGAATGCAAAGCCTCGTCCTAAAACAAAAATTAACTGAAAAACAGTACTTTGCATCCAATGAAATCATCTTAGGAGATGCCTGCAGATTATCTGTGAGAGCTTTGGAAATTAATGAAAAATATCCTGTTTTCCAGATAATAGAGCATATGCTTTCAGATTTTTCACAAAGAAACAAAAACACATAAAGCTTTTCAAAAACCCAACCTGTAAAAGCGTGGTTCTATGGCGTTTTAGTGCCCCCTTCTGGTGGATTCTGGCAAAGCAGGCTGAACAATAATCTTCTCCGCATTCCAGGCAAACCTTGTAGGGAAAGATGAGTAAAAGATCATTTTAATGCCATGATTCCTAGTGAAATTCCACCAACTCACTCCATTCTCTTATTATTATTTCCCCAACGACACACTAAGGCGGCACTCGTGGATTACTTAACAGAAATAATGAAAAAAATCCATTTAAGGGTTTTCTTTCTTTTTTTGAAACCCTGTGTCAAGCTCTAGCTGCTGCTATTGCAGAAATAATTCCCAGGCCTCAGTGCGAACGGGTTACACATATGAATTCACCATGAAACCCACTAAGCGACCTATGATCTTTACTCAGGAGCAGGGCAATACACACTAGGCATGGAGCCTGTGAAAATGCACTGTTTGGACAAAGGTGCCTCACAGAACTTGAAAGGGATCTCTCTGAGCTTGAGCTATTGTTTTTCTGCAGGGCTTCTATCTCCTTGGCCAGCTTTCCATACTATAGCCTTTTCTTGATTGGACTGTAATTATTTGGACAGTCAACAAGCACTTATTAAAAGCCTACTGTGTGTTAAACACTGTGCTTAACTTTTTACTTTTACCAGTGGTCATAAAAGGATGGTCCAAAAATGTCTGAGAGAGACTCCCAAGCAGCAAGAGAACAAGGTGAACATGGGGTGAACAGTTTTATTCTAAGTATCTTTACTGTTTAAAGTTCATCTGGACAAAGAGAGCATGTGTTGCTGCCTCCACCACTTCAAAGACAAGCAATGCCAATCACATGATGCCGACCCTCTGTGCCTCAGACCTGATGTGGAAGTAAAGGGTGCTGACCATAGACATAAGGTGGGATCCAGAGGACAGAGTGGGAGGACTAAGACAGGGAGTCTAATCATAATCTCCTATTTCATGCTGTGGTTTTGCTCTGCCTCCTACTACTCACGACTCTGTAGTTCAACTACTTCCATTACCCCTCCCACAACATGGTGATACCAAGAGGCAAGTGGCCAAGAACTGAGTACATCAAAAAGCACTGGTTCAAGGTACTATTTTTTTGCAGTATCTGAGGTTTTTTGCTCTGAAAAAAAGGGGCTCACATACTAAATTGACAACAATCCATAACGTCATTGATTCAGAGCTAAAAAGGAGCTTCGAACTGCCATCTGGCCCAACTCCCTCATTTTATGGTGGAGAAAACCAGACCTCAGGGAGGTAGATTAGATAAATAACAAGTAGCAAAGCTCAGATTTGACCCCAAGTTTGCCAAATTAAACATAATGGGGTTTCTATTGGTATCTACATGAGGTCAAGAGAACCAGAGGAAGGAGGCCCAACATGTTGGGTAGACATCCTGGGAAAGGTTTATAGACTGATACAGAGAGGAGTAGCACAGAGTAAGAAAGCATCGATGCAGCTGATCTATATATCATCAGAAGACACAGAGAAATTCCCCCAGTCGGTTGACTGGCTTCTCCCATAGAGTATCCATGGAAAAACATGAATGAGAAGATGTGGGGAAAAGCCACCCAGGGGTGATTGATCCAGCAATACAAATTGACTTCCTATTGCTCACCTACAGTTCTCCATCTTCTGTCGCCCACGCCGAGCATGCTCCTCCTCTTCATCCTCCATTCTCAGTTGCCTTGGGTTCCTTCAAGCCTCAGCTCAAATCCCAGTTAGGACAGAAACTAATTCTCCCCACTTCTAATGACCTCCATCTCCTATTACTCTCCTTCCATATGTCTTGTCTGTGGCCAATCATTTATGTGTTGTCTCCCCCACTGGAATGTGAACTCTTTGAAGACTGGGAATGTTTTGACTTTCCTTTCTGTGTTGTCTTTAGTGCAGTGCCTGACACAAATAAACACTTGCTGAGTGACTTACAACCATGTTAGGTCAGACCCTCATGGTTTCTTGCCTGTGTTAATGGCACGGCCTCATCGTCTCTTGCTCTTTAGTCCATGCTGCTGGCAAAGTGATTTCCTTAAGCATCAAACTGAGCATGTGATGCTCCTACGCAATCAGCTACAGTGCCAACCTATTACCTCTAGGATCAAATGTCAACCCTCTGTTTAGCTTTTAAAGTTCTTCCTAATCTGGCCCAACCAATCTTTCCAGTATTTTACTCCTCTTTTACTCCTCTTCAAGTTGGCCTTCTCTCTTCCTCACTTACCACACTCTATCTCCCATCTCCCCCTCTCTTTCCAATGGCAGTCTCCTATATGCCTGAAAGGCATTTCCTACTTACCTCATTCTTCTGAAATCCCCTTATTCCTCCAAAATGGAGTTTAAGCACTCCTTCCTACAGGAAGCCTTCCCTGATCTCCCCAACTGCTGAGTGCTGACCCTCACAGACCACCTTATATTTAATTCGTTTCATGCATTTGTATTCAATGATTTTATATTTATTCTCTACATACTTCTGTACATCCTTGCTCTCTTCCCTATTAAAAAGTAAGGATGGGGCAGCTAGGTGGCGCAGTGGATAGAGCACTGGCTCTGGATTCAGGAGGACCTGAGTTCAAATCCAACCTCAGACACTTAACACTTACTAGCTGTGTGACCCTGGGCAAGTCACTTAACCCCAGTTGCCTCACTAAAAAAAAAAAAAAAAAAGTAAGGATGGTTTCCTTCTTTGTATCTTCCATTTGAAGGATGACTACCAGCTCAGCCAGGGGTTCATTCAGCTCCACTCCATGATGCATAGCAGCCTCTCTAGAAGTCCTCCAGCCTGCCCCAGAGGTCCTCCTCCTCAGCTTCCCTTCTGTGGCTTCATTTTATTCACCAATTCCCCAGCTACTTGAGGGCAGGAACTGTTTTTTATTCTTCCAGATAGTATTTGTTCCCTTAAGAGTTTAGCAGTGTCAGGCGCATAGTAAGCACTTATTAAATGCTTGTTATTGACTTGACATTTTGATTTTAATGACAAATAAGTTTATTCTGCCTATGAATGTGGGTAATAGGACTTAATGCATCAAGTCAAAAGAAGTTTCTTAAAAACAAGAGCTTTATCACAAAACAATCATTATGATGAAAGTCTCCTAATTATCCATTCACCAGAACTCCAAGAACACTCATACATATTTCACAACTGAGTCATTTACCTCCTTCATCAAGACTTCCTGTCTCATTATGATCTGTGTAGTTTGTTACTGGTTGTTTTATTATTTGTTAAGAAGAATTCTGATTTATACTTTCTTTGTGTAATATCACAAATCATCTTTGCCATGTACCAGTTCAGATCAAAGGATTCCTTCTTGTAAAAATAACTCAATGACAGCTACAAAAGTATGTCTGATAGCTAATTAAGGTTCCCTGCAACCACTTTAAAATCCTCTAACAAGACCTTGGACAGCTCCTTTTCCCTATCTGGTCTTATCTGTCCCCCTAGCCTGCCCCCTGCACCCCCTTTATATGTGGCATACCAACTGGTGGTTGTCTGAATATGCTTCAGGAAACATGCTCATTTCTTGCAACCCAACAGAAAAGTCATTTTCGCTAGGAAGAATGTCCTTCCACTTCAATTGTCCTTAGAAAAATGTCTTTCCAATGCTGGCCACATATTACAGAATATATCACAAATGAATGTTGATTGGCTGGCTTTTTTGATGATGATGCTGATAATGATGATAAAACATCAATGCAGTGCTCTAAGATTTACAAAATATGATACTTACAATTGTTCTATCATAATTTGCAGATGAAGGAACAGAAGCTCAGAGAGGTTAAATTACTTTCAAATGTAGATAAGCTTCTGATGGGATTTGTTCCCAATTCTTTGTGATTTCAGGTCCTGGGATCGAACCACTACACAATATCCTTCACAATACTGTACAGTTTGGTGGCTCAGTGGATACATCATTGCACCCGGAATTAGGCAGACTCATTTTTCTAAGTTCAAATCCAACCTCAGACACTTACTAGGTATGTCACCCTGGGCAAGTCCTTTAAACCAGTTTGCCTCACTTTCCTTATGTGCAAATGAGCTAAAAAAGGAAATGTGGCCTACTACCTCAGAAGCTACAGTCTCTTCCTTCGTTCCTGTTCCCATCAGCACCACCCACGTTTAAGTTGGAAGTACTTCATTTTCTGTCTGAGCACTGCAATAGCCTCTGAAATTGTCTCCCCATTCTAATCTCTTCTGACTCTAAATGATCCTGGCTTACTGGTGTTAAACATCTTAACACACCATTTTGCCTTAGTATCCCCTCTTCAAAAGAGCTTCAATGACCAATACTTCTTACAAACACGGGAAACTTCCAACTCTCACTAAGCTTCCATTTCAATCCCTCCAGGATGTAGTCCCACTTTATTTTTTCCAGTTATGGCCTACTACCTCTAAAAAGTAGACTGATGACAGGAGAATCTATTTACTGACTACAAAATGATTTTTTCTCTTTAATGTTATGTTCTGTCCCTCTTTCCCTTATCAAATAATCACCAAGATTTTATCAGTTACTCCCTAGGGGCCAGCCACTGTTATGCCCTCCATTTGCTCTGCCTATCTATATTCAACTAATCCTAATTTTTTTTTCCGGGTCAATGAGTGTTAAGTGACTTGCCCAGGGTCACACAAGTAGTAAGTGTCAAGTGTCTGAAGCTAGATTTGAACTCAGGTTCTCCTTAATCCAGGGCCAGTGCTTTGTTTACTGCCACCTAGCTACCCCCTAATCCTTCTAATTTTAATCCAATGGCTCCTTCTTCTTCAATTTCCCTTTATCACTGCAGTCCACAATAACCCTCCTACCAATAAGTTACTACAGAACTTTGTCTCATGCATCTGGCTCGAATCATAGCTTTGTATCATTACTTTTCAAATGTCGCTGTCTTTTCCCCAACTAAACTGCAAACTTCTTGAAGGCAGGAAACATTTCTTATAATTATTTTTACCCCTCTCCACATGAAGGTCTGAGAATACTTCTAAGCACATGGTAGGCATTCAATAGACACTATACCTGAAGAAAGAACTATAAAATTTACTGTAACCAGATCAATAAAACACTATTTCTATGAACTATCTCCTGGCATAAGGAAATAAACCCTTTTGAATATGTAGTGAGGGGAAGGAGACCTGGTTCCAACACAACCTACTTGACAACAGTGGTAACGTAATAATAAGTTAAAATCAAGTACAATATATGTCTGACCTCTCGCTAACATTTTTGGGGGCATAAAGGAGTAATTTCTGGCAGAATTAACAGTGCAGCTGTCCATCAGAAGGCTAAATATTGGCCTGACCTCCAGAGACCCCTGAAAAGATAGGTCAGCCAACCCTGAAGGCAGCTGAGGCAGGAAACAACATTCAGGAACTTGACAGCCAAGAAGACTAGGAATTCAAGAGAAGTGGAGAGGTGTGTTGTGGTGTGGAATAAGACCAAGGAGCCCAGCTCAAGGAAATGCTTAGCAGAGACCCAGTTTGCAAAGGGGAACGTGAGCATGGGGAGGAAAAGGACCCGGGAGCCCCACAGTACTGGAGGCCCGAGGGACCTCAGACACAAGCTTTCTTCCCAATGTGTGTCTCAATACCACTGGACTCAAGACCAAGTTCCTACCCATTCTGCAGGATGCCTATTCATTCTCTGGATTTTGCCACCATGCCTCCACTGCCTTGTCCCCCCAGTCCTGTGCCCCCCTTTTCCCATTGGTTCATTTCTCTTTTCATTTCATCCAAAAGGCCTTCCCTGCATTATCTGGACCTCAACACCAGGGCCCCACCATAAGCGCTCCTTACCTCCTCCCCTTTCACCCTGAGCCCTACAGGTTTTTCAGCTCCCTTTTACATATGGTCTTCCTTCCTTAGAATGAAGCTCTTCTGGGTCTGGAACTGTCTTCCTTTCTACTTTTCTAGTTGAATTCTTAGTGCCTATAACCATGCCTGACCCAGAAGAACTTCCTGTTTGTTGACATGACACGACTTGATGATTGCCATGGACAGTCTTTGCACTCAGGAGAGAATGAACCCCAGGTTTACAGAAGGGAATCTACCTTCTCTGTTCCTACTACACTATTAGAGTAAATGTCTTTTATTTGACCCAATTGTACTCCCTGGCTGATTATTAGGACACTAGATGGCACAGTGGATAGAGCACAAGGCCTGGAGTGAGGAAGATTGGAGTTCAAATATGGCCTCACTAGCTGTGAGACCCTGGGAAAGTCACACCCCTATTTGCCTCAGGTATCCATCTGTAAAATGAGCTGGAGAAGGAAATGGCAAACCACTCCAGTATCTTTACCAAGAAAATCCCAAATGGGGTTAGGAAGAGTCAGACATGGCTGAATTAACTAAACGGCAGTAGGCTGACTATGAAAGTAAAACTCACAAGCGGAAACTTGTGAATATGAGCTTTAGAAATAAGAGACATAGAAGATCCTTTCCACCTATGGGTGTGGTTGTCCCAGGCAGACCTACCCCACAAAGCCATGAATGCCAACCAAGTTGGAAAGGTTCAGGTAAAAGGGTTATCATATAATTGCAATAATACTTCACCAGTGCAGTGATAACTGCATATTCAACAGCATAGTTAGCTGTGATGCAAGGGATTCAAAGATTGCTATGGAGTCAGAGGACCTGGGTTCAAATCTCAGCTCTGTCACTTACTGCTTGTGTGTCCTAAAGCAAGTCATTAAATCTCTCAGAGTTACATTTTCCTCCTGTGGAAAATTGGAGGGAGAAGGTAGACTAAATGACCATTCAGCTCTAAATCTAAGAGGCCATAAATTGAACCGAAATAGAAATATTTTGAACTTTTGGCAATAAAAGTTAAAATTCTCCTCAGTAAGTTTAATGCACATTTTTTTTTTTTTTAGTGAGGCAATTGGGGTTAAGCGACTTGCCCAGGGTCACACAGCTAGTAAGTGTTAAGTGCTGAGGCTGAATTTAAACTCAGGTCCTCCTGACTCCAGGGCCGGTGCTCTATCCACTGTGCCACTTAGCTGCCCCATGCACATTTCTTAAATAAGATATATCATACTATTTGAATAAGAAATGTGTTTTAACTACTTTTAAACATTTAGCACTTTTCAAATGAACACTTCCACAGCATGTGTCTTACCATCCTAAATTCAAATAGAGAATTCTGCAGAAAAGTACTTACTAGTAATGCAAACTTGTTCTCGCACTGTCCACAAACCTTCCCCTTTCCTTTTATTTTCTCCTGGGCACAAATATTTGTCATTTTATGGTTAAGTTGTTGTTTTGGTGTTTCTAAAATAAAGACATTTTTTAAATGAATAAAATAATTGTGAATGCAATTTTTAAAATTTATTGATGAAGTAAATCAGATGGTATTTTATAATTCTGTAACAGTTATTATTTTTAACTTCAATTCATACAGTGTTATTATGCTTAATCTTATCTCCACCCACCAACCACACATATCTTTACATATTTATATACCCAAACCAGACATTCCCTCAACAGATCCAAAGGACCAATGGAGCCTATATTGGTCTTTTTTTCTTTTTCAGGGCAATGGGGGTTAAGTGACTTGTCCAGGGTCACACAGCTACTAAGTGTCAAGTTTCTGAGGTCGGATTTGAACTCATATCGTCCTGAAACCAGGGCCTGTGCTTTATCCACTGAACCACCTAACTGCCCCCAATGGAGCTGAAAAACATACTGAACCATAGATTCTTTTCCATTTTTGATATTTCATCAAAATCATCTCTATACTAAAACCAACATGAAATTTTAAAGTTTCAGCCTCCAAAATACCTCAATTATTACAAACAAAATAAAATGTTCATTTGTGAATACATGTATGTGTACATACATCTGTGATTTTGTATGTGTGTATGTGATGTATTAACTGATAGATCTATCTCTTCAGAAACATGCTATAGCTTTGTATGACATGTATCTGGAGAACGGCTGTTACCAACCTCAGATGGTAACATAGAAGGCCGCTGGGGGACAGGCAGCGCAACATATGGGATACCATATGAGACATGGTGTCCCAAGCAAAGACTGCCCAGGGAGGTATCTTAAATATCGGAGGGGCAAAACCTTCAAGGAAAACAGCAGCTCAGGAGGAGAGAGCAGAGGCAAAGGGAGTGGGAAGAAGCTTAGTCTCTACATAAAGAGGCAATGAAGGGGCAACTAGATGGCCCAATGAACAGAGCACTGGCCCTGAAGTCAGGAGAACCTGAGTTCAAATCCGGCCTCAAGCACTTAACACTTACTAGCTGTGTGACCCTGGGCAAGTCACTTAACCCCAATTGCCTCACCAAAAAAAACAAAACAAAACAAGAGGCAATGAAGCCTCACTGTGCCCTGAGGAACCCAGGGGTTCTAGCTGAAGGAAGCTCCCTGTTCTGCCATCTGAGAAACACAGGGATTCAGTCCATGACTCTCAATATAATGCCTGTGATTAAAAGTATCTAAACTTGGCGTCTCTGTAAGTTATATATGGGTTTTGCATTCAACTTTTTTTTAAACTGTAATACAGCCAAGTTTTCCTCAGTGTCAATGTGAATAATATGAAATAGTTGATTTATACATTTTATTATATTATATATACATTATAATAAATATATATTTATTAGCCAGAATGCTTGCATGTGAGATATTAGCACCAATCTTTCTACTAGTTTAATTAAAAAAAAAAAACTTCCCCAGATTAATGCATAAGAAATTGAACCAAGGAAACTGAAAATATTGGCCAAATGGAAATTTAGGAATTTTATTTCATTCAGAATCCTCACACAAGGGCTAGAAGTACACTTTAAAAAAATATGCTGAACTTAGAAAAAAATGGGATCAAAACTGATAATTTTCTGAGGAGTTTCTATAAACTCATAAAGATTTTTTTAATTTTCACTATTATTAAAAAGAAATTTGTTCATGTCCTTTTAGTTTCCATTAATTAAAGAATATGCTACATGTTTAGAATTGTAAACTAGCTTTCGATTATCCAAGATTTTTAAATGAATCTCAAGAATTTTGACATGAAAAAGTCTTGCTTTTATAAAGAGGGAGGAAAGTCATAATATTATTAATATACTCACCAAATAGGCAGATTCTAATCTTATAATATTTCTTATAAAATACTTGGAATAAATTGAATGAAACCTAATTTCAAATGCAATAAAAATATTTTTTTTCTTAAACATTATCATGTTATTGTTTTGGGTTTTGTTTTTAGTTTGAACCAGCAATGTGAAGCAATTCTGGCCATTTTCTGATCGATTTCAGAATAGAGTGTCATTAAAAGCCAGTGGGAGCAACATGTAGTAGAAAGATCATGTGAGGGGCAGTTAGGTGGCGCAGTGGATAGAGCACCGGCCCTGGAGTCAGGAGTACCTGAGTTCAAATCCGGCCTCAGACACTTAACACTTACTAGCTGTGTGACCCTGGGCAAGTCACTTAACCCCAAATGCCTCACTAAAAAATAAAATAAAATAAAAAAAGAAAGATCATGTGAACCCAAGTTCTGAATTACATTTCTAGCCATGTGATTTTATACTTACCACTTTACTAATCTGATCCTTTTTTTTTTTTGAATCTGTAAAATGAGACAGTATTATGTATTCTCTCCCACTGAATCCCTACTATAATCTCTCACTATGGTCTAGATAGTTCTTGAAGGTTTTGCTCTAATTTTGAAATCTCTGGGTGATCCCACCAAAGCAGCAGGAAGGGCTTTCCATGAACACAAACTGCATGACTGTGATTCAAAGACCAGTTTAGTCAAGTTTCAAGAGCCTCATCTCCAGAAGGTGATGAATTCTCTTGGCCTCAGCAACCAAGAAGACCATCCCCTAAGTCAGGCCCAGGAGGCTTGTGGAGGGATGTCCACACCAATGATATCCCAAGTCCTAAATGTAAAAAACATGTACGACCACCATTGCTGGATTAGAGGAGTACAAAACAGTGACTACGGCACACATCTGTATTACACAGGAATGTCTACAACATACTTTACCCACAGCACCCCTGTGATCAAAGTAGTTTAACTATTATTGTCCCCATATTAAAGATGAGGAAATTGAGTTTCAGAAAATATTGACTTGTCTATGGTTATACATCATGCTGCCTCTTGGTGAAGCACACAGCTTCTCTGTGGGTACATCAATCCTTCTCTGTGATTTGACAAGCAAGGTGTGTGTGTGTGTGTGTGTGTGTGTGTGTGTCTGTCTGTCTGTCTGTCTGACTTAGGATTATATCAGTGTCGTGAACACCTGTGATGGTAACTATCTTCATGATGCAAATCAGCAACTCGCCTACTCTTTATAATCTCAGAATGGCGCCTTGAGTTGTTGAGAAGTTAAGTAACTTGATCATGGTCACTCAATCAGGAGGTGGCCAGAAGAATTAATAGAATCCAGGCTTTCCTGACACCAAGGTCAACACTCATGGTCAGCCACTAAAGCATACTTCCTCCCTAGAAATATAAATATGTTAAGATATTATTATTGTTGGTCTTAATTAAGGACATCATTTAGGATCACCAGGGAATCATATGTGGAAATTTACAAGAAAAGATTTTATATTTTTTAAAAATTTCAAACAAAGTAATATTAAAATATTTACCTTGAACCTGATCCTTCAGGATTTTAAATTTCACTTTTCCTGGAGATATCTGTATTAATGAAGCATGTGCTCTGAACATATTAGTAAATAATACATAGGGCTTATTTAAAGAAAAGTAATATTAATGTTATTACTAAAAACAAGCATTCAAGATATATAATGTTTTGGAATAGTTTGGAAAGTTTTCCTGTTAAAACACAGTAATAGAAAAACAAATGTTAATACAGGTAGAAATTCTAATCAAAAGGAAGATATATAAAAAAAAAAAGCTTTTGGAAATAATGTTTAAGAATCACTGCTTAGGTTTCTAACAACAAAAATATGAAACTGTTTCCTATTTTAAAAAGTTTTTGGTAAATATTCAAATGCTATATCCATTATTTTATTTATTAATTTTTTTTCTCGTGGGGCAATGAGGGTTAAGTGACTTGCCCAGGGTCACACAACTAGTAAGTGTCAAGTGTCTGAGGTCAGATTTGAACTCGGGTCCTCCTGAATCCAGGACCGGTGATTTATCCACTGTGCCACCTAGCTGCCCCTATCCATTATTTTTTAATCTCAATTTAGGTCACGCTCCATGGTATAATGACTTGGGAATTAAGGTCACTAGACATGGGTTCTATGTAACCTTGAAAAAGTCTCTTTTCTTTGGTTTCTTTATGTATAAAATAAGGAGGTTCGACTAGATGATCTACTAGATCCATTCCAGCTCTAAAAAATCCATGATTCTATGATTCTGCATTTCTGAATTGAGTTACTCTACATATACTCTATGTCTATAGAGTTTACAGGCTCCCAACTCTCTTACCCCAATGACAGGTGTCCTATTGGACTGAGACCTGTAATTACATATAAATAAGAATGATCTGTATGTATATGTACAAGTACATTATAGCTTTGTCTGTATATGTGCATATACATATAGATATAAAACTAAAGAAAATAGTTTTTGACAATCTGGTGTCTAAGTGCAGTAAACTTGCACATTTCCTAACACACTTTTTGGGGATCTCAAATGTCTCTCCCAAAGTTTGGCCACTGCAACTTTCCAAATTCTTTCATTTTGTTTGGGAAAAAGATGTAAAGTTAGGGAAAAAACATTTTTAAAAGAGGAGACTTCAGAATGAGCCTAGGGAGTATGTAAGAGTCAAAGTACCCAGAATATTAATGAATAAGAGAATTGCATAGGTGATGACCCAGCAGAACTGCCTGCACATGAAGTCATCTTATTTAAATTCACTTCTGAAGAAAACACAGAAGCACACTGGATAATCTACCCACAAATTTATGTCTAATGATCAATTTGCAATGTGCATGCACGCTGGCTCAATTTATACATATACATATAAAAATAATGGATGACTTTGTTTCTACATATTTATCGATCTTGGTCTCCTTCTCTGCAAATATAACCCTAATCTTTTTTCTCAATGAGGCAGCAATTTTTCTTCAGAAATGGAATTCAATGGTCATCATTCCTGAAGTTACGATTGCTGAGATTCTATGAAGTCATGTCAAGACCCCAGGAGCAGCCGACCCATCCAGGTAAACAAAGGCACCCAAGGGAAACTGGACAATCTCCTGAATCAGCCTGTCAGAGGAAGAGCGGCAGGAATGGCCCAAAGCCTCTTTGCTGTTGACAGAGGGTATGAATATAAAACTAGCCACCAGTTCCCCAAGAGCCTTCCCTTCCCCCAATCTCCTGACTCAGAACCAGTCCCCAGGCTCTGAAATTCCTTCCCCCAATGCCTAGTGTCCTGCTAGACCCAGGCAATAACCTTTAAAAACCCACCAGACTGGTTAAAGGGTAGGGGTGGAGAGGGATGTTGATGCATCCCCTCTGAGACCCTAGCAGAATTCCAATCAGGATCAATTCCACCTAGGATCTCAGAGGACCTGACCTGTTTCCACCATCGCCCCTGACTGACCTTCTTATTTTAAGTACAGCCCCTCAATAAAACTGTCTGCTTTTTTGTCTTCTTGTGGCTTTAATATTTCCTTGTGCTAGACTCTGATATCCCAAACCTTTCTAAGGGTGCATTAAAGCAACCCATCACGCAAAGGCAAAAAAAAGGATAAAAACACCAGTCCTGCAAATCACATTTTGATTTAAAAACTACTACTGGTGATATAATCTCATAATAGGTAGATAGATGGAGTTAATACACCTAACTGGGGTGTGGCCAAATCTTTTGATTTGGACATCTCAATGCTGGGTTAGAACATCTGGACAGACTGAGTAAACAGATAAAAATAGAGATAAATTATTGTTTCTACAATGCTACAGTTCATTTTTTGTACCATATAACAATAGTCAAGAGTTTCTTCAAGGTATACAAAAAGCAGAGAAAACAACCAAAAATGAAAATTTTTTACTGTTTTTTTTTTCAAGAAATACACATGAACTTCAGTTTGATTTTCATCCTAATCTCTACATCAGCATTTTCCTTTAATATAGAGAGTCAGCACAGTGCCACAGGGAATGTTCACCTTAGCAGGCCATCACTCTTGTCAGGCCAGCAGTACATTCACCCTAGAAATGTTGACAGGATTCCCTCCCACCCAGCCCCATCAGAGCATAACCAGAGGCACAAATGCAAGGGCCCCTCTCACAGGGACATTCCAACAAGAATTTGTTGTTGTTTAGTCACATCTGACTCCTCATGACCCCATTTGGTGTCTTCTTAGCAAAGATATTGCAGTGGTTTGCCATTTCCTTCTCGAGCTCATTTTACAAATGAGGAAACTGAGGCAAACAGGGTTAAGTGACTTGCTCATACAGCTAGTAAGTTCCTGAGGCCAGATTTGAACTCAGATTCTAGGCCCAGCACTCTATCCACTGTACCACACAGCTGCCCTCCAACAAGAATCCTGGTTTACATAACCTTGATACTTCTCTTAACAGAACTGTTGTCTATCTATCATTCTCCCTTCCTCTGTGTTTTACATGTTTCCGTCAGTAAACCCATTTTTTTATTAAGCTCCTACTATGTTCTAGGCATAGTGCTAAGTGCTAGGAATACAGAAAATGAGGCAAAAGATAGTTCCTTTTCTCAAGGAGTTTACAATCCAACGGTTTCTATAATTTACGTCTCAACCTATTGTTTTCTGTTCCAGTGACCCTCTAAGATACACATTCCCACTGATCAGTGAGAATTTCTCTCACCTTCGCTCTTCCCCCTTCCTCTCTACTTTCCCCATAACTCAATCTTTTGTATCCCAACTCTCCCTGACTAACAACTTCCTCGTACCATATGCCATAGAACCCTCGTCCTAATGGGAGAAAACTGCCCAACAATGAGTGTTATCCTAAATCTGGGCCTGCTCTCTGAAGGAGCAGTGAGTTACCTCTCAAGGAAGAGAAAGGTTTTTGAACAAAGACTAGATGAGCGCTTGAATTCTATAATCTAGAGAAGGTTCCCATTTAGGGAGAAGTTGGGCTAGGAAACCTTTGAGGTCTCTTCTGATATTCTGGCTTTGTGAAAGGAGTCGTTTTCCCACAAGTCCTTCTTCTTACTTCCTTTATTTCTAAGGGGCTACCATTCTCACCTCATTTACTTAGGCTTGAAACTTATAAGCAACATTCAATTCCGTCCTCTTCATTAAACACCACCTCCCGAATTCTGGTCCACAGTCTTATCAATTCCTGATTCCCAATGACACAATGTTATTGGGAATCAGGAACTGATCAAATTAATCTTGAGTTTATTTAAAATTATTTGTGCTATGATAATTAAATGGAAAAACAACATAATAATTAGAGAAATCCACAAAATATTTCTTTCATTTTCTTCACACACAAAAGCAAAATACTTATTATTCCAATAGAATTTAAACTCATGTAGAAAATTTAACCTGAAGAGAAGGTTGAAAATGTGCAACATTCATCATACCAATAGCAAAAGCTTTGTCCTTTATATACAACATCTAATAAAACATGATTTCACTTGCTTTAATCCAGGGCTGAACCTTCCCCACACTAAATGAAATGAAAAATCATCAACTCTTAGCTGCCAGATTTAAGTCCTATTTAAAGAAAGAAAGGTGTTTATTGAGATAAAAGGAGGGGCAATTGAAGACCTAACATTGTATAACACCATACTATTATTTCAAAAACATCAGTTCTCAACTCTATGAATGAATACAAGCTGCCAGAACAAGTTAGAAATTATATTGCTTAGCAAATTACCTGAAAATTAAATGAAATATTCCTACCTTAACATTTTCTTTATTTTGTGACATCACTTGTGATTGATTACCCAATTTGTGCGACTGTCCAGATTTCCAGTGATAGCCACTTGACCTTCTGTATACACAAGGAACAACAAAAATGTAATTACTACATATATTTCTCTTGCTAATGAATATAAATATAATTTCCTTTTCCAGGAAATGGAAATCTCCTTTAGGGCATAGAATACACTCATAAAATGAAAATGATTAATGATATATCTCTAAAGTCATTATACCCTCCATAATTCTGAAAATATAACCCCTCCAATAATGGTCATCTTAAAGTACAAATGACAAGCCAAATACAGATAAGAATTTCAATTGTGGAACATTTTGCCATCCCATAGATACTCTGTCTTATAGAAAACCCTGGGGATCATCACACAGTTTCCCAAACTTACTGACCAGGATCCAAAATTATAAATATTCTGGGAAGCAAATGAGATTTTTTTTTTAATGCAACATTTTGGCACCATAAGGCAACACAAGTTTCTCAGAAGGCATAATGATATCAGTTTTTAAGAACATCTGAAAAATTTTCCAAGCAGAGAATCCAACAATCTATTCTCCTGAGGATGAATTGCAGATCCTTTCATCCAAACCAATGAAGAAGAGCAAAAGCTTTCCATTGAATATTCAAAGGTAACTAAAGTAACTGGGGAACTGCATAGAAGAAGACTTCTCATTTAATCAAATAAATCTTTATTAAATTGCTCCTATGGGAAGAGTACCTCCCTAGAATGGGAAATCAATCAAGTTAAGATAGGATATGATCTTAACCCACATGGAACTAATAGTCTAATATTGAATATGATACCCTCCTCTGATAATTATATTGTAAAATGCTATATAATGACACTTTAAATAGCTCACAGAAAGTTTGTTTGGGAAAGTGGTATTTGAGTTAGGTTTCGAAGGTCAGATAGGAATTTAACAAGCAAAGAAAAAAGGGACAGGATTTATAGAGCCTGGAGTCCAGGAACTTTAAAAAATAAATATTTTGATGACTGTAATTTTTGCTCAACTTATTAGTTCCTTTTTATTTCTTATTTTTCATTTTTTGTGTTCCTTATAAATATTTCTTTATTTTCCAGTTATATTTACAGATGGTTTTAAACATTTGTTTTTATAAGATTTCTAGTTTCAAATTTTTCTCACTCCCCTCCCTCTTCCCTCCCCAAGACAGCAAGTAATCTGATATAGGTTATATATGTACAATCACATTAAACATATTTCTGATTAGTGTTGTTATGAGAGAAGAATCAGAGCAAAAAAGGAAAAACCTCAAAAAAGAAAAACAACAACAACAACAAATAGAAATAGTATGGTTCAATTTACATCTAGATTCCACAGTTCTTTTTTTTTTTTCTGGATTTGGAGAGCATTTTCCATCATGAGTCCTTTGGAACCATCTTGGACCATTGTATTGCTGAGAAGAATCAAGTCTATCACAGTTGATCAACACATAATGTTGTTGATACTGTGTACAATGTTCTCCTGGTTCTGCTCATCTCACTCATCATCAGTTCATGCAAGTCTTTCCAGGTTTCTCTGAAATCTGCCTGCTCATCATTTCTTACAGCACAATGGTATTCCATTACATTCATATACTGCAACTTGTTCAGCCATTCCCCAATTGATGGGCAACCCCTTAATTTCCAATTCTTTGCCACCACAAAAAGAGCAGCTATGAATATTATTGTACATGTGGGTCCTTTTCCCTTTTTTATAATCTCTTTCAGAAAAAGACCTAATAGTAGTATTGCTGGGTTGAAGACTGCATTTGAACATAATTGATTTCTTTTTAAATACTATATATTTATGAATTTAAAAACATTTTTTCTGAGAAGTAGCCAATTGGCTTCATTAGTCTGTCAAAGGGGTCTATGATACAAGAAATAAGTATCTCAGTTCTACAGAGACATGATAAGGGGAACAAAGTCACGGACACAAGAAATCACTGGGCATGTTTGGTGAACAGACAGTAGCCCAAAGTGGCTGAATCATAGATGAGATGAAGAGGAGCTGAGGACATTAAAAAAAATGGTGGTCAAATGGAATCATGGATGCCAGACAAGGAGGCTTAAACTTAGGTTTTCAAGCAATCTGGAACCTCTGAAGTTTTGGAAACAGAGATACAATTAGAATAGATTTAAGTAAGGTAAATTAGTATGCATTGGTATGAGTGACAGATTGAAGGAGGAAGCAGATAGAGCTGAAAAGACTTGTTGGGAAAGCACTGCAATAATCCAGAGACAGTAATGAGGGCCATACTAAAGACAGACCAGCAAGAACAGAGGATGTATTATAGGGTTACTACAAGAGAGGTATTATAGAAACAGAATTGACAGAATTTTGTGATGGATAAACTACAAGACAGAAGAAGATGGAAGAACGTATTGTCAATGATGATGAGGCTTAAAACATGGAACCTGATTCAAATGATAGTGCTACTAAGAAAAGTACTGAATCCTAGGGAGAAGCAGGTTTCAAAGGCAAAAAAGAAACACATTTATTAAGCAACCTACTAACTGCTAGGAACTCTCCTGAACACTTTATGGATAATGAATTTGATCCTTACAAAAACCCTGCAAAGTTCTTTATAGTTGAGAAACTGAGATCAACAATGCTTAAATGACTTGTCCAGGGTCACATAGCTACTAAGTGTCTGAAGATGGGTTTGACTTCAGGTGACCTTGAGGGTCTGACAGCAGAAAAGAGATAGAGGGGAAATCCATAACTAAGCCAGAAAAAGCAGCAGCACAGGAACAACCAGTGAGAGGAAGAATATAAGGTAGGACTAAGTTATGGTAGAAAAGAGATTGAAGGGTGCCACTGGTCTTTTGGGGCAGCTAAGTGGTACAATGGATAGAGTGCCAGGCCTGGAGTCAGGAAAACTCATCTATCTGAGTTCAAATCTGTCTTCAGATACTTACTAGCTGTGTGACCCTGGGCAAGTCACTTAATCCTGTTTGCCTTATCTTTCTCACCTATAGAATGAGCTGGAGACGGAAATGGCAAAAAAAACCAAATAGTGTCAGGAAAAGTCAGATACAACTGAAACAACTAAACAACAACAACATCTTTTTGTTAAGCTCAGCACTCTATTCTGAACCACCTGGATGCCTACGTGATGAGCTTGGTTTAGGGCATCGTGAAATTAAGTGTGAGTGGGACATTCAATTGTCCCAGACACATTTGGTGACAAAGGTTAATAGCTCAAAAGGGAGGTCAAGGATGGAGATACAGAGAATGGGAGTTATCTGTGTAGAAGTGATCCTTGAAGATTATTAAGAAGAGAATAAAGAAGAAGGGGCAAGGGTAGGGCACTCGGGCTAAGAGTTTATCCCAGAATGTGAAACCAGTAAAGTGGTAGAGACCATTGGAAAGGTACAAGAAGAACACCGAGTCTGGTGCAAGGAGTTAGGATGGAATAGGAGATAATGTCTCCCTTATTAGAATGTTGGCTTACTATAAGGGGGAATATTTTCTTCTGGATAATTTCATCCCCAGAACCGTGTACAAAGTTGGCACTTAATAAATACTTGTTTATGACTTGATAAAGTGGAGGCATAAGTCTATAGACAACTTTTTCCAGAAGTTCTGCAGTAAAGTTGATAAAAGAGATAGGCTGATGGCTGAACTGCACAGAAGGGTAAAGGGGAAGCTCTTTGAGGACTAGAAGACTTATAGTCATATGGGGAGGTGTCAGTGATAAAGGAGAGACTGATTGCTTGAGCAAGGCCCAAGATAACAATTATTAAAAAATTATTTCTCATACCCTGTACTCAAGTAGATGCTGACTATTCCCCAATCCTGACCTCCCCCAGTAGAGGTAACCCAGGGTTCTCACTCCTCCCTTACCCTTTACCCCACTACACTCTTCCCAAGTCACTGGAGGGGGAACCAATTGCACTGCTATTGTTACTAAGGAAGGCCTTGCCATCTGACTCATGAACTTTGTCTACCAATCCCTAATTTCCACATGGCCTTTCCAGGTGCCATAAATTAAAGTGTCCTTTCTGCTCTTCTCCATTAGAACGTGAGCCCCTTGAAAACAAGGGCTGGCTAACTTTTCCGTGTGCATCTCCAGTAATTAGCACAGAGGCTGACACCTAGAAAGGCTTTAAAAATGCTTTTCTATTGAAGAAAGAAATGGAAAAGTCACTGTGAAAAAATATGAGGCAGATTGGATCATACAAAGAAATCAAACCAAATCTTTATTCATCAGCATGTTCAGGGAGGAGAGTTCACCAGATAAGCCAGAAATTACTCGTTTTCCTAAGGAAAATATTTTGATAGAGTGGCATTAGCATATAAAATACTTATCATGAGAATTCCAGAACTTTCACCTACTCTCTTTCTTCTTTCTCACGGCTCATGCTTGATTGTAATTGTTGAAGTTTCTTCTCCATCTCTTGGGTTTCCAGTTCTAACTGTACTTTCTCCACCCGCAATTCTCGTACATTCCTGGAGAAACAGTATTGAAATGTATGGTGATGACTTATCTTGTAAAAAAATACTATAGGGGGGTGCAGGAAGGCAGGATGAATAGTGAAAGGGCCACTATTAGCTTAAACTTTTTTTTTCTTTTAAACTAATTTTGCAAGTAAGTAGGAAATTTCAAGGTAATACAATGACTCTATTTTTACTTTCCCTAAAAAATGTTCCCAAAGGTACCATTCAATCTTTACGGTGCTGCCTCTATTAATATTTCTTTACATTCTATGCTTGTTTAAATCTTAAACGTTTTTGTTGCCGCTTATCAAAGTGGAAATTATAAACCATTTTCTTTTATACATGAATTGTGCCCAGAAAATTCAAATACACTAGCAAAATAATGTGAGAATTAAATCTGAATTTATTTGACAGTTTCAAATATTGCTTTTCCTCCAACAAGTTTTTATAGTTATAATTGCTTTTAATCACAATTCTTATCATTTCAAGTAATTCTTCAATGTAGACAATATCACAATGTAGACAATATTGAAGACAGGATTTGAATTATGCCAGTAGCTGAAACCTTAATTTAGTTGTTCAAAACATTAGTAGTTTTTACCTTAAGTTCATATATGTGTGTGTGTATGTGTGTGTGTATGCATATATGCTTAAATTAAAAAACACATATCCAAAAAAAACAAAAATATGTCATGTTATAGACCAAAATAAGATTAATTATGTCATTATCGTGACTTATATGACTAAAAACATGAGTAAAAATTCTCAAATTCAGCTTTATTTAATCCTATTTTTAATGCATTTATTAGTTTAATTTCAACTCAGTACTTGATCACGATGTCAGTACTAGATAGGGTAGATGAATTAAGAGAAATTTCTTTCAGGACTTGGGAAAAACATGAGTGTTAAACCTGGCTGTCTTCTGTGAAATGCCAGACAAGGGAAAACTAAATACCCTTTGATTCCTGTCAATTAATATTAACTGTTGCAAACTGAGTAGAACATCTTACTTTAAATTAAGTACTCAGTCTAGAAAATAGAAATATAAACGAAACCACAGTTGATAAATTTGCTCATTTTTCTTTGTTGCTATTTACTATAGAAGTCATCATTTCATCTGTAGACATTCATAACTGCACATACATGCAAACAGGCATATTTCATACTCAAACAAATCTAAGACCTTATTGATGAGGCAATTCATCAAATCTACTTCATATCAGGCTATAGATAAAAATAGCCCACACGCCTTCCCATCATCTACACTATCTGAATTTCTCTCTTCTCTACAAATCTGCCTATTCCATATGTTCTTCTATGTTTACCTACTATTCTTCATCACAAAAATGGAAGGTGGGTAATTCAGTAGTATGGGGTACTAGAAGTGAGATCAGCTTAGAGTTGGAAGGACTATGGGTAAAAATTCTGTCTCCAATTCACCAATTATGTAAATATGAAAGTCATTTAACTACAGTGATTCTAATTCATCTGTTCAATGGGTATAATAAGGCCTATAACATGTTCCTCAAAGGGTATAAGAGATAATCTATTTAATGCATATGACATTTTTTCTAAATTATAAAGCAACACAAATATCTGCCATTATTTTAAGTGGCAGTTGGGGGATTTGTAATGATAACAAATTTCTCAAAAGAGCAAATGGTATCCAATGGGGTACAGATAAGAGCTGTAGCTCTTAAGAGTTCTAGAGCTCATAAAGCCTAGTGTCAGCTCCCCCACAAAATACTGGACAATCTATACGTTTTTCAGCAAAGAGTGTCAATTGGACAGGCGGATTCAAGACATGAGTTGTATCACACACACACAGCACACAAACATGTGTGTCTACATAAATACACATATCTTTCACGTGTGATGACACATGTATGTATTTGTGAGTACGTGTGTTTATCATATATTGGTATGTAGATATTTATGACTGTGTAGCCTATTCATGTGTGTGTTGCTTATGTCATAAGAAAACAGAGTTAGAGCTTCAATATTCCTTGGAAGTCATCTGTTGAACAGTTACTTGCCTAAGGTAATAGAGGAACTATATGTGGATAATGTCTGCATATGTACAATATGAACTTATGTATATGTTTCTATAGCTATGCATGCACATGCACATAATATATATGAATACATATATGCATAGATAGATGGAGTTTCTACACTGTTAAGAATATAAATACATGTAAATACATAATGGTGATGTGTATGTGTGTATACCAGTTTGACCTTTGGCAAGTCACTTATAGTCTCTCAGCATGAGTTTTCTCGTTTGCAACACTGCGAGGTAGATTTGGGGACCTCTAAGGTGTTTTCAGGGGCAGCACACCAAACTTGGAGTCAGGAAGACCCAATTTCAAATCTGGCCTCAGACACTTATGAGCTGTATGACCCTGAACAAATCACTTTACCTGTCTTTATCCACAAGAGAAGGAAATGGCAAATCAGTCCGCTATCTTTGCCAAGAAAACCCCTTGGACTGAATGGTCCATAGGGTCACAAAGAGTCAAACATGACTGAATAACTGAACTAGATCTCTCCAAGAGGCAGAGATGATATCATGTATATACATCAGTTTGTCATTGGAATAATATTCTCAACAATGCAGATTCCCTCCACTACTGCAGACAGGACACCATGCATTTGTCCTCATTCTAAGAGATGTGTCCATGTCTACCCATTAATCCCCAATAGAGGACCTACCCACAGTGATTGCTGAGGTCCCTCTTGTGTGTACCAGGATCCTTTGCTCTCATTCCAAAGCTGATCTTTGCTCATACCAATCTCAGAGGTGGCTAGAACTCCACTCTGGGGCTACTCCCCCAAGTCCTGCTCGCCTTGATAATTCAGATCCCCAGAGCATGACTGACTGATTACTGCTACTACAGGACTCTAGGTAATCCTGAAAGGCCTGACTTCAGCTTCTATTGCTTATTGCCAGACTTAATTAACAACAGAATTGAAATTAGAAAAGCATTACCTCCAAAATCAGGTGCACACTCACGCAAATACACACCTGGCTTAGGGGGACAGAGCAAACAGAGCACAGAGGTAATGAGACACACTACCTGTGGAGAGGAGTCACAGACCAACAAACCAGAGGACCCGATGTCTTCTCCAGGTCCCCAAACTCTCCCAAAACTTCCAACAAAGGAATTGGGGATCAGAAACAGCTACAGCACTGGGCTGGAAAGAATCCCATCAAAGTAACAGTCTTGGGAGCCCCTGGAGCTTCCTCCATAGCCCTTCTCCATAGCCTTACACTCTCCAGCAGGACCCACAAACTGACCTACAGGCTGGTGTTCTGGGACCCACTCAGAAATGTATTGGAACAGCAGCAAATTTCAACTGTGCCAAGCATGGGTAAAGGAGAGGCAGGTTCATGATGTGGGGTGGGTTATACTCTGCCTGGTATAGTCCCTAGGTTGGGGAATCCAACGTGTGTGTGTGTGTGTGTGTGTGTGTGTGTGTGTGTGTGTGTGTCTGTGTGTGCACTCATGCATGTGTGTAATGGTATTGCTGATTCAGAGAGTATGAATAGTTTAGGAACTTTTTGAGTATAAAAAGTATTTTTCTCCATAATGGTTTTATCAATGTTAGCTACACAATGTTAGCACATTAATGTGAATGTTTTTCCCATAGCCCGTCCCCTTCCAATAACAAACTATAAAGGTATGAATTGACTGGCAATCTAGAGAGACCACTAAATGCCTCAAAGTCTCACTAGGGCTACTAATATAGATAGTTTATTCCTAATTCTTCTGGCCTCAGACAATGACTAATTAATTGTGTGACCCTGGACAAGTCACTTAAGCTCTATTTGCCTTAATCCACTAGAAAAGGAAATGGCAAACTATTCCAGTATCTTTGGCATAAAGACACCCATCTGGGGTCACAAAGATTTGGACACAACAGGACAACTGAATGATAACAATGCTACTCCTAATTCAGGCTGCATAATAATGTAAGGAATCTTGAAAAGATGGGATGTTGGTGGGGGGCAGTGAAGACCTTTGATGGCTTAAAACTATTTTAGGGAAGTTGCAGAGGGTAACAATATTTAGTCTGGGTCACCAGATTTAAATGGAACTTGGAATATGTCAGAAAGCTTTGAACGTGTAAGGCCTTAACACAGTTTATTTTCCTGCCAGCTTCTTCCTGAGGACATCCCTGCAACACATTCAAGTTAGAGTTTCTGCTGCTACGATGTATGAGGGTAAGAGGTACACTCTACTATTTCTTTGAAACTCATTTGACATGTTAAGAAGAGCCTATATCTGTATTTTACATGAACATTTCCCTTAGAACAACATGGTGACCTAGATACTAGAAGCATTATTATTCCCATTTCACAGATGAGGAAATCAAGCCTTGGAGAGGTGAAATAATTTGCCCTCTGTCAAACTACTAATCAGGACTGGGGTTTGAACGTGGATGTTCTAATGATATGCTTAACGGTCCTTCCAGTATAACACACAGCTTAGAGGTCTCCCCAAATCTCTAGTTCTCCCTAAAGTAATTTTTACACTCTGAATGAGAAAGCATTACTGTGAGTCATAAAAAACATCATTGTGGCTTTGTCTCATCTCTGGTAGGGATTACTGGCTAAGCACTCTTGTCTATATCCAACTTTCTCCTTCAGTTATTTTAGTGCCCAAACACTCTTTCTCCCTGCTAGTTTTTGCAAATATAGACAAATTAGGTATGAGATATTCATATTTATATCTTGAAATACTTAGCTAGAAAGTGAAGGATGAGAAAAATGAAATTATGGATACATAACATTTGAGTTACATTGAACATCTGAATTTGAAAGTTATATGTAAACACTTTTAAATTCCGACACCTACAAATTGTTCATAATTGTTTCAATTACAGTTAATGGAACACATGTACTTACTTGGTTTTTAGTTTTACAGAGTTTCCAGGTTTTCCCCATGGAAGAACTATAAAATCATTGGTGTTCATGATTTATGATGTGATAATATCTTCTCCAACGTATTCTGATTTGTGAACTCTTTTATGCCGTAGACCCTGGTCATCAAATGGAATAAAAAGGTTTTAACCAAAAAAAAAAAAAAAAAAAAGATGAAATGCAAGTCAAAACTATGCATGTATGCAAATACATATATATGTGTATATTTGCATATATATGCAAAACATATGCAATGAGAAATTTCAAAACAAAATAAAATTCATGATAACATAAGCCAACTCAAATTCTTCCATGGAACATGTGAGATTCTATGTTAATTTAAATAAAGTCACCACCAAGTAGAGGTCATACCTTTAATATTAGATCACTTTAAAAGGAAAATGCCTTCAGGTATACATTGAAAATTGCCAAGTGTAGCATCCCTTTTTAATACAAAGCATGTGGTTGGGGGAGTGGGCAGAGAAATGTGTGGCCTATTATTTACATAAATGTGGTATATAATCCACAGGACTGCTGACCGAGCTGGACTAATATTATAATTTTAGATTTTCAAAGCTATCTCCTTTACAACATTACAAAAAGTAAGTCATTCAAGTACCATTTACTGTAGATATTGTA
Organism: Dromiciops gliroides; assembly: GCF_019393635.1. Lineage (NCBI taxonomy): Eukaryota > Metazoa > Chordata > Mammalia > Microbiotheria > Microbiotheriidae > Dromiciops > Dromiciops gliroides. The sequence continues at coordinate 28,185,064 of NC_057863.1, forward strand.
ACTCATTTTACAGATGAGGAAAGTGAGGCAGAAAGGCAGGGACCTGACTAAATGTCTAAAAAGGTGGAAGTCAAGCTTAAAGCCTGATTCCCCTGAACCTAAGGTCAGTCAGTATTCTTTCCACTAGAGCCCAGTCTCCCATCTAGAAAACTTCAAAGATCCCCTATTTGATCTCTTTAGAGCCTCCTTCCATTGACAGAGAATGCATAACCTCTTCGCTTTAGATGGTTTGATCCACGAGGAATTCATCATCTCAGCCATAAATCAATCAAAAGGCATTTACTAAATGCCTACTGTGTACTAAGTGAAGGGATACAAAGACGAACATGAAAAAATCCATGCGTCAAGGGCCCTTATGCTCTATTAGGGAAGAAATGTTCAAATATTAGGATATGTGGGACAAAAGTATAAAGACAAAGCAGTAGGGGCCAGTGGGTACTAGCGGCTGAGGGAAACAGGAAGGGTGCTAGGAAGAAGGTAGTGCTTGAATAGTGTTCTGAAGAAAGAGGAAACAGACTGTAAGCATTCAGTGGAATGAGGCCAGGAAAAACAAGGTCTGAAAAGCTGGGTGACTCCATCAGAACACACACTGTCACAACAAATCACCCTGACTTAGAGGAAAACTTCATCTGTCCATCCCTAATATCTATAATCTTATTGAAACCACTTAGGAGAAAATGAGGTTAAGGAAAGTACTTTATTCAAGTACATTAAAGTTTATAAATGGAAAGTTATGGGGGGAGGGGATGGTTCACTTTCAAGCCTTAGTACTTTTAAAACTGTAAGTCATTTTAGAATCCATTAAACATAAGAGTTTTTCTACCACGTACTTAAGTGAGTTAACATTGTCCAGCTGTTTGGTACTCTCATTAATTTATAGTGCAAATCATCACAGCAAGTCAAAGGTTTGGGGGCTGTTTTTGTTTTGTTTTGTTTTGTTTTTAAGTAAACTCAGCTTAAAAGTTTTCTATTTTTTAAAACTCTGTGTTCCAATTTCTCTTCCCCCCTTCATTCCTACCCCCCACCCACAAGAACTCAACAATTCAAAATAAGTTATACAAAAAAAGATTTTCTATTTTTAATCTTCTTAAATTTCACTTTAATATTTCTCCAACATTGGCTTGATATTGTGTAACTTGAAAGTTGGAAGAAACCTCAGAGGTCATCTAATCTAGCGTATCAAATTCAAATAGAAACTGGAGCCACTGATCTGTACATAAGGATCTCTGAGAGTCACATATTGATTTTATTTTAAAATGTAATATTATCTACTGTATTTTTTATTTATTTTTCTAAATGTTTCCCAATTACATTTTAATCTGGTTTAAGCTACCCTTAACAGTGGGCTCCATTTAGCCTCGCTGTGTATTTTATACCAGTGATTTCATCAACCTCCTCCTTTTACAGATAAGAAAAGTAAGGCCTAGGGAGGGTAAGTTACTAGAGCAACTTCACCCAGATGGTAACAGAGTTGAGCTTTGAACCCAGGTGCTGTGGACCCCAATGTAATGCTTCTTGGCATTCCACTTGCCATCCAACTTCTGGAGCCTTCTAACCCTGGACCATATATATCTGTTCTGGCCCTTTCTCCCACTGGGGATTTCTTTCTAGGACACCCATTTTGGAATGGATATAAGATGGCTATCCTTAATTCCTGTTGTCAGTTATACTTCTGACTCTCCACCCTCCATCTTCCATACCTTCAAGTTCTATTTTGTATTACCTTCTCCCATTAAAATATAAGAATAGAGGGCTAGCTTAGGAGCCTGAATTATCTGGGTTCAAATACTGCCTCTGACACATATTTGGGTGTGAGAATCATGGCAAGGCAGAAAGGACTAGAGAAGGTGTTGAGTGTTTTTCGTTCAAGAATTCCCTACATCTTTGAAATCACAGGTCCAATTCTTATCCTACCTTGTGTATACGAGGCTATACCATAGAAAAGGGGCATGATTACATCCAGCCAACAATTTGCATATGAAGATACCTTACCAATAATGATCATTTTCCCAATACAAAAACTAGATCTAAAACTAGACTCTAAATATAGCCTCTTTTATCTAGAAAAGATCTCTATTTCCTCATTTGCTGAGGAAGTGACAAGATTTCCAAAAGTCCCTTCCCTCTCCAAATTCTATGCCCACATAATCCCATAAATTGCATCCTACATCTTTACAAAGATTCCCCACATCATTTAAGCAAGCTGTTGATGAAGTATTCATTCCTCTATCACACTCCTTTTTAATCTGTAACAAATAAGAAAATTTGGAGGAGAATCTATTATGTTTTTGAAAGCCCTATTTGCTAAGTTTTACAACAATGTTTTTAATAGCTTAAACAGCTTTTGCATTTCAAATATCAGACCACTTATTATAGTCTTTAAATGGCTTCCCCCTCCCTACAGAAACAAGTTCAGTGTCCTTACTCCCAGGACTGACTCCTCATTCTAAGATCTTACTCCACCCTTCCTCCTGACCTTCTCTCCCCAGAGGCTACACATGTTTCAACTAAAATACCCTACTCCATATCCCTGAATATGCCCTACTCATCACTTTTGTTTATGCTTTCAGAAATATTCTCTTTTCCTTCCTTCTCTCTTTAACTCAATAATTTGATGCTTCCTTTTTTTATGGGTCAGAGACTCAAGACTCAACTCCACTATGAAACTGTTCTTCTAAGGCATGATCTCTCCATCCCCCTTCTGAACAGGTGCCATTCATTTGAACATTACATTCTAACTTGCCTTGGGTTATGCCCAATCTTCCTAACTGGACCAAAAACCTAATATATCTCTTTGCATTGCCATCCTTACACATAATGCTTACTTAATGCATTTGTCTCTTGATAAGATTTCCTTAATGATCTAAACAACAGATTAAAAAAGCTCATAACATGCCCCTATTCCTGGATTCCTAATTCAGACTTAATGTGTCCCTTTATCTGGGGAGGCAAAGTGAGATAAAGGTGTTGGGAGAATCAAAACCCTGTAGAGAGGGGAGGGAAATGGAAATAGCAAACTCTTTCTACTACCATTACAATTTCAGTGTGCAACCCCTCTAAACTTTTGTAAATGGTTTTAACTAGTGACCAAAATGTTCATAGCCTGAGGCCAATCTGGTCTTGACTCTAGTCCAGATCTGAAATCTTCCAGCCTGTTAGGATCTGCAGTACCCCACAGGCATGGCCTTAGAGAACCTATAGTCATCTCCACAACAACGTGACATCTAGGTGAGAGTTTTGTAAAAAGCGGGCCTTATTTATTTTATTAAAAGTAATACTTGGGGGTAGCTAGGTAGCGCAGTGGATAAAACGCTGGCCCTGGATTCAAGAAGACCTGAGTTCAAATCCGACCTCAGACATTTGACACTTACTAGCTGTGTGACCCTGGGCAAGTCACTTAACCTCATTGCCCTGGGGGGGAAAAAGTGATACTTGGGGAGAATTCCCCAACTCAGTTCAATTTGTATTAAGTACCTCTTATTAAGTGTTTGCCTGACTTAGCAGAGAATGGGCCAGCCTTGAAATAAGGAACACTTGGCTTTAAGTCATGCCTATGACATAGAGATGGAGCAATTAGGTGACCCAATGGATAGAATGCCCAGCCCTGGAGTCTTTTCCCATTAGATTGTAAGCTCTTCCAGAGTAAGAACTGTCTTTCTTTTGGTTTCTATTTGTATGTCCAGTCCTTAGCATAGCGCCTGGCACATGCTTACTCAATATTTGCTATTGACACAAAAATTAACTTTAATATTGTTAATATCAAATGGTGTAAATATTCCCTTCTCTCTGTCAGAATGGCCTGTTGACAGTAAGACAGGCCCCTCCCTCTAAACAATCACAGGAATGTCTGTGCTTTCCAGCCCAGGAGGTAAGTTACCCTCAAATAGGTTGGGCTGGGCCCCACCCTAGGGAATCTTTGTTCTGTTTTTCCAGTAAACAGAGGTTGGTTTGAACTGGCCACAACTACCAAAATTGACTAAAGTGTTGTAGCCTCCTCATTAAAGTTTGCCACAAATTGAATCATGATGGGATAAAAACAACCACAATGAAGTGAGTCTGTTTGCGAAGGGTGGCTGGGGCCTCATAACCAGGCCTCACTCTACACCCCCTTTCTCCTCCTAAAAGTAAAAGCACTGACTCTTGTAACTCTTTGGGAAGCCTCATGATCAATTTGATCAATTAAATCCAAACCACATCACTCTGAAACTTACATTCTTAGAGAGTTGCTTAGAAAAACTGTGGGAGGTTAAATGTCTTTCCCCAAGAGAACATGGCCAGGAAATGTCAGAGGTGCAACTAAAACTCAGAGCTATCCTTGGTCCAAAGCTTGCTCTCTATCTTACTAAGCCATTCTGCCTCTGGTTGAGGCTTCAAAGGCAAAAAGGCCAATGATCCTTACCCACAAGGACTTTACACTCTACCCAAGGCAGCCACAGTGAGGACCGTGAAATGGGCAGAGCTACTTGGACAGACTTTGGGCGATCCATCCCTCCTACAAAGAGGACTTATGCCAAGCCTGCCTTCTGACCCTCTCTCAACTGAGGAGTTGAACTGGTGGCCCGTGATCAATGATCCCAATTAACTGTGTAACCTTGAGCAATTCACACACACACCCATTTCCACATCTGTAAAAAGTAGGAGTTGGACTTCATGCCTCTGATCCCTAGGATCCTTCTATAAGCCTAATTTTGCTTCAGTTGCCCCATCTATAAAAGGAAGAGGTTGGACTAAGGAAGGCATCTAGTGGCATATTTGGTGACACAGTCTTCTTTGGGTGAAAGTTTCCTCAAGTGTATAAGGGGAGAGTTTTGATTAACTGAACGCTAATCTATGACTCTTCTAGGAGCCAATTTGTTGGGGCCAGTCCCTTACCACACACCCCAGGCCTCAGTTTCACCATCTGTAAAAAGGAGAAGGTAGCCCAGGTGACCCCTTTATCAATACTCTTTCTGTTATGCTATAGCAGTGGTGTGAACAAGGATTGGCACCGAAGGTCTCTGATCTATGAGGCAGCTGGTGGCACAGTGTAAAGAGCCCTGCCTCCAGACACTTCATAGATGGATGACCCAGAACAAGTCACTGTTGTACCTACTCAGCTTCCTCAATTGTAAAAGGGTACCTACCTCTCAGGGTTGTTATGAAAACCAGATGATATATATGTAAAAGTGCTTAGCACAAAGACCCGTTATCATGGGTGCTATATAAATGTTTATTCCCTTCTCTATCATCCGGCCTCTGTGTGACCAAGTCCTTTCATCTCCCCCCTTGGGCCACAGTTTCTCCTTCGAGTCGGAGGAAGGGGGAGTTGACAACCTGAGCATGTGGTCAGTCCCTCAGGCTTCAGTCCTAGGGGTAGGGGCAAGAACAGGTGGAGAAGGGGTAGCAGGGACCTCGACCAAGGCCCAGGCGGGCAGGTAACAGCTCCCCACCCCGCCCCACCTCCAGTTCTCTGCCCCTCGGCGCTCCCTCCTCCCCCGCCCCACACAGCGATACGGTCCCCAGCAGGCCAGCGGCCCCCGCTCTTCCTGGGCCACCTCCGAGCTCAGATCGCCCGCCCGGAGCCCCGCGGCCCGCCTGGGACCCCCGACCCACCTGTGGCCCCCAGCACTTCCATCGTCAGCGCCGCCTGCCCCGGGCGGGCCGCCCCACCCAGCGCCGTAGGGCGCCTCCGCCTTTGTCTCCCTGGTTACCTGGCGACCCGCCGCGTCCATGGCAACCGCTGGCTGTCGGACTGTACCACTCCCCAGACCGGCCACAGGGAGAGCGCGCTGGCGCGTTCCAACGAGGCTAGGTGTCCCCCCCAACCCTGGCAACCAGGGCAAATGAAAGAGGAACATATAAGCTCTTTGAGTGAAGGAACCGCACAGTAATCATTTTAGTATTTCCATCGCCAGCGGCCATCACATCCTGTGTGGCTCAATAAATCACCACAACTAGCATTACTACAACAATCCAAGGTTTACAACACATACACTCACAACTCATCCTCAGGGCAACCCTGTGAGGCAGTTGCTATTACCCCGTTTTACAAATGAGGAAACCGTGGTCGAAAGAGTTAAATGACTGATCAAGGTCACACAGCTAAATTTCTGAGGCCCGATTTGAATGAAGGTCTTCCTTACTCCCAGTCAGGCACCCCACGCTAGACAAATGACTCTAACAGATGACCTAACTTTATGAGCCAATAAATTATAAGGATCATTTAGCCCCTGCCAGGGAACAAACACTAAAAGCCTTTTGAAACACAGTCTCATTTACATTTAGAAACCTCTCCAAGCATCTGTGGAACAGAGCAGGAGCCAGAAATTGTTATTAAGGTGATGCCTTATGAGAAAATATTCTGAAACAAAATCTAGAGCCCTTACTTCTCAAACCTATGATTAGTGACAAAGTGAAAAGCAAATGGAAGATAAAACAACAGCCTGAGAAAATAACATGCTGTCTGCAGAGGCATAATCAATTCCTTAAGGACATTTAGGATGATTCATCTGCTGTTTTTCAAATAATTTACTTTCTTTTTTGATGCCGGGTCTTTCTGTTACAGGAGTATGCTGGTAAATCGTTAACAACTGTCTCTTCCCCCAAAAAATGTACATAACATACTTTTAAGTTTAATTTTAATTATTAACATTTTTTCCATCTTTTTCTTCAGTCTAGACTATCAGCAAAAGAAATCAAGCCTTAAATTGTAGCTTTTTTCAATTCAAGGGGTAAATGCTCACACTGAAAATTTAACAATCAGCTCTTAGGAGCTACCTAGGCATACTCCTGGCTTCCTCCATTCACAGGAGAATCTCATTTATCAGCAAGGAAACTTTGCTTTTGTTTGTGACCTGTCTTAGCTCACCCATCCTCAGGAAGCCTAATGCCTACACTCATCTCACCTCATTCCCAGAAGCTCTCCATACTGGTACCACATTTAGTGCACCCATACAGTTGACTTAACCCAGTACAGCTCACAACTCTTAAGCTGAAGTCATCCATCCTCCCTAGCAGCAGGAATTGCAGAGGCTAGCCATCATGCCTGCTTCAAATAAATATTTTTTGTCTTTTCTGAATTTTGGTGGGTGGTGAATCAAACTAGTTTTTTTTTTTTTTTTGACATACTTGGATAATACCTGCCATCTTACTCATTTGCGTGTCCTTGTTTACATCTAGTAAGGAAATGGGCAAGTGAACCCAACCAAGTGTAATGGAGTTGGCAGGAAGAGATAACTGAGGCTTTCTAGCTGGATACATGCCCTAAGGAGATACCTTAATACCGCTGGGACAAAGGTTCTTCAACTTAAAAGAAAGTTAACAATCTTTCTACTTCCGCTCTCATAAGACCTAAAGCTCTATAGAGAGGTGATTTGTGGTGTTAGAATGAAATAGTCCATTCTTATTCTCATGTAGCATTTCCTTCATTCTCACATTCTTGGTTTCCACCTAGAACAGCTTATTCCATAGATCGGAAATAAACAATTGGGAAGGAGAATTTGGAACTGAGCATCCTACTTGTGACCTTGGGCAAGTGGTTTGATCTTTCTGGCCTTGTCTTCCTCACCAGTAGAACGAGGACATTGGAGAAAGACTAGATTGAGGACCCTTCCAGTTCTAGAGCTATGTCCCTATATGATGGGATTTGTTGAGAAATTATGTTAAAACAATAAGTTGAAAACCCAAGGGGTTAGCTTCTTGGTGGCACTACACCAGGAACAGTTGTACCCAGGTCATATACCAGCCCTGCCAGACAGGGATTCTGGAGAAAGACCAGGTGGGTCAATTACCCATTAGGTATAAAGGAATCTACTTGCTTTCTGCATCAGATATGGATCCATGGGTTGGAGCTAGAAACCAAGGAACTACTAGCCCATGTGGTACCATGCCCACCTGGATGGGAAATTCCATTTCATCTTAGATGTGGTAAAGACAGTGAGGTAACAGTATTAGTTCAGGAGTTGCTTGACTGTGAGAATCAGAGTATATTTGGATGAGATCATTAGCTTTCCTTTTTCTTTAAAACTTTGACTGCAGGACACAGGGAGCATTTCCCCAATAAAAGAATCCATATTCACCTGATTCAAGGTGTTGAAGGCTGAGATTGAGAGAGGACATGAGTTCAGATCACACAAAAAACCACAGGTCTCCAGATGACTGGCATTCTCATTGGAAAATGCAGTTATAAACTGAGGCAAGCACTGAGATAGAGTCAGAAGCAAAAGGGAACCAGTTGCTTAACACTCTCAATACTGCTTTTCTATTATCTTTCTATTCAAGCAAATTTAGTTTCCAGCGAATGTATTCTAAATTCTGATATGTGTGTTTTTCTTTTAGGTCATATAACATTGTGACGGAAATAATTGTAATGGGAAATGTGTCAATCACTATGACAACAACAATAATAATAAAGAACACATATAATATATTAAGGTTTGCAAAGCCCTTTACAAATATTATTTCATTTTATCATCATTACAACCCTAGATGCTATTGTTATCACTACTTTACAAATTTTTATTTATGCTTGATGGCAAGACAGCCTTGGACACTAGGGGAAAATTTTATTGACTACATGCTCCACAAGTCTATGCATTAAACTATAGTATGAGTATGTCATCAGATATAAAGTCTATTTGGATGAGAAGGCTCTCCAGCATAGAAGTTTGACAAACCATTACAGGAATCTAATGTGGAGTTGAGAGAGCTGGGAAGCTGATACAAGCAACAAAGATGTTTAGGGGGGAGAGACTTCCATACTAAGAGAAATCAACATTCACTAGATTGCTGTGCAGTGTTTCAAAGAGAAGTGGCTAGGCAGAGAATCTTTGGATCCCACTCTCTTGACACATAAGGAAGGGCCAGAAGCAATCTGCATTAGAGATGAAAAGAGTAGTTAGCTAAAACTCTACTAGGGGGATGTGAGGTGGCAGTCATTTGATATTGAAACAAAGTGCCATTTATTACTTGATTACATTTCTCATTTGCCCTGCTATTTATATTTCCTTAAATGTTGTTTGCTCTGAATTCAGTTTATCTGGTTTGGCCTGGCATAGAGATGTATTGTTGGGGGCTCAGAAATATGGATTTGAATAAATGATGACCCAAAGCAAGATATAGAACTTGAAAAGTAGTGTTTTCCATCATGTAAGAATCTATGGGGAAGGGAAGGAGAGGAGATGAGCCTGTCCTCCACATGTGTGGAGCAGGAAAAGCCTGACATTCACTTCCCTTCAGATACTCTCCTAAACTAGCCAGATTGTTGTTTTCCAAACTTCTGTCACTCTGTTCCATTGGCTAGCCCTGCCCCCAGCCTAGAATGCACTTCTTCAATCTTTCAGGATCCTTAGCTTCTGTTACAATTTAGCTCAGGTACCACCCTGTAGAAAGGCTTTTCTGATAAGCCCTCCAGTTTTTAGGGACCTCTCACTTCTCAGTTTATCTCACTTGCCTGTGCTCATTTTATATGCACTCACCCCGCCCGACCCCCCCCACACACACACACACAGAGTAGAATATAATCCCCTTGAGGGAAGAAGCTACTTCACACTTTTGTCTTTGTAATCCCACAATGCTTTGCACAGGATTCGTGTTTACCATGTTTGCTGAATTGAACTGTTGAATCAGAACTTTTATATTTGGGTGAGAGTGAGCTGCATAATAACCAAATGAACTCCATCCACAATGTCCCACATTTAGCAAGGATTGGGAAGAAGTTACTTTGATTCTAGAGAGGAATCCTTCTTATTTGAGACCATAAGAAACCAGATGCCTTTAGCCTAAAGGGAAAGAACCATTTTAGAGACCTAAGAATTAGGTCAAGATGTTTAGGTGCCACCTAATCTGAAAATGGAATTGTTTCTTTTATATGTGCTTCTGCTTAGCAGACTATGATGGATTACATCTCAATTTGGTTATAGTTTTCCCCTTCATGAGTAAATTCTAGAAAATTCATTTTTGCAAATTGTGGTGTATAGAGGACAGATTTGTTGAGTCATGCCCAATTCTTCATGACCCCATTTGGGATTTTTGTGGCAGACATACTGGAATGGTTTTCTATTTCCTTCTCCAGCTCATTTGAGAGATGTGGAAACTAAGGCAAATAGGGTTATAGAACTTACCCAGGGTCACACAGCTAATAATTATATTTCCTTAAATGTTGTTTGCTCTGAATTCAGTTTATCTGGTTTGGCCTGGCATAGAGATGTATTGTTGGGGGCTCAGAGATATGGATTTGAATAAATGATGACCCAAAGCAAGATATAGAACTTGAAAAGTAGTGTTTTCCATCATGTAGGAATCTATGTGTCAGGGAAGGAGATGAGATGAGCCCAAGAAGATGAGTCTTCCTTATTCCAGGCCAGGTGCTTTATCCACTACACCATCTACCCGAACCAGGGGGATAGATGGCAAAAGATCAAAGGGTAAACTATGACATCCAGGGATGAAGATGACAGTTGAAGACAATGGGAAATGGAATTAGAGACTGAGTGGAGGCAGATCTTTAAAATCAAGGAGAAAAGAAATGAGGTAAGAACCAAGGAGGTCCCCTGCAACTGTACCCCCAAAACCACTGGGTCTTTATATATGCCCCGTAACTTCAGATAGATAGATAAATAGATATAGATAGATTGATAGATAGATAGATAGATAGAGAGAGAGAGAGAGAGAGAGAGAGAGAGAGATAGATGATAGGGGAATGGATGGATGGATGGATGAATGAAAGATGGATAGATGATTGATTTATAGATAGATAAAAAGTGGTAGATAAACAGAGACAGATAAGTAGATAGATAATAGAGAGAGGTAGATAAACAAGTAGATGATACATACATACAAAGATAGATGATATATAGATGTCTCCTCCCTGCCACCCCACCCCTCATTAGAATATTAGTTCCTTGAGAACAACAACTTTCTTCTGGTTTATGGCCTAAGAACTTAGCACAAGGTTTGACACACAGTAAGCATTTAATATTGTTTTTATTTATTTCAGTTCTTTTTTCATTCATCCAGTAATTATGGAAATTTAACAAGCAGAGGAAGGACAAAGCCAAAAGTCTTCTGTCCCACTTCCAAAAGGAGGAGCCATTCAAGGATGCCTAAGGCCCGAGGATGTGGCTTTCATGATCCATATGAAGTACACAGTATTTTCTGAAATTTGCAAAATTATGTTTAACTTTGACTGTATAGAAACACAATTTGTGAACAAGCTTTACATTTTAGAAAGTTAAATTAAAGAGAAGAGCCATAATTCAGATGGTAGAAATTGGGAGCAGAACCTCAGACCTACTGACAGAAGAACAGACCTATGGAGTACTGCTTTGCCAGTATGTTTTGTTTGTTTTTATTGTTTCAAGAGCATTAACTAGAAATCCTGCCTCTGTGACACCTAGTGAGCAAAGGGAGGGCAGAAGATCACAGAGAAGCTGATACTGATACAGGCTGGGGTATCAGAAAGTATTCAGCTCCCAGTGTAAGGCATAGTAATCTTAACTGTCATGGTCCTGTCCAGCGTGCTGATTTGAGAATAGGATCAGACTCTCTGCATAAGAGTTTAGAGTGTGCCCCCACAGTACATATGATTAGGCAAAACTCGGGAGGAGATAAAGAGTGGGGGACATAGAAGCAGTCATCTCCATCAGGCATGAAATAGGTGGCACAGGGCTGGCAGAGAATGATGAAACTCAGAGATGGTAGACCAGAGGACTGCCAGTATGTCCACTGACATGCCCCTTCTAAATGTTGGCACCTTAAAAAAAAGCCCTTACTTCTCCATCCTAGTTATGGTCCAGTGGACCATATTAGTAGTGGTGGTGGAGCTGGCAGCAGAGGATTATCATCAAGCTTAGTCCTAGTCTTTGTCTTAACCTATCAGTTATATAGAGAGTTGGGGTGAGGCTCACCCCAAAATAATGAACTTTCACAACTGAAATTGGCTGGAGACAAGTAGATTTCAATTGACCTGAAGCCTTAACTGAAAGACAGCTTTAGCCCCATTCACCTCTAAGGCTCCACAAAGCTATTCTGTTCATGTCCCCAGACACCATAACTCCTTTCTGCAGCTTCATATGAAGCATTCTTAAGCAAATGCAGAAAAAATAAAGTTGATACCTCACAAGTAGAAGAAAGTAATCATTTTATAGGATCAATTTATATAGCAGCATATGAAAGATTCAATTTCTTTTCCAGTTAAAAACAGTAAATCCATATATTTTGGAGACAGAGGTCATTCTACTCAAAAAGATCTTCCTAGACCATTTTTTCTGCTTACAGTCTATCTTTAAAAGTTAATACTCTTGGTTTATCAAGGATCCTTTTCTTTAGAGATTTAGAGCTACTTAGAGGAACATAAGCCTCCACAAAATTGACAATGACCTAAATTGTCAGGATACAAACATATTGAACTGACCAGTAATAATTATATTTAGACTTAATAATTATTAACAAATCAACACAATTCTTTCTCCTTTCAAAATTAACAGGTTGACAGATCATGCTCCCTACAGAGAAAGTCAATATGTAAGTTTTGATACAGATGCTGATAGAAAGAGGTATAAAGTCAGCATACTCACTACCTCCTAGATGTACATCTGGCTAACCAAGTAACTTTCCTGCCCAAATGTCTTCAGCGACTCCCCATTCCTATCCATCCTCCTACCTCTTCAGACTTATTCTTAACCTGAGATACATTTCAAGTCATCTGTTAACTTGGAGAAAAAAAATGCATCTTTATTTTTAAAAACTCTTGGTTTCTTTTATAATCCTATCTATTAATTTTAAGCATAGTAACTATGATAACTATCATGTATATGGTGCATTAAGGTTTGCAAATTGCTTTATAAAATTAACTCATTTCATCCTCACAACTATCCTAAGAATCAGGTGCTATTATTATCCCCATTTTATAGATGAGAAAATAAAGGTCAAGAAAAGGTAAGTAGGGGGGCAGCTAAGTGGCACAGTGGATAAAGCACCGGCCCTGGATTCAGGAGGACCTGAGTGCAAATCTGGACTCAGATACTTGACACTTACTAACTGTGAGACCCTAGATAAGTCACTTAACCCTCATTACCCCCCAAAAAAAATAGAGAAAGAGAAAAGAAAAAAGGAGAAAAAAAAGATAAGTGACCTGCCCAGGGTAATATAGCTAGTAAGTTTCTGAGACAGGATTTGAACTCATGTCTTCCTGACTCAAGGTCCAACACAATCCACTGGGCCACATAGTTGTCTAGTTGCCTTCAAAAGTATTATTCTAAGAAGAGGACTATAGGCTTCAAAAGACTACCAAAGTTATGTCTAATACAAAAAAAGATTAAGAACCAATGAACACAACTATTACTTGTTATTCAAACTTATTATTCCATCTCTTTTTAGTGCCTTTACTCAGGCTATCCCTCTTATCCCTTGAGGTATGCTCCCTCCTCACTTTAGAATCAAAATGGCAAATGAGCAGACATTTCTGCCACAGAAAGATTGGTAGAAGGAGCCAGTACTAATTGACCTGGAAAAGAAAAGGCTAAAGGCCTCATAGGGTCATAGCATCATAGATTTAGAGTTTGAAGGGATATTAGAAATTATGTCCAACCCTTTCTTTTTACAAATTAAGAAACTGAGGCCCTGAGAGCCTAAGTGCACATAGCTACATTGGTTATCATTGTTCAGTCATTCAGTCATATCCAACTCTTCATGAACAGGTGGAACATAGCACACGAAGGCAGTCCATTGAGTTGTGTTGGCGAAGAACTAGAGTGGTTTGCCATTTCCTTCTTCAAGTCATATTGGTAGTAAATGGCAAATCTAAGATTTGAATTGAAGTCCAAAGACTCAAAATCCAACTCATCCCATCCAGGCTTAGTTCTAGTAGCACGTCCTTTAAAAATCCTTTCTTGTCACCATCCCAACCCGTTATCCCAGTTAGTGTTCTTTCTCTCCTTAACAAAGTATGTGACACATAGGAAGTGTCTACTAACCATTTCTTGTAGCCTGTTTGAAGTCACTCAGCAGAGTTTCCTAAATAACCACAAAGGTATCATAGTATCACTGAATGCCTAGAGGTGGATATAATCTGGAGGACCAAGACTGGATGATAGGATGAACCAGAGCTAACACTACTGGTTTCACAATCATCTACTCTGTGTGCATATCATCATCTTTCTTTCCTTCCTTTCTTTCTTTCTTTCTTTCTTTCTTTCTTTCTTTCTTTCTTTCTTTCTTTCTTTCTTTCTTTCTTTCTTTCTTTCTTTCTTTCTTTCTTTCTTCATTTCTTTTTTTTTGCAGGGCAATGAGGGTTAAGTGACTTGCCCGGGTCACACAGCTAGGAAGTGTCAAGTGTCTGAGGCCAGATTTGAACTCAGGTCCTCCTGAATCCAGGGCCGGTGCTTTATCCACTGTGCCACCCAGCTGCCCCATCATCTTTCTTTAAATAGGCAAATAATTGATCATTTGAAATTTCATATTTAGAAGATCACTGGCCCTGTATGCAAGTAACTCTGGTTCAGCTCCCCACCTTTGACACTACCTGTGTGATCTTAGGCAAGCTATTTAGCCTTCCTGAGGCTCGGTTACCTCATCTGGAAAATAAAGGAATCAGAGGAGATGGGGTCCAAAATCCCTTCAAGCTCTAGAGCTATGATACTCAAACCATAATTTCTATTCTAGCCTAAAAATACTAGTTTATAAAAGACGCATGGCAGACTGGACAGGTAGGACCTCTGCCATTTAGTACTCATGTGACTATGGGCAAATAACTACCTCTGTAGGCCTCATATCCTCATCAGTAAAATGGGGCATCTGGGCTGCATGACCTCTAAGCTTCTTTGAGCTCTAAATCTGTTCCCTAGATTTTGATTTGTCTCAGTTGTTGTTCAGTAGGTTTCCAGCTCATCATGACCCCATGAACCATAGCATGGCCATCCCTTCTATCCTCCACTCTCTTTTGAGGTCTCTCCAAGCTTATTTCTATTGTTCCCATGACACAGTCTGTCCATCTCATCCTTTGTCATCCCCCTTTCTTTTTGCCTTCTATCTTTCCCAACATCAGAGTATTTTCCAATGAGTCCATCTTCTCATTATGTGACCACAGTAGTGAAGCTTCAACTTCAGTATTTGACCTTGAAGTGAATAGCCTGAATTAATTTCTTTAATTTTTGACTGACTTGATCTCCTTACTGTACAAGGTACTCCCCAAGTCTTCTCCAGCACCACAATTCAAAAGTGTTAATTCTGTAGGCTTAGCTTTCCTTATAGTCCAACTTTCACAGCATACCTTACTACCTACCGAAAAAACAAAAAAACAAAACAAACAAAAAAAAATTTTAAAAACCAACATCACTGGGGCAGCCAGATGGCACAGTGGATAGAGCACCAGCCCTGGAGTCAGGAGTACCTGAGTTCAAATCTGGCCTCAGACACTTAACACTTACTACCTGTGTGACCCTGGGCAAGTCACTTAATCCCAATTGCCTCACGAAAAAACAAACAAAAAAAAAACATTGCTTTGACTCTATGGAACTTTGTTGGCAAGGTGATGTCTCTGCTTTTTCGTAAGCTTTCCTGATTTGCCATATATTTCTTTCCAAGAAGCAAGCATCTTTTAATTTCATGGCTGCAGGGGCAGCTAGGTAGCACAGTGGATAAAGCACTGGCCCTGGACTCAGGAAGACCTGAATGCAAATCCGACCTCAGATACTTGACAACTACTAGTTGTGTGACCCTGGGCAAGTCACTTAACCCTCATTTCCCCACCAAAAAAAGGAAAAAAATATATAATTTCATGGCTGCAGTTGCTGTCGGCAGTGATCTTTGAGTCCAAGAATCTAAAACCTGACACTGCTTCCATTTATTCTCCCTCCATTTGCCAGAAGTGATGGGACCAGTCACAAGGATCCTAGGTATTATTTTTGTTTTTGTTTTTATGTTAAGCTTCAAGCCAGCTTTTCCACTTTCCTCTTTTACTCTCATTAAGAGGTTTTGTGGTTCCTCTTCACTTTCTGCTATCAAAATGGTATCATCTGCATTGAGATTGTAGCACAGTGGATAAACCACCAGCCCTGGATTCAGGAAGATCTGAGATCAAATCTAGATTTAGACACTTGACACTTACTACCTGTGTGACCCTGGGTAAGTCACTTAACCTTCATTGCCCTGAAAAAAGAAAAAGACTTAGTTCAGAGAAGATATTCTGCAGGAGGATTTCCTGGCTCTCACCACTATTTAGTACCTTCTCTGCTAAGGCTACCTTCTCTCTAGCCATTATGCGTGTAGTGTATCTTATGTAAAGCCATTTATATGCATTAGAATACAAGTTCCTTGAAGACAAGGAATGTTTCATTTTTTTGTCTTTGTAACACAGGCACCTAATGCAGTTCCTAGAACAAAATAGACACTTGATAAATGACTATTGATTCATTGATTGTGGCAGCATAAATGGAGGGTTGTATATAAAGGAAAAGGATGGGCAGAGATAGAAGAAGGAGAGAATGAATGGGAAAAGATGAAAGGAAAGAGGGAGAGAAGAAAAAGAAGGAAAAAGGAAAAGCTGCCCAGAAGAATGGGTCCCCAAATTTGCTACAAAGATGCTATCTGCATCCAGAGAAAGAAATGATAACTAGAAGTATGTAGAACAGTTTTACATGTGTATATCTATATCTATTTATTTATCTACATATACATATATACATACACACATTTCCTCCTATTTGTGTCTAGTGTTCTCTGGGGGGGAGGAAGGAAGAAAAAAGGGAAAAAAGAAATCATGATAATTTTGCATATTTGAAAGGAATAGCAAGTTGTGCATAGTAGATTTGCAGTTTCATGTGCAACTGTTTGTTTTATTATGCTATGTTATAGAAATTTTAAAAAGTAATAATAGTAAAAAAGAAAATGTACTACACTCTACCCTGAAGTTCATGATATTTCTCCACTAATAAGTTGAGAATGGTTCCCAGCAAATTGACCCTTTCATATGTATGCAGTGTTTCCTGTCAGGGTCCCAAGGCAAAGTAGATTCTCCTCTGGCCCTTATCTGTAAAATAAAATTTGCTCATCTATAAAATAAGAAGTGTAACAATTGGAATGATGCCACCTGCTGGAGAGATACTGTAGGAAAGCTCCACCATGAGGAGAAGGTATCTGAGGGCAAGCCATGTGGTCAAGGTCCTTGGCATCAGGAAGTGATGTTTGCTCATGGGTACTGTCTATCAAGGCTACCAGTCAATCAACTTGAGGAGCCTCCCATTTCTGGGAAGAAGACACAAAGTAGGAAGTGGACGCTGGCAGAGGGCTTTTTCCTTTTTTGATTGCTGACCTCGCTGTGGCAGGTCAGATGATGGGGTCTCTTAGAAATAGTTAGATTTTTATCTTTCTCTCTGATCCTAATGCTCTTTAATAAATATTTCAACACTTAAATACTCTTGCTAAAGCTTATAATTTATTGGCGACCACTCATTAGATTTTAGATCGCATAGCTAGAATTTTAGCACCTTACAGAAGATTGAAGTAGAAGACTTTTAAAGTCCCTTCCATCTATAATTTATTGTAAGAAATAATTATTAATAATCAATATCTTAGGGAACCCATGGATCTCCCCCTCTTTCTAGTTCTTTCTCCTCCCGTGCTTCAAGACCTAGTAGCTTCCTCTGGGTGAAACCCAACCCAAGCATAGAAAGAATCTTGGGTTGAGACAGATCTTTTTGTCTGGATAGCAGAAGCACTGATAGATTAAACCACACCTAGGTGGAAGTTATTTTGGGTGAAGGGTCCACATTTCTTCTCTGATTTCAAGACTTGAGTGACCTGAGTCAAGTATCCCCAGACTTCACTTTAATATAACCTAATCATGTCAAATAATTAGATTTAATTATTGTTAACCAATTATATTTGATTGCTATATGATGGATGTCCTACATTTGGAAGGGCATATGAAATAAGGCCCTACCACCATTAGGTGTCTTTGATCTGGGAGATGGCCAATAGATTTCCTTTTATTAATAACCTATTGGGGGGCAGCTAGATGGTGCAGTGGATAGATCACTGGCCCTGGAGTCAGGAGTACCTGAGTTCAAATACGGCCTCAGACACTTAACACTTACTAGCTGTGTGACCCTGGGCAAGTCAGTTAATCCCAATTGCCTCACTAAAAAAATAAAAAAATAACCTATTGGCCTATTAATAAAATGATTGAATTACCTAGAAATTATGTCTCTATATTTTTTGTCATCATATTTTGATACTGCGATATTAAATGAAAGGAGAACATGATGCCCAGAGATTACAGCTAGCTTGTTCTCCCTTCTTTGGTTGTCTTGTAAAGGCTAAAATTCTAGCTAGTCTGTCTAAAATCTGAGTGGTCATCAATAAATTATAAGCTTTAGCAAGAGTTAGACTTTTAAGCATTTATTAAGGAGAATAAGAATTTGGTGAAGAGAAAGAGAAAGGCCTAGATTCATCTATCTATTAAAGGGAGAAAGCATTTCTAGCTCCACTCTCTGACAGAGTCCACATGAAAGAGAGAGAGTCAGAGCACCAGCCTCTCCCTTCTTCCTCCCACAAGCAAATGTCACTTCCTGACGCCAAAGAAAAGACACATGGTCTTGCCCTCAGAGACCTTCTCCTCATGGTGGAGTTTTTTCTACAGTAAGTCTCCAGCAGGTGGTGTCATTCTAATCATTAAAGTCTCATTAATCAAGTAATCATCAATAAACATTTATTAAGTTCCTACTATCTGCTAGGCATTGTGCTAAGCACTGGGGATACAAAAAGAGGCAAAACATAGTCTCTGCTCTCAAGGAGCTTAAAACCTAGTGGGAGAGACAACATACAAACAAATATATGCAAAGCAAACTATATGTTGGATAAATGGGAAATAATTTAATATAGGAAAGGCACTAGAATTGAGAGGGGTTGGGAGAAGGCTTCATGTATAAGCTAAGATTTGTGTTCAGACTTACAGGAAACCAGGGAGATTAGTAGGTGGAGTGGAGCAGGAGAATGTTCTAGGCATGAGGATAGCCAAAAAGAATGCTCATACCAGGGCATCCTAAATTTCATGCATGATACCAGAAAATAGCTGCATGGAAGTATTGATCTCCACTGTACAACAATTCTTGGTGCACATTGATAGAAGACCCTCCCTGTCCCCCTGCCCTTTTCATGAAGTAACACCCTCAAGAGCCAACAACTGTCCTGAGACTCCATTTTCCATGGTTTTCCAATCACAGCTGTGTTCTTCTTCTCTCATAACTTGCCACTGATATTCCAACACAGATATGAAAATAACTTGGAGCATGCTTTTCAAATCATCAAAAAATCACTAATATGTTTGTCACAATGTTGATTTTCAATCCATTTAATTTCTCGGCTTATTTGCTTTTAGGTTAGTGGTGCCAATTTTGTGAGGAAACCATTATTTATAATTGATGGAGCTCAGGGAAAAGCTCCTCTTGAAAAGAAGGAGGAAGAAAAAAGGAAGCTGGCATTTACAAAAGAAAAAGTCATTCATTTCTGATCCTTGCCAAGTTTTAATAAGTGTATCCTACTGTCTTCTTGAGATTTATGCACTGTTAGCTGCACTTCATTGGGAAGATTTGCATTTCTCACTTATGCACTCAAGCTGGGAAACAAAACAAGAGTTTCTAGGCTGGCTTGACTGGAATATATCTGACAGTAATTTTCCGTCATCAAATTGATTCTTCTTCGGCTTGGGTCCCCAAGGGCACATTTTTCATCAGATTGTGCAGAAACATATATTTGCCATTATAATAAACTTACCTTTTTCAGATGCTGCTCTAAAACATCCCCATAAGGCCACCACCACACGAAACTAGGATGCTAAACAAAATTAATGATTCTTGCATGGGCCCCAAGCTAGCAATATTATCCATGGACCTACTTTTGCCCTTAATCTTAATTCCTGAAGCCATAAGATGTCTCTTGTAAGTGGCTTCCCTCCAAGAAAACAGTGGTTTTCCTAACAGTTTTTAGCACCCCAGATGTGAGAATGGAAACAAATTCGCTTATTTCCCATCATCTCCTAAATAACTGCCACCTGTCTTCCTAATGTTTCCCCGCCATGGTATCTTGTTTATTGTTTTTTCCTAATGATTATCATTTGTGTTTATTTTTTTAAAAATATTGTCAATATGCCTATGTTTCCAAATTGCTCCAAGAAATGAAACAATTACTCAATACTCTCAAGGAGACTTTATGAAGCCCCTATTGTTTGCAGATCACTGTGCCCCTGACTATTGGAGGACCCTGAGGAAATTATTTCTGTTCCCTGAGACTGTTGCACAGACTCTTGGAACCATAGATTTAGATCTGGAAGGGACATCTTGTTTAAGAAATAAGAAAACTAAGTCCCCATCTGCAAACTGAGGACTTTGGAAGAGAATATCTCTAAAACTCCTCCCCTTTCTTAACATATGATTCAATGATCCTGGAGGAGATAAGCAATGATGATGTGTTGGACAATCAATCACTATTATCCAGTTGTTTCAGTCATGTGTGCCTCTTCCTGACCCCATTTGGGATTTTCTTGGCAAAAGTAGTGAAGTTGCTTTCCATTTCCTTCTCCAGCTCATTTGATGGAAGAGAAAACTGAGGCAAACAGGGTTAAGTGATTTGCCCATGTTTCCACAGCAAGTAATTATCTGAAACTGGATTTGAACTCGTCTTTCAACTCTAGGTCTATTACTCTATCCACTTTGTCACCTAGCTGTCCCAATAAAGAAGGTCACCCTTCTGATTCCACAAGGGCCAAACTAATCCATATTAAACCATAATTAGGAAAAGTATGACATAGTCAGACCACTCTGGAATTAATATGGAATTAAGCTAGAGACGAGACTAAAATGTCCAGAGTCTTTGACTCAGATTTCACATGGCTAGACTTATACCTCAAGGAAGTTAATGAAATCAAAATCCCATACATGAAACACTATTTATTTTAGCCCTTTTTATAGTAGCTAAGAACTGGGAAAAATAGAGGCAACAAACATTTGAGAAATGGCTAAACAAGTAACAGAACATTACAGAACCATTAAAAATAAAGAAGGGGAAGAATTCAATGAAGAAGAGGAAGGCTTATTTGAACTGATACAAGATGAAGTAAGTAGATCTTAGAAAACAAAATATATGTATGTGTATATATTATATATATATACACACACATATGTCTATATATGAAAGTACAAAATGACTATAAAAAATAAACTTAAGGGGGCAGCTAGGTTGCTCAGTGGATAGAGCACTGGCCCTGGAGTCAGGAGAACCTGAGTTCAAATCTCACCTTAGACACTTGACACTTACTAGCTGTGTGACCCTGGGCAAGTCACAACCCCAATGGCCTCACCAAAAAAAAAATTTTTTTTTAATTAAAAAATAAATAAATAAACTGAAGGAACCATAGGCAAATAAACATTGTGTGCTTAAAATGACCACATTTGGATCTAAAAGAGAAAATGTATTTCCCACCTCACTTTGAAGAGATGGACAACTATGGGTATGGAATGTTACATATACTTTTGAGGTATAATTGGGGGATTGGTTGATTTTGCTGAGGTATTTTTCCCTCTTTTTGAATCTTTGTTAGAAGGGATGGGCTACTTGGGGGGTGGGGGGGTTAGAGCATGTCATAGATGCATAAATTCAGAAACAGAATTCTATAAAACAAAGAAGATTGATAAAACAATAATCAAAAATAAAATTTAAAAATGTATTAATTAACACTGTACAAATCCTATACTTTTCATCATGATTTTAAAAACACTCCCATGTATCTATCTACTTAATTCTCAAAACCCAGAGTAAAGTAGACACATAAGGGCACTCATTTAACACATGCACAAATGGTTGCATAGACTCAATTTAATTCACCAAACCCACAGGGTTTATCATTATTTCTTTTTATTTTTATTTTTTGTGGGGCAATGGGGGTTAAGTGACTTGCCCAGGGTCACACAGCTAGTAAGTGTCAAGTGTCTGAGGCTGGATTTGAACTCAGGCCCTCCTGAATCCAGGGCCAGTGCTTCATCCACTGTGTTACCTAGCTGCCCCACCCACAGGGTTTAAGACCATCCTTGATCATGCAGCAAATGAAAGGCCCAGGTAGAAGAATGGGTTAAAGCATGAAAAACAAAACAAAACAAAACAAAAGATCTGTCAAAGTTATGAAGACTCAGATCATTGCTTATGAGTTTTGCTTTTACTGAAAATCTGAAAAAAATGAATTCTGAGTCATTTTACATATAAATTTTAATGGGTTACTGAATGTCTTAATACAAGTGAAATTCAGCAGAAATCCATTGGGTGGCATTCTCCTATAAGTTTGTGTGAATATGGGATCATAGACAGCCATTACTCTCCACCTCTCTCTCTCTCTTTCACACACACACACACACACACACACACACACACACACACACACACACACAAACACCTTTACACATAGTCATCAGAAAAACTTGGCTTCCTTGGAACCTTTTAAAATCTAAACTGGGAAGTGTTTTGAAAATTGGCACATCTTCCCAGTATCTAAGATGTAAACTCCAAAGACCTGATCTGTACTGAGTTCCTCAGAATCCTCTCCCATTTAGAGTTACTTCTTAGGCAAAAGTCTGCAGGTTGAAGAAATTAACTGGTAAATGAGCAAACCATTCCATCAAACAGTAGAGTTGTGTCACTTGTCTCAACCTCATGTTCTCCTAGCTGTCAAGGACAGGCAGCAATAAAAGGCACCTCTGAGAAGAAATGCTACAGGTCAGTCAGAACGAAAAGCAAAGACTACATTAATAATGATCCCTTCTGAGAAGTGCTCTGGGATATTGCCATGAAGCCAACATTCATACATTCATCTGGGTTAACTCTTTTAAGCAGGTGCACGTATCAGTATATACATTCTGTTTAATGAGGGAGAAAGAGAGAGAGAGACAGAGAGAGAGAGAGAGAGAGAGAGAGAGAGAGAGAGAGAGAGAGAGAAGGAAAAGAATCATTCCAATTGTAACAATTCCCAACCTTAGGAACATAGAAAACATTCCCTAGATATTTTTGCATCAGTGTTCTCTGTCATATCCTGGACATAAGCCACTGGAAAACAACAGATTTTTTCATTGTAAATATCAGGTCAACACATAGATTCCTTGGTACTTGTGAAGTGAAAGTCAGAGAATCTGATAGAATGACAGAGTTGGAATTTAGCTTTAAAAAATTCCTCTGTAAAAGTAGAGCTGGTAAATGCCACCTACCTTTTCTTTGAAAATGTTTAGCAAGGAAGAATTTACTCACTCCCAAGCTAAGCCATCCCACTTATGGCTAGGTCTACCAGATAGGAACTCTAGCTTTCTAGAAAGTATAAACCTGTCTCTTCAATTTCTACCCACAATTCCTAGTTCTTCCCTTTGGGTACACACAAAATATGTCCAATTCTTCTTCCATATGACAGCTTCTCAAATATTTCAAGATAGTTTGATGTCCCTGTAAAAATGTCCTTCACCAGGCTAAACATCACCAGTTTCTTCAGCTAATCATTGAGTGGCATGATCTCAGTTCCCTTACCAATGCTGGTTAATATCTTCTGGTTATTAGTTTGTCAGTGTCCCTCCTAAAAAGTTGGAGCCCAGAAATAGGGGTAATATTCTAGATGTGGTTGGAACAAGGCCTCCTAATCTGATAGGGCTAGAATTTCCCTATTCCTGGACACGGTCATACTCTTTACAGTCTGACTACATTAGCTTTCTTCATTGCCCCATCACCATCTTGACTCACATTAAGTATGGCATTCATCAGACCCTGTAGGTGTTTCTCAGATGAACTGCTACCTAGCCATACTTCCCCAGTTTGCACTTTTATAGTTGTTGGTGTTTTTTTTTAATTTGAAAATAATATTCTGAATTTGTTCTTGTCAACATTTCATTGTATTTGATTTGGGTCAGTGTTCCAGACTGACAAGATCTTTAATCTTTCCTGTGATCTGATATATTAGGTACCCCTCTCTGCTTTGTATCATATCTATGTTTCATATCTATTTCGCTTTGTTTTGTATCATCTATATATTTTATAAGCATGCAGTCTGTGTTACTGAAAGATATTAAATAACATAGGGCTAAGCACAGATACTCCTTTTAGGTTGGCATTGAACCATTAATGAAAACTCTTTGCATCCTGCAATTCATCCAGTTCTAAACACCATTTAATTGTCTAGCCATATCTCCATAATCCCAACAGCCATGTAATATATTTGATGTTTTCCTAAAATATATGCAAACTATATCTATAATATTACCCTGATCTACCAGTCTATTAACTTAAAGAAACATATATGTGTTTCTGTGAGTGTGTATAACAAAATGCTTTATATAGTATGTGTGTATATATGGATATTCATGTCCATATATCCATAAATATATGTATATATGCATGTATGTATGGTCTGTATATACACACATATATATGTCATGGTACAATGGATGGAATTCCTACCCTGGAGAGTTCTTATCTTGGAGTAGTGAGAATTTGAATTCAAATTCCACATCAGACATTTCCTAACTATGTGACCCTGTACAGGCCACTTAACTTCTGTCTGCCTCAGTTTCCTCTTCTGTAGAATGGCAATGACAATAGTACTTACCTCCCAAAATTGTCTTAAAGATTAAATGAGATATTTGTGAAGCACTTTATAAACTTGTAAGTGCTATATGAAGGGATGTTATTTTTCTATTATCTTGATAACCTATTATTAATTAGGATCCAGGCTTTTTATTTCCTCATCCAGGGGCCAACCCCTACAAGTCATTCAGCTAGTGTCTGAAGGACAAGGCTGATAAATGAGATTAGCCTAATCTTTGGGGTACATGCTCCTAGATCTTGGGTTGGACCATATTTCTGTTGAGTGTAAACAGAATCTAATCTAGGTACATTCCAACCCCAAAACACTAAGCCCAAATCCTTGTACCTCTCCATTGGAGATTAAGATAACCTATCCCATGAAGAAGAAAAACAACCAAAGTGATCTGGGTGGAGATGGATTCCTTTGTCTAGATCACTGTAGGTGGCTGAGTCTCATGATCAAGCCACATTCTCAGCAAGAGGAGCTGAAGGCTTTCAGCCCACCTTCTCATTTAAATGTCCACACCCTCATTAATTATTCACAGAGTTGATTTCTCCTGTAAGGACCATTCCCTTTTTTTGGGGGGGGGGGGAGGCAATTGGGGTTAAGTGACTTGCCTAGGGTCACACAGCTAGTAAGTGTAAAGTATCTGAGACTGGATTTGAACTTAGGTCCTCCTGAATCCAGGGCCAGTGCCCTATATACTGCACCACCTAGCTGCCCCAGGCCATTCCCTTTCAAAAAAATATTTAAGGCATTGAGTATCTCTATTAGGTGTCTGGTTACAGAGAGAAACCACCAACCATGGATTTATTGCTTATCAGATAGCCTAATTAATAAATTGACTATTAATTATCCATAAACTTTCTCACATTTTTCATTTATTTCACTGGCTAATACATACATACATACATACATGAGAAGCAGAGAGAAAAAAAAGAAGCAATGTAGTGTTTGTGTATGTATCCTCTACCAACTAGTCTAACTGTATAGTTAATCTTAATCCAACAAGATGTGTATTTAAGTCCTACCTTTGACACATATTTTCTGTGTTACTCATATCATTACTAAACTCAGGACTCTAAGCAAAATTACATACTTTCCTCGTTTGTGTTTGTATGTATATGTGTATATGTGTGTAAAATTCCCTGTTCATGAAAGTTATCTTTACCTTCCTCACATCTAAATGGACCATTTAATGCCTTTTAATCTGGTCATATTTGAAGAAAAAATTCCCATAAATTTAAATCAATCAATAAACATTAAGTCTTGGTTATATGTTAGGTACTGTACTAGGAGCTAGAGACAAAAGTGATTGAGTCTCTGTTTCTACAAGCATTCTTCAGTCCAAATCCCTCTGTAATGACCTTCAAAGAACTGCTCAAATTCCTTCTTCATGCTGGGATTTTACTAAATAGAATGTGTCTTAAACTAAGCAGGCAACTGGAGAAAACTTGGAATAGGTTTGTTGTTCGCTTTTTTTTTTTAACTGAAATTCTTGTTATATTTTTATAACTGGTTTTGACCTGCATTCAGAAAAAAAACAGTATGGAGATGGTTCTGGCTGTTATTGTTGAAACTGAATGTTAATGAATGTCTTGACATTTCAGAAATATTTAAATTGAGATGAGAAAATGTAAGTGACAAAAAAAAAAAGCTTTGTAAAATAAACACATGATCATAATCTACTAATGCTTTTCAAAGCTTTGGTGATAAAATTTGATGGAAGAAAATTACATTATCTTTTTTTCCCTCTCCAAACTAAGGGTGAGAGTAAAAAGAAGGCAATAAATGGGAATGTCAAAAGAGAAAATTTTAACCATTACCTTGACCTAAGGCTTACATTTAGTCAAATATCCTTGGGTCTCCAATCGGGTACCACTTTATTTATTGACTTTGAGAAAGGGGTAATAGGGAAAAAGAATGACAGAAAAGGCCATTGAGAAAAAACAATCATGGAATTGCCTTAAGAAAGCACAAGGCCCTGGGTTTTCTTTTTCTTACCATTAAATTGAAAATCTTCAATAAAAAAAATTAGGAAGAGTTTGTCTATTTGGTTGTGTGTGTGTGTGTGTGTGTGTGTGTGTGTGTGTGTGTGTTAACGAAATGTTAACTAAGAACAAGAAAATGTGGACAAAAAAAATCCTGACCTTTCATATAAAAGCCCCTGCTTGTAATTTCCATCTGATTCCTCGGGATTTTACCTGACTTTTATGCCTACCCAATTCAGATGTTAACTGCTGTCTCTATAAGGGTTGCTTAGAAACAAGGACGACATAGTGCATGTGGCAGCATCTTCATTTTGTGATATTGGGCCATGTCCAATTTTCCTATACTCTTTTTTTCTCATGTTTGTTTTATGCGTACATTTCTCCCATCCATCTCCCAAACTAGGCTAAATGTAAAGGGACAGGGGAGATAAAAAATAGAATTCTGGACTTGGTGTCAGGAAGACCCAGTTTCAAATAACACTTCTGAAAGTAGCTAGCTATGCGATTGTGGGGAAGTCAAGGAAGAACTATTTTTAAGTAGTTTGTGATCTCTATTTGTTAAAAGAGTTCTCCACATTGAGAAAATGACCTATACTTGACTTACTGATAGAAAACAAATATCAAAGCATAATTTTTAAAATATATGACATGTATTTAATATTTCTACCTTTTCTAGTACAAATTAGTCTCAATCACATCCATAATAGAGGCACTCTTCATTAATTCTTCTATCTGATGAAATTATCTGCTCTTTTTGTAATGGCTAAGAATTGGAAATGAAAGGAATGCCCATCAATTGGGGAATGACTGAACAAGTTTTAGTATATAAATGTGATGGAATACTATTGTCCTAAAAGAAATGACAAGCAGGACAATTTCAGCAAGGCATGGAAAGACTTAGATGAGCTGACGTATAGTGAAGCGAGCAGAACCAGAACACTGTACACAGTGACAGCAATATTGTTTGATGTATAACTGTGAATGACTTAACTATTCTCAGCAATACCACAACCCAAGACAATCCCAAAGGACAAATGATGAAGCATACTATCCACCTCAAAAAAAATAACTGATTTTGATTGAAGACAGGCTGAAGCAAGTTATTTTTCTTTTTTTTTCTTTTTTTTCTTTTATTCAAGTCTCCTCATACAAAATGATTAATAATTGCACATGTGTAACCTATATCTGATTACTTACCACCTCAGGGAAGGGGAAAGGGAAGAAGGGAATGAAGGATAGAAATTGGAACTCAAAATTTTAAAGAACAAATATTTATTATAAAATTTAAAAAAGAAATTATCTTCAATGCAATTCAAATCATCAGCTACCATATTTTTAGCAGAGAATGTAAACCCATCAAGAGCCAGGATTGCTTCATTTTTGTCTGTTTCCCTAGTATCTACTAGAGAATTTGGCACATACAAAGTATTTAATAAATGCTTGTTGAATTCAATTTAATTTTGAAATGTCTCAATATGTCTGGAGCATGAAAATGTCCTTAATTTGTGTTAACTTTTGATCTGTGTGAACAACTTATCCTCCATTTTCATCAGCTGGACCAATAGCCTGTAGTAGATTGCCTGAATGTCCTGCTTCTATTTCTTCTGACTTTGAACCTCACCAGAATGCAATCCATGATTTCTGCCCAAGGAAATTCTCAGATTTCCATACAGGTTAATTTATAGTCTGTATATACTTATGCCCCAATGTTGTGTCACCAGTAGAATGAAACCTCTTTGAGGTTAGGGGATGTTTCAACTTTGTTTCCATTTTCACAGCAGTTATCATGGGGCATAGGAGGTACTTAATAGATGCTCATTGATTGAATTGTGGTATAAAATTCTAATCAATCTTCCATTTGACTTAATCTCTGTCTTGATTTGTTGGAGTGCTGGTAGACAAGATTCATGATGTTTCTTGGGATTGGACTTGATGAGACACTTCCCAATCAGGGGATTCTATGAGTCTCTGATCTTTTCTGATTGGAATTCTCATAAAAGTGGAGAGTCTTTTTCATCAGCTTTAAGTAGCAGGGCAAAAAAAAATTAGTTCAAGGAAAACTGTTGCAAGTACAGAAGGTCATAAATAAAAGGAAAGGTGTGGGTGCTCCCTTTCTGGAAGGAAATGCAGACTATAAGAAAACTTACACAGTTAGGGAAAACAAATCATCTTTAGGGGAACTTTCACTGAAAAGAGCTTTAGCTTTCAAAAGAAAAATTGTGCTGCTGAGTCAGCAGCCTTGTCAGAGAAGCCATGTCTTTCTAGGAAGGGGTGTGTGTGTGTGTGTGTGTGTGTGTGTGTGTGTGTGTGTGTGTGTGTGTGTGTGTGTGAGAGAGAGAGAGACAGAGAGACAGAGAGACAGAGAGACAGAGAGACAGAGAGACAGAGAGAGAGAGACAGAGACAGAGACAGAGACAGAGAGAGACAGAGAGAAAGAGACAGAAACAGCGAGACAAAGAAAGACAGAAACAGAAGGACAGACACAGAAGGGGAGGAAACAGAAAGAGCTGGATGGACAGGCAGAGGAGACAAAGACAAACAGATTCAGAGATAGAGAGAGAAGAGAGAGAAATGAAGGGAGGAAAGAAAAAGGAAGGGAGACAGAGAGAATGTATGTTTATTTCCTTCCTCCAACCACTGCCAAAAAAGCAGAAAAAAAGCAATCACTAGAGAAATGCTTCTTGTCCCATCCTTCCCAACACCACTGAAAGTGACATGTGGCCTAGCTATATTTGAATCTTAATGTAGCTGCCCCAAATGTCTGATTTTGCATGCTCAAATGAGGATAGACTCAGTACAGCACAGACCTGGGAAAACTCAAGCAGTGATAAAAATAGTCAACCAACAGAGGAGGCTTGTTTGGGCTAGCAGCAAACAGAACTCCCTGGAGAAAGTACACACACTGGATAGTGTGCCCATTTTCACCCTGGCTCTTGATTTCCTAGTTAGTCAACAAGGCACTACTGAAAAATGAATAAGCTTTAATTCTTGTTCACTCATATAGCTGTTCAGTCAGGCAGGATAAGAGATAATGAATCGCTGCAATGGGAAATTGATTTGTGTGCCCACAAATTCCTCATTTTGTTTATATTTCAGAAATGTGTAGATGTGTCAAGATGTCTTACTGAGCATTTTTTTCAGCATCTTATCATAACAAAAGGGGATGTCTTGACTGCATCTGAGAAATGCAAATTTACTTTATCTTGAAGTACCAGATATCTTATTTCCAGGCTACAACTCTAATATGAAAAAAACATATTTTTGTCAGTCCAGATAACATAGCCAACAGCTGAAATATACAATGGGGGATCAAAACTATAAGCTTCTTGAGGATAGGAACTATATTGTTCATCATTATTGTACTCCCTAGTGTTTAGCACTGTGAATTCCATCAACCATGATATTGGTACCATGGACATTTCTCCTACTAATTCAAATTGAAACATTCCTGGTACTCAGTGGCAACAAGATTCTTTGTTCCTTCTGTGCTTTGTGTACACACAAGTACATGAAAGAGCTGAGATTTTATCACAGTAGAGGAGCTCCCAGTCTTGGAATTTCCTTAACTAACATAGCAACCCTCTACAATTTTGGATCAGTTGAAATATAATGTTTATTTATTAATTGATTGATTGATCTTGTCCAATCTCTTACTTAATATGGATGAAGAGACTTATTGAAAGTCACATGGGTAGTAAGTAATAAAGGCATGATAAAAACCTAGGGCTTTTGAGTTCAAAATCAGTGCTCTTGCCATTGGACTACAGTAGACATAGGGAATTTCTCAAGTGTAGGTAACTTGAATCACATCATACAATTAGTAAATGTCAAAGGCAGGATTTCAGTCCATATGTCATTGACTTCAAGTTCATCCCCCTATCCAAGTCATCATGCTTCTCCTATTGAGTTTTTGTTGTTGTTGTTGTTGTTGTTTTGTTTTTTAACAAGGTAATCAGGGTTAAGTGACTTGCCCATAGTCACACAGATAGTAAGTCTCAAGTGTCTGAGGCCAGCTTCTCCTACTTTGAATATAGTAAGTATATTATTTTTCATATATTCAATCAAATAATTGAAGTAGACCAAAATGAAGATTTAAGATTTTTGAGAGCTAGATACAGATTGTAATGCCAAAATATGCAGTCTTCACAGCTAATAGTCTAAATTATGTATAATTGTACTAGTTAAAATATTTAACAATCTTTTCATAATTGCTAGTTTCTTTGCATCCCTGTGAGTATGCAGCATAAGCATTAGTATGTCCATTTGCTAAAGGAAGAAAATTAAACACAGAGAGATTCTGACTTGCCCATGATCATTGTTAAGTGGCCATGTACTGTACTCCATTGATTATATCAACCTTTTTCATTCAACCAAAATCCATCTGTCCTGCCAGTCAAAAGAACCATCACATGTTTAAGGTAGACGTTGGCAACTAGAAATAAATTTGACTTTGGATTTTTAAATATTTGTAGACTTTAGACATGCCAATATGAATTAGTTTACTTTGGAACAATATTCTAGCATACCCTATGGTATATGATTCAAGATTACCCAAAAATTCTGACTTTTTTTTTCCCTGGAGCCTATGAAAAGTTGCAAATTATACAAAAGATCCAAGAAATGAATTACTGTCTTAACTGAATATAACATGGTCAGATAGACTATATTTAAAGCTATCAATTTCAAAAGAATAAGAAGCAAGTGTATTCAAACTTCTAGGTAGTTCAAGACATACAAAATTGGGAATAAGATAATATCTAAACAGTTTGACACTGAAGGCCAGGACCCAGAAAACCTCAATGTGGGGATTGAAGATACTATTTAATTAAATTCAACAAGTATATTTAAAGCAACTATTTGTGTAAAGAGAACTGCAATGGGAGATTGAAATCTTACATAAGACATCTTTATTATTCTTATAGAGATTATAGTCTGTTAAAGAGATATGATATACAAACAAGTAAAATGAGAACTTTTTTTTAATGTTTAGTATTGTCTCTTGTATCACCTATGTTTCTCAATATATCACTCACATATATCTTTCCTAGATAATTATCCTTTATAACAAATAATAAAAAAGAGATTTCAGGAAAACTAACCAACACATCAATCAAATCCAACATTATAGATGGTATTCTACACCTACAGTCTCCCACCTCTTCAAAGAAGGAAGTGATGAGCATTCTAATAGCTATTCTTTGGGGCCACTTTTGGTCATCAAAATTCCACAGAAATCATTTTAATCACGTAGATGTTCTTTTGTTGATTTATAGGGATTCATCGCAGGCATTGGGTATTCTGTTTTCCTGGTTCTGCTTACTTCACTTTACATCAATTTGTAAGTCTCCTTGTGCTTCTCTATGTAACAGACATAATTTCTTATAGTACAATAATTACCTCAGTCATTTTTTAGTCTTGTCTGACTCTTTGTGACACCATTTGGGTTTTCTAGGCAAAGATACTGGAGTGATTTTGCCATTTCCTCCTCTAGCTCATTTGACAGATGAAGAAACTGAAGCAAACAGTGTTATATAACTTGCCTAGGATCACAAAGCTAGTGTTTGAGGACAGATTTAAAGTCATGAAAATGAGACTTCCTGACTCATAACCCAGCATTCTATCTGCTGTGGCACCTAGCTACCAGAGAAGCAATATGCAATAGCATTCATGTTTCACTTGTTAGCCTTTCACTATCCATGCATCTGCTTTCAGTTCTTAGTTACCATCCAAAAAACAAAAAAAACAAAACTGAATCTTTTTGGTGAATATGGAAAGTGATCTCACTTTTATTTTCCTTTGGGGCATGTACTCTTAGGAGTGGGATCTCTGAGTCAAAAGGTATGGTTATTTTAGTCAAAGTTTTAGCATATTTACAAATTGCTTTCAAGACTGATTAGATCAATTCACAACTCCACCAACAACATATCAGGATGTCTGTCTTTCTACAATTCCTCCAACAATCATTATTCCAATCTTTTTTGTCACTTTTGCCAATTTATTCAGTGGAAAGTAAACCCCGGCATTATTTTAACTTAAATGCTAATACTATTAGTGACTTGGAGCATTTGTTCAGAGGACTATTAATAATTGGATTTTTTTTAAATTTGAAGAGCAATTTGTTGCTGTACTTTTACAAATTATCCATTGATTAGTGGGTCATATATAACATGTGATATGTGGTCATATTTCACTGTTACATACCTATATCATTTGGTATCATGCTCTTGTCAGATACATTTTTGTGAAAATATTTTTTCTTAAATAGGATAAATTCTTAAGAAGCATAAACAGTGTGCTGTATGAGTTCTTAGGAGAATGGCATGTTTACCAAATAGCAGAACCAGGAAAAACTTCAGGGAGGAAAAAACATTTGAACTAGGCTCTAAAGGGTTCGTATGATTTCAGTACAGTGGAGAATAGAACAGGGACATTCCAGGCTTCTGTAATAACCATAAGCAAAGGCACAGAGGAAGAAGGAAAGCACAAGAAAGTTGTGAGGCATTGAGAAGTCTAGTAATATGTAGAGGGGAGTAGTAAGAGATGAGATTAAAAAGCTCATATAGTGGCTTGGGATTGTGAAGGGTTTTGAATGAGAGGTTAAGGAATTTGAATTTTATTCAACAGAAACAACCAAGAACTGGTGCAAAATGAAGAAGTATCAAAATGCATCTGAGATAATGCTGAATCAGTAGTAAGAAAAGCTGGGTTAAAATTTCTCTCTAAACACTTTTCTTTCTTCATCCATAACATAAGGAGACTGAACCAAATGATTTCTAAGATCTCTTACGGTTGAGCCATTCTATGAGGTTTTTTACCCACCAGTATACATATTGGATGGTGATTCCAAGTCCCGATCTAAGTGCAGGGGGATATCATCTTCCTTTCTTCTTCCACAGAATGGCACTGCCTTCTATTTAAAAAATTTTTATCCTCTTCCATCTTGTTCCTAGTGTTCCCTATGTCTTTGCAGATCTTGAAACTTAGAATCCTGCCATGAAAAACTTACAGCATTGGTTATGATTTAGAAGAAACAATAATAATAAAATGCATTGTAAAATCTGAGTAAGGCGAACACTAACTACATTCCAGAGTCTAAGAAACCAACCAAACCTTCTCCAGGGAGCTAATTATGGCTCTTTCCTCAATTTTAGCTTGACTATCAGCCTGAGAGGCATCTCTAGAGTTGTTAAGCAGCTAATCCTGTACATAGGCACTACTATCTGTGATGCTGCTGTGCCAAAGACCTCCACATCACTCAAGTACTCATTAATACATTGCATGGGAAAGCTGTTGCTCCTTACAACACATATACAGATGTTTAGCAAATATTTCTTAGAGTGGCAAGCCAACTGAAGGAGCTCAGGTATCCTTTGCCTTGAATCCCAGTGCTTATTTTTAACCAAATCATGCCAATATATGAATACATATATGTCCTATAGTTTTGGTGCTTTGGAATCTCCTTCTATTGATGTTGGTCATTTTAATTACAATATAATTTTTAATAAAAGTATTTTATTATTTTCCAGTTACATGTAGAAATAGTTTTCAACATTTGCTTATATAAGATTTCCAATTTCAAATTTTTCTTCCTCCCTACCCTCCCTCCCCCTATCCCCTAGACAGCAGGTAATCTGATATAGGTTATACATACATAATAACATTAAACATATTTCTGCATTAGTCATGTTATATGAGGAGAATCAGAGCAATAATGAAAAACCTCAAAACAGAAAATGAACAGCACCAAAAACAAAAGAAATAGAATGGTCCACTCAGCATCCATATTCCACAGTTCCTTTTTTTCTGGATTTGGAGAACCTTTTCCATCATGAGTCCTTTAGAACTTTCTTGTACCATTGTATTGGTGAGAAGAATCTAGTCTATCATAGTTGATCAACACCTAATGTTGATGATACTGTGTATAATGTTCTCCTGGTTCTGCTCATCTCACTCATCATCAGCCCATACAAGAGCCTCCAGGTTTCTCTGAACTCCTCCTGCTCATTGTATCTTATAGCACAATAGAATTCCATTACATTCATATACCACAACTTGTTCAGCCATTCCCCAATTGATAGACAGCCCCTCAATTTCCAATTCCTTGCCACCACAAATAGAGCAGCTATAAATATTTTTGTACATGTGGGTCCTTTTCCTTTTTTTATGATCTCTTTGTGAAAAAGACCCAAAAGTAGTATTGCTGGGTCAAAGGTTATTCACAGCTTTATAGTCCTTTGGGCATAATTCCAAATTGCTCTCCAGAATGGTTGCATCAGTTCACAACTCCACCAACAATTCATTAGTCTTCCAATTTTTCCATAACTCCTCCAGCATTTATTATTTAATTTTTTTGTCATATTAGCCAATCTGATAGGTGTCAGATGGTACCTCAGAGTTGTTTTAATTTGCACCTTTCTAATCAATAGTGATTTAGAGCATTTTTTTTAATATGGCAATAGATAGCTTTGATTTCTTCATCAGAAAACTGCCTGTTCATATCCTTTGACCATTTCTCAATTGGGGAATGACTTGGATTCTTATAAATTTGATTTAGTTCCCTATATATTTTAGAAATGAAGCCTTTATCAGAAGTACTGGCCATAAGAATTGTTTCCCAGCTTTCTGCCTCCCTTCTAATTTTGGATACATTGCTTCTGTTTGTACAAAACCTTTTTAATTTAATGTAATCAAAATCATCTATTTTACATTTCATAATATTCTCTATCTCGTTTGGTCATAAACTGTTCTCCTTTCCAAAGATCTGAGTGGTAAACTATTCCTTCTTCTCCTAATTTACCTATGGTACCACCTTTTATGTCTAAATCATGTACCCATTTTGACCTTAGTATAAGGTATAAGATGTTGGTCTATGCCTAATTTCTGCCATACTATCTTCCAGTTTTCCCAGCAGTTTTTGTCAAATACTGAATTCCTATCCCAGGAGCTGGGATCTTTGGGTTTATCAAACAGTACATTACAAATGTCATTTACTACTGTGTCTCCTGTGCCTATCCTATTCCATTGGTTCTCCACTCTATTTCTTAGTCAGTACCAGATAGTTTTGATGACTGCCACTTTATAGTAGAGCTTCAGATCTGGTACAGCTAACCCACCTTCTTGTGCATTTTTTTCATTATTTCCCTTGATATTCTTGTCTTTTTGTTTTTCCAGATGAATTTTGTTATTATTTTTCTAGCTCTATAAAATAATTTTTAGTTAGTCTGATTGATATGGCACTGAATAAGCACATTAATTTGGGTGGAATTGTCATTTTTTTTATTATATTAGCTCAGCCTATCCATGAGCAATTTATATCTTTCTAATTATTTAGATCTGATTTGATTTGTGTGAAAAGTGTTTGGTAATTGTGTTCATAGAGTTTCTGGGTTTGTCTTGGCAAGTAGACTCCCAAGTATTTTATATTATCTACCATTACTTTAAATGGAATTTCTCTTTCTATCTCTTGCTGCTGGACCTTGTTGGTCATATATAGAAATGCTGACAATTTATGTGGATGTACTTTATATCCTGCTACATTGCTAAAGTTGTTAATTGTTTCAGGTAATTTTTGAATTGATTCTCTAAGTATACCATCATATCATCTGCAAAGATTGATAGTTTTGCTTCCTCCTTGCCTATTCTAATTCCTTTAATTCCTTTCTCTTCTCTGATTGCTAAAGCTAACATTTCTAGTACAATATTAAATAATAGGGGTGATAATGGACATCCCTGTTTCACTCCTGATCTTATTGGG
The DNA here is from genome assembly GCF_019393635.1 of Dromiciops gliroides. Lineage (NCBI taxonomy): Eukaryota > Metazoa > Chordata > Mammalia > Microbiotheria > Microbiotheriidae > Dromiciops > Dromiciops gliroides. The sequence goes on from NC_057863.1 coordinate 28,221,392, forward strand.
AAGGCCTCTAACTTATCTCCATTACATATAATGCTTGCTGGTGGTTTTAGGTAGATACTGCTTATTATTTTAAGGAAAGCTCCACCTATTCCTAAGCTCTATAGTGTTTTTATTAGGAATGGACACTGTATTTTTTCAAAAGATTTCTCTGCATCTATTGAGATAATCATATGATTTTGGTTAGTTTTCTTATTGATATGGTTGATTATGTTAATAGGTTTCCTAATGTTGAACCAGCCCTGCATTCCTGGTATAAATCCCACCTGGTCATAGTGTATTATCCTGGTGATCACTTGCTGTAATCTCCTTGGTCATATCTTATTTAAGATTTTAGCATCAATATTCATTAGGGAGATTGGTCTATAATTTTCTTTCTCTGTTTTCGCTCTGCCCGTTTTTGGTATCACCACAATATTTGTGTCATAAAATGAATTTGGTAGAACTCCTTCACCTATTTTTCCAAATAATTTGTATAATATTGGAATTAATTGTTCTTTTAATGTTTGGTAGAATTCACCTATAAACCCATCTTGCCCTGGGGAATTTTCTTAGGGAGTTCATTAATGGCTTGTTCAATGTCTTTTTCTAATATGGGCTTATTTAAGAATTTTATAACCTCTTCAGTTAACCTGGGCAGTTTGTAGTTTCCTTCCTTATCTCTTTTAATTAGATCTATTTTTGCCTTTGCTATATCTGAGATAAGGATTGCTACCCCTGCTTTTTTTACTTTAGCTGAAGCATAATATCTTCTGCTCCAGCCTTTTACATTTACTCTGTGTGTATCTCTCTGCTTCAAATGTGTTTCTTGTAAACAGCATATTGTAGGTTTCTGGTTTTCAAAAATTTATGGAACACTTCACAAATTTGCATGTCATCCTTGCACAGGGGCCATGCTAATCTTCTCTCTATCATTCCAATTTTAGTATATGTGCTGCCTAAGTGAGCACTACAATATAAATTTTAAAGGTAGAGGCAATAGTATATAGTGGAAAGAAAGACTAGTAGATGAGGTTAAAGTATTAGCTCTGGAAATAACTATGTGGCCCAAGGCAAGTCATAACATCTCTAGACTACACTTCTTTCATCTGAAAGGTGAATAGCTAAATTGATAGGCCCCTCTCAGCTCTAAAATGTTATGAATCTATGGCTCTACTTTTGGTGATTCTCATGATAAATAACTTTTTAAAAAAATGTAAACTTACTCAAATTGAATTTGCACATTTATAAGTCCCTTCTACTCTAGATGTGAAAAGTCGGAGATGTTATATGAGACATTCTGACTATAAAGATGCCCATATTACTGCTATAGTACTAGCCGACAATTGTCAGTCAGGTGACCTTGCATTTGCTGCCCCCCCTGACTTCATTAGTTTAGCATCTTCCTTTCCCTCAGGTATGCTAAACCCTCATAATTCTCATTTCCTTGCCAAAGTCTCCTGCTAGTCCCCTCTTCTGATCTTTCTGAAATCAGCTGATTCCTAGGCGGTGGTGTTATTCAGATTGTATAATTTCCCTTCCCCCATTTTATTTCCTTTCCCTTAATTCTACTGATCCTCCTTGTGTTTTTTAAGTTTATTCTTGTTAATAAATCCTGTTCTGTTTTTGAGGGAGGCTGTCAGTCTCCTTCCTTGCCCCAATATTGCAGCAAGCTGCATAGCTAACACTCCCTAATTAAAAATTGGTCCCTACACAACTTAGCTGCCTCGTCATCTTCTACCATGTATAGTCATGTCAACAACATTTCAACAATCAATGTCAACAACAACAACAAAAAGTCTCATTCTGCACTGACTTCTTTTTCCCTTTATGGGAAGGTGATTATCAAGTTTCATCATTAGCCTTCTGGAATTCTGGTTGATAATTACACTGCTAATAGTTCAGCACAATAGTAATCTGTCACATTAATATATCATTTTTTAGCCATTCCCCAATTTATGAACACTCTTAGATTCCCATCCTTTGCCAACTGAAAAAGAACTAGAAACATTTTTATATGTTCTTAGAGTTGGATTGGCTTCAGACTCATCAGCCCCTTAATCTTGTCTCCCTCTAATCCCCTCTCTCCTTTTCCCCTTCCCCTTGTATTTCTCCTGCCAACTCTCTGCATGTATTCTTCCTTCTTTTAACCACTTCAGATAAAAGTGAGGTTCAAGTGCCTACCATTTCACCACGAGCTCCTCCTTAACTGGAGAAATTATCTCATTATGTGAGATAATTTCCCCTTTCATTTCTTCCATACAGTACTCCCTTTCCACTTTCTTTACATTCTTTTCTTAAGATATCAAGAAATAACAGAACTACTCCCAGGTTTTTTTTTTTCTAATTAGAATCCTGAGATTATGATAGTGTTCAGAGGGGACATATATACCATCCCTCTTTATCTGAATGTAAGCAGTGTATCTTTGTTATTCATGGCTACCTTCTTATTATTCTTTTCACTCTTGTGTTTGAACTTCAAAGTTTCTGCACAACTCTGGTCTTTTCATCAGGCATGCTTGGAACTCCTCTGTTTCATTAAGGATGCATTTTTTCCTTGTCCAATTGTATTTAATTTTGCTAGTTAAGTTACTCTTTTCAGTGAACCCCAATCCTTTGCCTTCTGGAAAATCATATTCCAAATACTCTACTTCTGAATAATATTGGCTGATCATTACACTTGTTGATAGTGGGTGATCCTGATTGTGACTCCTCACTACTTGAATTCTTTCTTTCTGGGTGCTTGCAGTATTGTTTCTCTGACCTGCAAGCCCTGGATTTTGTGTATGATGTCCCTGGGAGTTTTCATTTTAGAGTTTCTTTCAAGGATTGACCAGTGAATTATTTCTGTTTTCACTTTGACTTCTGGTTCTAAGAGATATGTGCAGTTTTCTTTTAAGATTTCTTGAAATAGACTGTCTAGGCTCATCTTGGGGGGGGGCAGGTCATGGTGTTCAAATATTCTAATGATTATTAATTTTTTTTACCTTGATCTGTGTTACAGGCCAGTTGTTTTTGCTATAAGAGACTTTATATTTTCTTCCATTTTTTTCAGCCTTTTGACTTTGTTTTATATTTATTTTTTCCATCATGAAAGCATTGGCTTCTATTTAATCAATCTGAATTTTGAGAAAGTTTGTTGCTTGGGCAAGGTTTCATACCTCTTGTGCCAAACTATTAATTCCATTTCCAATTCTTTCTGCCATAGCTCTCAGTTCTTTTCCAACTTTTCCTTCAAGCATGCTCATTGAATTTATTTTTTAAATTAACTTAAAAAAAACCCTCTAGCTTCATTTCTTCCAGGAATTTAATTTGAACTTAAGCCTAAACTGTGTTTTTCTCTGAAACATTGCTTGTAGATGTTTTGGAGTCATTCTCCTGGGTTTATGTCTTGAAGGTCCCTGCTACCATAATAGCTCATTATGGTGGGGTTTGTTTGCCCATTCTTCCAAAATATTTCCTGTTTGGGACTTAATTTTGGGACTCTGCAATATTTCTGGAGGGGAGGTCTAGGCTGGTCCTGTTGCTGTATTCTTGGGGTATTAAGGGATGTATTGTTCTAGGATCTCAGGGACATGCTGGGGACTTGTAAACTTTCAGTGCTCCTAAAGAGGTCTGAATCAAGGAAAACTCTGCTGTTCTTCTGGTTTGAGTTCTGCAAGTTCCTGACCTGGGTTTGGGTCGGTGCAAGCATAAGGTTCTGCTATATTCAACCCTTATCAGCCAGTTGGAAATCTCTATTGGTTCAAAGTGGCAGAATTGTAGGCTCTATAATTTTCTGCCTTGGTTATTCCTTTGCATGCTGGGCTAGATAATGGAAGTATGACCCTTCCCTATACCTCAGGTGTGACCACTATTGCTGTTGGCTTCTGAATCTCCTCCTTTCTCAGGACATCACCCAGGGCCACTCTACCTGGGAAAGGCAAAGCCACCACTGTGCTGGCCACTGTGCAAGTGCCTTATTTACTTTGCTCTAGATTTGTGACCCAAGATTGGATAGGGGGCAACAGAGCCACCAGTTGGGACCTGTCTCTATTGCAATGCTCTGGAGGTACTCCAGTATGAGTCTAGAAACTCCTTTTGTGCTAGTGTGAAGCCTCTCCTGAGTCACTGGAGTGCTGAATACAACTTGTGCTCCTTCCCTGATTCTGTCGCCAATGTCTACAGACCTCACTATCTTTCTCCCTATGCCAACCTGGGCCTAACAAAGGACTCACTGTGACTTTTTCTGGATTTCTCCAGTGGGATTCAATCTAGTGCATTTTATAGATCTTTTTGGAGGAGTTATGGATAGGAGCTCAGTTTCATTACTTCCTCCTACTCTGCCATCTTTGTTCAGCTCCCACCAGTATGTACTTGTGAGGCTGATTAGAAACCTCCATTTTGGGGAAGGGCATATACTGTCCAACTCTGATTCCACTTCTGGCTATACTTAGAACTTTCTGGACTTCAACACCATGTTTCAGTTACAGTCTTACCCTGGGATGTCCCTCAGTGCCTTTAACATCTTTCTGCCAAGCTAGCACCTTTCTACTAAACGGTACCTACCAAACCCAGCTTTCCTTTCTCTTAGCATGTCATCTCCCTTTTATATGTTATCTTCTCACATTAGAAATAAGTTCCCTGAGGGCAGGAAATGTTTTTCCCTCTTTTTTATTATATTTGTATTTCTAGCACTCAGCAGAGTAATAGACATATAGCACACTTTTGTCCATTGGCCTATTCGATAGGCTTCAATGTCCTAGCTTCTCAGGACCTATTTTAACTCTGACCCATTCCCATAAGCTCTCCAGGACAGATTTGGGATTCATTTTGAACTTCTCATCTCTGCCCTCTTTCTATGTGGTCTATAGTGTGCTCCAAAGGCATTATCACAGACTATATCAGCCAGATAATTTTTAAAATTAATCTACATATTTCGCATCTTTTAGATACATCTCATTTTTAAAAGATGAAGTCTTAGCCATAATAAGGTTAACTAATCTTTCCTTGAGCTCCTAGCTCACATTTGTACTATACCTTGGGAGCCATCAGTGCAGGCTATTACTTTGAATCCTAGTTCTACTGGTGTGTGGAGAAAAGACAGCTAATTTTATGACCAGCTCTGTACAATTCTCATGGAAGTTAGACTCTAGTAATTATTTAGTGGACTTGGTAAGTCTACATTCTAAGACTCCAAATTCGTATAATGTGTCCAGAGAAAGGCTTTCTCTCCACTCATCAGAAAATAATCTTGAATATGTATGTATAGATAAATATAGATAAACTTTGATCATTCTGCCTCATATAACTTTGTAATCACATTTATGTAGATACTTAAGGTAGAAAATAAATCTTTGTAAATTACGTCCTTAGCCAATCCTCCAAATCCAATCCCACCATCCAATAAATTATAAGCTCCCTGAGCACAAGTACTGGCCTTTTGTTTTGTCTTGTTATGATATATCTGTACCCCTATTGACTAGTAGCAAATAACAGGAAATCATTAAGTGTTTTTTGAATGGATGAATGAATGAAAGAATGAATATATTCATGGATTCAGTATTCAGTTTTTAACTCTTCAGTCTGACTCAAATCAAATAATCTTAAATTAGCAAAGCCCTTTGTTAAGGGCGGGGGGCTCATATATTTTCCCCAAAGTTAGTCAGATGGAACATTAGATAGGATGCTGGGCTCAGTCAAGAAAATCTGAATTTAATTCAACTTTAGTCACTTAAAAGCTGTGTGATCTTGGGCAAGTCACTCAACCTCTGTCTTATTTTCCTCAATGGTAAAATCAGGATAGGAACAGTACCTACCTATGGTTATTGTGAAGATCAAATGAAATGCTATTTGTAAAGTATTTAGCACAGTGCTTGGCGCATAATGCTGTATAAGTGCTAGTTATTCTTGTTGTTGTTGTTTCTATTCAGAAAGGCTAAGCTGAAAAAAGCTGACCCATTAAAATTCTGTTAAAAGTCTATTTGAGCTGGATTCAGGTATTTTTGTTTTGTTTTGCTTTATTAAAGAAAAACAACACAGAAATTAAATTACAATTTTATAATTTAAGCAGATAGTTATAACTTGGGACACTTCTTTTTTCCCTTTCCAGGAGAGAAATAAAAATGTGGGCAGGTTAATTAGTAGCACTTCTGACTTGAAATGCAGGTGCCTGAGGCTGAGCGGATCATTAAGAGACTTGCTCTGCTTCTTCCCTGGACAGATTATTAGAAAGTTTGGAGGGTTATTTTTTCCTATTGTTAACTTTGCTAGTGTGTGAATTTGATCTCCTGAAGTTGTTAAATCCACCTGTGCCCCTGGTAAACTCTGAAAAAACAAACAGATTTAATGTGGCAGCCCATTGTAGCATACATACTTTCCCCTCTGCAATGAATATATCTTCCCTTCATTGGCATCTCTTTTCCCTCTAGTGTTGTCTTTCTTTGCTTTCCTTATGTCCTTTCTTCAAGTGCCCCTTTAGATCTTGCTAGGTGAGGAGGAGGTTTCTGGTAACCATTCACCAGTTTATGCTCATAACTCCAAGCCTCAGGTAGTTTGGGGTTTGTTTTAATGGTCCCAAATGGTGATTCATTATCATAGGTCACCCTGGGTATGGATACACTACACCAATTCAGAACAATAACGTGTGTAACTTTCAGTCTTCTAGAGTTACCTGAAGCACTGCAAGATTAAGTGACAGCCAGTCCATGTCAGAGGCAGGATTTGAACCCAGCTCTTCTTGACCACAAGAGTACCCCTGTATCCAATACCCATTACCTCTGACACCAATGGTAATAGAACTGACAACAGAAGCAGAAACAATTGCCATTTATAGAATTCTTTAAGGTTTAAAATGCACTTTCCCTACATTATCATATTTGAACCTCACAACTATACTATGAGGTAAGTACCGGTTTTTTCCCTGTCTTACAGGAAAGGATACTGAGGCTCAAAAGCTCACTATTATGTGAGTGTGATATGGCAGCCCAAATAGTTAATGTTATCTTGGTCTCTAAGAAGGGCAGAGCTTACAACGGCACACTGTCCTCCATCATAATCTGACCATACTGGGAATATTGTGTTCTCTTCTGGGCACTACATTTCGAGAAGGGCATTAATAAGCTGTGTGGCATCAAGAAAGGGGGATCGGGGCAGCTAGGTGGCGCAGTGGATAGAGCACCGGCCCAGGAGTCAGGAGTACCTGAGTTCAAATCCGGCCTCAGACACTTAACACTTACTAGCTGTGTGACCCTGGGCAAGTCACTTAACCCCAATTGCCTCAATAAAAAAAAAAAAAAAAAAAAGGGGGATCCAGGATGGTGAAGGACATTGTGTTTTGTAAGGATCATTTGAAGGTACTGTCACTATTGAACCTGGAGAAGAAAAGACTACTGCTACATGAAAGAAGGATTAAGTTTGTTTCAAGTCACCACGGAGGGCAGAACTAACTAGGAACAATGGGTGAAAGATGTAAAGAATGACAATACATTTTAAATTCATAATAAAAAAAATCCCTCATAACCATGAGAACTCTCCCAAAGTCAAATGGGATGTCACAGGATTTAGAGTCTTCAGACAAAAGACAGATGACAGCCTGTCAGGTATATTGAAGAAAAGATTGTGTCTCTATTGTGGACTGGACTCAGTGGTCCCTAAAGTCCCTTTCAACCATGAAATTCTGTGATTTTGTAATTCAAGACAATCTGATGGGTTTATTCAGAATATCTCTGTAAGAGTGTGCCCTCCTTTGAGAGACCTCATTAGAGAATTAGGATTAGAACACTCTGTAATGCTGTCTTTTACTTGGTAATCATGAAAGGCTTGACTTTGTTATGTTGAAGCCTGATTGGTTCAGGGCTGCATTTTTGTGATGACTCATGCAACTTGAAACTTCATAAATTCCAACACTTTCAGCTAGTCCATTGTTTCACTCCCAACCACACACACACACACACACACACACACACACACACACACACACACACACACACACAGACACACACAGTCACTCACACATCCCACTATTATAAAAATGGCTTCCTGAGTAGGAGTAAGGCCAAAGAAAAATTTATAGTGACATAGACTCTAGACAAAAGTTTATTAAACTTTAGGTTATAACCCAATATGAGTGGAGGTCAACAAAAAGTGGCAACATTAAAAGTAAAAAACAAACAAAAAAACTATTTTATGTACCTATATACCTAGAGTCCTAGAAAAATTTCTCTGGCAAAATGGGGTCAGAAGTGTAAAAAGTTTAAGAAGCCCTGCTCTAGACCAAGGGTTCTTATATTTAGTAAGAATCTTATATTTTATTTTTCAGATAATAATTATATTTCTAAATAATTGATTTCCCTTGCAATTGATTATATTTTATTTCATACATTTAAAATCATTCTTCTAAGAAGAGGTCCATAACTTTGCCAAAAGGGACATAGGAAAAGTTAAGAACCCTTAGTTTAGACCAAGCTCTTAGAATGAACATGGTATCCACAATCAACCCACAATGCATCTAACACTGAAAAGAAGATGAGTAGTTTTGGTTAGAAACTGATGCTGTGTCATTATGTGCTCCAATGTGTTAGTGAATTTCTGCCACTAAGCTCCCTACAGAGAAAATGTTCCTGTTGAGCATCTAGGACAAGTTGCCTTAACCAACCAGATGGGAAGCACTGTGGGGCAGTGCAATGAAAGCTGGGGCTGGAGTGCCAGGACAGGTGTTCAAATCCCACATGTTTCATTTACAGCATGGGCAAGTTGCCCCTGTCTCTGCCTCCATTTCATCATCAGTAAAATGATGGGGTTGGACTGGATGACCCCTAAGTTCCCTTCCAGCTCTAAATCTAGGATGTGATACTTATGTAACTTGACTCTTAGCTCCACATTAAATGAATCACAGAATCAAAGGATGACCAGATTTGAGCATTGGAAAGAAGCACAGTTATGACCTGGCCTAACCCAGAGCTGACAAAGATTTCCTTCTCCATGTCTAACAAGTGATCATTCAGCCTTTGTTCAAAGACCTCAGAAGAAGGGAAGATCATTACCTTCTGCAGTGACTCATTCCACCCTGGCCAGCTCAAGAGTTCAGAAGCTTTTTCTTCCTTGAGTCAAGCTTCAATTTATCTCAGCAACTTTTCTTATAGCTCCTACTTCTTTCCTTAAGAACCAAGGAGGAATAAATCAGGCAGGGAGAAAGGAGCACTAGATAGTGGCTTAGGCAATGCCTAGTCCAGATACCATGTTAGAGAAGTCACAACCTCTCTGGGACTTGATTTCCTACTTTTAATAATGAGGAGTTGGACTCTTTGATCTTGAAGGTTGCTTCCCTATCCATATTTATGGTCCCAAAAGTCCAGGATCTCTTCTACAGGACAATCCTTATTGGATTGGGAGATAGTTATCATATCTTCATTATACCTCCCCTTCCTCACTCATCCTTCTTTGGCATCACCTTGAAGCCCTTTCTTATCCTTACTGACCATTTGGATTATCAATGTCCTTCAAAATACACTGAACTAAATGCAGTTCTCCAGATGAGAATTCACCCAATAAGAATCCCGCGGGGTTCTTGTCTCTCTCATCTTAACACAGTCTAAGTTTTTTATTAACTTTTTGATCTAGCCTATTGTACTGTTGACTCAGATTGAGGTTAAAGAACAATAAATTCCCAAATCTTTTTTTTTTCTTTTTCATCTGCCCTCTGGTCATATCTCTCTCTACCCTATATATGGAAGCTCAGTTGTTTTAAACTTCGCTATAAGAGTAGGAATTTATCTGTATTCAATTCATTTTTCATAGATTTGTGCCAACTTGCTAATCTGCCAAGATCTTTTGGAATGCCAATTCTGACCTTCATCTGTTAGCTCTCTCTCCAGAGCTTTGTGCCATCTATATATCTGCTAAGTATGTCTTCTGTTCATTCTTCCAAATCACTGCATAATCAATCAACAAATATGATTTACAAAGCACCTGTTTTGTGCCAGGCATTATGCTGGGTGCTAGGGATACAAAGACAAAACTAAAATAGTCCTTCCCTCAGGGAGCTTGCATTTCATCAAGGGAGGCAATAGGTATGTAAATAATTCCATTTAAAATAGATAGAAAATAAATTGGGTGGGGAAGGCACTAGCAGATGGTGTCAGGGGTATAGAGAAGGTGGCATTTCAGCTAAGCATCAATCCCTAAGGGACTTAGAGCTTCTAAGAGGTAGAAGTGAGGAAGGAACACCTCAGGCATGGGAGAATGGCCCTTGGAAAAGGAACTTGGATCCTTCTGTGCTAAAAAGAGAAATAAGGCCAACTTGACTGGATTATATAGTTCCCATAAAGGGGAATGACAGATAATAATGCTGGAAAGGTAAGTAGGATTTTGTGAAGAACTTCAAATGTCAAATAAATAAGTTTATTTTTGAGCTAAGCAAAGGAGTGATGCATTCAGAACTGAACTTTAGGTAGATCCCCTTGGCAGACTTGGGAAGAATTCAATGGGAGGAGAGAGATTTAAAATAAGGAGATGAATTAGTAGGCTAATTAGTAGGCTGATTAAGTATTGATTAATAGTCTAATTGAGAGGTGATGATGGTCTGAATTCAGTAGTTTGCATTGGAAAAATAAAGTCGAAACGCCTCTCTTCCTCATGGTATCAATACTGTTTCTAGGTGAGAATATATATATATAAATCAGTCAATTAAACATAGGCCTTAAAATAAGTGGTAAAAAGGGGGCTTTAATTAGCATAATTTTTCACAGGAACATGTCATTTTATTTTGAAGAAAGTTGACCATACTTCCAGGATTATCCCTAAATTATTAAACTAGTTAAGAAGGCATTAATTTCTAGAAATTAAAGTGTGGCTTTCTAGCACATCCTGGGGAAGGGGCCACTGTGTAGGAGGATTGGAATAAGGTGCGCAGGTCTTCCTAATACCCTCTATGACCAATGCTTATGTTATTCCTCTTTCATTGGTCCTCCTCCCCCTTTGACCAGAAGAGGATTCTATGAGCTTTGCAAGGCCCATAGGATGTTAGGCCTTCCTTCTCCCTGTTATTTCCTAGTTGCATCTTTGGATCCACTGATAGTGGTATCTGTATTGGGAGCCAAGAATAGATTAGGCCTGCAGCTCCATTAGGATGCTTGTAAAGAGGTCACACCAGGCCTAAGGGAAACTTATTGAGCTCCTGCAAGTGGTAGAAAAAAGACTTCCAGCAATCATGAGCTGTATGTTACCCCTACCACATGTACTCTCTACACTTTCTACCCCTGGATTCTGTATGTTCTTGTATCTGTTAAGGGCTAAAATTCTAGCTAAACTGTCTAAAATATCTAATGAGTGGTCGCCAATAAATTATAAGCTTTAGCAAGAGTTAGGCTTTTAAGCATTTATTAAGAAGAATAAGAATTTGGTAAAGAGAGAGAAAGGCCTAGATTCCTATCTATTAAAGGGAGAGCACATTTCTAGCTCCACTCTCCACCAGAGTCCTCAGGAAAGAGAGTGAGCCCGAGAGCCAGTCTCTTCCTTTCTCCTCCCACTAGCCCTTGTCACTTCCTGACGCCAAAGAAAAGACTCCTGGTCTTGCCCTCAAAGACCTTCACTTCATGGGCGGAACTCTTCTACAGTAAGTCTCCAGCAGGTGGCGTTATTCCAATCGTTACATATGTCAGAGATATTTGGGAGAACTTTGCACCAACTGTTTGTATAGTAAATATCCCTTTCTGAAATTTACTTAATATTGGTTAACTAAATAGATTATTAACTGAATAAATAGGTTGCTGGCCAAAATTTTTGTGACAGTTGATTTTGGGAAATCAAGGGAAAGAGAGGACAAGGTAGTTAAAAGAATTTTAAAATAATTAACAGAAGTTCCAATAACAGCTCCAAGAATACACCTGATCTGAGCCTAGACTTCCTTACCTTGTTGTGCAGCTTGAGGAAAAGCTTAGCTGAGAAGGTTAAAGAGAAGGGTCATGGCTACTGCCTGAGAAATCCAGCTGAGAAGAATTACAAATTTCTCTGCTGAGGAGAGACTCATAAATAACATTCACCTTCAAGAGGGAGAGGTTTGGGTTGCAAATAGCTATGAAATAACTAGAAACCTTGCTAAGGCAAGTCAGGCAGTATAAAGGAAAGGACAATAGAGCAGAGGCAAGAAGCTCTAGCTTCTATCCTTTCTAGGGTAGAGGCTTATCAACCACAACACCTCCAGCAGATGGTGATGTTGTTGTTGTTCAGTTGTTGTTCAGTTGGGTCTGAGTTTTATCACCCTATTTGGGGTGTTCTTGGCAAAAACACTAGACTGGTTTGCCATTTCCTTCTCCAGCTCATTTTACAAATAAAGAAAACAAGGCAAATAGAGTTAAGTGACCTGCCCAGAGTCACACAGCCAGTAAGTACCTGAACCTGAATTTGAACTCACAAAGATGAGTCTTTCTGATTTCAGAACCAGTATTTTATTCACTGCACCACCAAGAGGGTAGAAGAGGCTAAAGGAACCAATGAAAGAGGAATATTATAAACATCTGTCACAGAGCGTATTGGGTAATCCTCAGAACAACAGTGTTAATAATCAGCTGGAACAGTACTTCTCTACTTTCTCTTGATAATCTCCTCCCCAATCACCCCAGCCTAAAACATTCAGATATCCCCTACTAAGCCCTGAATTATAGAACCTTGGAACTCAAGCATTCTGTCTGCCTATAGCACCTTGAACTGTCATGGTGTGGTAGGTAGAGCACTGAACTGGAATCAGGAACATGTTTGTTCAGATCCCACCTTCAATACTTCATAGCTATGTAACCATGGGCAAGTCACTTAACCCCTCCATACCTCAGATTCCTAATCTGTAAAACGAAGGACTTGGGATCCATAGACTCTAAGGTCTCTTAAAGCTCTACATCTATGCTTTTATGAAATTGAAAGGTGAGTTTAAGTGACTCACATTGTAACTAATCTGTAAAAACATGAATCTTATTTTCAAGTTCCTATAATTTTTCTGAACATGGGAAATATGAAGGAAGCTATTTCTTAGAACATATTTTTCTTTTCTTTTCTTTTTGCAGGGAAATGAGGGTTAAGTGACTTGCCCAGGGTCACACAGTTAGTAAGAGTCAGGTGTCTGATCTGGATTTGAACTCAGGTCCTCCTGAATCCAGGGCTGGTGCTCTATCCACTTTGCCACCTAGCTGCCCCATAAGAGCACATTTTTCAAACAGAGACATAAATAACAAATCTATAGCTCAGAATATGCCCAGGGATGGGGAGTAGGATGGGGTTGGGATGAGAGTTTTCACCTATGGCACAACAACCAGTGGGCAGAAGTGGGCCATGTGCATTATAATCGTTTCTTGTTTTGATATTGAAGAAAGTTTGATTGTTGCTAGAGCTCTCTAAAATCATGTGCCATAAGCAAAGTTCCATTGTCCCACCCTAGTTAGAACTCAGATTTCAAACCATTTTTCTAGCAATAGTTATCGCTGGAACTTTTATAGGACCATAGATCTATAGCTGCAAGTGCCCTCAGAAGTCATATAGTCCATACCCTCATTTTACTGATGAAGGAACTAAGACCTTGAGAACTCAGGTGACTTGCTCAGTTAAGTGACTCACCAGCTGAGAACATAGGGAATTTAATATCTCATTTGGCCATGTCCCAGTGTGAATGCTTCTATAACAAAATTTCAAAGAATTTCATAACCTACCGTGATTATATATCCACTATAAAGTGGCAAGTCCATTTATCCAAAGAATAGTGACTACAAATACACCAATAAGCCAATATACAACATTCAATTTATTCATTATATGGGGGCCTCCAACTTTTCCATACTAGAAAAAAAGGAAAGGAAAAGAAATGGCATTTTCATCGTAATAATGTTTGACCAATCATTCATTTTCTAAGAATTCATTTGTCTTCAGAGACCATGCCTTCATTTATAGTGAATCCGTATCTCTTCCTCTCATCTTTTCTGCCTCAGGGTTTGTCATCCTTCCCATAAACAAAATCGATTCTAGGGAAAGAAAAGAATAATCATTTTTGCATTTTGGAAAGAATATATAGGACAGGGAAACCAAGCACTAATTTATTTTTTGTTTGTTTGTTTAGGTTTTTGTTGTTGTTGTTGTTGTTGTTGTTGTTGTTGTTGTTGTTTTGCTGGGCAATTGGGGTTAAGTGACTTGCCCAGGGTCACACAGCTAGTGAGTGTTAAGTGTCTGAGGCCAGATTTGAACTCAGATACTCCTGAATCCAGGGCTGGTGCTCTATCCACTGTGCCACCTAGCTGCCCCAACTAATTTATTTTTAAAACACACCCTCCCCCAAATTAAAAAAAAAGTCTTTTTTTTTTTCCTGTGTTGGAATAGGCAGCATGTAGCACCGCATCCCTCTCTTTCATCATTCCATTGTTCAACTGACTTCATTTATTCACGTCGTTACTAACCATCATTATTCATGTTATTTATTATTAATCATATCACATGGAAAATTGTAAAGCATTTATGAAATAACCACATTACATTGGAAATCCTTCTTTGAAACAATAGAACAAAGCAGCTATGGACATTGCAGATAGAGACACATTCAAGGTATGACAGCATGGTCATCAGCATGGTGGAATCTTCATCTAATGCTTTGCAGACTTTTTTTAAATGCATGTAATGTGAGCATTGGAGGTTAGAGATACCACTTCCCAGCTCTCCTTATTCCACTCTGAATCAATATTTAATACTGATAGAGATATTTTTCATCATTAATGATTTCAGGTCATCACAGGAACTATATAGAAGAAAGGAAATAAAGGCAAATATCTCTTTCTAGCCATCCCTTTGCTGGCTGGTTAATAAGAACTAAAGAATCAAGTATTAAAAGTCACAAATAAATATTGTGTCAAAATTGATTTACCCTTTCTCTAAGATGACAAAGGGAACTGACTCAAATGGGTTAAGTGTATTCAAAACTGTCTTAGTGCTTTAAAGTAATACATTTCCTCCTAAAATGAATACATAAGACTTAGAAAATTTTAAGGTGAATTCTCAGTCAATTTTTTTATAAACAGATACTTAAAATAAAAATAGTTGGCATTCAGTGTAACTATGGAACAAATTTTGTCATTGACTCAAAGAAGGTCAGTCATACAATATAAAAACCACTGTGGTCCACTATCAATCAATTATCAAGTATTTATGAAACACCTAGTACATGCCAGGTACCGTGCTAAGACCTGGGGATACAAATACAAGATTACAACCATTGCTGTCCACAAGGAGATTACAATTTAGTGTTGTTGAGTCATTTCAGTCATGTCCAACTCTTGATGACCTCATTTGGGGTTTTGTGGCAAAGATACTAGAATGGTTTGTTAATTCTTTCTCCAGCTCATTTTACAGATGAGGAAATTAAGGCAAACAGGGTTAAGTGTCTTGCCCAGAGTCACATAGCTAATAAGTGTGGCTGAGGCTAGATTTAAAATCAGAAAGATGAGTCTTCCTGACTTCAGGACCAGCACTCTATACACTGCCACCAGTGGCCCATGCAGTCTAATACTTATTTTTAATTGTGGTGAAAAATGATCATCAATATTGTTTACACAACTGATCATGCACAGGGCCCCAGTACTCAGAACTCAGCACCACAGGAGCTGAGGCAAAATCAAAGCTACTCCACTCATCAGTTGATACTAGTAGGACAGTAGGAACTGTCCATTCATCAGATGATAGGTCCTATGAGAACCAGTCAATGGATTCCATTCTTTGTTGGTTATCATCTCTATATATTAGGTCACTGCATCCAGACCACTTTTGTAGCAGGACTATTTGTCAAAAGGAAAGTAAGGGAGGGGAGAAGAGAGAGGAGGAAAGTAGAGGGAGGGAAGGGAAAGATTATTTAATAAAGTTTTAGTAGTATCTGGTCATCTCCTGAGCAGATCTGAGAGTTTTGAACATGGCAGGTGGTTCTGTTATTTTAAATGGAATACCATTTTTCTGTGAGAATCAAAAGATTCACTTTACTTTTCAGAAGTAGGACATTTCATTTTACACATGATTATTCAAACTGTGTTTCTAAGATGAAAGGAAGGAAGGAAGAGAAGGAGGAAGGGAGGGAAAGAGGAAGGAAAAAAGGAAGGAAGGAAGGAAGAAAGAAAGAAACAAAGAAACAAAGAAACAAAGAAACAAAGAAAGAAACAAAGAAGAAACAAAGACATTGAGGGAGGAAAAGAAAAAGGGCCAAGGATTTGGATAGGAAAGAAGAAAGAGAAGGTGAGGAAAAGGAGGAAGGGAAAGGAAAAGAAGGGAAGGGAAGGAAACATTGAGAAGGGGATGAAGGAAGCAGAAGAAGAAGAAGAAGCAGAAGAAGAAGAAGAAGAAGAAGAAGAAGAAGCAGAAGAAGAAGAAGAAGAAGAAGAAGAAGAAGAAGAAGAAGAAAAAGAAGAAGAAGAAGAAGAAGAAGAAGAAGAAGAAGAAGAAGAAGGAGGAGGAGGAGGAGGAGGAGGAGGAGGAGGAGGAGGAGGAGGAGGAGGAGGAGGAAATAGAAGAAGAAAAAGAAGAAGAAGAGAGTTAAGGAAGTTTGCTTAAAGCATCATTTGATTACACTCCAAGTTGATGGTTAAATTAGAAGAAGAAAAAATGAATCATTTTTGGGCAAGGATATTGCATTGGTTGAAAAATGTTAACTGCAGATAAAAATGGATTGAACTTAACAGAAATTCACACATATGCTCATACTCTCAAAGTCAAGGACAAGGTTACCTGGTTTATATAAAGCATAAATCCACTGTGAAGCACAATGGTTTTGCTAATCAACATCTGACTTTTCTAAATGGTATCTTGTATGCATTTGTAGGACAGCAGAACCAAAAAGGAGGAAGGCATATTGCCCCAGCATAAAGGCCATTTCTTCTCTCTCTACAGGAGTCATTTGCTTCACCAGTAAGTGAGCTGCCAATCATCCTCTCACAAATTTATGGACACCCCCCTTTTTAGACCTTCTCATCCAACACTGATCATAAAGTGGGAAATTTTCATTAAGCTTTGATGGCTAAGCATCATCACAAATAAATGAATAAGTGGGATTTGTTCAGTCCAGAGCTACACCGTGGTTTTGCTGATTTGTGTTATTTGGCCTTAGATAAGCAGATCACCCTTACCCCATGGAACTTGGGAAATAAAGGAGGCAAACATAATCACACCAAATGTCATTATTCTCTTGCCCATCAGTGCCCCCTGATGCTTTATTTCTCTCTGCTCTTGAGATTCAGTGATTATCTAGAATAATAGTTATCTAAAGGTCAAAGACGTGTAGCTCAAATAACCTAATCTCAGCACATTTCTACATAGGCTTATCCACCACTGCATTTCTGGTGAGTGAACAAAGTTCTAAAACTGTTCATTTCTTTCATAATGCACCACTTCCCCTGGGTCAGCCAGCAACCAGCTGGAAGAGAGACAAGTATCCCCTTAAGTATCATCTGGTAAGATCAGGAAAAATGCAAACAAATATGATAATAACTACCATTTGTATAACATGCCAACACTTATAAAGAGAGATAGTTGGGTATAGAGAGCCCACCAGGAGTTTCTGATTTCCAGTGCCACCTCTAATAAATACTGGATGTGTGACCCTGGGTAAGTCATTTACCCTCACATCTGTCCTAATTCCATATATCTAGTTGCCTTTTTAGTGCACCATGATGCCTCTGTAAATATAGTGGAAGCTTGTTTATTCATCCTGTCTGGAATTAAACATGGATCTTTCTTGTCTAAGCTAGTTTGCCTGGAGAAACTTTTCAAAACCCTATCTCCGTGGGGCAGTGTAAAGAATTAATTGTTATTTGAGGTTTATATGCCTTGGCACACACCGGCCTGGGGCTCTGCAAACCGCACAGTGCTCCACCCACTGGTTATAGCCATTGCCATGGTGCTGGCACCTCACGTCATCACCACTCGCCGTTGCCTACATGGGCCTAGCAAAATTATAATGATTGGAAGCCTAGTGAGGGCAGTCATGTGACTGTCAGAGCGGCCATCCCATTGGCTGGGGCTATGTGGGGTTTTTCTGGGATTGTGGGAGGAGAATTGGGCATTCTAGCTGGATGCTGGAACGACAGTAAGTCTGCTGCGTATTCTCAGCTGATTCCTGGGCAGTGGTATCTTTGCAGGTTGTGTAATTTCCCTTTCCCCATTTTATTTCCTTTCCCTTGATCCTACTGATCCTGTTTGTGGTTTTCTTTTTTTTTTTTTTTAAGTTTGTTCTTGTTAAAATAAATCCTGTTCTGTTTTTAGGGAGGCTGCCAGTCTCCTTCCTTGCCCCAATATTGCGGCGAGCCTGCTTATCTAACACTCCCCAATTAAAAATTGGTCCCCATAGCAGCTAGGTGGTGCAGTGGATAAAGCGGTAAAGCACCGGCCCTAGATTCAGGAGGACCTGAGTTCAAATCCGCCTTGACACTTACTTGCTGTATGACTCTGGGCATGTCACTTAACCCTCATTGCCCCACAAAAAAAAGACAACCTAAAACCCTATCTCCAAAGTTCAGTTCATGTGGCCTCTCCTATGGGAAGACTGCTGATACCCCCAGCCCAGATACTAGTGCCTCCTGCTGAATAGGTTTTATTTATTTCATATATGTATACATGTATAAGTACACATCTTCTCTGATAGAATGTAAGATCCCTCAGGGGCAGGGATTGTTTCATATTTTCCTTTTTATTTTATCAGATTGCCTGATAGAATCAGAAAAAAAAATTATTGCTGATTGAATGCCTCACCTGCCCCCCTAACTCTGCTTCTATGAAGACCTTCTATTTGTGAATTCTTTCTGGAATCTCACCATTGGACAATGTTCCCAGACAAGTCATCCTTAAATCTCATGACTTAGCCAGCCACTGGCTTCTCGACTCATCTTATATGTGTCTGCTTTCCCCATTAGAATATAAGCTCCTTGGGGGCAGAGACTATCTTTTCTTTTTATTATACTTGTCTTAGCAAAGTGCCTGCTTCATCATAAGCATTTAATGAAGGCTTTTCCCCTTGGTATCATATGATGGAGTCTTCCTTCAGTATCAGTGTGCATGGTAATATCTGTTCCCACCATATCTTGCCTCTGGTCTTACCCCAAGCAGGGCAAGGTATGGAGATGGCTTCTTTGTATCACCTTCATCCTCGTGTAAAAATCATGCCTGGTCTCATTCACCTCAGCTGTAGAAGCCTTTTCTCATGACCATGATCAGCAAACCACTGAACATGGGGGCCCCAGTAAATTTACCTGTTGGATTATTCTTCAAAATAAATAAGAAAGGCCGATTAGCTACAAATTGGTTTGAAGCCAGACTCATGATTACAGGCACCTGTCCACCTGCAAAGCACACACAAAAAAAAAAGCCACTGTCAATAGGGAGACTGAGATGGAAAGATTTAGATAAAAAATATCTGCATGGGGTTTTTGAATAGGCAGGAAAGGCCACGTTGTTTGAACAATTCACACACACACAAGAAATGACACATTTTCTAAACACAGTAAAATTTGGAATAAATTTAAATGATAAAGAGCAAAAGATAAATATTGTATGATTTCTAAAGTAATCTTCTCTATACATTTCCGCTAGCTGGCAAAGAATACCAGCAGTTATATTGTATTCCATTCTATTATATCAGATTACAATTGAAGCTGTAGCAAATGGGTATTCTAGGTAGGCCAAGTATCCAACTATTCCTTCTTGACTTTGTTTTTCCATGACCGTCTCAAGATGCAGCTCTGACCTGCATCCTATCCATTCTTCAGCTTTGGGGAGGGGAGTAGGCATTTCTCAAAGGCTTCTTAAAGCCAAACACCAAATTTTGCAAAACTGTTCTATAAGCATGAAGGTTTTATTTTTTATTTTTCTTGTTGCTGTTATGGCTAAGATGTCCTCACAAAAGAAATCCTACCTGCTTGCATAACAACATACCCAAATATTTTGTGGTGCATGCATGTAGAATTTTTACTGTGAGAGCACATCCAGAGGATTGTGTTCAGGGCAGGGCACCTTTTTAAAAGGATGTTGATGAGCAGGAGACAAATGTAGAAGAAGGCAACCACTATGGTGAAAGGCCCTGAGTTCATGGCCTAGGAAGATTAACTAAAGGAATAGGGAATGTGTAGACCAGAGAAGAAACGACTCAGGGAAGACATGACAACTGTCTTTAAGTATCTTAAGGACTCTCATGTGAAAGAAGAATGGAATCTTTTCTGCTTAGCTTCAGATAGAAGAAGTGGAAGCTTCAGACAGAAAGCAAAAAGAGGCAAATTAAGGAAAGGTAAAGAAAACATTCCCTACAGTTAGCGCTACCCAGAAGAGAAGTGGGCTGTCTTGGGAGGCAGTGGGTAGGTTTCCCTATTAATGGAGGTCTTCAAGCAAAGGATGAATAACTATTTGTTGATTAGGTGGTAAAGAAATGTATTGTCCTGACACAGGTTTGACCAAGGGGTTCCTGAAATAATTTCCAAATATAAAGAGCTAGGAGGCAGAGTGGGGAGAGTGCCAGGCCTAAAGTTAGGAAGACTTATGTTCCTGAGTTCAAATTTATCCTTAGACGCTTGCTAGCTGAGTGGCCCTGGGCAAGTCACTTTACTCAGTTTGCCTCAGTTTCCTCATCTGTAAAATGAGCTAGAATAGGAAGTGGCAAAGCACTCCAGTATCTTTGCCAAGAAAACCTCAAATGAGGTCATAAAGAGTTGGGAACAGTTGAAATAACTGAACAAAAATAACACTGACCTTTTAAGGTTGTTGTGAGGATTTAATGAGCTAATAATTATGGAGTGCTTAGCATAGTGCCTGGAACATAGTAAGTGCTATATAAGTGTTAGCTATTGTCAATGTTGCTGTTGATGATTTTGGATTAGTCCTTTACTAATACTAAGATTGTATGTTCTCTCATTCCCTTCTTTTTGGCACACGGTGTTGCAGTGATTAGAACACTGGACCTCGAACCAAGATAACCTGGGGCCTCAGACAGCAGATATATGACCCTGAGGAAGCTCCATTATCTCTTTAGTCCCAATTCTCCTCATCTATAAAATGGGGGCAATAATAACTCTTCCTTCATAGGAGTGTTTATGAAGATCATATGAGATAACATGTATAAGTTACTTTGTGAGCCTTAAAACTCCATCTAACTACTAGCCATGATTATTGTTTTATCAGTGTTTATCAATATGGGGGGGGGGGGATTGATTACTTCCTTCTAGATCACACCATTCTCATTCAGCTGAAATTATCACTGGCAATAATTTATTTATTCTTTAAGATTTAAGATAGGAGAATTGTTAAATGATTTTTAAAAATTCATAAAATATCTATTCCTCTCATAAATATTTGCTTAGCATGACAAAAGGGTAGGAGAATGTATGCTCTGTCAGGGATTTGTGACTTAAAGTCATGAAAACCTGGGTTCAAATTCTAGTCATGTGTCCCTCCCTTAACTTTTCAAGGACTCAGTTTCTTCCTTCATAAAATGAGAGAGTTGGACCTGCTGTCCTCTAAGCTCCCTTTCAACTCTAAATGTGTGTGTATACACATCTATCCACATATCAACATATATACACACATACATACATACAAACACACACACATCCTGGGAAAGGAATGCAGTCTTAGCCCCTCTTTATATCTCCCCCCACAAAAGGCAAGGCCTTTTCTATGAATTATTCACATTATGTGGCTTTTCAGTTCCTTTCCAGTGCTGGAATTTTATGATGCCAGACTGTAGTGGTCCTCCTTAGCCTTACAGAGTAACTTTTAAAGTCCCCAACACAGAGCAGTGGCCAGCTCCTTAGCTGATAACAATATGACAACAATAGATTTAAGGTCTATCCATTTGACCTACACATTTCCTTGGCATTGCTTGTTATTTGAAAATTAATCTGAATGACGTTTTAATGAAGTGCTGCTCTCAATGTGGCTATTAATTTATAGACATTTATCAGATATTTTAAAAAATATGTGCTTTTTTTTAAAGGTATGCACTTGAAAATATTGGTTTGGAACTGAAAAATTGTATGATTATACAATAAGATAAACCACTGGGAGACTCATTAGAATTAGTTTGTCTTCAATTTCTAATTAGTTCTCCTAGGTTTAAAGAAAAGTTTTAAAAAGTGTCTATATTACAGAATTGTATGAAGCTTGGGCACTATAGAAACTGTCATTAATTAGGGGAAGTATAACATGAAATTATTGCTCTGGTATAGTAAATGGCAGCAGTCACCAAAGGGGAATTAGCAAAATTGGGAAATAATAATTACAATAAATGATGACTAACATTTTTATATAACACTTTAATGTTTGCAAAGTGCTTTAAAATATTATCTCATTTAATTATCACAGAAAATCTGGGAGTTAAGTGCTATTATTAGCCTCATTTTAAAGATGAGGAAAAGAGGTTAAATGATTTGCCCAGGTCACACATCTAGGAAGTGTCTGAGGGTGGATTTGAATTCAGATCTTCCTGATTCCAGGTCCAGTGCTCTTTCCACTGCACCACCTGACTATATCATAGAAAGTCAGTACTAATAAAATTTGTCTAACACATATTCCTAGAAATTCAATAAATGTTATATTTTTTGTTAATTACATTTATAAATCTTTGAATTGATATATTTTATTTTATTTATACCTGGGCAGCCCCTCTATGCCAGTTTGCAGGTGAACTGATTATTTAAATATCACTAGGCTTACACATATAAAAACAATAACAACAACATTTCTATAGCAGTATGTACCAGGTACTGTGCTAAGTGCTTTGCAATTATAATTTCATTTGATCCTCAAAACAACCCTGGCTAGTAGATACCATTATTATCATGGGGAATACAGGGAAAATGAGGCAGACAGGAGTTAAGTAATTTGTTCAGGATCACATAGCTAGTGAGTATCTGAGGCTGAATTTGAACTCAGGTCTATTCTGATGCAAGGCCCAGGACTCTATCCACTATGCTACTTAGATACCACATCTAAGCCTTAACACACCAATAGATCTACTCTCTGGGAATTTGCTAGAGCAAAAAATGAACATTCATTTTATTGCAACAACTTCATTATCCAGTATACTGACTAGAACAGGTAGAGGAAAAGAAGTAATATCCAAGGGCTGATCCTCTGATTGTCATTTCTCCTAGTCCTTCATGCCATTTTTAAAGCAAATGTCTGTCTTACCAGTTGCTACTGCTGCTTCACTGCCATCTTCATTTATCACAAAAGCAATTTTTTGTGTGACTTGGGAGATGTACAAATCAGATGAATCTGAAGGAAAAATAGCAAATATTTTCAATTATGAAAGAGAATAACCAAGAAACATTGCCAGGTAGACTGCTCCAGACAGTATATCTTTTTTCTTTTCAATGATCAATGAAAAAGAGTTTTTTAAAAGGTTATTTTTGTCTGGTTTTTAAGGACATAGGCCTTGTAACAGGAGGCATATTAAACATGTAGCCCCATTTAATGAAAAATTTTATTAATGGAACATACTTGTTTTGACACCCTGACAAGTTTAATGATAGGTGTGTTTTCTTTATTCAATTTAAACAAATGCTTTGTTTTAGATTGTCAATCAATCTGGCTCTTTTTTACTATTTCACTGACACTTCTAATGCCTGATGAGTGAAAATGCTTCCAGGAAGCCAACCCAAAGAGAGGAAAAAGGAAAAAAGGTGTGAAATGAGGGACCTTCCTGCTGTGGAGGGGCCTGGAAGCCTCCAGGAGATGGGCAATGGAATGTCTGAAAGGATCTTTTGGTTTGGCCTGAAGTTCCAGTTAGTAGTAGGGAAATGCTTTCCTGGATCAAGGGCTAACGGGCCAGAGAGGATTTGTAGGGGTCCCAGTGACTGCACAGGAAGGAGAGCTTGGAATGGGGAAAGAGTAGGATTGGAAAGGCTACTAAATGAAGTTCTAGAGAGAAGACAAGATAGCAGGTTTCAGGAGGTTCTGAAAAACAGACCAGACCTAGGACTAATAGTACAAATCTACCTGAGTCTAGTTGAATGGGTATAACATCCATTTCACTCCAGACAGGCTAAAGCAAATAAAAGGAACAGGTCTTTCTTCCTGTTCCTTAAGCTCTGTCTGACATCCTGATCTGTGGTGAGACCAATTGAGTTTGTAGAAGAAATCTGCACTCTGTAAACAGGCACAATTTCCCTATGCTTGTAGTTTGTTTTATGTTGCCTGGTAAAAAGATCCTTTTAAGATATTCTAAATTGTAAGGGGGCTTAAATCACTAAAGACACTGGGAGTTGTATTTCTTTAAGTCCAAGAGGAATAAAAACTATTTTAGAGGAGAGAGAGAGACAGAGACAGAGAGACAGAGACAGAGAGAGACAGAGACAGAGAGATAGAGACACAGACACAGACACAGAGATACAGAGACAGAAAAAGAGAGACACAGAGAGATACAGGGAAAGAGAGACACAGAGAGACAGAGATCCAGAAACAGAAACACAGAAACAGAAAAACAGAGAGAGACACAGACACAGACAAAGATAGAGAGAGAAGAAGAGAAAGCACAAATGGATATCATTTTCCAGGAGATGGAAGAGATTTGCACTAATTCTTGAAATGATTGAAATGTCTTGCCATGCAGATCATTAAGAGAATCCAGCAGGGGTTTTGTGTACTTGAAACTGCTTGAACAATGGAATTCACTCCACTCTTTGTTTCTATTTTTTGGTCAGAAACAATGAGTGGCATAGTTCATTATGAGGTGTTTCTCCAAACCAACTGACTGGATCTGCTACAAATGTATATTATCTACTCATAACTGGGCTGTCAGTCCTTTTGAAATGACTTACTATGACTCTCCATAGCAACTATTCTATGCTTCCTCATCTCTTTTCAAGTCTTCTATGGTACCTCCCCCCATACTCTCTGCTGAGGACTCTACCTAACAATTCACTGAGAAAATTAACGGTATTTGCTGAACCTTCCATAACTACCACTAACTTCTCTCTCTTCTCAGTGCTAGTCCCTCACATTCAACTACCTATTGGACATTTCAAACTGGATATCCCAAAGATATCTTAAATCAAAAACATTATCTTCTCCCCAAACCCTCCCCTCTTCCAAATGTCTATTTATATCAAGGACAGTTCCATCTCTCAGTTACCCAGGTTCACAACCTTGATATCATCCTCAATTCTTCTTTCTCACTTACCACATCTAGCAAATCTGTTGCCAAATCTTGTCATTTATACCTTAAGAATATATTTTGTTATTTATCTGATTCTTTCTACTCATAGATTCCAAATTACTTCAGTTTTTTTCCTTATCACCTCTGGCCTAGATTATTTTATTTTTGCAAGGCAATGAGGGTTAAGTGACTAGACCAGGGTCACACAGTAAGTGTCAAGTATCTGAGGCTGATCCTGAACTCAGGTCCTCCTGAATCCAGGGTTGGTGCCACCTAGCTGCCCTCTTGCCTAGATTATTGAAAGAAATTGAACAAGACATAAATGAACTTCCAAAATTAAATATATGTAATGTATACACACACACGCACAAACATATATATATATATATATACATACATACATATATTTTTATGTATGTACACACACATACACATACTGGAACTAGAAAGATTTGTAAGGAACAACCTTTGAATGGTTCTCTCTGCCCCAAATCTCTCCCTACTCCTATTCTTCAGCTTCCTAAAATGCAAGTCTGATCAAACCTTCCCCCTACTCTATAAGCCACAGTGGCTTCCTATTACCTCCAGGATCCAATATAAAATTTTCTATTTATAATTTAAAGCTCTCAATTATTTGACTTCTTCCCATATTTCCAATTTTCTCCTTTATTCCCATCACCAGACACTAAAATCCAGGTGATCTGGTATTCTTCTTCCTTGCTCCCCAAACTCCATGTCCATCCACTATCTCTCATACCTGGAATGTTCTTCTCCTTACCTCTGATTTCCTTTGTGATTCACCTCAATTTCCCCCTTCATCAGGAGGCCTTTCCCACCCACCCACCCACCCCCAGTTTCTAATGCCTTCCCTTATGAGATTACTTCTCTTCTTTGTCTCTCATGTACAACTATTTATATTCTGACTCATTAGAATGTAAGCTCCTTGGGGCAGCTAGGTGGCTCAGTGGATAGAGCACTGGCCCTAGATTCAGGAGTCCCTGAGTTCAAATCTGACCTCAGACACTTAACACTTACTAGCTGTGTGACCTTGGGCAAGTCACTTAACCCCAATTGCCTCACTAAAAAGAAAAAAAAAAAGAATGTAAGCTCCTTGAAGATACAGACTTTTCTTTTGGCTTTTCTTCATATTCCCAGGATTTGGCATAGTGGATGGCCCATGTTAGTAGAGAAGAACCCCTCCAGCACTTTCAGGGCAGGCACTCTTTTCAGCCACCTACAGCTCTACATAGCTTGCCACCCTTCACATTAACCCCATCTCCATTGCCTTTCAGGCACAGAGAATTGTCTGACACCCTAAGAGTACACCACTTGAGGCGGAACCCTTGGGAACAATGATAACCTACCTGAATGCATCCCACAATGATTAGCATCATTCCAACCTGTCCTATCTACCCCAAATCACTGATTCTGAACCTCCTGTTACCATTGTTCAGACCCCTTTCATATCCCTTATTGATGACTCCTTTATGACATCCCTCTCCCCTCTGCCTCCCTCCACCAGGACCACCATCAAGCTCCCACTCTGAAGCTGTGATCTCAGAAAAGCCTGCACCATAGGTAACAAACAGAATTTAATCTTTTTTTCTCCTAATGACACAGCTTCCCTGATTGCCCTTTCCAAAACTTGATGCACTTTCACTCATACCCTCCACTGATCATGATAGAGGAGCTGGATTGCTCCTTATTTTTCCCAGTGCCATTTCCCTACTCTCCATCTACCAACAACACTCAGTGCCCCTTTGAGGTTCATTCAATTGATATTTATAAGCCTACCAATATTCTTTTAACTGGTATCTATAGACATCTTGAACACTTTCCTTCCTTCCTCATTGACTTTGATGCCTGGCTCCCAGTCTTTCTCTCCTCTGCAACTGTTGTGCTTATAGTAAAGGACTCCCTCAAATATCTTAAACTCTTAATTACTCAGTTTACTCATTTCCCATGACCTACCCCTCTAACTCACCACAGATACACACAGTGATGGTCACATCACTGATGTTGGCCTTAACTCACAAGTATTTTATAACTATGTTCATGAAGTCTGCAATTCCTTTATCTGATCATAATCTGTTGCATGCCCTCTCTTGCTCTGTCTTGCAACATCAAAACCTGTTCTTCATCTTTATCTTCAATCAATCCATCCCTCACTTATTTCCTAAGCAAACAGTCCTACACTGGCTATATTCCTCTCCTTTCCCTATCTTGACTCTGGTGAACTAGTTCAACCCTACACCATCCCCTTGTCTTGACTCTCTTTCTCCTCTACTCTATCAAAGATCTTGCCATTCTCAACCTCACCCTGGATTACACCCACCAACCAAAGCCTTTGCTCTTTCATAACTTCTAGTTTTTTATTCCCCACTACTCATTAGGCATTTCAAACCAGATGCCCCATAGACATCTTCAACTCTACCTGACCAAAACTAACTGAACTCATTATTCCTCCATTAAGACCCTCTCCTATTCCTAACTTCCCTATGACTGTAAAGACTACCACCCTCCTCCCAGTCACCAAGGCTTGCAACTTTAGATGACGTCCTCTATTCCTCACTCTATCTCTTTCATTTTTGTTTATCCAATCACTGGTCAAGTTCTGTCCATTTCAGCTTCACAGGACTGCCACCATCCTGGTACATGCCCTCATCATCTCATTCTGGGACTATTGTTGGTCTCCTTCCTTCAAAGCTCTCCCCACTCCAGTCCTTCATTCACTCAACTTTCAAACTAATCTGACACATAATCTGACCATATCACCTCCCATTCAATAAATTCTAGTAGCTTCCTATTGCCTTGAAGATCAAATGTATTCTGATTTGGGATTTTAAAGCCCTTCTTAACTTGCCCCTTCCTACTTTTCTAGTCTTCTCACACCTTACTGTCCTCTATATACTCTGCCATCCAGTGACATTTGATTCTTTGTTGTACCTTGCACAATATATTTCATCTCTCAACTCCATGAATTTTCACTGACTTTTTCATGCCTGGAATTCTCTCACTCTTTATCTCTTCCTCCTGCTTTCTTCAAGAAGCCTTTCCTGGTCTTCCTTAATCTTAGTGCTTTTCTTCTGAGACCACCCCCAATTTTTTTCCTATATACATTTTGTTTTCACATAGTTTTGTGCACATCATCTTTTCAATTAGAATGGAAGCTCCTTAAGAATAGGGATTTTTTGTTTTTGTTTGTGTTTTTGTTTTGTTTTGCCTTTCTTTGTATTCCTAGCACTTAACAGTGCCTAGTACATATCAGGTATTTAATAATAAATCCTAGGCAACAAATAGTAGGTATTTGAAATAGTTTTTGTCTCATGGACCGCTTACTGGTCATTTATATTTTCAGCAATCATTTTCTAGAGAAAGATAATTTAAATTTTATCATGAGTTGGTGTTTTCACTATATAAAGTGTGATATGTGAAAAGGTGAAATCTATGAATAATTGATCATACCTAGTTCAGCTTACTGGGAGACCACCTTCCTCCTTGTCAATTAATATGCTGCCTGAGGGTTCAAAACATTTACTGAATTTTAATATATAATCATATTAAGCTTGAAAGCTTTCTAGTTTACCGAGAAAAGAAGTCTGAGACCTTTGCTCCAGACTAAAACCTTTAAGAGGTAATCTCATTATCTCCAAACTGATATTTTTCTTTGTATCAGTGAACTTTGAGTATTCTCTACCCTGAAGGCAAGAAAAAGGAGAGCTGAGATAAAGTGGAGATGTCAAGTCATGCTCTCTGCCTGGCCTTTGCAAGTGATAGCTGTGGTCAGGGAGAATCAGCTCTGCTTCCTCTCCTAAAGGGAGGGATAAGAAGGGATTCACATCCAAATTACCCTCCACAGGAACATCTGCTAAGGACAAATATAATGATTTCCATTCGTATGGTATTTGAAGGTTTGCCATGCACTTTCCCCACAACAGCCTGTGATATAGGTATTATCTCCTCTTTCAGAGGCAGCTATAAAGGATAGAGGTGGATATAGGTATAGTAGATAGAAAGTTGGCCTCAAAGCCTAGAAGACCAGCGCTCAATTCCGGCTTCTGACACATACTAGATGTGTGACCCCAGGTAAATTCTTTAACCTCTCAGTGCTTCAGGCAGTTCTCTAAGACTTTAAGTCCTTAGAAGATGGGATGCCAATCTGCATTAGTGGAGGAAGTTTCCTCCTCAAGTTGCTCCTTTGACCCATGAAATAACAATTGCCTCTCTATTTCCCCATCCACATTTTATAGATGAAAAAAGTTAGGCTGTAAGCAGTTAAGTGATTTGTCCATGACCATACACATGATTGAAGAGGAGATATGGGATTCACTGCTAAATCTCCTGAATCTAAATTCAAGACAACATAACTGACTTTGTCCTGAATTAATCAGGGAAAAGACTTCAGGGCTTCCTGCATTTCTGTTAGCATGACAAAGGGACCATCTTAACCTTTAACTTGCCATCTTTGTGACAACCCAAGCTGCTTTTGCCTTTGTATCCCCAGTGCTGCACTTAATGCTTTGCTCCTAGCAAACACTTAATAAATGTCCTTCACTCAGATATAGGTGGTCAGTTGTAATGGTGGCACTGCCCAACCCCAGCTCTGGTAACCAAGGTTCAGCTAGAATGGGGCAGAGACTAGAGAAACCAGAAGCAAAACTGCTAGTGACAATTGAAAAGATTAATCCTTTCCTGCTGGAGATTTGCTTTTAGCTATTTTAGTACTTAAAGAGCCTCATCTAAGCCATTGCTTCTTAAACTGTGGGTCTCTACCCAATATGGGGTCACATAACTGAATGTGGGGGTCACAAAAATTTGGCAATAATACGAGGTTATGTATTCTTATTTTATATGCCTGGGGTCACATAAAAATTTCTTGGGTGAAAAGGGGTTATGAGTGGAAAAAGTTCAAGTAGCTCTGATCTAAACATAATGGGACCAAAGGTTTAAGGATATAGAACCAGAAGGTACCTCAACGGCCATCTAGTCCAAATCTTCTTACTTTACATAGAAACCTGAGGCCCAGAGAAGATAACTGGCTTGGCCAAAGTCATATAGGAATTATAAGAAATGGGATTGGAACTTAGGATCTTTAACTTCCACTAGTCAGTGCTTTTTTTATTATTATTATAACATCTATTATCAATTCCATTTAATAAACATGTATTAAGTGCCTACTATAGGTAGTAGCAGACAGCTAGGTGGTGCAGTAGATAGAGTACTGGGCTTAGAGTCAGGAAGATTCTTCTTCATGACTTCAAGTCTATCTTCAGACACTTATTAGCTATGTGACCTTGGGCATGTCACTTAACCCTGTTTGTCTCAGTTTCCTCACATGTAAAATGAGTTAGAAAAGGAAATGGCAAGTTACCCAGTATCTTTTCAAAGAAAACCCAAAATGAGGTCACAAAGAGTCCTACATGACTGAAACAACTAAACAAAGGGACATTGTTTGTTACTGAGGTAGAAAAATGCAAAAAGATACCTTTAAAAGGTTTCCATTCTAATGGGAGGGGTGGATGGAATAAACTCACATAAATAACAATGTAAGATAATATACAATAAGTTCAAGGGATAAGTCTATTCAAAGCATCAAGGGGACTCTGAGGCTATAACCCCTGTGATCTGAAGAATAATGGTACCATAAACAGTATTAAAAAAATTAGGTGGAGAGCAGAGGTTTAGGGGAGAAAGAAGAAGAGTTCAGTTTTAGGCATGATGGTTTTTAGATTCTAGTTGGACATTTGGTCAAAGATACCAAAGTCCAAGTATAGCTCTAGAGAGAGTTCAGGTTTTGAGATCTATAATTAGGAGGTATGAAGCAAACTGCTCAGAGGTGATCATTGGAGCTTTGGGATTAAATGAGATAACCAAAAGAAAACTAATAAATAGAAGAGAACCAAGTCATACTCTTAATATACACTTTGATGAGAGAGAGAGAGAGCTAAAGGATTTAAAGTTAATGAAATAGACAGAGAAGGACCAAGTGGAGAAGGAAAACCATCAATTCAAGTGCAGAGTCATAGAAACAAAAGATAGAGATAGTATCAAGAAAAATGAGATGGTCAATAATGGCAAATGCTAGGCAAAATTAGTGTGGATAAGAACTGGAAAAAAAAGATCAGATTTGCTGAAAGGAAGAGTAATTTGGGTAAATTTGTGAGGCAGATACCAGATCATCAGGTATTAAGAAGTGGGCAGGTAGCAGGCAGTGGAGGCAGTAATTATGTGCTACCCATTCTAGAAGTTTAGAAGAGAAGAGCTGAAAAGAGATGGAATGATGGCTGAATGGAATAATAGGGTTGTCGGGAGATAGTTTTGTTCTAACTGACCTTAACATATTTTATGAGAAGGAAAAATATCTATCTATCTGAAGATAAGAAACTAAATGTTTGCTAAATTGGAAGGAATGAAATAATCTTTCTCAATAACGGAGGCCATATCTGAAGTCATTTGTAAGTGTTACTTCTTCATAGGGAGGTATAAAGAAGAGTGATCATAGAGAAATGTTGAGGAATAATAGTACCAAGAATGCCAGGAATTAGCTATTTAGCAGAGGGTGATATCCCATCCTCTTTGGGAGCAGAGTAAAAAATTATTCCTTTTTGATTGAAAAAAGATAGCATGAGGTTTTCATGCTATTAGTGAGAGGAAACTTTGCATGATCATAATAGCTTTCTTCCTTTCTTTTGCCATAAAGATAAAATGGTTAGAAAGATAAGAACCAAGAATCAGAAATTTGTTTGTTTGTTGTTTGTTTTTACTTCCAGACTTTTATCACATGAAAAAGGGAGAAATTGGAAAGATCGATTGAGAAAGACTAAGAAACCACTGGCTAAAAAAGCCAAAAAATAAAATAAAATAAAATAAACAAAACCTGGCGATCCCCAGCATCTATCAGAAGTTGTTGTTGCTTTTGAAACTGGATTAATTCCCCAAACCATGAACAAACCCAAAGAAGAGTCCAAATAACATATTAAAATAAGTATCTTGTGATATAAAAGGCTATATTAGTTCAGTCCTATGAAATATAAAGTGTGATAAATAAATAAATTATAACTGAGAAATATATGAAATTGTGTCTCCCTTTTTATTTCTTTGAAATCTTGCTCAATATTTTATACTAACTTTCAAATAATTTTGTTTATATTGTTTTATTTTTTATTATTTAAGAACTATATTATAGACAGAAATTTGTTGTACATGATAGGGAAGAGGAAGCAGAGGGAGAAAAATTTGGAACTTAACATCTTATTTTAAAAATGATTGTTAAAATTGTCTTTACATGTAATTGGAAAAAATAAAGCACCACCAAAATAGATAGATAGATAAATGATAGGCTAATGAATGAATGCATAAATGGATGAGTGATCAAATGAATGGATGCGTGTGTGGATAAATAAATAAGCAAAAAAGGAGTTATATTATGAATGTTCAAAAATGATGAAGAAAAGGAAAACTTATTACTCCCTTCTTCAATAATAACAAAATGATGAATTTTTGTGAAGATGTAGAGTATATTTCACATATGTCAGATTACTATTGATTTGATCAAGAAGGCTTTCAGTGGAATTTTTAGGGCAAGAGAGAGATAAATCCCAGGGAGGAAAAAAGCTCCAGAATCACATTGTATAAAGCAGGTAATATTAAATATGTACATAAAAGAAATAAATAACTCCCAGTAATTCTCAAATGAAAATATAAAAGGACTGAGACAGGAATAATACTGAAGGTTCAAGGTCTATCAATGCATAGAATATAAAAAAATGAAATGAACTTTTAGTTTTCACTTATACAAGCAATTAAATAGATATCATTGAGACTTGGTGGTATTGTAGTTTTATTGGATGAGGCCAGCAGTAGAGTATATTCCACTGGAAAGAATCAGATAATATGGAAATGGAGGGAGAATAGTTCTACCAGTTGAGAATGAAAGCACAGTGTAGAGCATTTGGAGAAATATAAAAGAAAAACAAAGCAATATTAATTGGGAGAGCATACAACAGACCACTTGACAAGACAGATTAAATGGACTATGCTTTCCTAATACGGATTACACAACTTGCTCAGAGAAAAAGCATAAAGTTAAGGATGGAACAATTGAATTTGAATACAAAGTCTACTAGGAGTACAAGTAAGGCATCTGAGAAACTCTTCAGTTAACTTGAAAATCAGAAAATAGAGGAAGGAATGAGGACTATTTATAGTTGGGACTAAGTTCTAGCTAATAAAAAAAATATGGTGGTCAAAAATCAATAACAGGAATCTTCAAAGAAAAGTAATCAAATTAACTTTCAGTTTGTAAGAGAAAGAAAATTGTATACTAGGATTAATCAGAAATCTACTTTAAACTTTAGGAAATTAAATTTTGAAAAATTACCAGAAAAGATGACATGATCCCATAACCTGAAACTATAAAGGGCAATATTAAAAGGGGATGTGAGATATTTTTAAACTGAAATTCTATCTTTTTTTTTTTTTTTTTGGTGAGGCCATTGGGGTTAAGTGACTTGCTCAGGGTCACACAGCTAGTAAGTGTTAAGTGTCTGAGGTCAGATTTGAACTCAGGTCTTCCTGACTCCAGGGCCAGTGCTCTATCCACTGCGCCACCTAGCTGCCCCAAAATTCTATCTTTCTAGTTGAGATTCATGTCAGTGACAAAACGTTTATGTCTAAAGAAAACAATGAAGTGGTACAAGGAGTTCTCTGATAACTTCAGATTTTAAAAATATGCATGAAAAGTGAGAAGAGGGCCACATAATCAAGAATGGAAAAAAAAAGTTGTAGGAATGAGAAAGAGAAGAAGGAGAAGGAGGCAGAGGAGGAGAAGGCAGAGGAGGAGGAGGAGGCACAGGAGGAGGAGGAAGAGAAGAAGAAGAAGAAGAAGAAGAAGAAGAAGAAGAAGAAGAAGAAGAAGAAGAAGAAGAAGAAGAAGAAGAAGAAGAAGAAGAAGGAGGAGGAGGAGGAGGAGGAGGAGGAGGAGGACGAGGAGGAGGACGAGGACGAGGACGAGGACGAGGATGATGAGGAGCATGACTAGAATGAGAAAGAAGGAGAAGAAGGAGAAGAATAAGTCGAAGAAGACAAAGAAGGAAGAAAAAGAAAGAAAGAAGGAAGAAGAAAGAAGGAAAAGAAGGAAAAAGAAAGAAAAAGAAGAAAGAAAGAAAAAAAAAGAAAAAGAGGATCATGAAGGTTAAATTTCAGAGTCCACTGAAATTTATAATCAATCAATACATAATCAACAAGTGCCTAGATGTGTCAGGCACCAGGGATAAAAGAATAAAGAATGAAACATTGTACTCTCATGGAGCTTATACTGTAATGAGACACCTTCTAAACTGCTCCCCCATTTGGAAGAAGCATAAATCAAGGAAGAGCTAGTCCCATTGTCTGAAGTCAATGAAGTAACGTTAACCAAAAAAAAAAAAATCAATGACAAAGTAGAACCATTTAATTTCTAGTTTGTTTCTCTATCCTCCAGAAGACTGAATGGTCTTCAAACAAGCAACATGAAGAAGAAATGAAAGGCCACAGTAGGTAAATAGATAGCAAGAAATTACCTAGGTGCTTTAAATGTGTTTAAGTCTCCAGGCCAAAACAATTACCTACCTGGATACTAATAGAATATGTTAATGTCATTCTATCACCTCTGCTGGTGATATGTAAGAAATCATAGGGAGAGATGCTAGAAAGTTGAATGTGTGTTTTCTTAGTTTGTTGAAAGGAATCAGATAAAAAGGAGAGACAGGGCAATAGCAGTTCATACAAAGAAAGGATGCTCTTATATAGAAACTCCAGAATAGAAGATTAGAAGCATAGGAGTGTTTGGATGAAGATAACAGGAGAGAAATAAAATGATATTGCTGTGGGAACAAAGCACATCTCTCCCATTTTGCATCTTTCTCCCCTCCACACACACTTTCCCCGTAATATTTCAGGGAATGTGTCCTGGATCAGATCCACAAATTCCCAGTCATGCAGACCCTCCTCAATTGCAGTGAGGTACATGCTATTTCTTTGTAGAGATCTATATTCTGCTAATATAAAAAGAAGAGATTAGTCTACTTCCCCATGCTTTATCCTTTTTTTATACCATCCATAATGTAACTCTTTAGTAATAAAAATTACCCATGTTACAAAGAGGAAAAAGATAAATTTAGGAAATTCCAGACTGTCTTCATATTGATCTACAACAAAATTCTAGAGGATTAATAAAGAGCAAGCATTTTGAAAAGAAAAGGGAAGTCACTAAAATCAGCACAGGGTCACTTAACAATCTAAGAAAAATTGGCATGATTATTATTTTTTTTTGCAGGGCAATGGGGGTTAAGTGACTTGCCCAGGGTCACACAGCTAGTAAGTGTTAAATGTCTGAAGCCAGGTATTCCTGGCTCCAGGGCCAGTGCTCTATCCACTGCGCCACCTAGCTGCCCCATGATTATTTTTTAATATGATGGAACTTCTGGGTTTGTAGGACATGCCTTTATTGAACAATTATACCTTGATTTCAGCCGATTTGACAAAATCTCCCATGATATACTTATTGGTGGGAGACTGAAATAGTAGCTAATTAATAAAACCTGTAGATAGGTTCACAGATGAGTAAGTGTTGATTAATGATCATCTGTTAATTTGAAAAGGGGGTTTGTGGAAAAATGGAACAGGACTATGTCCTTTTTGTTATCCGTAACTGGCATGAAGAAACATTAGGTATATTTATCATGGTTTTAGATAACCTATAATCAAGGAGGGGTAGATGATGTGACAGACCATATGGTTCTGTTAACCTATGAGTTGTGTTACAAGTAATATCCCCTCTATATAGGTGAGGAAACTGAGGCCCAGATAACTTTTAAATCCAGGCCTCTCCTGATTCAACAATGAGCACCAACCACATTGCTTCAAATGCTTAATTCTGATGAAACTATTTTAGAAGTAAAATCTGAGAGGCCCAGGGGCAGCATGTCAAATTCTTATATCTAGGACATTCTGTAGACCAAGAGTGATGAGTTGACCAGTGGTAGCAGACAGAATTCACCACTCTTATTGACAAAGGCATTATTTTTTTTTTTCCCTCAAAGCAATGTGATACAGGGGTAAATGTGCTGTATTTGTTTTTGGAAAACCTGGGTTTGAATCTCAGCTTTGTTGTTTTCTATTTTTGAGACTTCTAACCTCTCCTGATTTCAATGTCCACATTTGTTAAATGAGAGGATTGGGGGGGCAGCTAGATGGCGCAGTGGATAGAGCACCGGCCCTGGAGTCAGGAGTACCTGAGTTCAAATCCGGCCTCAGACACTTAACACTTACTAGCTGTGTGACCCTGGGCAAGACACTTAACCCCAATTGCCTCACTAAAAAAAAAAAATGAGAGGATTGGCTTAGATGATCCCAAGCTAATGACAATAATAACCAATATATACACTGTTTTAAGGTTCGTGAAGCATTTTATATATGTTGGTTCATTTGATCCTCACAATGACTCTGAGAGGTAAGTGTTATTATCTCATGGTAAAATGAGGATATTATTATCCCTACTTTACAGATGAAGGAACTGAGGATGATGGAAATTAAATGATTTTCTCTGGATTATACTATCAGTCTGAGTCAGGATTTAAATTCAGGTCTTTCTGACTACAAGTCCGGTGCCCTATCCATTATACATCTAGTTGTTATCTTTAAGGGCAGTCTCTGCTCTAAGCCTATAGAGTATAAATAATTATTATAGCATGCTACATAGGTCATACTTACTAGAGAGCCCGTAGGTATGTCTATGTCAGATTACCACATTGGATCTTTCAGAGTACATAATGTATCAATCAATAACAAGTATTTACTGACTTTGCAATTCATCAAAGTACCAACATCAATACATCGATAAGGGCAATTTTGACTTTCCTTTCAGGTTGTAAGGATGCATCGTGAAAAGCCATGGGTGAGCCACCCATCATGCATTACCGATCTCAGTGATTGATCTTCGATTGGATCTGAAGCTTGATGGCACCAATTTGTCACATTGTTTTCCACTCACTCATCCAAAGGAGAAATAATCCAAGGTACTTGATTCTATTTCTATGTCAACTAACAATCATGGATCAAGGTATAACTTCAGCAGAAATATTCAGTGACCTGCTTTGTGCTATAGATTTTCACTGGAAAATCTTTGATGAGGCAAAGTTGACTGAGTACAAGCCAGTGTAAAATCCTTGAGTGTGGGGACCGTGCCATATTTGTCTTTGTATCTTCCCACACTATGACCAGTGCCCTGCCCATACTTAGCCCATAGTGGACTGACACTCAAATGTTCTGGAGTTTTTGACAAGGCCTACAATAGAGGAACAGCGGCAGCTTGCAGATGACTGTTTCAAGGACTTTAATATTCCTACATTAGCATTTGCAAAATGGTTTATGAGAGTTTTTATTAGCTTTCCTTAGAGAAGGGCTGTGAAGTTATTATTCCCATTTTAGAGATCTAGAAATGAAAACGTCTGAAATAAGGACTCATGGTTCCATTTTAACTCCATAAATCCACTAAAAATTGCAGTTATCAGGCTTAACTAATGGTTCCAAAATGTTTTGTGAGATCTATGAAGGGAGCTATTTAAGCAGAAAGCATACTGAGAGCTAGTTGGCAGTCTGAGTGTACAGAAGTGACATTTATGTAGTCCATGCTTGCATTTTATGGGGTCTATTGTTTTAAGTTTGAAAATTAAGTAGTTAAGGGGCATAACTAAGGGAAGAAAAAAACTGAAAACATGCTTTAAAATATCTGGAATAATATGCCAATCATCCATCACACTACCTGCTATTCCTGATAGGTCACAGCCACCACTAAATATCTCCGTTATATTCAGAGCCTTGAAAACTTCCTCGAAATCTAATTTTTGTTCTATTTGAAACCTGTAGGAAAAAAAAAGGAAATGCTTGAAACATTCTCCGTGACTCTTACCAGATTAATTTTTTTTTACCACAATTGACTTTGAAATGAAATACTTTTTTTTGAAATAATTACATTTTATATTTAATCAAGTTTTTTCATCTTTCCTGGGTCCCACATAGGTGAAAATCTTCTAGTTTTCATTAATATCTCAGAAACAGTCAGAAAAATATCCCCAGTAGTTGTTTTTTGTTAAATTAACCATGAAAAGAATATTTGAACAAGCTGTTTTGTGCTGTGCCTCTACTTTAGAGATCAGCAGCATTATCATATATAGCATTTTAAACTTCTCAAAGTGCTTTACAGATAACATCTCATTTTATCCTTACAGACCCCATGCAAGGTAGGTATTAATATTTTTATTTCCATTTTACAGATGAGAAAACCAAGGCAGGCAGAGATCAAATTACTTTATCAAGCAGCTAGTGTTTGAGATTTGATTTGAACTCAGTTCTAACTTGTGAGGCCTCCAGCCTCAATGCAGAAGGATATCTGCCAGCTGGGGTATATGCTCCCTAACTAGGCTGAGCTACTCTATTGCAGTGAGCAAACTGCAAGCTGCTGATGCCTTAGAGCAGAAAGCCAGGGACTCGGTACCTGGACTCTGGCAGAAGAAGTTTGGGACAGTGTATGCTGTACCCAAGGAGCAGAACTCAACCTTAAAAGGCACAAAAGAGGCTAAAATATAAATAAGAAACAGAAAAGTGGTGACTGGGAGGATTAAAATATAAACTCGGAGGAGAACAGCAACGATAAAATGCCTCTATGTGAAGACTTAAAGGGGAAGAAGAATTGGTCTTGAGACCAAAAAGCCCTCTTGAAAGAGATCAAAAGGGATTTTACAAATCAAATTAGAGAGGTCCAAAGAAAAATTGGGAAAAGAAATGAGAGATATGCAAGAGAAAGTCAAAAACTTGGAAAAAGAAAATAATACCTTAAAAATACAATTGGACAAATGGAAAAGGAGGTGCAAAAGCTGACTGGGGTAAGTAATTCCTTAAGAATCAGAACTGGGCAGATGGAAGCTAATGACTCAATGAGACAACAGCAAGAAATAAAGCAAAATCAAAAGAATATAAAAGAAGAAGAAAACATAAAATACCTCTTCAGAAAAACCAGAGACTTGGAAAATAGATCCAGGAGAGGCAACCTAAGAATAATTGGACTACTTGAGGACCTTGATAAAAAAAAAAAAAGAGCCTTGACAACATATTTCATGACATTATCAAGGAGAACTGCCCCAATGTCTTACAACCAGAGGAAAAATTAGTAATTGAAAGAATCCACTGATCACTTCCTGAAAGAACCCTAAAAGGAAAACCTCAAGGAATATCATAGCTAAATTCTAGAATTATCAAGTAAAGGAAAACTCAGGTCTTCTTGACTCCAGGTGCAGCAATCTGTGCAGTGCACCACCTAACTGTGTATGAATTCCCTATACCAAGAAGCAGTACTAAAGAGGAAGGAGATCTGAGTTTGACATGTGAGGACCTGTCACTTACTACTTGCCATACAATCATGGATTTAGAGTTGGAAGGAAGCTTAGAAGACACTGAGTACAACCTCCTCATTTTTCAGATAAGGAAACTGAAACCAACAGAGGTAAAGTGACTTAGTCATAGAGCTAGGAAGTGCCTGAGGTAGTATTCGAACCCACCTTTTCCCTACTCCAAGTCCAGCACTCTATCTGCTATGTCACTTAGTTACCTGAATTACCTTGGGCAAGACTTTGGACCTCGCTTTCACCATCTGTGCCAATGGGTAAGTTGAACCGAGGATTTTTTTTTTCCATTTCTAAATCAGTGGTCATGAGAATCTTCTTCATAGTGCAACATGAAAGTATACTTTTAGAGATGCCTCCTAGGCTGAGTGTCAAAACTGATAACAAGAGAGCTAAATGATCTATTCTTTAAGTTTTCCTAGAGGGGAAAAGGGTCTTGAATGACTATGCTCAGAACCTGTGATAAGTAGGTTTCAAAAGGGACATGAAATGTCTAGACTGTCTAAGTCAACAAACATTTATTAAGTGCCCACATCATATACACCACTTCACATTATGCGATTTTTCCTGGATAGTAAGTAAACTGTGATGGCTAGAGTGCTGCCCATGGACATAGGAAGACCATCCTTCAAATCTGACCTTTGACACTTCTTGACTAATTATATCACCCCAGGCAAGTTATTTAATTTCTTTGGACCTCAGTTTTACCACATGGACAATGAGGATAAGATATATGTTGTGTACTTTGAGGTACAGTGGAGTAGATTGATTCTTCCTAGGAGTCAGTAAGATGTGAGTCCAAGTCCTACATCTTACATGTGATGGCTGGGCAAATCATCAAACTCCCCACTTATCTCTGACTATAATCATCAGAAAAGTTTTCAGAAGATATGTTCCCATAGGGATATGCTCCCATAGGGAGCACTCTAGACCAGCAAAATCACAGAAGAAAGAGAGGAAGGCAGGCAGGTAGGAAAGAAGGAAGGAAGGAAGGAAGGAAGGAAGGAAGGAAGGAAGGAAGGAAGGAAGGAAGGAAGGAAGGAAGGAAGGAAGGAAGGAAGGAAGGAAGGAAGGAAGGAAGGATCTAATACAAAGCATAAATGGAATAAATCAATATTGATGGATCTTGAATGAATTTGTTGATGATGAATAGGAACATCATCTACCAATGGGTCAATAAGCATTTATTAAGTACCTCTTATGTATTTTCTGTTCCTGGAGCTAGGAAGTTCAAAGCAGTGCCAGCCCTCAAGGAATTTACATTTTACTAGATCTAGACCTGGGTTCTAGTGTTGTATCCACCACTAATTACATGTGTTACTTTGGATAAATCACTAAATTTTTCCTTGACTTAATTTCCTTATCACCCAGTGAAAATGTCTCTAATATCAAGGTTATTATAAGTATCAACTCAAGGAATAAATATAATAGTGACATTATTAATAAAATTGATAAAAGTTCTCATTTCTAAAGTATTTTAAATTTTGCAAAGCCCACTAATTATGTCTCAGAATATTTTTATACCAGCCCTGAGGTAGGTGCCATTATTATCCCCATTTTACAGATGAAGAAACAGGTTCAGAGACCTTAAGAAACCTGTGCAGGTCTACAGAGGTAGAATTGCTTTAGGGCAATATTCAAATTGAGTTCATCCCTAACTACCCATTTTATGATCCATCTAAATTGCCTCTAAGCAATATGAAATCACTTTGCAAAGCTGAAAGGGTTTGAGTTATTATTAACTACACCCTTTGGAAGACTTTTAAGGCAAGATATTCACCAATAGAATGTACGCAATATATGAAAATTCTGCTTAATTCTTTCAGATTTACCATCATGACTCAGCTGCCTTCCTTCTTTCATTAGTGCATTACTTTTCAGGATGTCCATGTTGTTATTCTGACTAGCCCCAGGCTGTTCTACTCCTGAATCTCTCTGTATTCTTCCTGCATGCCCCTGTTCTAATATGTTCTCCATTCTACTCCCCTTCACTTCCCTTTTATATGTTGTCCTCTCTTGTTAGACTATAAGCTCCTCAGGTGCAAGTATTATTTTTTTTTGCTTTTTGCTTTCCAATGTATCCCCAGAACTTAGCCAGAGCCTAGAACATAGTAAGCACTTAATAAATGTTTGTTGATTTGATTTGACAAAGGTATACAAGCATTCCAAGAACTATTATAATACTACTTGCTATAGAGTTCTATAGGATAATGTACTTGAAACAAACCTGACTTAAGTAAAACACTAGAAAGATCTTGTTATGATGTGAACATATCTTCCATTTTGTACATTTACACTCACACTTATAAAAGTAAACTGTTTGGGGGCAGCTAGGTGGCACAGTGGATAAAGCACCAGCCCTGGATTCAGAAGGACCTGATTTCAAATCCAGCCTCAGACACTTGACACTCACTAGCTGTGACCCTTGGCAAGTCACTTAACCCTCATTGCCCTGCAAAAAAGAAAGAAAGAAAGAAAAAAAGGAAGGAAGGAAGGAAGGAAGGAAGGAAGGAAGGAAGGAAGGAAGGAAGGAAGGAAGGAAGGAAGGAAGGAAGGAAGGAAGGAAGGAAGGAAGGAAGGAAGGAAGGAAGGAAGAAAAGAAAAGAAGAGAAGAGAAGAGAAAAGAAAAGAAAAGAAAAAGAAATTCCTCCTGTCTACTCACTTCTCTAGAAACAGTCATGTTTCCCTAATTAATGTGAAGAAAGAATTCTGTAAGGCTTTGCTATTGAAGTGGCTGTGATTTTTATGATTACAACCTTAAGTTGAATCTAGTTGAATTAGGCTGAGAAGACAGTTCCTTTTTCATATGCTCATTCTTGACTTTTACAAATCTAGATGTTCCCATGTGAAAATAAAGGAAAGTTGGTATAAATAGTTCCATGGAAACTAGAAGGCACATTTCCATGTTGAAATTATGCCTAGCTTTTGGTTGTGTGGAAAACTTACTGTTCATCCCTGCAAAACTATTGGTTGAGCTTTCAACATCAACTGAATAATCCAAATTTACTTTATTTTACCTGGTAGAGGGAAGAAAATTGTT
The DNA here is from genome assembly GCF_019393635.1 of Dromiciops gliroides. Lineage (NCBI taxonomy): Eukaryota > Metazoa > Chordata > Mammalia > Microbiotheria > Microbiotheriidae > Dromiciops > Dromiciops gliroides. Next base: position 28,263,975 of record NC_057863.1, read on the forward strand.
GGGGGGTGTGTTTCAGAGTTTTGTTTCAAAAAGTTTGGGACCCCCATTTAAATGGATCAGAAGATATCATCTGATGAATGTAATACACAGTATCATATAGTAGAAAAGAGTGTTGCACATGGAGTCCAAGGACCCAGGGTTCAAATCTCATCTCTGTCAATGATCACCTGTATTATCTTGGGCCAAGTCACTTTGCATTACTTTCCTCATCCATAAAATGAGATAGTTGTAGAAAATGGCCACTGAGGTCTCTTACTGTTCTAAATCATTTTGATTATGTTTTTTTTTTCCTTCATAATCTGAAACTATGAATGTACAGCTATAGTAAAAACAAAAGAAGATACTAGAAAAGCTCTGTTACAAAAAACAAAACTGAATGCTGCACAATCATAATGACTAAGTGTCCCAGAAAAGAAGTGAAAACATACATTTCGCTTCCTTCTTTGCAGAGGTGGGAGTCTATGGGTGTGGAATATTGAATACGCTGTCTGTCAAACACAGTTGATGTGCTCATGCATTTTGCTAAATTGATGCACTTTATCTCTTTCCCACCCCCTTTGATACAAAGATTAACTTTCTCCATCATGAGGTTGAAAAGAATATATTTGGATATTTAGGTGATATCAAAACAAAATATATCGATAAAAGCATTTTAAAAGAAAAACAAATATTCCATTGCAATGATGATAATAATAATTTATATGTACATAGCACTTCAAGGTTTATAAAGTACTTTACATACGTCATCTCATTTGGTGCTAAAGACAAAGCTGACGTGCTATTATTATCCCATTTTAAAGATAGCAAAAGTCTCAAAGAAGTGAAGGGACTTGCCTAGGGTTACATAGCTAATAAGTAACTGATGCAAGACTTGAATCCAGATCTCCTTGATTCAAGTCCAGCGTGCCTTCCACTGAGCCATCCTGCTTCAGAAATGGATGAGTTAATAATCACATCTTGAACCCTAAATAGAAAGTGTCATTTTTTTTCTTCTCAATGAAAGATGAACAGATAACTGATATTCCAATTCCCTTCTTGTTAAGTCTTGATTAGGGTGAGAGAAAAGGAGAGGCAGCATCCCCATGAATTTATCTCTATGATCCTATTTTACATTTAAAAAAACCAAAGAACTTGTACTTCTCATAAATTGTAAACCAATCCCAGAATATCCTTTAGTATGGATAAAATACACAGTGAATAAATGCGGAATTTAGTCAGCACTGAGACAGGTCAGGGTGGGAACTTCCTTCACCAGCACTGAATATAAGGCATTATCGTATCATAAATTAAAAGCCAAATAGGAACCTAGAGGCCATTAAGCAATACCTCCAGGGCAGCTAGGTGGCGCAGTGGATAGAGCACCAGCCCTGGAGTAAGGAGGACCTGAGTTCAAATCTGGCCTCAGACACTTAACACTTACTAGCTGTGTGACTCTGGGCAAGTCACTTAACCCCAATTGCCTTACTAAAAATAAATAAATAAATAAATAAATAAATGAAAGAGATACCTCCAAGGAAATTCCCTGAGGTAGACAGAGATTAGTTGATTTGCAGGTCACATAACTAGTAAATATCAGAGATAGGATTTGAATCTTGGTCTTCCTAACTCCAATACTACGTACTATGTGGTACTGCCTCTCAAGCCTAAATGAAAGCAACATCAATTAAAATAACAACAAGTAAGTGGACAAAAAGACTCAATTACAAGCCATAAGTTCATTCAGAACTGTTTAACAGATAGGTATATATTATTTGAATTCCATCCCAAGCAGTCCTATTGAGGAGACCTTTCATATTTCTCCTTTTACCCACAACCTCCCCACCATCCCTGCCATCGGTAAAATGGCCTAACTTTATCACAGCTGTATATGTTAGGATTCATGTTCTAGGGCTACAGTTTCTTTTGGGGAGATAAAAAAGATAAGGATAACTTCTTATATTTGCCATCAACATTCTTATTTGGGAGTAATGGAAATACTTTAAGCTCTACTGGGAGGGGAAGAAACAACTAGAGAAATCTAAGGTACAACCATAAAAGGATTATAATAATTCCATTTAATCCTATTACTCTAGTCTTACTTTCTTCATCCCTTACAGAAAAGACTGAGCTCTGGAATCCAATTCCCCTTAGAATGGATATATGCCAAGTCAGGTTAGCTCCATCTTTGTTCCAAAAGAATAGAACACCACCTCAGAAACCATGTGTTTTTTTTTTCTTTTTGCTGATGTCAGTAGTCTTCTCCAAACATTTGTCACCTTGCAGCCTACTATTCTGAATCCACTCTAAAGGAAAGGAGAGGGCTGAGGGTGAGGCAAATGGAAGAAAGAGACCAGAATAATAAAATGCTGTTACAAACCTAGGAAGGCTTATTTCCACATGTTCCTCCTGCATTTCACTAAGCCAACCTTGGATTTGATCCACAGAGATAATTTTTTCTACTTCCTCAATGGCTATATCTTCTGCTGGAAGCAGGAGAATTAAACTAAACTCATTCCCTTCATAAGGCAATTCCACCACCTGGTAGTTCACCTGTGAATGAGTGAAGTGACCTACAACCAAAGAGAGAGAAGATAGATTAATCCATCAGCAAAGTATTAAGTTTTTTCTATATTATAAAATATACATGTACATGTACTTATAAACATATATACATACACATACACAAAACCTACACATATACACATGCATATATACATACATACACACATAACACATATAACACACTCAATACATACACATACATATATGTATATATATATAGGCACTGTGCTAAATGCTTGGGAGCTTACATAATATTGGAGGAGATAACACATAGATACCTATGTGAAGGTAATCTTAGATGGTGGGAAGGCTCATGTAATTAGGGAGACCTGGGAAGGTGCTTTATAAATGATATTATTTAAATTAATTCTTAAAAGAACCCAGGGATGTCAATGGTTTGAAGTGAGTAGGGAGACCATGCCTGGCATGGGTAACAACCAGGAGAAAGATACAGATGTGTCAGACAAAGTAACATGTGAAAGGAAAAGTAACAAGACCAATATGCCTGGACCATACAAAATGGGGGGTGGGGTTAAGTGTAATGCATTGGACATCACTAATGAAATGTACTCAAGGTGATATATTGCTGGGGGTTTTTTCACACTTAGGATTTTGTCCATACTCCTTGTATGATAATTCCCTACCCAGATGCAGATAAATGACTCCTGCCCCTGGGCCTAGAGAGGTCAAAGGGTTTCCTTGCCTCACAGAGTAAATCTCAAAATTACCTAACTTTGTCCTCAGTTGCATCTTCATCATTGGCACTTTGGTTATAGAGCCTTCTTTAATGGTAAAATCCATTGGCTGTGTCTCTTCTTCTCTGAATTTCTGTTTCCAGTGCCCCTTGAAGTAAATGGCATTCACCAGCACAAGCCTCGTGAGAGGGCCAAAGTCTTCACTTGAAAACATGTTTTTTATTTTTCCTTTGGAGGTTAAAAAAAGAGAGAAAAATGGGATAGCTCCTCAGAAAACTACTTAGAATAGAAATATCCACTGTCTACCTAGTGATCAGGACTGGCATAATAACCATTAATAAGTTTTGGTGATTGAGGGAAGGGGAAGGGAAGATGGATGAACCAAACAACTTTTTCCTTTCATTATATGTAAATTTGTAATCATCTTTCTGATTGAATGGAGTTAGAATACTGAAATGTGCAGCTGTCATATGCATCATGGGTAGGATAAGTCAGTCTTTAAATCAAGGGCTTCTAATGGGTAAATAGTACAGTATGATGGGCCAATCAATTCTCAATCCCTAATCATTGACTACAGAGCCACAGTTTAGCTGTATCACTCTCCCTATGGCTAAGAGGCATTTGAAGTTTGAAATGGCATTCCAGTTTGAAATGCTAGCAAAAAGTTTAAGGTCAGGATAAGGCTGGAGGTTGCTGAAATTCTCCCTCTCCCAGTCTCCCTCTGGGCTTTCTATGGGGAAGAAGGATTGGGTTTGTTCTGCTTGGCTCCAAAGGGTAGAGCCAGACATAATGGGTGCAGATTGCAGATACAAATTTAAGCTTGATATCGGAAAGTCAAACTTGGTAACAAAGATATCCCCAAATGGAATGGGCTGCCCCAGAAGACAATGGACTCCCCCTTAATAGAGGCTTACAGCAAAGTTTGGATAACCCCTACCAAGTTTTGATGTAAGGCAGAATTCTTCTTCTCCTATGGGTTAGGATAAGTGGCCTCTATAGTCCCTTCCCACTCTGAGATGTCATTGTGTGATTCAAACTTGGGAGCAGGAGCAGGACAGAGTAGTAGTAAGAACCAAGGCAGGGCCTACTGCTAATCCAGCCCTTCCTTGAAGCCTAGGGCCAGATTTCCCAGCAGCAATCTCCCTCCCATATCACCCCAATCTCGTGCATCTCCACTGGCTCACTTTACCAGAGAATTCTACTTTCTTGTTAGGAATTGAGAAATTGGGTCCCACAGACAAAAAGGGAAAAGGGAAGGAGCACCATTGTACCCCTGAGTGATTCAGGCTTGGAGAGGAACTGAGACTGTAATGACAAGAGTTCTGAATTTGGAATCAGAAGACGTGGGTTCAAATCCCACTTTTGTTGCCCATTCTCTGGGTGACCTCTGGCTTGAATTATATGAAACTTGGTTTCCTCTCCTGTAAAATGAGGGGCTTCTATTGGAACATAGATTGCAGAGCTAGAAAGGACTCCAAAAAATTATCATAGTCCTGATAGACTAGATTTGCTGGCAAGAGACTATATGCATGCTCCACCCACTTGTTAGTACCTCATTTCCTGCCTTGCTCCTTCTCTGGAAACTTCTATATCTAAAATCTATACCCAGAATTTCAGAAGCCAAAAAAATTCCATCTTCCCAGGTAATTGGGAATAATACCTTTATCATCCCATTTGTCATACCAGGGGGAAAGAAAACAAGTAGAGACTTAGAAAGGTCTACACCCCTCTCTTTAAAACACCTGAACAAATAGACTTTACACTCTTTCTGCAGCCTGTGGTCTATCAAGTCCAAAGATCATTGATGACAATCCTTAGTTCTATCCCTTTCCCTCCTTTCTCCTCTTTTTGAAGGGTTGTCCAGCCCACGGTGGTAGAGTCAAAGGCATTCCTTTTGTGGAAGCTGCTGCCCCATCTCAAGTAGTGAGATTCACTACCTTTATACACTTCCTTTGTTGGCTTTGCTTCCCCTACTATACTTGTTTAGGTATCCCAAGTTAATATTTGCAGGTTTCCCTTAAACACATCCAACAAAAATGCCTACTGCTTTTAACATTGACTGAATTAGTTGTTCTTTTGTTTGTTTCTAATAGTGTAGCCCCATTATGATTATCTAGTTGAACCTCCTCATTTTATTTTGTAAAGAGGGAGAATGAGAGGAAAAGAGAGAGGGGAAGAAAAAGAGAGGAAGAAAGAGAAGAGAGAGAAAGAAGAGAGGAGAGAGAGAAGAGAGGAGAGAGAGAAGAGAGGAGAGAGAGAAGAGAGGAGAAAGAGAAGAGAGAGAATCTTGTTGTTTTCTTTTATAAAAAGAGAGGCGGAGAAAGGGAGAATAGAGGAGAGAAAGGAGAAGAAAGAGAAGAGAGGAGAGAGAGAAAAAGAGAGAGAAGGAGGGATGCAGAAGGATAAGATGTCTTGCCCCAAATGACCCTGGTCGTAAATAGAAGACAAAGGATGAAAGCCAAGCTTTCTGACTCCAAATATGGCACTTTTTTCAAACTGAGGTACATTTTTGGAGAAACAATTTAAAGGGGAAAGTGCGTTCAGAAAGTGAACTTTCCTAAAAAACTTTTTGACTCTAAATGTAGGGTATTAAGATGCCTCTGTTCTTCCACAACTTGGAATTTTACCATAAACAAATATAGTGAGTTTCTTTGCATTCTAAATCAAAGGTGTTATGAACTGTCTACTCCTCCAATTAATTGTCTAATTGGAGAGGTACCATGTAATGGTAGATAAAGCATTAGACTTGAGGTCAGGAAGACCTAAGATGGAATCTTCCCTGAGACCCTAGCTGTATAACCCCGGCCAAGTAACTTAGCATCCCTCCTCATCCACACAATGAGGATAATAATAAAAACTACCTCATAGGGTTGTTGAAATGGTATATGGAAAGTTCTTTGCAAACATTAAATTACTGTATAAATTTGAGCTACGGCTTCATGTGAAGGATATGACAAAAAGATAAAAGTCTCATCCTTCAATAAAGATTTGGGAAGCCCAAATCATGTTTTCTTTCATTCACTTTGTGGAAAGATTAAGTTTCTTGAGTGGCATGGTTGCCAGGGGGGTTATCAAGATATGCTGCTAAGCATTAACACATTTATCCAAGGGGTATTAATGATTTACAGTAAATGTGGGAAATAAAAGACTTGTCACTAATGCAGTTAGTACATCATCAGCTGCCTTCTCCTTCACACACACACACACACACACACACACACAGACACACACACACACACACACACAAAGAGTGACTTCACAAAGCTGAGGCTGGCACAAAAATTGCTGTTCACCATTCTCTGGTGAACCATAAAAAATCGATGTCATTCAACCTAGGATCATTATTCTTCTAAAACTGCCCTCAATTCCTCTCCATTTTAGGATGGAATAACAAGAGGAATGAGTGGAAGTAGAGTTTCTCACTTCTTAATTCCTTTGTGCCTATGTTTCTTCTTTGGGTATTAGGAAGAAAACAGCCAGTCATTCCCAGCTTGAGGGCACAGAGAACCACAAATATGAATAGCAAATAAGGATTCTGGGAAAATGGACAGCTTTACCATCTGTTTTGTTTTCCACCCAGGTACTGATTGCCTCTGCGCAGGACTCTGCATCTTGGAAATCCACCAGTTTTACAGCACTCTGAAAAAAAGCCTCGTTGCTATGGAGATACTGTTCTTTCACCGGGAATCCTTCCTGAAGGTAGAGGGCATTGGCAAGATTAAATGTAAATTCTTGCCTTCTTGGGTGTATGGCAGAGAGAAATGACTTCAGAGCCGAAAATTCTTCCCCTAAAAAATAATTATAACATATACTGACATCTTGAACAACATAAAAACAACAGCTTTTCAGTGCAGCTATCTAAGCTCTTTGATATATGCCATAATTCCTTAGACCCTTAGGTATAACTAACACTGCATTTTAAGTTACCATAAATATTTTAAATGTTTCCTTGCTGCAGAAAATGAGTTTTTACAGAAAACAATTTATGTTGAGGAAGAAGAAAGTGTGTGGTTTCAAACTTTACTGAAATAAGTCCACTGTGTATCAAAGAAGTACGGCAGAGAGAATGGAGTGCAGGACCTGGAGTCAGGAGGACTCGGATAAAATTCCACCACTGCCACATGAGCTAAGTGCATTAACTTGGTTCCCTCTAATTCCTCATCTCTAGAAGGGGGAGAGTATCAACCTTACAAAGCACTTCATAAGTTTTACCATGCAATGTGCTAGTTACTATTTATACCAGTCCAAAAGAAATCAGTGTATCCCCAAGCCACTTTTACTCTCAATGGGATTAATAATTAGTCTTTAGGGCTCCATGAAGTTATTATCATCCCAAAGTGTTAGGCCAATGAATACTCTTAAAGATCAAAGTCACAAAGTGTGTGCCCATTAATTGGGGAATGGTTGAGAATATTTTGTTATATGAATATGATGGAACATTGCAAAGTAAACATTGACAGCTATGAGTAATTCAGACAAACAGAATATCTTATATGAAACCGTGTATGGCCAGGAACCAGGGAAATCATATACACAAAGATTGCAATTGTCACAGTAAAAACGAAGCCAGATACTAAATAATTGTGAAAACTGGTAGAGAGGTAGATGGGGAGCTACAGGTAAAGAATGGTACATAAACTCACTCCAGATACTCAATCTGTCATTGGTTTTGCTTAATTCTTTATCTATATAAAAATGAAGAGCTCATTTTGAGTGAGGGGAGAAAAGGTTATATCCATAAATTAGTATGACATCGCAACAAATGTGTTGGCAAAATGTATTAAAAAAACAATAAAGTGATTCCAAAAGCATATTTTATGTATGCCTGACTTTTGAGACTTTGAAAGAAACTTTTTTTTTCTTGAGTTGTCCCTTCATAATTTTCTGAGAACTGCAGCATGGCACCTCTAATCTTCATTGCCTTTATCATCCCTTTCATAGCTCTATGGACTTTGGATATACACAAAAAGCACAATTACTAAATGATTTCAACCTTATTGTTCAGGAAAATCTTTGTGGTCTGATTTGTGTACAATAACCATAATTAATTCATTTATTCAAAACTTATTATTGTAATGGTGTGGTAAAAGTTTGATCATAGGTATATATCAACTTGGAATGAGGTCTGTAGTGGCATACCACAGGGACTTGTGTTTGGCTCCATGCTCTATAACATTTTTATCATTCACTTGGATCAATTGGATTAACTTGGATTAACATAGATGACTACCTTATCAAATTTCTGGATGATACAAATTGGGTGGAATAGATGACACTAGATTACAGAATCAAGACAAAAAACACCTCGGCAGGCTAGACTGTTAATCCAAGTGAAGATGAAATTTACTAGAAATAAATGTAAACCATTACATCTGGGTTCAAAATATCAACTTCATGGAGTATAGTTAGAGTAGTTAGTCTCAAGAAAGTTCTGAGAATTGAAATGGACTTGCAACCTCAATATGGGTCACTGCTATGAAATTGGCAGGACTGAAAGCTAAGACAATGTGGAGATTCATAAGGAGAAGGTGGCTTCTAGGATTAGAGATGGTCTAGAGATGAGTTTCAACCCTCTCGTACAACATCGAAAATATTTTGTTCATTTTAGTAGGGCCACTCAACATCGAGAACACCCTGAAGAGGGCACACAGATGAGGAAGAACCTTTAGTCCATGCCATATATAGATAAGCTGAAGGAACTGGGCTGAGAATTGAGAAAACTGGGTGCTAAGAATAGGGAAGAATTATGTAATCAATTACAAAGTGCTTTCCTTACAACAACCTTGAGAATCAGTTAACATAAATGCTGCTATGGCCATTTAATAGGCAATAAAAGAATCTCAAAGAAAGTCAGTAGGGTAGAATTGAAAGATCCTTAGACTGGACTGCTTTTTGCGGGGAGAATGGGGAGGACTAGGGGAGACTTCTTATAAAAGGTGGAATTTTAGCTGAAACTTGAAGGAAGCTAGGAAAACCAGGAGGAATAGATGAGTTGAGAAGGAATTCCAAGCTGTTGGGCAGTCACTGAAAATAAACAGGTTTGTGAGATGGAGTATCTTGTGTGAGGAATGATAAAGAAGCTATTTTAACTATATTATGGTATATGAGGACATCTAGGGGTACATTGGATAGAACACCAGGCCTGGAGTCAGGAAGACTCATCTTTCTGAGTTCAAATTTGGTCCCTGACACTGGTCAGTCACTTAACCCAGTTTGCCTCAGTTTCCTAATATGTAAAATGATCTGGAGAAGGATATGGCAAACCACTCCAGTATCTCTGCCAAGAAAACCCCACATGGGGTCAAAAAGGGTTGGGCATGACTGAAAATGACTGAACAATAACAAGAGTGCATAGTGAGGAGGAAGGTATAAGCAGATTGGAAAGGTAGGAAGAAGCCAGGCTATAAAGTGCTTTAAAAGCCCAAATCAGATTTTATACTTGATCCTTGAGGCAATAGAGTTTATTTAATTAGACTTTGGTGATATGGTTAAACCACATGTGCTTTACAAAGCTCACTTCGACAGCTGAGTGGAGGAGGAAGGGGAATGGAGAAAGAATTGAGGCAGGCCAAAGAGTAGGTTATTGGAATAGTCTGGGCATGAGGTAATGAGAGCTTGTACCAAGATAACAGTGGGAGAGGAGAGAAGAGGATGTGTAGAAGAGATGTTGCAAAGGGAAAATCAAGAAGGCTTGGCTACAGGTCGGATATGGTGGGATGAGTGAGGTTAACGAATAAAAGATGACATTTAGGTTTAAAGCCTAGATGACTGGAAAGATGATGGTGTGCTCAGTGGCAATAAGGAAGGTTGGAAGGGAATTTGCATGGAAATTTATGTTTAGTTTTGGACATATTGAGTTTCAGATGTCTATAGGATATCTAGTTCAAAATGTCTAGTAGGCCACTGGAGATTCTAGACTGGAGGTCAGGAGAGAGGTTAGGGCTACATAAATAGATCTGAGAATCATCTACATAGAGATGAGAATTGAATGTACAGGACCCTATAAGATCACCGAGGAACATGATATAGAAAGGGTAGAGAAGAGGACCCAGAAGAGAGCTTTGAAGAATAACCACAGTTAGGTAAAAACTCAATGAGGATGCAGAAAAGGTGACTGAGAATTAAAGCCTAAAAAGTAACAACTAGTATTTATTTTGCACATAAAGTTTTATAGAGGCCTTTGTATATGTGTGTGTGTCTGTGTATTTAATTTATTTATGTATGTATGTATATATGTATATATATATACAGACACACACACACACACACACATATATATATACACTTATACACATATATACATGTAATTTTATCCTCACAACAACATTGTGATGTATCTGATCTCCCCATTTTTTACAAAAGGGGATTGAGGCTGAGAAAGGTTAAATGACTTTCTCAGGGTCACACAGCTAAGTCAGTGACTGAGGCAGAGTTTTAACTCTAGTCTTCTTGTCAATCTTTCTTTTTCAGTAGACTGCATCATTGCTGGTCAACTATTCTAACTCTACCACATACCGTGTGGCATTGTCACTCCTCTCTAGAGTGAAAATCAAGGGTCCTGATGAGAACAGCTTGCTGTAATTAGCTTTCATGGATGCAACATTTTAGAAAAACAAAACATTTTAGAATTCATTTCCTTTCATGCAGAATAACATACTCTCTCTCTCTTTTTTTTTTTTTTTGGTGGGGCAATGGGGGTTAAGTGACTTGCCCAGGGTCACACAGCTGGTAAGTGTCAAGTGTCTGAGGCCGGATTTGAACTCAGGTACTCCTGAATCCTGGGCCGGTGCTTTATCCACTGTGCCACCTAGCTGCCCCAGAATAACATACTCTCAAAGTGTATAGGGCAAATACTCAGATCCATTCTACAGAAGAGAAAAAATCAAATCCCTTCCAATTCTGATTTCACTTTTCTACCATGGGGGAAAAAAACCATTCCTCTTTCCTAGTGAATTACAGCAGTTCCTGTCCAATATTCCTTCCATTAGGAAGTTAATTGGTATCTTTTCTTTCACTTGGCCGATTTTAGTTGTTGCTTCTAGGCTACTTAAAGGACTGGAGTGACCACTGGAGCTGTAAACCTTCCCTCTAGCTCTTTGAACTTCTAGAGATGAGCCTTAAGACTTCCTGGGTGAGGGGTGTGTTGGGGTGCCAGTTTAGTTCCAAAGAATTAATTAAGATTCCAAAGGCATTTGGCAGAGTTTGAAAGTGATTTCCTGACATTTTGTAATTCAGTAGCTTTTTTTAAAGGGGAAAAAATGCAGTTCATAATCATTTGTCTGAGCAAATGGATTTATGTCATGTACTTAGGCCTTAAGAATGTGTGACAGTCAGCAGCCCTTTGATAAATCACAATTCTTGGAAGTTAGTAGGAAAATGTCACCATGTAGCAGAAGTTGTGTGTGTATGTATATGTATGTCTTCATGATCAGCTTTATAGACTTAATTTAATTTGCAGATGAATGACCTGTAGTTAATACAGACTTTAATGGAATGTTATTGCATGAATCACATTCTAAGAAATGAATGCCTATTTATTTGATTTTTCTAGGAAATTGCTTCTCTGCAGCACCAGTGTGGGGAAAATGAATTGAATGTGGAATAGGAGGACTTGGGTTTGAATTCTTGCTCTGACACTTACTGCCCTGCCTGTGGAAATATTGGACTGATCCTTTCAGAACCTCTGAGGACCTCAGTTTCTTTACTTGTATGAGTGGGTGGGACCCAATGAGACACTTCTAGCTCCAGATTTTATCATCTCTCTGGTTCCATGTGGCCTTCCCTCTCTTCCTTTGGGCTTTTCCTTTCAACCCACCCCCCCATGTCTGTACAATTTCCCAAACCAATTTTGCACCAAGTGGGGAAAATATAACATTCTCTTTATAAGATGAATGTCCAGACAAAGGGCCAGAGCAAATCTGTATCATTGTCTCTTAGCCACTTCTAGTTATACAGTCTAGAATTTGGATCTCTCTTTAAAAAAAGAAAATCATCTCTCAGGGACCTTAAATAACGCTGAGTCCAACCTCTTACTTAAAAAAATAAGAAACTAAAGCCTGAAATGATTTGCCTAAGATCAAACGAGCTCATAGTGTCAATCAGGATACAAATCCAGGTCCTTTGTCTCCAAACCAAGGCTTTTTCTACTGTTGAACAGTGTGTCTTTAAAGGGTCTTCTTTTGAGTCCCTATAACCCTTTATGTCACTATAGTTTGATACCCGATACTTCAGTTGGCAGATCTGACACAGAGGAAATGGATCATGATTCTCCCTAAGGAAATCTCACCAATTGAGTCTTCCTGGAGTCTTAGAGCTTTTCTTATCTGGTGATGGGCTTTCCCTTTGGCCCCCATCTGTACCATTCCCAAAAGCAATCTTGCACCAAGTGGGGAAAATACAACATTCTCTTTATAAGATGAACGGATGGTTTGATAAAGATCCAGAGCAAATCTAGCATTGCTGTCAGCCAAGAGATTTGAACTTTGAATCCGCAGGAAGAATGGTCCACAAAGGGTCAGTAAGAACCTCCAAAACCAGGTCTGAGTCATAGTCATGCCTGTGTATGGATAGAATCAAAATTAAATGGACAACAAAATACCCCAAAAGTCACTGCATTTAAGTGTCAACAAGAACCTTCCATTACCAATTGACAAGACAGTGATGTGGAGTAAATGGAGTCCCTGTAATTTGGGGTCTTCTCACCATGCATCTTTATCTTTAGGAGGAACAATACTGATGGTTTTAATATTCTTTTCCTTGTAACAATATTTTTGAATGTTTCTTGCTTCTACTGCTTTGCCTGATTTCAACTCCTAACAAGAAGCCCCTGCACCAGATACCCACCCTCCATTTTCCTGTCTCCTTTTGTGTATTGTCTCCCCCTTTAGACTGTACTCTCTTTGAGGAAAAGGAATGTCTTTCTTTTCTATCAATTGTATCCCCAGCCTTTGTACAGTTCTAGGACATAAAGTAATATTTATAAGATGAGTCTGGACTGAAAGTCCCAACCTATGACTACATGACTGTAGGGCACTTCTGTTAATGGAAGATCCTTTCACTGATGAAAATCAACCATTCACCTGTAACTTACATTCTTTGAAAGGTGCCCGGTAACTGAGTATATATTAAAGGTTAATAGTGAACTTATTGGTCATTTTTAAATGTAGCATTTCACAAATGGAAGTCACAATTTTACAAATTTGCCAATAGTTCTGTCTACTCAGAATGGTACCTTCTCATCCTTCACCACATTTGTGAGATGCTTTTCTAAAAATTTCACATCAAAGTCCCTAGAGATCCTTAATTTGTTTGTTTGTTTGCTTTGCTTTGATGGGGCAATGAGGGTTAAGTGACTTGCCCAGGGTCACACAGCTAGTAAGTGTCAAGTGTCTGAGACTGAATTTGAACTCAGGTCCTCCTGAATCTAGGGCTAGTGCTTTATCCACTGCACCACCTAACTGCCCAAGATCCTGAAGTTGGATTGGTGTTATGGGCCACAGCATGAGGAAAGAAATGCTCTCAACTTGAGTGGATTCTAGGTACTGCTAACATTCCATAGCTGCAGTTATACAGTTCATTGGAATAATACAGCTTTAAATGTACAGGTAGTTAAATATTAGAAGTTAAATCCCTTTTTATTAAAAAAAAAGATGTTTATGCATTGTTTGGATTACACATAATATTTTTATATACTCATTTAAAAATCATTTTGTTTTGGTGACCTCATGGGAGTAGGAGAAATCTCAAGCACACATCAAAAGAGATTTTGTTAGGACATTGAGAAAATATTCTCAAGTACCAAAAAACTTTTTATTAAGGAATAAACTGATGCATCTGGTTGTGGATATTACTGTGTTAATGAAAAAAACCAACTTGGCCAGAGGAGAAGTTTCACATGTGACATTTTCAGCAAACAAGTCTGTTTGGACATACTGAGAAAGAGGTTTCTGAACAAAACATCTGCTTGCTATTATGCAAGTAGCTAAAAATCATATAAATTCTTATAACTCATCCAGTTTCAAGCCCATTAGGGATCTATTTTGCATCTGAGTACAAATTAGAATCACAAACAATATTTGTCAAGTAAAAAACATGTCTTCCTCACTTGTACATAATCTGAAAACCAATCCACAAGCATCTATTAATCTACTGCTATGTTTCAGGTCCTGTGCTTGACACTGGAGATTCAAAAAAAAATGGAAACAATTCCCATCTTCAAGGAACTTACAGTCTTTTGGGAGAAATAACATAAGTATGTACAAAATTCATGATATCATTAACCCTAACAAACATAATTTGCAAGAATAGGGTGCTCATGATAAGACAATACACTGGAAATCAAATTTAGAATTGGAAGAGGCGTTAGATGTCATGGAATCCAACTCTGTCATTTTATAGCTGATGAACTGAGGAAAAGAGAGGTTAATACACTTGCCCAGGGTCCCAAACCTAGTAAGTTTCTGAAGCAAGATTTGGTTTAGTTGAATAATGGCAGCCACTTATTGCTTATAACACTGAAAAACAGCATATAGAAGAAGACCACAATAGCTCAATGAGCATCCCTAGATGTGACATCCCTGTCAATTGTCATACCTGCCATAGTCTCTCTGCTCCGGTTATAGGGTAGGGAGAGTGGACATTGACCTTCCTAAGTCAGTCTTCCTAACCCAGGTCTTCTGACTCCAGGTCTAGTACTCTTTTTACTACTTCTGTTTCAGACATTTCTAGGCATCAGCAAATGATCCCCTTCCAGAAACATCTTCCCTTACCCCCTGTAGTTGAAAGTGACAGCTGAGCATGTCCATACTTTCATGCTGTACAATTTGGAGAAAGGTCCCAATTCAACAGTTTTGAATCCAAATTTACTATGGAATTTCCATAGTGAAATCCATTAAGAGGAAAAAGAAAGCCATTAATTGTTAAAATTACAATAATGCTCTCTATACCCCCAGGTATACAAACCTTTTTCAATCCTGTTGAATCATCATATGGGGTCCTATCATACCCACATGTCGCAACAAAAAGTTTCAAATATGAGATCAATTTACGTACCTTAAAAATGCCTGATGCTCAGTTTCTGGATGAGACAGAATGAGCTTCCTGGGAACTGTTAAGAGCCTGGCTCTGTAGAAGGGCAAGGGCAAGCACATTTATCATGAAGGTTACTTGATTAATTCGTCCAAACTCACAGCAGGTGTTCAAGAATTCTGTTATGAGAGCACTAAATGATAACATTAACTGATTACCCTTAAGAAGTAGAAGAATTGATAAAGAAAATCATTTCAAGGGGCAATAAAAAGAATAGGACAAAAAAAACCACCCCTCAGAACCCATTGAACAAATGTTACCATTATTCTTCATTCTGTTTAAATTATGGCATGATTGGAAATTGAATTTGGAAGACTATGCAATTGGTTCTGAACTGAACTAGTAGCTTATTCTTGTGGGTCCACGTAGGGATTTAACACATTCCACATGGATGCCATCATCAATATTTAATGACTCCCATGAGAAAAGTAATCAAATGGAGCCAAGTCTAATAGGGAATGCAGTTTTATCATATGGCCATATTAAAAAATAACTCTACCACACTATGGAAATCAGGGTAGTTTGGGCTATAGATACAGTCAACAGCAAGTATGGACAATGGCTCTGAGACTTCACCAACTTATCTTTCTACTAGCCATATTATACTAGTGAGTTATGTCAGATTTGCTAGTTACTCTACTGTTGTGCATGGTAACCATGCAATTGTTTATTTTTTTAAATCCATTTATTGATTCACTAACACATCTAGCTATTTTTCAGTTTAACTACTATCTAGACACAGCGCCATTCTATTGTACTATTCATTTTAATTGAGATATGGTTTTATGTCCATGCTCATTAAATCTCTTCTTATTAGATCCAGCACAACCTTCTTTTCTGTCCAGATCTTTTGCGATCATAACTTTGTCACCTGCTACATTAGCTGTACCACTTAGATGTCCTTACACACTTTACTCCTGTCCACATAGTCTCTGATCCAAAGGATTCTTGCTGTTCTTCTCACATGATGCTCTATCTCCTAACTCCTTGTCTTTTCACTGACTATTTCATGCTTGTCATTTTCTCCTCCCTCTTTTCTACCTCTTGGCTTCCAATCCCATCTTCTTCAGGATGCTTTCCCCCAATGTCTCTCCTGCTCCTAATATCTCTCTGAGATCACCCTCTATTTGTAATGTACATATCTAGTACGTATGTACATACAGTTATTTGCACGAGGTATCCCCTATTAGACTGTGAGCTCCTTGGTGCCAAGAATGGTGTTTGTTTGTTTTTTCCTATCTGTGTATCCCAAGCACTTAGTACAATTATTAGAACATAGTAATAAATGCTTGCTGACTGACTGAATAATTGTCCAGTTTTATAAGCATGTTATCCATGTGTTGTCCATATCACTGATGAGGATATTAAGGAAACAGTGTGGGAGGATTAAAAGAACAGAAAAGAAGGTTGTGCTGGATCTAATAAGAAGAGATTTAATGAGCATGGACATAAAACCATATCTCAATTAAAATGATTAAAAAAGGATTAAAAGAACATTGGCCTTATAGGCAGAGGACCCAAGTTCAGATGCTGTCTCTGGTGTTTACCATTTATGTAACTTTGGGCAAATCACTTAAGCTCCCTGGGCCTTGATTTATTTCCTCATCAGTAAATAAGAATGTTGTACTAGGTTGCTTCCAGGTTGCCCAGGATACTACATTAAGTAGCACAGAGCCAAAGACAGATGTCAAGGACACTCAATTGATTGAGTTCCTACTATGTGCAAGTGACTGCACTAGACATTGAAGACACAAAGACAAAAATAAAACATCTGCCCTCGTGAGTTTATATTATACTTCTTGTTGTTTAGTCATTTTTCAGTTGTGTTCAACTCTTTATGACCCCATTTTGGGATTTTGTTGGCAGGGATGCTGGAGTGGTTTGTCATTTCCTTCACCTCATTTTAAAGATGAGGAAACTGAGGCAAACAGAGTTGTGACTTGCCCAGGGTCATACAGCTAGTAAATGTCTAAAGCTGGATATAAATGCCTCATCTTTTATTTCAATTCCCAAATTTTTTCTTGCTCTTTTCAGGCTCTGTTTCTATGTTTGCTTAGGCCATGTGTAATTTATTCATCAATGAGGCATTTTTTAGGCAAAGCCTATGTGTTAGGCACTGTTAGGCACTGGGGAGGACACAAAGGCAAACCAAACCAAAAAAAACAAAAACAGCCTCAGGCCTCCAAGAACTCCCATGTTATTGATCCCAAGGGAGTCTGTTAAAATATGCAAAGATGGCCAAGGTTTTGGGTACAGGGACCGGTTTGGTGGTTTTAACTATCACATCTTGGTAATAGCTTCTGAGACTTTCTCTGGTACCCTAGAACTAACATCTGGCCTAATAAATCATCCTGCTCTTTCCCAACCCTCGAGTAATGTAAGAGGTTCTGATAGAGGGTATACCCTATGGTACCATGGTTTAGTTGAATAATGGCAGCCACTTATTGCTTATAACACTGAAAAACAGCATATAGAAGAAGAGCACAATAGCTCAATGAGCATCCCTAGATGTGACATCCCTGTCAATTGTCATACCTGCCATAGTCTCTCTGCTCCGGTTATAGGGTACGGAGAGTGGACATTGACCTTCCTAAGTCAGTGTGATATTTTGTAAGAACTACCACCAGCCTTCAGGTTAGCTAGGTGGCACAGAGCATAGAATGTGGGACCTCAAGTCATGAAGACTCATGTCCCTATGTTCAAATATGGTCTGAGATACTTACTATCTGTGTAACCCTGGGGAAGTCACTTAACCCTGTTTGCCTCAGTTTCCTTATCTGTAAAGTGAGCTGGAGAAGGAAGTGGCATTCTAGTACCATTGCCAAGAAAATCCCAAATGGGGTCATGAAAAGTTGGACACGACTGAAAATGACTGAAGCGCAACAACAAACCACAAACATTTGCTATGGAGTCATTTAAGAAAACCTCTATTCTTGGCTAATTGGAGAGTTTTGGCTGAGTTCTAATTGAGTAAATTATTCCTTTGTTAAGGTTTCTGATGAATTAGAGTTATCATCACTGGGGAAATGGCCATTTGGCAGGACAAAGAGGTCAGCATTCAAACACCATTGCAGGGGATAGGAGAATGTAGTATTAATAGTGTTTCCAGGCTTGCCATTTTCTTTTAGTGTTTCTAGAAACTTGGCATTGCTGCAGAGGGCTATGAGCAATGTAAATACTGCCAAACTGAACTACTATGAGAATTGTTTTTTTTTCCCATGGGAAATTTTACTCCTGTTCAACTTGCTTTGATGATATGCTGTTAATGTGTTACTTGTAAATCAATCAGTCTTCTTGTTATAGTTCAGTCATTTCAGTTTCATTGAACTCTTCCTGACTCGATTTGGGTTTTTCTTGGCAAATATATTGGAATAATTTGCCATTTCCTTCTTTGGCTCATTTTATAGATGAGGAAACTGAGGTAAACAGAGTTACGTGACTTGTCCAGGGTCACGATTTGAACTCAGGAAAATGAGTCTTCCTGACTCCAGGCCTGGAACTCTATCCACTGCAGCGCCACCTAGCTCCCCTAGCTGTTATACTTGTAAATCAATCCATCAGCAAGCATTTATTATGCACTTACTATATCCAAGGCCCTGGCCTAAGCACTAGGGATATAAAGAAAACCAAAAACATCGTCTCTACCCTAAAGGTGATCATACTTTAATGGGGGAGAAAATATTCAACTTACTATGTGCATATTTCATATAGATACCAGGTGATCTTAGAGGAAAGGCACTGATAGGAGGAGCGGGGAGAAGAAGGAGAAAGCATTTGAGGCAGGGGGTTAGATAATAAGTAATGGACACAGAGTTGAGATATGGAGAATGTGTGAGAAACAACAAGCATATCCAATGTAGCTGGATCCTAGAGTATGAAGAGGGGAAGAAGGAAGACTGGGAAGTTAGAAAGAGGCCAGGTTATTAAGAACTTTAGATGTCAAACAGAAGATTTTATATTTGATCTTGATACTAATAGGGAGCCCCTGTAGTTTATTGATTAGGGGGCTTGGGATGGTTAGATCTGTAAGGTTGCCATCTTTAAAGGCCTAAAATTCTAGCTAGAATGTCTAAAATCTAATGCGTGGTCACCCCAAATTAGAAGCTTTAGCAAGAGTTTAGACATTTAAGCATTTATTAAGCATTAGGATCTAGTGATCAGAGAGAAAGAGACCAAGATTCCTTCATCTATCTATGTAAGAGAGCCATCATCTCTGCTCCAGCCAAACTGAGGTCTCAGGTAAAAAAGACCTCGCTCACTCCTTCTTCCTCCCGGAAGCCTCTTGTGAAACAGGAAACAGAGTTGTCCAGACATACAGAGCTCCAAGCTAATTGAATGGCAGCCCTGATTGACAGAACTAACAGGCAGCTCTACAGATGAAAGTTCCAGATGCCAGGCAGCTTCTGGATGCTGGCCAACTTCCAGATGCTAAAGTCACATGGCTTCCAAATCACATGCTCTCTCCTCATGGCAAAACCTCCCTGCAATATCTCTCCAGCAGGGGGCATCATTCCAACTCTCACAGACCTGCACATCAGCAAAAAAATCAGGTTGCCAAGGGGAGAATGGGGCAGCTGGGTAGGAAAGTGGATAAAACCCTGGCCCTGGAGTCATGAAGACTTGAGTTAAAATCTGGCCCCAGACACTCACTAGCTGTGTGACCCTAGCAAGTCACTTACCTCTGTTTGCCTCAGTTTCCTTATCTGTAAAATAAGCTAGAGAAGGAAGTGGCAAACCAGTCTAGTATCTTTGCCAAGAAAAACCAAATGGGGTGATGAATAAATAGACATGACTGAGCTGTCTAAACAACAACAAGGGGAGAATAGATTGGGAATGGAGAGACATGTCTTCCAGTTGTGAACTAATGTCATTCATCTTTTATCTTTGCAACCTAATTTAAAAGAATCAAAAATGTTCAAGTTGGCCAGCTTGTCAAAGGGCTTGTCAGTGGGCGCACAATGACACTATGTGTGTGCCATAGTTTGGTTCTTCCCTTACAACTATAAGAAATAGGGAATGCCTTGAGCAAATAAGAACATGTAGCACTGAATCAATTCCTCAAAATGGCAGTCTTCATGATGGCATTATGTAAGGCACTTTGAGTTAGTTTTTAGAGCATTCTTCTCTAGTTGACTTTATAGGGCAGGTGGACATGATAATCTGATAGATCTATATAGAAAACTGAAAGAGAGAGTAAGCTCAGGACTGAGGAGAAGGTGGGTGACAATCTATAGGCCAGGGAAGCTCTCATCTCCTGTAACTGTGGTCAACTAATCAAAGTTCTCATATTTAGACATAATAGGCTTGCCATGTTCTTGGTCTTCATATGGAACTATAATCATGTGAACAGTGTCAGTGAGCTTGCAATAAAGGCAATGGAAGGGAATACATGGAGAGGCAGGGTAGCACTGGCCCTAGAGTCAAGAAAGCTGAGTAAGATGTAACTAGAGCATAGCTTCTTTACAATTGTCATGGACTGTGATTTTGGTTTGTTATCCCAAGGCAACACCTACTACTATTCTCTTTGGAAGATCAAAGCAATGTTCTTTCCCAAATGAGGCTAACAAAGGTGGCTGTGAGAGCCTGTCAAGATGCCACCATAACATTGAAGACCCAATTTCAAGGTAAGGGAAAGGAATGGAAACCAGGTTTGCTGGATAGACCAATAGAGTTTATTACTGAATTTATAGTCAGATGACCTGGGTTCAAGTGTGGTCTCTGTCACTTTCTACCTCTCTGATCTGAAGCAAATCACTGAAAATTTGTGGGTCTTAGTTGTCTGTTCTGTAAAAGAGGGAGTTTAGGGGCAGCTAGGTGGTGTAGTAGATAGAGCACCAGCCCTGGATTCAGGAGGATCTGAGTTCAAATCCGACCTCAGACACTTAACACTTGCTAGCTGTGTGACCCTGGGCAAGTCACTTAACCTCAATTGTCTCACCAAAAAGAGGGGGGTTTAGAGTAGATCATCTTTAAAGTTCCTTGCAGCTTTAAATCTCTGATTTTATGAGCCTACGTACAAAATCCTAAAGGACATTTGGAGATAGAATGGAAATGGTAATCATAAAAATAACTGACAACTCCTACAGTACTTTCAGTTTTGCAAAATCCTTTATATATGCATTATCTCATTTGATCCTCTTAACAGCTTAGTGAGGTACATAATACAAATGGTATTATAGCCATCATTTTACAGACAAGGAAATGGACTTGGTATCTGGGGTTCCCACAGTTAGTAAACATCAGAGGAAAGATTTGAACCGAGGCCTTGCTAACTACAAGTCCAGAACTGTGTAACCATTGCACTGTGCAATTGACCATCATCTTCCTCCTCATAAGGAATTCGATCCAAGAAGCTTTGTATCACAGGGCAAGGGGATGCTCTGATAGAAGGTATCTTTACAATCAGTTCTCTTCAGCAGCTGGAGAGGCCATGAGAAGAGAAATGTAGGGTAAAAGTGACCATGATTTCTCTTACTCTCCATGAATCACCATTTGAAAGAAAAGATGTCATAGTCCTCACTCCTATTGCTACTTACAGACCCCTATATCCCCAGCCTACAGACTTAAAAGATATTTCCTCTTTCAATATCCAGTCAAACTACTTGCAGTACCCCTTCCCCTTCCTTGTGAATGCCACCAAATAGCCCCCAAGTCATTATCTGCCATTTTTCCCATTACTTTGAGACTTCACTCATAGTTTTCCTCATCACACTAAATTTCACAATAATCTTTGGAAACTTCAGTTTTCATACTATTAACCCCTCTAATAATCTGACCACAGGATTCCTCTCCACCCCATTTCAGGCATGCCCTAGACCTCAGTATTCTTTGGAACTGCACTACCTTCAAGATAGGCTGCTCTGGAATTTCATTCTTCAACCAAAATATCTGTTGCTTTTTTTGCCACTGTCTCCCCTTCACATACAGTCATGACCAATATCTATTCTCCAAATCGATCTCCTCCACTCTTTTTTTTTTTTTTTTTTTTTAGGCAATGGGGGTTAAGTGACTTGCCCAGAGTCACACAGCTAGATCTCCTCCACTCTTGATGACAGCCATGCCAATCCAGCCTTGATGCCATGATGTTTGTTGCCTTAATCATTCATGCTATACTCCCACATAATTCTTTCTCGCCTTCTACAATTCTCAATCTTTCAATCCTTATCCTTGGGAATCCAATAACCTGATTTCTTTGCTCCAACCCCCAGGTTCATGAGAATTTAAGGTTAATGATAGGAAATCTGGCTGATTTTACCCACTAAAATTTTGAAAGAAATAAATAACCTCAGCTTTAACAGTTCTGCTCCCTGACAAGTCACCTACTGTGTCATTACTGACTCTAGACCTCATTCGCCAGAGGACCTATTTCAAACATGTTCTTTCCTCCCCTTATGACTCACAGTATCTCTGTTCCTGACATGTACAGTGAGCTTGGCTCCTATTTCATTGAGATAGGAGACCATTTGACAGGAACTCCTTAGCTATCTTCCTCAAATATCAACTCTCTCTCTCCCTCCCTCTCTCCCCTGCGCTCTCTCTCTCTCTCTCTCTCTCTCTCTCTCTCTCTCTCTCTCTCTCTCTCTCTCTCTCTCTCTCTCTCTCTCCACCAGGCTGCCTAAAGAAGGCTAAATTGCTTCAAGTCAGGAAGAAAGCAAGTCAAAGCCTCTATACTGATCAACAGTGAGATTGTGCCTATAAGTGGTCACTGCCCTTCTAGCCTGGGCAAGATAGTGACATGCCTTCTCAAAAACAAACTTATAAAGAAAAAAATATCATTGTCACTGAAAAAGATTTTAATTGCCTTAAAAATAGAGCTGTGTTTAAGTGATGTCCCTGGTATGTACTTGCTGTGTATCTGAGGGAGCAATGGGATGAGTATGGGGAACAGGATTTGTACATTACTTTCCAGAGGTTCAGTATCACAAGGAGTGAGCTAAGCATCAAGCAGCCCAGACAGTATCAATAGTTGGAGAGAAGGTTGCTGAAAAATAAGCAGGTCAAGGTCCTCCTTGAACAGTTGACTTTCTTGAAGATGGAGATTTTATGGCCTATGAAATCCAAGAAAATCAGTTCCACAGTTGTCAGGAGCAAGCAGAGGTATGGAAGGCAGAGAGAAGGCCAAAGTGCTTTACTTGCATCAGATAAGGTCCTGGGTGGGGGGCAACTTGGAAAAAGAGAAGGTCCTCATGCAATGCCCTTGGAATGGGAGGCAGGAAGTGACATCTCCTGACCCAACTTATGATGCAAGACAAAACCTAGGAAGCTGGCATGTAAAAAGTCAGCAGGGACAAGCAAGGGGTCTTGTCCCCTTTCTTATAGGAGTCAAGACCTCATGGAAAGGAACCAGCTAGTATCTGCAAAAAGCCTCAGTTGAATCAGCGGTAATGATGGAGCATAGCATTTTAGATAGAGATTAAAATCATTGATTTACCTGCAAAATTTTTCACAGGCCCTTTTCATGCTTAGCAATGCCAGAGTCATGATTCATCTACTGGCCTTGGTCCTGAACTGCTGCTGGTGATACAGGAGCCAAAATACTCAGCCAAGGAGTATTACTATAGTTGGAAAGGAATCACACCCTCCAGGCAAGGGAGAGACTTGTTTGAAAGCTCTGGAGCCGGGGATGGAATGTTGAGTTTAAGGATCATCCATTAGGACTCTGGTTGGCATGAACTCCAGGTTGCAGGAAGGGCACCCATGTGAACTAGGGTCAGAAGGGAGAACTGGAGCAAGAGTAATAACGGAAGCTCTGGAAACAGCTCAAATATGTTTGCAGAGGGAGGGATTCATGGATGCTATTTTTCTCCCCCTTCACAGAACAAAATTCTGATTTACAAATTGACCCGTTTCTTCTAGGTATGCCTTAATTTTTCTTCAACTTTGGGGTACTATGAATTTTTATGACTGCAAAAAAAAGGTAAAACCCTTATTGATTCTCCCTTTCTCCCCCTCCCCCTCTCTTTCTCTTCCTCTCTCTTCTCCTACTCTTCCTTCTCTTTGTCTCTGTATTTATTATTTATAATACAAACATATATTATGTATTATATTATGTATTTCATGTTATGTGTATATTTATATAATATATGTGCGTACATATCTGTGTGTATACACACAAAGGATTTGTGGCAGTCAAAGACAGGGTCATTATTTTTTATATCTCTGATTCATAAATAATTAATCTAAATCTGGAAGGTGATCATTCAGCCAACATGCCCCATTCCCACGTGGTGGCATCAGCCAACATCCATCATATACACCCCCATTATGAGATTATGTCTGCACATTAGTGAAGCCACAAGATGATTTATTCAGGAAATGGCCTTTTCCCCCTTTCATTGTGAAACAATAGCTATGCTCTCCTGTTAGGTTTGTTTGATGAAGTGCATCTTCAAATACCTCTGGGATAGGGCAGCTTTCCCCAGAACATACCTTCTCTGGTTTCCCCTCCCCCCAGCTATAAATATTTATAAGCTAGGCCAAGTTAGGGTCAGAAGCCATTTTGTCATTCTAAATCCAAAAGACTGTACTCTTTTCTCTTGCCTGTTTCTGTCATGCCTATGACCAGGCTATTGGTCACCCAAACTCAGAACCTCAAAATTATCCTTGACTCATCCCTTGCCACCTCATACCCTTCCCATGCCATACCCCTAAGTCCACTCAGTCACTGAGGCTTGTCAATTATTCTTCCTCAATAATAATAGCTACTCTTTATCCAGCGATTTAAGGTTTGAAAAGGATTTTGCATAAGTTATCTCATCTGGTTATCACATTGACATAGACATAATTTTAATTCCTGAAACTGAGGTTTAGGAAAAAGGCTAAGTGTCCTGTCTAGGAACACACAGTTAATAAGTGCCTAAGCCTGGATTTGAACTCAGGTCTTTGACTCCAAGTCCAGCAATCTATCTACTACACCACAGAGCTCTTTCAACAGCCCTCAGAGTACAGGCCCTAGTTCCCTCTTTTCCTGGATCATTAATAGTTACTTTTTCATTGGGCTTCCTACTTCCAGTGTTTCCCCTCTCCAACCATTTGGTTAGCCAATTACCAAAATAATATTCCTTAGGCACAGGCCTGGATATTGCTTCCCTTCTCAAAAACCTTCCATGCCTTCCTATCCCATCTCAGATACAATACAAATGCTTCAGGCTGGCATTCCCGGATACTCAGAATCGGGCTCCTACTTTCCTTGCCATCCTTATTTCGCATTACCTCCCTCCCTTCTCCCCATTCCTCCCCATATGCTCTACTTTTATTCTTTTCCTCTAGACTTTTATACAAATCACCCCCCCCCAAAAAAAAACTGGCAATATGCATATTGTTAGTACCTGGAATAATGCTGGACTTGGAGTCAGGGAAACCTGGATTCAATACTTGGATCCTATGTCCTTTAATGCGATTAAACCTCAATTCCCTCATCTCGAAAATGGGTATGAGATGAATAACATCTATGGCACCAGGTAGTTTTGAGGACCAAATGAGATAAAACTTGCACAACACTTTGCAAGTCTTAGAAAGTCCTCCATAAATAGCAGCTATTCATCTAATGGACATTCCTTAAGAATGTGGACAGTTTCATCCAGGCATTGCCAGCACTGGGCACAGTAGACTTAGCATCAATTCTAAATCAAAGGGGGGCGGCTAGGTGGCGCAGTGGATAAAGCACCGGCCCTGGATTCAGGAGGACCTGAGTTCAAATCTGGCCTCAGACACTTGACACTTACTAGCTGTGTGACCCTGGGCAAGTCACTTAACCCCCATTGCCCTGCAAAAAAAAAAAAAAAAAAAAAAAAAAAAAAGGTCTACACAATTCTAAATCAAAGGACCTAAGTTCAAACCATCCCTCCTCCACTTAGGACTTCTATGACCTCGAATAAGTTACCTCCTTGATACTTGATTATCTCGTCTGTAAAATGCAAAGGTTGGACTAGATGACCTCTAAGGAAACTTTCTTTCTAAAGTCATGATGCATAATAGACATCTGAAACATTTTTAAATTTCTGTCCCAGAATCCTCTACTTCAGGACTCGGCTTATTTACCAAATCTTTTTCAAAGCCTGTCATGATTCTCTCAATAACAGGACGCTCACCACCCTCAGCTATCTAGTAGTTAGCCATCACTCTAGGTACATGGTCTCATACACAACCTCCTCCCTTGTCTGGCCATCAGAAATGATAAGCTCTTTAAGAGGAGGGAGTATGATTTAATCTCAATTTCTACACTATTCATTTCAGAATGTTGCATGCGGTAGGATTTTAATAAATGTTTGTTGAATTCATTCTGCATAAGTCCAATGCTAATCTCGTCACATAAAATGCCCACTGAAAAGCTCTTTGTGGGTGAAGACACGATGAAAGCAGCAAGCCAATCGATCATAATTAGGAAGATCATCAATTAGTAATATCTAGGTTTTCATGGCATCTTCTCTTGGTCCTGGCATCCAGTCGTGGAGGAACCTGGGGACACATTAAAGAAATCCCAATGACTTCTGATTATGTCCAGATGGCCAGTGTCAGCATTTTAAAGTAAGTTGGTTTTTTTTGTTTGTTTGTTTGTTTTTGAAAAAGGAACAAAATTGAATTTACTTCCAAACTTAAAAAAAAAAAACTACAAGCAAAGAAAATATTCCTGTCAATGAAGTATTTAAGCTCAAGTTTATTCTTCAGTTTAAGGTCACATAGGTTTTAGGCAGTTCTCTGTAAACTTGTTCTGTCTGTCAAAAAGGATGAATAATTCACTATGAAAGGAAAATAATGTTTGAGGAATATTCAATGTAAAACTATATGGAGGGGCAGCTAGGTGGCACAGTGGATAAAACACTGGCCCTGGATTCAAGAGGACCTGAGTTCAAATCCAACCTCAGACACTTGACACTTACTAGCTGTGTGACCCTGGGCAAGTCACTAAACTGTCATTGCCCCGCAAAACAAAAAAAAATCTATATGGACTACTTGAAAATTGCAGTGGAACCTATATATGTTCTTATTAATATATATGTGTGTATATAAATGTGTATGTAAATGTGTATATGCACCTGTGTATACACGTACATATGTAAATGTGTATGTGTTTATGTTTGTATCGTAGGCCTCCACCAGTCGCGGACGACCATGGAGCAGCGCCTTGAAGAGCCGCAGGCCACAGTGTGGCTGTGCAGTCTAACACGGGAGCCGCAGCTCCTGAGTGACTTATAACCGGTGGCTGCTGCATCCATCCCGTGTTGTTTCTACCCCATGAGAAGTAGCTGGAATGTCCTCTCCGGGGTGCTGGCCTGGGCGGATCAATATGGAAAACAAGCTGTTGCCCATGCAGCAGGTTTTCCCTCTCCGCGACACTGCCTCTCCAAAGGAGAGGCAGAGCCAGTACCGTTTTGCACCAGTGCCGCCGCAGGAGGTGCCAGAGGGATGTGATGTCCAACATCCAACTGCCTAAGGGACTCGACTCCTGATTTTTCCTCAGGGTTAACTCCCGAAGCCTTTCCCATACATGGGTATAGCCACAAGGCAGCAGAGGTTTCAAATCAGGGTTTCCTTCCCCTAGGTGGGTTGCCTGCCAGGGCTAATGAGCCCCACCTGCCCAAGTGTTTGTATATGTCTAGGTATATGTCTAGGTATATGTCTAGGTCTAGGTCCAGGTCTAGGTCCAGGTCTAGGTCTAGGTCTAGGTCTAGGTCCAGGTCTAGGTCTAGGTCTAGGTCTAGGTCTAGGTCTAGGTCTAGGTCTAGGTCCAGGTTCAGGTCTAGGTCTAGGTCTAGGTCAAGGTCCAGGTCTAGGTCCAGGTCTAGGTCTAGGTCTAGGTCTAGGTCTAGGTCCAGGTCTAGGTCTAGGTCCAGGTCCAGGTCTAGGTCTAGGTCTAGGTCTAGGTCTAGGTCCAGGTCTAGGTCTAGGTCTAGGTCCAGGTCCAGGTCTAGGTCTAGGTCCAGGTCTAGGTCTAGGTCTAGGTCTAGGTCTAGGTTTAGGTCAAGGTCTAGGTCTAGGTCTAGATCTACATATATGAAATTCTCTGTTATTCTATATGGAGCATGCTAGAAGCATCACTGAACTTGGATTCAGAGGACCTATATCCAAAAGTCAATCCTGTCACTTTTTGTGTACCTGTGTGACCTTGATAAGTAGTTAAACGTATAGGCCTCAGTTACTTCTTTTTTAAAATGATCTCTATGGTCTCTTCCAATTCTTAATTATAAACCTACAGCCCTGGCTATGCCATTCTGTATCTGTATAGTCCTGGGGAATACCTTTACCTTTGCTAGGCTATAGTTTCTTCCTTAGTAAAATGAAGAGGAGGTCCAGATAAGTCTTATGCCTCTATCAGCTCTAAATCTAAAATCCTTTAATGATCAAATTATCGAAACATACTAAAAATAAACCACAGAAAAACATCCCATCAAATGAGATGATTTTTTAAAAATCCCCTTAATCAACAAATCTAGTACTTGTTAGAAGGAGAAGAGGAAGAAGGAGGAGGAAGAACACGACCTTTTATAGAGTGTTTTCAGATTTGCACAGTGTTTTACATATGGGGTATCTCATTAGAATAGTCGAGATACAGCTAGCTATGGGGCCTGAAAACTTGGACTCAGTCTAGGGCTGTGTTGGGTCACCTGTGTCATGGCAAGTAATTCTCCTCATCTGTTAAATGAGGGGTTTAGCTAAATTATTCCTAAGGATCTCTCAATCTATAAGTATTATGAACCATCAAGTACTTCCTCAAAGACTAATAGGCATAACTTTGGGTGGTGGGAAGAACCTTAGGTTTAGGGTCAGGAAACTGGGTTTCAAGCCATAGCTTTGGTACTTACAAGCTGGATGATCATGGACAAAGGTAGCAAGCCTAGTCAGAAGAGACCTGGGCACACCCCACCCCCCTCACCACAATACATCCCAGCTGTTTGACTATGGGCAGGTTGAAACCCTTTGTAAGGCTGTTTACTGTAAGATGGGCATAACCATCCCTGCATCATAAAGCTGTTGGGAGGGAAAAAAAGCATTTTGTAGACCTTAAAGTGCTATTTAAGCAGGAGTTTCCATCATTATACAGAATCATATCTGACCTATGGCTCTTTATGCCTGGTAAGGTGATTTCTATCCATTATATTGTTGGATCTCCTAATAACCCCATGAGATAAGTGCTTTCATCATCTATCTTTTGCAAATAAAGAGCCTGGGGCTGAGTGAGGTCAGGTGTTGTGCCCATAGTCACCCAGCTATTGAGTGTAAATAGTGGGAGTTTAGGCCCCAGGCTTCCCTTCTTCCTGGCCCATGTTCCACTCATCATGTGCTATAGTGGATCAAATGAGATAATGTGCTTAGAGTGCTTTGGAAACTCTCAAATGACTACATTAGTGTCACCTATTATTTTTATCCTGTTTTATTTTTGGTTTTTGCTTTCAAAGGACAAATGGAAACATCCATCTCCTAAGGAAAACTTGGCTTTTCAAAATGACTTCCATCGTTAATATATTTGGGAGGGGGGGCAATGAGAGTTAAGTGACTTGCCCAGGGTCACACAGCTAGTAAGTGTCAACTGTCTGAGGCCAGATCTGAACTCAGGTTCTCCTGAATCCAGGGCCAGTTATTTGTCCACTGAGCCACCTAGCTGCCCCCCATCATTAACGTATTAAAAGGCAAATATTTGCCTCATTCTATAAGAGGCCATGGGATGTATTAACGAGAGATAGGATGAAGATTTGAGATTGACCTTGTTTTGTCTATGTCTCATCATATTCCCTTAATAAATGGTTATTAAGTGAATTCATTGTGAAAAAAAGATTCATAACTTTTCTCAATTTGTGGAGAGAAGATTATTTCTGTGGATACTATAATTAATATTGGATTTGGATTTGGGACCATGCCTTTATTTCATTGGCATAGAGAACTTCCCTGGAGGAAGTCACCTCTACCCATGAAGGTTGGTATGTTTTCACCAACTTATTACAGAGTTGCCTATAGGCACTGTGAGGCAAATTGACTCATCTAGGGTCACACAGCCAGCACATTTAGAGGAAGAAATTGAACCCATTGTTTGTTGACTCCAAAGGTAATTATCTACTACACCAAGGCTTCTTAATTTTTTTCTGGGTCATGGGCCCCTTTGACATTCTGATAAAGTCTATGGACCCCTTTTTAGAATATATTAAAATGCATAAAATAAAATATATGCATTAGGAATCCAATTATAATAAAATATTATTATCAATTTTTAAAAAGCTCATAGACTTCAGGTTAAGAACTTCTCCACTAGCTGGTGCTGCCTTTCACTATAAATGATAGACAGTAAAATTCCTTCTGGTGGGAGGAACATGTCCAATTGAAGACTTTCAAAAATTCTTAAATCCAATTTGAACTCTTGTCTGGTGAAGCAAAAGAAATTTGCTGACACTTCATCACATGAGAATCCTTCTGAACTCCTAGGGATAAAATTTGGAGTTTGAATTCTAAAATGCATCTTGTATAAATGAGTATATGCATGTGTTGTATCCCCTGTTAAAACATAAGTTATTTGAGGGAAGAGACTGTTTTTGTTTTTTCTTTGTGTCCCTAGCACTTAGCATAGTGCCTGGGACATTGCAAGTGCTTAATAAATGCTTTTTTATCCATCATTATCCTCCTACTTCCCTCCCAAAGAGCTTCTAATCAGCACTTGTGATTCAAACAACATAATTCGGGTCTTCTTCCAACGTCATCTACATCACCCAGAGCCAGAGGTCAGAGGTCATTGCTAGCTTGGCCACAGTGGGATTACAACAAAACAGAACAAAACAAAACTCCCAAAGATCAGGGAGAAATATATCGTGTGAGTGTGATCAAGGTTCATGGAGAGATAAAATCACTACTCAGAAAGCTTGCAGTAGATTTTTGTCCTGCCACTCTGTCTTGTTGCACGGAAAGTCCAGAAGTAAGTACTGGGGCCACTAACTTCCTATTGAGTATGTAGAAGCACGTTGAGAGGCAAATGGCATAAGGCATGGGGCACCAGGCCTAGAGACAAGAGAACCTAGGCAAAAACTCTGTCTCAGACACCTAGTGTGAGCCCAGACGAGTCACCTAATGTCTCTTTGCCTCAATATGCTCATCTGCAAAAGAATCCATATATTCTAAGGTCACTTAGTTCTAAACATAGGGACTTATGATCCTCACTTGACTTAAGAATGATTCAAGGATTATCAAAAAAATAAATAAATAAAAAGCATGTTCCTGGAAAATTAGGAAAATGTCATGATCAGAGTAATTTTTTTTTAAAATAGGTAATTGAATCAATACTAGGGAACTGATTATGTGACTAGACTGTGAACCTGGGATCAGGAGGCCATCACATGGAATCACACCTCTGGCATTTACTGGCTGTGTATAGCTGGATACATCCTTTTGCTACTCTAAGCTTTAATCTCTTCATCATTCAAATGAGGATACTAAATACCTGAGTCCTTACCTCACAGAGTTATTAGGAAGATCAAATAAAGACTTTTGGGTGTCCCAGAAGTCATAGTGAAATTGTAAACCATTAAAGCTTATATATGAGGAGGACCTAGGTGGCACAGTGGGTAGAGCATGGGCCCTGGAATCAGGAAAACCTAAGTTCAATCAGGCAAACCTGAGTTCAAATTTGACTTCAGATACTTGATACTTATCAGCTACGTGACCCTAGGCAAGTCACCTAACTCCAATTGCCTCACAGAATAAAATAAAAAGAAAGCTTATATATGGCTATGATAAGCATATAACAATAAAATAAGGTTATAATAATTAAATAAGCATATATTGATTGAAACTATAATAGCTAATAAAGCTTCTAACTGCACTAAGACTTTTGGGACACCCTATAGACTAAATGTTTGGGGGCAACTAGGTGGCACAGTGGATAGAGCACCAGCCCTGGGTTCAGGAGGACCTGAGTTTGAATTCAACCTCAGACACAACAATTACTAGCTGTGTGACCTTGGGCAAGTCACTTAACCCCAATTGCCTCACACACACAAAAAAAAAGTTTGGTGAACTTTCAAGTACTATGTAAATACTTATTATTGTTAGCTAAATGCATTTTTCATAATGAAAATTCACTCTTATGGCATGTTCATGTCACAGAAACAGTGAGAGCCACACCTGTTAAAATGTTAGTTGGATATTTACAGTGGGAAGCCCTGTATTTTCTTATATCTTGATACTTAAGGCTGGAATACCTCAAATGAAATCGTTTTTCCCCTTCCTTTCATCATTAAATCTTAGTGTTACTGAGTATCTAGTAGGAACAAAGGATGATGTGTGAAAAACGCCATGCAAATATTGAAATGAACAAAAAGAAAAACCTTTGTCAATATCCAGGTAATAGGAAACATTGTCCTTCTGACTTCTTTTCTGCATTGTGTGTTTGCCTGTGGGTAAAGTTTATTTGTAGTGACTGTCTTACCTCCTGTAACAAAAGATTTATTTTTCTTTCAATGATATTTGCTTCCGATTTCTTTTCATCTTTCCTCCACCGCATATTTGCTGGTATAATTGCTTGGCTTTTCGTTCCCGATCCAGAATTTCTTTGGGGAACAGGTTTTTCTCATCAAATGCTGCTCTTAGTGCTACAAAGGCAATGAGAAAATCCACATGAAAATTATAGTCTGGTAAAAGGCCTGGGAAAAATTAAATAGGGATAAGGAAAACATCAAATTATGTTTGAAACAAAGACCTTTTGGCTTTTACATAATTTGAGTGAAAAGTCTGGCCTTGAGGATATTGTCTCTAAACTTCTGCTATTACTTTAATTTGCATTTGCATTCTAAATTCCACACAGCTAATTTTCATTTTATTTCATTTTTTGAATTTGCCTTCATCATGATTCAAAGATCTGCTATTAAAGAGTAGGGGAATAAAAGAGTTAGTCCATCCCAACTTTATTCTTTTCAATCTACTTGCTGCTATCAAGGACTCATAAAAAACTAAAAACAAATTATCCTTTATAGAAGTAAAGCAATTAAAGTAATCAAACTATGGTTTGAATGTTTGCATGGCCAAATGAGTGCCTGGTGCAATCACGTCCTTAAAAAGACTCTGATCTGTAAGAATGTGTATTCTTTTAAAAAAAAAATTGTACGGATTATCCCCAGGGATGTGTACCAGGGTTGCCATGGAAGGATGCAGAAAGTGTTCCACACATTCAAGAAGAGAACTTAGGCCTCTTGTTTTATTTCCACTTCTTGCTTCATGATTAGATGAATCAATGCACTTTAACCAAGTTGAGAGGACTACTTTGATTAGTTTCTTTGATATCTCAAAAAAAAAGCTATGATTTCATCAGCATGAGAGTTTCTAACACTGACATAGAGCACAAGATTTTTATCATTGGTTATATGAGATTCCTTGGCCAAAAAGGGAGAGAGAAAGAGGAAAATAGAGGGAGATAGATGGGGAAAGACAGAGAGGGACCCCTTGTGATAACTAGGCGTTGCTAAGCAATACAAATTTCCTCACTGGCCATGTCCAAACATATCTCTCTCATTTAGTACACTGAGTCCATTATCTCTGTTTGAAGATGGGCAGAATGGGTCATCCTGGATCCTCTGAAATCAACCAACCTCTCATTTTTAGATAAGGAAATTGAATCCTAAAGAGGTGAAGCAGCTTGCCCAAAGTTGCACAGGTTACAGTAGGGACTTGAATTCAGGTCCTCTGACTTCAGATCCAAAACTCTTTCCATTCCATCATCCTGTCTTCTCATCTGAAGTCATTCTAATGGGCTCCTATGCTATGTTCAGTTGTTTCAGTTGTGTATGACCACATTTGGGGTTTTCTTGGCAAAGACACTAGAGTGGTTTTCCATTTCCTTCTGCAATTCATTTTGCAGATGAGGAAACTGAGACAAATAGGATCTAGTGACTTTCCCCAGGGTCACAAAGCTAGGAAGTGTCTGAGGCCAGATCTGAATTCAGGTCTTCCTGATTCCAGTCCCTGTGCTTTACCCACCATACCACTTAGCTATCCTTCTAATATTATAGCCTTTGGAAAAACCCAAGGTTACCTGATGAGAAACTGAAATGATACCTAAACACTAGGGATACAAATTGAACAAGCTAGACACTCTTTGCTTTAAAAGGAGGTCACACTCTAATTGGAGATATCAATACATAAACAGTTCAGTTACCAAGCCAATGGAAAAGACTACCAGCCCTAAGGGATCAGCAGAGAGGCAGATGGCAAGGCCCAGAGATCCTTAGGTTACATCAGAAGATCAGATGATATTATTGGAGAGTCTTAAAAGTGTAGAGGCATGGCAGATGGTGAGATTAAATGTCACTATATAGGGGCAGGTAGGTGGCACAGTGGATAGAGCACCAGCACTGGAGTCAGGAGGACCTGAGTTCAAATCTGGCCTCAGACACATAACACTTACTAGCTGTGTGACCCTGGGCAAGTCACTTAACCCTAATTGCCTCACTAAAAAAAAAAATGTCACTATATGGCTATCAAGCCACTGCTAGATGAAGTAACACCACTCAAAGGGATAATCACTGTGCTTCCTTTTACCTCAAAACAGCACCATAGGATACTGACTTTCATTAGTCAACATTTAGATTCATCCCCTACAAAGCTACAAATGCCCCCTCTGAAATCATACAGAAGTCTCAGTTCAGAAGAGTTGTTTGGAGACACAAACCAGGGAATGGCATTGGAAAGTTGCTCATAAATGTTCTTGTTACCCCCGGTCTCAAATAGATAGGAATTTCATAGGGATCATATCATAGGATCATAAGTGTAGAAATGGAAAGGACTTTAGAATCCAACCACTTCAGATAAGAAATGGATCCCTAGAAAGACAGTGACTTGCCCAAGGTCACAAAGGCAGTACATGACTTAGGCAGACTTGGGGTGCACATCTTAATGCACCTGCTGGATGACTGAGTTGGGGAAAATGGTCTCACCAAAACTATAGGTGGGAGAGGAGTGACCAAATGAACAAATGAGAAATATTATCTTACATGGGCCCACATTTCCCAAAGCTAAGAGATAAAAAGTCATTGGTGGTCATATCCCCAATTACTTTCTCACCCAAAGTCAATCATAACCAAATATCTACAAAATCACCCTGGATGATAAATTCCAATTCCTTTTCATTCTATGTAACATAAGCAGCTATTAGATGTACAGTAAAATCCTAAGCAATTTTGTATAGCAAAATGAATGCCTTATCTATGGCATATTGCATCAGTAAAGATCTAGAGAACATCTGTTCCTAGAGTACGCACAAAAGGAAATCATGGGATTGTAGATTTGGATATCAGCCAAGAACCTCAGAAGCCATCTGCAACAACCATTTCATTTTGCAGGTGGGGAAACAGAGGCCAGAGAAGTAAATTGGTTTGCCCAAGATAATACAAGGAAAAGTGGCAGAGCCAGGATCAAAAACCATGGACTCTCACTCTAAATCCCATTTTCTTTCTAATGCATTACGCAACATCTCATAATCTTTTCATACTGCCACCTTCTGAGCTCAGCATCTCAGCACTGTTGGGCAAAAGGTATGATGTACATGAAAACATTATATAATTTATAAATTATAAATTGTTCTCTTTTCACTTCATATTCCAGACAAAATGACCTTCTCTCTGTTCCTAACACAGAACACTCAAATTCCTATCTTAGTAGCTTTTCACTACTTGTCTCCCATAACTCAAATGTACTTTCCTCACCTCTGCCTCATAGAAACCATCCCTTCCTCCAAGATACAACCTCCCCCAACCACTAGTGCCTTAATTCCCATATTGTGTGTGTATATGTGTGAATGTGTGTCTATATCAAGAGAGAAACATATAAGTATACATATATATGGAATGCAATCGTTTTTAAGGCAATAATTGAATTTTTTTGTTTCTCTAGTATCTATTATAGTGTTTAGCACATAATAGGTATTTAATAAATGATAGTTCATTGACTGACAGTAAATGTTTGACTATTGGCTTCTGTGCTTGCAACCCGATTGGCTAGGGAAGGAAGCCACCAATGGAATGTCCACTTCTCCAAATACACAGCTTAGCCCTAAGCATAAAATCAGTCTTCTCAGGCATCCCAGCCTCCTCTTGTGCTCTCCCTAACAATAAGAGTAGGAGAGGTTGCAAAGAAAAGTGGGAAAAACATTAAGCATTGAGTGAAATGAGACCTCAATTGAAATTCTACCCTTGACATTTACTAGTTTTGTGTCCATAAGCTAAAACATTTAGCTCCTCTAAATCCTCATTTGAAAAAAAAATGTAGATACTTTGGTGCCCACAGGACCATTTTAAGAATCACATGAGTTGATATTTATAAAGTGGTATATAAATGTCAGCTCTAATTACCTTGGCCCTGCTACTCATTCATATCACAGCATCACAATTATAGAACTGGAAGTCCTTAAAGGACCATCTAGACTAGGACTTCTAACCTTTTGTTTTTATGTTGTGGATCCCTTTGACAATCCAATGAAGTCTAAGGACCCCTTCACAGAATGTTTTTTAATGCATAAGATAAAATATATAGAATTATGTTGAAATAAAGTTGTTATTATTTTTCACCCATCCAAGTTCATAGATCCCTGGAAATCTAATCAAGTTAAGAACCTCTGATCTAGACAAACCCCCTCATATGGCCTAGTTGACTTGGGGGAGTCACTTAACCTAAGCAAATGTACTACATTTACAAAACTAGAGATAACCAAAACATATTTTCTTTGTCCTGGAAAACTTTAAAGAGGTTCTGAGGAATGCTTTGATGAAGCATGACCAAAAGCTAGGTCCCAGTAGTTTTCAGATTTAGAAATAAAGCACCTGAAACTTCATGCTGTTTAAGCATCCAATGAAGACAGCTAGAAAACCATAGAGAGAATATGAAGGATCCATTTAATTTCAAAAGAAGGAAATGGAATAGAAAAGGACATTAAATGCCCAAGGGTAAAAGAAGAACCTAGAGAGGGCGGAGCCAAGATGGCGGAGAGGAAGCAGCAAGCTGCCTGAGCTCTCCTTCTGTTCCCTCAAAACGAACATTAAATCAAGCCTCTGGACGGATTCTGAAACTACAGAACCTGCAAAGAGACAGAGAGACACAGTCCTCCAACCAGAGATAATTTAGAAGACTTCAGGAAAAGGTCGGTCTGACTCGGGCAAAAGGGAGGCCCAGCGCAGGGCAGCAACCCAGCGCCGAGGGGGTCGGGGCAAATCAGCAGGAGCTGCGGGTCACAGCCGAACAACTGAGGCTCCCGGAACCTGGTTCAAAAATCTGGTGGCCAAGAAGGACAGTGGAAAAACTTACCTGTACCGGCCGAGAGGGCCACGAACGGCGGGATCAGACGCCGGGGTCTGGCGCCTGGCTGGCCGAGCACAATCAGACAGGAAGTGCAGGACAGGGGATCTCCACACACCATAAAGGCCTCAGAGTAAAAGCCCGGTCACACAGCACCTATACACCTGCACAAGAAGCCCAAAACAGGGACCCTGGTGCCCCCAGAGCAGACCTCAACTTAAAGAATAAATAAATAAGCTGCAATAATGAGTAAGAAGCAAAAAAGAGCCCTCTCCATTGAGAGCTTCTGTATCAATAGGGAAGAAGCCAACACAAACTCAGATGAGGACAATAGCCTCAAATTGTCTACATCTGAAGCCTCACAAGGGAAGGTGAATTGGTCGCAAGAACAAAAAGCCTTCCTGGAAGAGCTCAAAAAGGATTTTAAAAATCAATTGCAAGAGGTAGAAGAAAAAATGGGGAGAGAAATGAAAGCAACACAAAAAAACTATGAAAAAAGAATCAGCAGCTTAGAAAAGGAAGCTGAAGAAAACAAAGCCTTAAAAAATTCATTTGGCCAAATGGAAAAAAAGCTGCATAATCTCACTGAAGAAAACAATACCTTAAAAAATTCACTTAGCCAAACGGAAAAAAAGGTACATAATCTCACTGAAGAAAACAATACCTTAAAAAATTCACTTAGCCAAATGGAAAAAAAGGTGCATAATCTCACTGAAGAAAACAATGCCTTAAAAATTAAAGTGGGACAGTTGGAAGAAAAGGAATCCATGAGACACCAAGAATCAGTCAAGCAGAATAAAAAAAATGAAAAAATAGAAGAAAATGTGAAATACCTCATTGGAAAGACAACTGATCTGGAAAACAGATCGAGGAGAGACAATTTGAGAATCATTGGACTGCCTGAAAGCCATGACCAGAAAAAGAATCTAGATACCATATTCCAGGAAATTATTAAGGAGAACTGCCCTGATATCATAGAATCAGAGGATAAAATCATCATTGAAAGAATCCATCGATCACCTCCTGAAAGAGACCCCAAAAGGAAAACTCCAAGGAATATTGTAGCCAAATTCCAGAATTATCAGGTGAAGGAGAAAATACTCCAAGCAGCCAGAAAGAAGCAATTTAAATATCATGGAGCCACAGTCAGGATTGCTCAGGACCTGGCAGCTTCAACATTAAAGGACCGCAAGGCTTGGAATATGATATTCCGGAAGGCAAAGGAGATTGGATTGCAGCCGAGAATCTATTACCCAGCAAAAATGTGCATTTTCTTTCAGGGGAAAAGATGGACATTTAATGACATTGGGGACTTTCAATCTTTCCTGGTGAAAAGACCAGAACTGAATAGAAAATTTGATCTCAACATACAAGACTCAAGAGAAGTTTAAAAAGGTAAACAGAGGGGGAAAAAAAAAGTTACCCTATTAGGTTAAACTGTTTATATCCCTACACAGGAAGATAATACTCATAACTCTTAAGAACTGTAAATGTATTTGGGCAGAGAGAAGGACTTTATATAGAGGGGATAAATATAAATTGTCTTTGATGTGATGATACAAAAGAATTAAGGGGATAAAAAGGGAGTCTATGGGGAGGAGAGGAAAGGGGAGGTGGAATGGGATGAATTATATCATATGAAGAGGTGGAAAAAAACCTATTATAATAGAGGGAAAGAAAGGAGGGGGGAACATGGTTTCAACCCTATTCTCATTAGATTTGACTCAAAGAGGGAATAACATATACGTTCATTGGGATAAAGAAACTTAACTCACTCTTTAGGGAAACAAAAGGGGAAGGGAAAGGGGGGGACTGAGAAGGGAGGACAAAAGCAAGGGAGAAAAGGGTAAAGAAAAGAGAGGGGGGTGATAAAAAGGGAGGGCAGATTGGGGGAGGCAGGGGTAAGAAGTAAAACGTCGGTGAGGAGGAATAGGGTGAAAGAAGGGGGGAAAAGTACAAAGGGGGTAAATAGAATGGAGGGGAATAGACAGTCAGTAATAATAACTGTGAATGTGAATGGGATGAACTCTGCTATAAAACGGAAGCGAATTGCAGAGTGGATTAAAAACCAGAACCCTACAATATGCTGTTTACAAGAAACACATTTGAAGCAGAGAGATACACACAGAGTAAAGGTAAAAGGCTGGAGCAGAATATATTATGCCTCAGCTAAAGTAAAAAAGGCAGGGGTAGCAATCCTTATCTCAGACAAAGTGCAGGCAAAAATAGATCTCATTAAAAGAGATAAGGAAGGAAATTACATCTTACTTAAAGGTACTATAGATAATGAAGTAATATCAATATTGAATATGTATGCGCCAAGTGGTATAGCATCCAAGTTCTTAGAGGAGAAGTTAAATGAGTTACAAGAGGAATTAGATAGTAATACTATACTAGTGGGGGATCTGAATCTCCCCCTCTCAGAATTAGATAAATCTAGCCAAAAAATAAATAAGAAAGAAGTGAAAGAGGTGAATAGATTACTAGAAAAGTTAGACATGATAGATGTCTGGAGAAAATTGAATGGGGATAGAAAGGAATATACCTTTTTCTCAGCAGTACATGGCACATTTTCAAAAATTGACCATGTATTAGGGCACAAAAACATCATAG
This sequence comes from Dromiciops gliroides, assembly GCF_019393635.1. NCBI lineage: Eukaryota > Metazoa > Chordata > Mammalia > Microbiotheria > Microbiotheriidae > Dromiciops > Dromiciops gliroides. The sequence continues at coordinate 28,304,171 of NC_057863.1, forward strand.
TCAAATGTAGAAAGGCAGAAATAGTAAATGCATCCTTCTCAGATCATGATGCAATAAAAATTACATGTAAGAAAGAGCCAGGGAAAAGTAGAATGAAAATCAATTGGAAACTAAATAATTTCATTCTAAAGAATGAATGGGCCAAACAAGAAATCATAGAAACAATCAATAACTTTATCCAAGAGAATGACAATAATGAGACAACATACCAAAATCTATGGGATGCAGCCAAAGCAGTGCTTAGGGGAAAATTTATAGCTCTAAATGCTTACATGAATAAAAAAGAGAAAGAGGAGATTAATGAATTGGGCATGCAACTTAAAAAGCTAGAAAAAGAACAAATTAGAAATCCCCAATTAGACACTAAATTAGAGATCCTGAAAATTAAAGGAGAAATCAATAAGATTGAAAGCAAAAAAACTATAGAACTAATCAATAAAACTAAGAGCTGGTTTTATGAAAAAACCAATAAAATAGATAAAATACTGGTTAATTTGATTAAAAAAAAGAAAGAAGAAAACCAAATTACCAGTATCAAAAATGAAAAGGGTGATGTTACCACCAATGAAGTGGAAATTAAAGCAATAATTAGGAAATATTTTGCCCAACTGTATGCCAATAAATTTGACAATCTAAATGAAATGGATGAATATTTACAAAAATACAAACTGCCCAGGTTAACTGAAGAGGAAATAAAATCCTTAAATAAACCCATATTAGAAAAAGAAATTGAACAAGCTATTAATGAACTCCCTAAGAAAAAATCCCCAGGGCCAGATGGGTTTACGGGTGAATTTTACCAAACATTTAAAGAACAATTAATTCCAATATTATACAAATTATTTGGAAAAATAGGTGAAGAAGGAGTTCTACCAAATTCGTTTTATGACACAAATATGGTGGTGATACCAAAACCAGGCAAAGCAAAAACAGAGAAAGAAAATTATAGACCAATCTCCCTAATGAATATTGATGCTAAAATCTTAAATAAGATATTAGCAAGGAGATTACAGCAAGTGATCACCAGGATAATACACTATGACCAGGTGGGATTTATACCAGGAATGCAGGGCTGGTTCAACATTAGGAAAACTATTAACATAATCAACCACATCAATAAGAAAACCAACCAAAATCATATGATTATCTCAATAGATGCAGAGAAAGCTTTTGACAAAGTACAGCACCCATTCCTAATAAAAACACTAGAGAGTTTAGGAATAGGGGGAGCTTTCCTTAGAATAATAAACAGTATCTACCTAAAGCCATCAGCAAGTATTATATGCAATGGAGATAAATTAGAGGCCTTCCCAATAAGATCAGGGGTGAAACAGGGATGTCCATTATCACCCCTATTATTTAATATTGTCCTAGAAATGTTAGCTTTAGCAATCAGAGAAGAGAAAGGAATTAAAGGAATTAGAATAGGCAAGGAGGAAACAAAACTATCACTCTTTGCAGATGATATGATGGTGTACTTAAGGAATCCTCGAGAATCAAGTCAAAAATTACTTGAAACAATTAACAACTTTAGCAAAGTAGCAGGATATAAAATAAATCCACATAAATCATCAGCATTTCTATACATGACCAACAAAGTCCAGCAGCAAGAGATAGAAAGAGAAATTCCATTTAAAGTAACGGTAGGTAATATAAAATACTTGGGAGTCTACTTGCCAAGACAAACCCAGGAACTCTATGAACACAACTACCAAACACTCTTCACACAAATCAAATCAGATCTAAATAATTGGAAAGATATCAATTGCTCATGGATAGGCAGAGCTAATATAGTAAAAATGACAATACTGCCTAAATTAATTTACTTATTCAGTGCCATACCAATCAGGCTACCTAAAAATTATTTTATACAGCTAGAAAAAATAATAACAAAATTCATCTGGAAAAACAAAAAATCAAGAATATCCAGGGAAATAATGAAAAAAAATTCACAGGAAGGTGGGTTAGCGGTACCAAACCTGGAGCTTTACTATAAAGCGGCAGTCATCAAAACTATCTGGTACTGGCTAAAAAATAGAGTGGTAGATCAATGGAATAGGCTAGGCTCAGGAAATGCAGTAGTAAATGACACTAGTAATGTAGTGTTTGATAAACCCAAAGACTCCAGCTTCTGGGATAGGAACTCAGTATTTGACAAAAACTGCTGGGAAAACTGGAAGATAGTATGGCAGAAATTAGGCTTAGACCAACATCTTACACCTTATACTAAAATAAGGTCAAAATGGATACATGATTTAGACATAAGAGGTGATACCATAGGTAAATTAGGAGAGAAAGGAATAGTGTACCTATCAGATCTTTGGAAAGGAGAACAGTTTTTGACCAAACATGAGATAGAGTATATTATAAAATGCAAAGTGGATGATTTTGATTATATTAAATTAAAAAATTTTTGTACAAACAGAAGCAATGCATCCAAAATTAGAAGGGAGGCAGAAAGCTGGGAAACAATTTTTGAGGCCAGTGCTTCTGATAAAGGCCTCATCTCTAAAATATATAGGGAATTAAATCAAATTTATAAGAATCCAAGTCATTCCCCAATTGAGAAATGGTCAAAGGATATGAACAGGCAGTTTTCTGATGAAGAAACCAAAGCTATCTATTCCCATATGAAAAAATGCTCTAAATCTCTAATGATTAGAGAGATGCAAATTAAAACAACTCTGAGGTACCACCTGACACCTATCAGATTGGCTAAAATGACAAAAAAGGAAGATAATAAATGTTGGAGAGGCTGTGGGAAAATTGGAACACTAATGCATTGTTGGTGGAGCTGTGAGCTGATCCAGCCATTCTGGAGAGCAATTTGGAATTATGCCCAAAGGGCGATAAAGCTGTGCATACCCTTTGACCCAGCAATCCCACTTTTAGGTCTTTTGCCCAAAGAAATCATGGAAGGGGGAAAGGGACCCACATGTACAAAAATATTTATAGCTGCTCTTTACGTGGTAGCAAGGAATTGGAAGTTGAGGGGGTGCCCATCAATTGGGGAATGGCTGGACAAGTTGTGGTATATGAATACAATGGAATACTATTGTGCTGTAAGAAATGATGAGCAGGAAGAGTTCAGAGAAACCTGGAGGGTCTTACGTGAGCTGATGATGAGTGAGATGAGCAGAACCAGAAGAACATTGTACACAGTATCATCAACACTGAGTGTTGACCTACTGTGATGGACTATATTCTTCTCACCAATGCAATGGTACAGAAGAGTTCCAGGGAACTCATGATAGAAGAGGATCTCCAAATCCAAGAAAAAAAAAGAAAGAAAGAACTGTGGAGTATAGATGCTGATTGAACCATATTATTTCTTTTGTTTTGGGTGCTGTTGTTTTTTTTTTTCTATTTTGAGGTTTTGCATCACTGCTCTGATTCTTTCTCTTGTAACAGGATTAATGCAGAAATAGGATTAATGTTATTATGTGTATATATATGTGTGTGTATATATATATCTATATGTATATGTATAAATATATATAGATATAACCTATATCAGATTACCTGCTGTCTAGGGGAGGGGGGAGGGAGGGGAGGGAGGGAGGGAGAAAAATCTGAAAGTGTAAAGCATGTATAAACAAAAGTTGAGAACTATCTTTACATGTAACGGAAAAAATAAAATATCTCAAAAAAAAAAAAAACCCAAAAAAAAAAAAAAAAAAAAAAGAAGAACCTAAAAAAAGTCACAAGAGGATCATAAAGCATCTGAAAATTGTCCCAGGTTCCAAAAGTTATGGTTTCAAAGACTGAATGTCAATCAGGCAAAACCCCTCTCTTCTGGACTGTACAACTTCAAAATAACTTTTCACTCACCATAATCATTCAGATTGCATGAATTAACATTAAACTTGAGCTAAAGAATTAACTGCAGGTTAGAATGAAAGTGAGTATTGAGAATATATGAATAATTGTAATTTAATCTTCTTTTCTAGCAATGAATTTTTAATCCAGGGGTTTAGCCCTTGTGAAGAAATGAGCAGCTTGAGTGAAAATACCAGAAAGAAAAACAAAACAGACAACAGAAGAGCTGGGAAGATGTCACAAGCTAATGCTATACAATAAACAATTGTTAAGGCTGGCTGTGTGCCAGTTGCTATGCCAGGCCCTTAGGAATCAAAGAGAAAACCATCCCTGCCCCCAAAGAGCTTACCTGAAGTGGGTAGGGGTGGAGGTAGAAAGGAGTGGGGGGGGAGGGAGGGGATAACATAGAATCCAAAAGGGAAAGTATATATAAGGAATCAGCAAGGTTTTGTGATGTATGCAATATGCATAAACCTAAAACAGGATTGTTGGAGACTATGAATAATCAAAGCAAGAAGGTGAACTAAGGGCATAGCTATGATGGCCTCATCCTTTAGTCCTTTGTTATTATTCAGGAGAGAGACAGAGACAGAGACAGAGAGACAGAGAAAGAGACAGAGAGAAGCAGGTGTTTGTTAGCTCTTGTGTCCATACATACTGTATGGGGCTCTCTAGGCAACATCCCTGAAAAAGAGTTTACATAGCACAGTGGCAAAAGCAGAAAATCAAGGGAGTTATTCGAAAATGTTCTAACTTTAAGTTTGAAACCAGAGATGTTAAATTACAACCAAACAGAGATAATCAAAAGAATAGACAATCTTAGTCTGGGACATTTTTGGGGGGTTTTCTTGGTTATCATGTGGTAGTTCAATATCTTGGCTTATGGATTCAAAGAACTGTGATCCTTATCAGGTAAAACCTTCTAAAACCCGAACTTTATTTTTGTTTTGTTTTTAGTAATAAACATTTTTATTTATAGTTTGGGGTTCCAATTTTTCTCCCTCCTTCGCTCTCTCCCCTTCCCCTAGGCAGTAAACAATCAAATATGGGTTGTACATGTATGATTATGTAAAATATTACCATATTAGCCAGGTTGTGTAAGAAAACTTGAATAAAAGAAAAAAATGAAAGAAAGTAAAAATGGCATGTTTCAGTCTGTCTTCCATCAATAGCAGTTCTTTCTTTGGAGGTGGATAGTATGCTTCATCATTAGTCCTTTGGAATTGTCTTGGATCATTGTATTGCTGAGAATAGTTGTCATTCATAGTTCTTGATCAAACAATATTGCTGTCACTGTGAACAACATTCTCTTGGTTCTGCTCACTTCACTATACATCAGTTCATACAAGTCTTTGCATGCTTTTCTGAAGTCATCCTGTATGTCATTTCTTATAGCACAATAATATTCCATCACCATTATATACCACAGCTTATTTAGCCATTCCCCAATTTATGGGCATTCCTTTGATTTCCAATTCCTAGCCACCACAAAAACAGGTTAAAACCTGAACTTTGAGGATGAGAGCCAAGAGTCCAGCAGATTACATTAAAGAGCTGAAACTCAGAACAGAGCAGCTCAGCAACAAGAGAAGCCTAAGTCTTCTTCTAAACCCTTTGACCTTCCCTAAGTACCAGTGTTGCACAGTCCAGTTCTTGTCCTTCATACTCAATAAATGACTGGCTCATTTCCTTTTTTCTTCATGTTGCTTCTTGCCGGCAAGTTACCAACTAGTAATATGACACAGCTTATGTACCCACACCATTATCCTCTCTCTCTCTATTGCCCTTTGGCTCACTTACATTTTTGATTCTTCTAAGATCTTCAAGATTCAGAAGACATGTCATCTCTTGGCTCCCAGCACATTCTCTTGGGCTATCCCCTAACCCTGCAATGCTCTTTTTCTGTGGCTCCAATTACTGACCTTTATTGGCTTCCTTTAAGTCCCAACTAAAATTCTACAGGAACTCCGTGTGATTCCTGGACCTTTTCTCTGTTAATTATTTCCTATTTGTCCTATATATAGCTTGCTTTGTATAGGTTGCTTTGTTGTCTCCACCATTAAAGACAGGGATTGTCTTTTGTCTTTTTTTTATCTCTAACACTAAACACAGTGCCTGGCTCCCAGTAGGCAATTGATTGATAAATGTTTATTGATAGATTGATAGATAAGTGTCTTCTGAAGCACCTGATTAAAAAGTAATTCTCCATAAGAAATGACTAATTGTTAGCAGTTTAATCACTATCATCTAACACCCAGGTGGGGATTATAATTCCCCATGGAACGGAACAAAGAATACTTATTTAATTAACAATTCATATACCACTTTTAGCTTTACCTTGTGCTTTCCTCAAAATAACTCCATAGTGCAAAGGCTTATGAAAACCATTTTGCAGATAAAGAGACTTGTTCAGAAAAGGGAATTAACTTGTCCAAGATGGAAGCAAATACCAACAATTCAAATCACTAAACATTTCTTAAGCAGGTATTACTAAGGTCTTATATTATGCTGGGCATTAGGGATACAAGGACAAAAATAAAGCAACCCCCACCCACCAGGAGATTACATTCTCCTGGGGATGTGATGAGTACACTGATAAACAATAAAGGTTTTTGAGGAAATACAGTACACTAGCAATGGAGTATATTATGAAAGGCTTCAATTTTAGCCCAGTGATAATGAAGGATAATAAAAATTCAAAGCCAGAACTCAAACCCAGATTATTCTAACTCCACCCCTAAATGTTTCCCCCATTACAACTCACTGTTTCCTTGGACAAGAGATTTGATGCTAGAAGTGGGGAAAAGAGCACTATGAGCAAGAAGGCACCTAGAAGAAACTGCCCCTTTAATATGGAAGCAGTTTGGTCACTGAAAGGGAAGGAAACTGTTTATACAAAGAAAAAACTAAAACAATTTGGGAAGAATATAAATTAATTCCTCTTTCATAGGTAGACAGTTTGATGTTCTCTGAGACAGAGACACAGACAGAGGAGAGAGAGAAAGAGAGACAGACAGACAGACAGAGAGAGAGAGACATACAGAGACAGACAGAGAGACAGAGAGATAGAGACAGAGAGACAGACACAGAGACAGAGACACAGAGAGAGGGCGGGAGAGACAGACAGAGAGACAGAGAGACAGAGAGACAGAGAGACACAGACAGACAGACAGATAGAGGGGGGGAGAGACAGACAGACAGATAGAGGGGGGAGAGAGAGACAGAGAGAGAAAGAGAGAGAGTTGGAAGGAGTAAGAGACAGACAGAGGCATACACACACACACACACACACAGGTATGTAGTAGAAGCTGGCTATTTCACATATCTCTAAGTTTCATTTTGCCTACCTAAAGACTTCTACAATAGGACTCCTTGGGTGAGATCAATACCTCTTTCTTGGACTGAGCTGAGATATGATCTTGCTCCCAGTTAAGGAATTCACTCTTGTGCATTTTCTGATATATTCTAATTTGTAGAATTCCAATTAGGGTAGATAGGTGTGACAGTGGATAGAGTACTAGACCTAAAGTCAGGAAGACTCATCTTATCACCAGCACTGGAGTCAGGAAGGAAGACTCATCTTCCTGAGTTCAAATCTGGCCTCAGATACTTACTAGCTGTGTATCCCTGGGCAAGTCCCTCAACCTCTGTTTGCCTTAAAATAAATGGCAAACCACTCCTGCATCATTGCCAAGAAAAAACATGGAAAGTGTGGTCCACAGGGTTATGAAGAGTTGGACATGACTGAAAACACCTTAACACTAACAACAAATTACACTTCAGGAGCTTGAGTTATAGTTACGAGTAGGAGAAGTGTGTTCCCCCATGTTAGAATTGTCCCAATGTCCTCAAAAGAAATTGAATGTAGCTGCATGGTGGTGGCCCATATCTATGAAATGAGACCTGGCACTTTGAGGAGAGACTGAGGTGAGTGAACCGGACCAAAGAGTGAGTATGTTGATCTATGCTAGAGGCACCCCATGCCTAGATTCCATCCACATGCCAAAGACAAACTTTACCAACTTTTCAGCATGCTGGCCAGGGCCAGTACGTAATAAGTATTTTAGGAAGACGTTGTAGACTTAAAAATAACAGCAGCTGACTTTTCTGTCATTCTTTTAGGTTTAATGAGCACATTACATCCATTTTCTAATTTGAGCCTCCATGAGTGAGTAGGGATCACAAGCGTGATGCTGTCCATTTCACGCATATCATACACATCTGAGGTGGCAAAGGCTTTTAGTGCCAGAATCAGGAGCTGAATTGAATCCAATCCTCTTTCTCTCATGATCCTTTGCATGTAAAGAACTATATAGCTTCAAGGAATGAGCTAGTGATTCTTGGTTTCCCAGAGACATGCTATAAAAGTAATGTGTACATCAGATCAGATCGATTCTTGGAAGATGGAACACCTTCAAAATTAACGAGGAACTAGGCAAGTCAGTTGTGTCAGACTTCCCCGAGAGAACAGCCACATATTGACAGGTTGCACTTCCATGGGGGATTAGACCTGAAGTGTCCCACTGCTTATTTCCATCTCAGTCCTGTTTTTATTGATGTTATGTCTTTTCCTAGAAAGCCCTTCTCCTGAAAGTCTTCCTGATTTGAAATTCTTCTCAATAGTTTGTGCAACAAGAATGTGTCCATCCTGCTGGGTAGTAGTTCAGTGTTAGGTGGCTGACCTTCTTGACTGGATTCTTGCAAATGAAAAGGAATTACTTGAGGTTCTGATTGTCAAAACAATCTCAGTAATGTAAGGTAACATAGTGGAAAGAGCCCAGGGTTTGGAGCTATGTCTTCTGATCACTACCTTGGAGAACGTACACAAACATTTAACTTCTCTGGACCTTATGGGGATGGGGATGGATTGGCTCTGAATATTCAGTGTGAAGGAAGTCCAAGAGATGAATTTTTTTAAGAAAGCTGTTCCAGAATTTACCCTGCACTGCAAGTAATTAAAATGTAGCAGCCTCTGTCATCCTGCTGGTGTAACAAATTGCTTTGCTGCTGAGGATCACCCCCTTTGGCTCAAATTTTCCCCCTTCTGGGGAGAGATTCCTGGCATGTTTTAGTGGTTATTTTTGTCTATGCATCTCCGGAGTTTAGAACAATATTGCCACATAGTAGGTACTTAGGAAATGCTTACAGAATGGAATGCAGTCGATTTTTACAGATGAAAGGTTCATGAACTGAGACAGGACCTCTGGCTGAGTATATCACATGTGCTGCCTCAGATGTCCTTTGCTGGTTCCTGATGGTTGACCCCATTTGGAGTAATTGCTTCATGTGGACTAGAGAGTCAATAGGACATAGTAACAGGAGTGTTATATGCAGAGCAAAGGAGACCTTGGTTGCCACATACACTGACTGTGTGGCCTTAGCTAAGTCACTTAATTTGTCTCTGATACTTAGCTCTATATAAGGGGAATAATACCATAAAGAGTTGGTATGAGGATGAAAGAGACAATGTTCATAAAGCACTTTGAAAATCTCAAAGCACTATGTAAATATAAATATTATTGTGATTACTTCAGAGTTTTCTTGAATCTTGCTGCTACACATGCTTCCTAGCTTGTGCTTGGATCATTATTTTATTTTCCCAATCTATCACTTCTCATGAAGCAGTCATTTTAGCCTGAAGTTCTAAAATGAGAAATTTCTGAAAAAAAATTATCTTTAAAGAATATACAGGCGGGGGCTTCTAGGTGGTGCAGTGGATAAAGCACCGGCCCTGTATTCAGGAGGACCTGAGTTCAAATCTGACCTCAGACACTTGACACTTACTAGCTATGTGACCTTGGGCAAGTCACTTAACCCTCATTGCCCCACCCAAAAAATAAAAATAAAAAAGAATATATAGGCATGAGGTTTATATAGGGGTAGTTACGTGGCATAGTGGATAGAGTGGTGGGCTTGAAGTCAGGAATATTCATCTTCCTGAGTTCAAATCTGTCCTCAGATCCTTACTAACTGTGTGATACTGGGCAAGTCACTTAACCCTATTTGTTTCAGTTTCCTCATCTGTCAAATAAGCTGGAGAAGGAAAAGGCAAACCACTCTAGTATCTTTGCCAACAAAACTCCAAATGGGGTCAATGAAGAGTTGGACACAACTGAAAAACAGCTGAACAACAACAAAGAATGAGATATCACTGGATCAAAGAGTATGTGTAGGTGTTTTGTTTTGTTTTGTTTTGTGGGGCATTGAGGGTTAAGTGACTTGCCCAGGGTCACACAGCTAGTAAGTGTCAAGTGTCTGAGGCTGGATTTGAACTCAGGTCCTCCTGACTCCAGGGCCGGTGTTTTATCCACTGTGCCACCCAGCTGCCTCAAGTATGCATAGTTTTAACCTTAAACCAGACTCAATGCTCCCCCAGTTGTCCAGGGCTTTAGAGAACAATGATCTGCATGCTATTAAGGATGCAGAATGTAAGCTTTCATCACACACACATACACACACGTGCATATGTGGGCATATGTGTGTATGAGATTAAGTGGAATAATCTTAAAGGGAAGTCACTAATATGAAGAGATATGAGGACAAATTTCTTGCAAAAGGTGGGATTTTCTATAGGTCCTGAAAGAAACTTTGGAAACTAAGAGGCAAAGAAGGAGGGAGAGAATTCCTGGAAAGGTTTCCAACAGCAAAGAAAAATGCCTGGAGTAGGGAAATGCAGTGTCTCATATGAGGAACAATAAGGAGGCCAGTGGCCCTGGCTAACAGAGTATGTGGCAGGATATATGGGGTAAGAAGATTCAAAAAGTAGGAACAGACCAGGTTATGATGGGTTTTAAAAGAAAAATGGAGTATTTTATCTTTTATCCTGGAGGTAACAAGAAGCTACTAATGTTCATTGAGTTGAAGGACAGAGGTTGCCAGGAATATTATGTATCAGTCTTCAGACCATGAATGAACATTAATTTAATTCTCAGTTATTTTAAATGTGAGATTTTTGTCCAAAGTCACACATGGTTATATATTCCTAAAGGAACTGGAAGTACATCAATATTGACATTCTTGCAATAAAAACAAAACAAGACAGAGAGGCCACTGCTAAAAAGAAGGATGGTATACAGATAATGAGAGGCAAATAAAAGCACTGGTTTCACTGGGTATCCAAATGCAGTAGGAAACATCAGCCCATCACAGACTACGTGGGGACTTTGTCTTGCTGCACTCATGATGAACATACACAAAAACATATTATGAAGAGAATGGCAGCCTCTCTTGGATCACAGTTATCAACAAAAGCTTATTAAGGTCTAATAGGTGTTAGGCACTGTGGTAAGTGTTTGGGATACAAAGAGAAAAGAGAGAGAAGCCCTGCCCTCAGAAGCTTACATTTTATACAGAGTATACAATATGCTCACAGATAAGTCCATACAGGATATGTACAATATATATACACAGTAATGGGAGGAGAGAGAGACATTAAGAAAGAGGAAATCAGGAAAGGTCTCTCTCTTAAAGGAGGTAGTATAGATTAGATAGGAGTTCTCTGATCACTTTTTAGAAAAATAAATCTTTTCCTGGGACTTTACATCTTACTGTGCAGGATATGGGCACGACCCTTTATTTTTTTTCCTTTTGCGGAGCACTGAGGGTTAAGTGACTTGCCCAGGATCACACAGATGGTAAGTGTCAAGTATCTGAGGTCACATTTGAACTCAAGTCCTCCTGAATCCAGGGTCGGTGCTTTATCCACTGCACCACCTAGCTGTTGACCCTTTGTTTCTTATAGAAAATGGGTCTTCATGACCGGGTATGCATTGGTTGTGCCAAATTATGGTGGGGTAGAATAAAGGCTGTGCCATATCTTTAGTGTTATTGCTACTTTAATGTTTGTATGGAATCTGAGGACCCTTTTACCCCCATATGTGGGCATCAAGACAACTTATATCTTACCTACATTATGACATATCTAACAAGCTCTGAGGGGAGGTATCTGGGGCCCAAGAAGCATAATGGGGTGGGGGCAGGGGGAAGGAAGGAAGAGGGCAAAGGAGAAGGAAAATTGAAGTGAGTCTTTATAAATCCAGAGCTTGAGGTGCTGGCACACTGGTTATGCAGAGTATGACAAATCATATTATACTGAGGGAAAATGGAGTAGCTTCAGTAGGAAAGTAGGCACAGGCAAGAATGATAGATTATGTTGGAAAATATTGTTGAATATTAAGAATTAAAAGACTAAAAATGTTTTTTGAACTACTAAGAAGATATATGCTTATATAACATGAATTATTTCCTCAAAAAGGGAGTTGGAAAGCAATGAATACCATTAATCTCCAAAAAATGACTCTCTCTCTCTCTCTCTCTCTCTCTCTCTCTCTCTCTCTCTCTATATATATATATATATATATATATATATATATATATGTGTGTGTGTGTGTGTATATATATGTATATATGTGTGTATACATATGTATATATATAATGTATAAAAAAGAGTGATTACTGAGGTGAAAAGCATTTCGGAGTGAAAGTTTTTGCTTTTCTTTGTATCCGTGGCCCTTAGCACCTTGCCTGGTATATAGTAGGTGCTTAATAAATGATGGTTGACTTCTCTGGAGTCAACTATTTGTACATATTCATATCCATAACTAGTTAAAGAAGTTGTCAAAATCAAGACCAAATTAGAAGGATAAAAATTACACCAGTTATAATTGCATCAAATGACCTATTTAAATAAGTTGTTGACGATAAAAAACAAAATGGATAAAAGTGAAGACACTGACTTTGAGTATCATCAATTTTAGGAAAGTTCAACTTGGGTAAAAAACCAGGATAACAATGTGTATATATAGCAAGAGCCCAAAAGCCACCTCAATCTAACCTTGCTTGATCTCCTTACCAATTAGAGAGGTATGTCTGCCAAAGACAACACAATAGAATACAACACAATAGACCTGATTTTCTGAACATCGGATTAGGATCATGTATGATTACAAGTGGTATCATTCCATAAGACATAAGCAAAAATTAGTGGAGAAAAAGAAGAGTCTTTCAAAAGCTTGCCACACAACCCATCAAATCATCCCTAGAGCATTTACAGAAGAAACCAGAAGTAGGACAATGTTTATGTAAACAACCAAAAAGACTTGCCAGTATTTTTAATAAATTCTTGTCAATAATGACAGTAGAACCACCACAGGTTGCCTCTAACAAATTGATCATTCCAGAATTTTATGAAGAAATGAAAATGTCATTTAAGAGAATTAAATTGAGAACAGTTTGACCTGATCAAGTATTCAAATAATAAATTTGTGAAAGTAACACACTTTTAAAAGGACTGAGAGATTCATTTTCAAGATTTTTCTAAAAAATGGGAAGAATAATGGATGGTATTATTATCCCCAAGAAGGTCATTGAGAAAACATCAATGACTACCAGTGTATAAACCCACTTTCTCATTTCTACAGCATTTTTTAAAACAAAAATGATTTCTTCAAATCTGCAGAGAAATCATGATGGAAATAGGAAATAAGGACAATCAGGATTCCATGGATTATTTTCTGTGACAGACCACATATCTGTAGAAAAATTAAATTGAAAAATATAGAGAATTGAAGATCCATCTGTATTCTTTATTTGTTGACTAATAATAATAGTTCACTTAATATGTTTTAAGGTTTTAAACACACTTAACTCCCAATTCCATGAGCTAGGAAGTGCAAGAAGCATTAGACAGATTTTTCAGGTGAGGAAACTTGAACTCTTGGAGGTTAAATTATTTGCCTATTATTATAGAGTTAATAAGCAGGATTCAAACTCAGGTTTTCTGAGTCAGTCTAGTATTCTTTTTCCATTATACTATCCTGCTCCAGTAAAAAAAAAAAAATTGGATCCACTGGAGCAGAATAAATATAAAAGTTCTCCTCTAACATGGAATCTACCTTGCAAATGTTCAAAACATGTAAGGATTTTTTTATATATATAAATGTAAATTTGGCTTTAAAAGGTTACATTTTGATAAATGTAACTTTGTTCAATGAAAAATCTCTAATTAAATACCAAATTAGAAATCTTAAAAATTAAAGGTAAGACTAATAAAAATTAGTTTAAGAAAGCCAATGAATTAATAAATAAAGCTAGAAGTTGGTTTTATGAAAAACCAATAAAATAGCTAAACCATTGGTTAATATGATTTCAAAAAAGAAAAAACCAAATCACTAGTACTAAACATGAAAAGGGTGAATATGCCACTAATGAAGTTGAAATTAAAAAAATTATAAAGTTATTTTGCCTAATTACATGCCAACCAATTTAACAATTTAAAACAAATAATATTTAGAAAGAAATGGAAAAATATTTACAAAAATATAAACTGCCTGGATTAATAGAAGAGGAAATAGAATATAAAAAAACCCTATTTTAGAAAAAGAAATTGAATAGACCATAGATGAGCTTTCTGAGGGGAAAAAAATGGGACCAGATGGATTTACAAGTGAATTCTACCAAACATTTAAAGATAAACTAATTCTAATATTAAGTAATTTGAACTAATCAGCAAAGGAGTCCTACCAAACTCCTTTTATGAAACAAATATGGTACTGTTACCTAAACCAGGAAAAGCAAAAACAGAAAAAGAAAAATTTAAACCAATCTCACGAATGAATATGGATCCAAAAATCCTAAATAAACTGGTAGCTAAGAGACTACAATTTACATTGTGTCCAGGTGGGATCTAGACCAGGAATGTAGGAGGTGGTTTAACATAAGGAAAACTATTACCATAATTGATTAGATCGATAACAAAGGTAACAGAAATTATATGATTGTATCAATAGATGCAGAAAAAGCATTAAATAAAAGAGTTATTCCTATTAAAAAACACTTGAAAGCACAGGTGCAAATGAATATTTTCTTAAAATGCTAAGAAGCATCTACCCAAAATCATCAGTAAGCATGATTTGAAATGGGGAAAAGCTAGAAGCTTCAGGAGTGAAACAAGAATGCCCATTGTCACCAAAATTATTCAATATTGTATGAGAAATGGTAGCAATAGAGATGAGAAGAAAAAGAAATCGAAGTAATCAGAATGGGCAATGAGATAATTAAACTATTTTTTCAAGTAATAAGATGATTACTTGCAAAATACTAAAAATTCAAACAAAAGTTAGTGGGAAAATTAATAATTTTAGCAAAGTAGCAAGATAGAAAATAAACCCACATAAATCACTAGCATTTTAAATGTCACCTGCAAAACCCTGCATGAAGCGATCGAAAGAGATACCCCCATTCAAAATAATTGTAGACTTTATAAAATACCTGGGAATATACTTACCAGAACAAACCCAGGAACTACATGAAAATAATAATAAAACACTTTCTATACAAATAAATTCAGATTTAAATAATTGGAAAAATATTAGTAGTTCATGAGTAGGCAGAACCAACAAAATAAAAATGACCATTTCACCTAAATCAATCTATTCAGAGTCATTCCAGTTTAAAAAATTACTGAACTAGAAAAATTAAATGCAAAATTCATATATACATATATGAATATGTATTTAGACATATTTACATACATGTATATATAAGCATGTGTACATGTATGTATCTATAGAGATATACACACATACATACATATTTGTGCAATGGTACCCTTCTCTAGGGCAGGGTGGGGAGAGGCAAAGGAAAAAAAAATTTTAAATGCTCAGCAGACAACAAAAGAAGACCTAGAAGTAAGCACAGAAAAGCAGGATAGCTTTGAAAATGATGTTATTCATTAACATAGGTTTTTTTTTTTAAGTAAATAGTTGAAAATTTAAATACATGGTTTTATATTGAATCCTCATTTTATGTTGTGCTACTTCCACAAAAATGTTCTCTTTTTTGCCTTTTTTTGCATTTAAGTTCAAAATTAATTTTAAAAGTTTTTAAAGAGGAAAAAAGAATCTTCTTGCAGGAGACATATTGACTTGGAAAATCACATGTTAATATTATCTGTGTTGTGGGGCAGCTAGGTGGCACAGTGGATAAAACACTGGCCCTGGATTTAGAAGGACCTGAGTTCGAATCCAGTCTCAGACACTTGACACTTACTAGCTGTGTGACCCTGGGCAAGTCACTTAACCCTCATCACCCTGCCCCCCAAAAATCTGCTTTGTATTGTGCTTTTATTAATTATATTAAACATTTCATCCTAATCTGGCCTCATTCAGGAGTTTTGCTGGCCACTACTTTGACCCCTCTGATCTTGAATTACCATTCTTATGTAGCAACTATTGTCTCCCACTCCTGAAACTCAACTAGAGTTCCATATGTAAGAGGAGAGAAAAAAAGAACTTTGAATTCTAAGGAAAATCAGTACATCCTTTGAGACCCACACCTTTTGTCAGAATGTTCAAAAAGTTACTTCTATTTTCTAAATTGAGTTTTCTTATTCTATCATCATGTTCCTCAATGGGAAAGGGCACAATGCTTCAAAATAGTTTCCTGAAGTATACTCTAGAAATAGCATCCAACATGATGAGAATAAGCTCAGAGCACCAGAAACCAGTGTTTGGGTTTCTTTTTGGCATTTCTTTTTCTTTGGTCCACAAGGTTTTGAAAATTAATTAAGGCAATTTTGGAGAGGATGACTTGTCAATGACAGAATCACAATCAAAAATGTTCAGAGCATCCTGACTTCTAAAAAGTTGCCAAATAAAATGTTTATGCCTCAAATCTCAGCATGGTTCAACAGGCCCTTGGCTACCCTTTCAGAAAGCATGCCTCAGCAGCCTGAGCTGTCTTAGCATCTGACTTAGTATCCCATTTCTCCTTAACCTACATTTCAAAGAACCAATTGTTTTCTTTTTTCTTTCTCTTTCTTTTTAATAAGGCAGGCAGCCTGGAGAGAATGACAAAGATATAAGAATGGGAAACTTACTTTCTGCAAGTGAGACAATCTTTAGGGTTTTAGGGCATCCCTCCTCTGGCTTTTCCCTGAAGTATTTCTCAGGGTTGACAAGGAAATCAGGTTTGTTCACCTCTGCCACCTCCTCCAGGATTCCAATATGTAATGACCTAAATGCACCTTCAGAATAAGAGGATTTTTTTAAAAATCATGAAGTCCCCAGAATCAAGAGAATTTCTCAGTCAAGTGAACTTTTCAAGTCTAGTCTTCCTCAGCTCTTGCAGCTGTGGTGCTGGGCAAACTCTGTAAACACAGCTGGGCCAATTGAATCAATCAGTGGTCCTTTTTATATTCAAAAGGACCAAAAGGCGCCCAACACTCTCCATTCATTTTTATTTTTATTTTTTATTCCTTAGTCATTTTCACATAGAGAAAAGGGATTCTGCACATTGGAAAATCTCCAATTTCTTTTTTATTCTTAAGAAATAGAGTTCTTTGTGTAGTCCCTTTAAAAGCTGGAGAAATAAGCCCTTTCTTAAAAATAGAATGCAGAAAGGTCTGAGCTAGGAAGAGCTCTTTAGTTTGGCTGAAATGTTAACTAAGGAGGCTCTATTGTATTGAATATGTGCACAAGGTGATGAGAATCCATTTTAATTATGCCCATAAAAATGAGTTGGGCAAAAAAAAAAAAAGAAATTGAGCCTTTTACTTCATGTGATAGAAGATGAGGGAAAGGAAATAAACAAAGGCTTAATTCAAGATGTCATCCTCTACGATTTCTATTTAATGTTATCAAATAGCGGTGGATCTTTTTATAGCTTAGAATGAATTCTCCACACAACTGATTTCCTTGGGAGTGAAGTTTTCCTCAATCATCAGCAGAGAGAAGATTGGCAATGGGAGAAATCACATTATTATAGGTTGTGATGTGAACCATAAACCAGTTCCCATTTTGGTCCCTAGAGAAAATAACTCAATATGGGAAGATGGCCTTTGTTTTGACTTATTTTTGTACTTGTTTTCTAATCACCAGTAAATCCATGGGCACTTCATAACTTCATCGATCTCTAGCATTGCCCAGTGCCTGGCATGTAATACCACTTGATGAATGCCTTTTAATTGATGGTTTCCAAATGATGAGAAGGACATGCTAATGATAAGTACTCACTTGATGACTTCGGCATCAGTCCACTGTGGCAGAATTTATTTGCTTTTTTCTTTAAGGTTGAGCTTTCCTTAGAGCTTGTGCCAAAAGTTTTATTTTCCCCTGGGTTGAGCCTGGAAAAAAACAATCCATTATGGGATAAAATATTAACTACAAATGAAGAGCAATAACACATGACCATCTTATAAGACTGTTTGCTATTTCAGTAATCAATATTTTTATTTTCTTGTTAGTCCTGCTTGGGCACTTACCAAGTCACACCTTTTAATAAAATGTCTTGAGTTAATGTGGAGATAGAGAAAGGCTAGACACAATTCTCTACCACAACCAAGGAAAAGGTATACTTAGATCATCCAGTGAAACTGCCAAGTTGCTGGCATCAGCATCTCCTCCTATGGTGTTGAGGTTAACTCAGCCATGATTGCCCAACCCATGCTAGTCTTGTTCACTTCTTTCCATATACAAACTAGGAGTCCCACCCAGCTCTTTTCACGACAAAAAGGACTAGTGGAGCACAAAAAGTTTCCAGAGGTTATTCCTCAACTTCACCACATGGCTCAGCCACCTTTACTTTGCTTCCTATATTACTTGGGTAATAGAGTTTAAAAATTCAAAATCTTTGAAGTAAAAGGCTTTATTTCTTTTTTGTTAATTCCATCTTTGTAATGTATTACACCCTTTTCACAGACATAAAGGATGAGAGGTACAAAGAGAATAGCAAAGGAGTGTGTGTGTGTGTGTGTGTGTGTGTGTGTGTGTGTGTGCAGGGGTGGGGGGAGATGGTAAGGTCCTAATCTCATCCTCCATTCCCCATAATTCAGCTTGAGTCCTTTAGCTACAAGGCTCATATGGTCAATTCTTGTCGTTTCCCAAGATTATATGTTATTCAAAAATTATATAGGTGGTTCTTTTCTTTTTCTTCATGGTCCAATACCTAAAGTCTCTAGCTTGGAGGATTGTAAACTTGAGACCATTCACTAGTCAACCATTAAGGCTAGTGCTGGTCAAGACATTTCACTCCTCTCACTAGTAGGCTAGGTTTCTGGGATGACAATAAATAAGAAATTAAAACTCTCACACAAACAGAGAGACAACATTGGGGTTCAGGAACATTGTATAATTGTTGATGAACTAGTATCTCAGTCTATGTAGTTGAACATATATCTTTTCCTACTACATGTTTCTTTAAGAGCCATATCAATAAAAAAAGAACCATATCAGTGCTCTAGCTGCTACTCTCTTTGGGGTTTGGAGACTCTGAATTAGCTGTATAAAAGTTCATGCTTTTCTATGCCACAAGTTTCTTAACAAGTTGTCTTTAACTGCTCCTGGAGAAAAAAAAAAGAGAGAAGGCTCTGTTCCTCTCATCCTCACCATGCTGCCATGGCAATGTACAAAGTGTCAGTAAGTATGGGCACACTTTCTCTGGGGGATAAGGAGAAAAAGGTTCTCTTCAGATGACTGCAAAGGCTCATCTTAAAAGTTAGCTCATTAAATGGAGTTCCTCAACAATTTATTTATCCTATCCACAGAGAAGATTCTCCGCCTTTCCTTTTTATTTCTTATTCCTTTCTATTTTCTATTTTGTTTCATCCTCTTTTGGATTAGGCCTTTGACTTCATCAATATAAGGGATTCTCCACCCCCCCCATATTATTCATGCTGTGAAAGAAGAAACAGAACAAAAGGAAAAAAACTATGAAAAAATAGAATGAAAATAGTATGCTTTGATCTGCATTCATACTTCATCAGTTCTTTATCTAGATGTGGATTTGCATTTTCCATCATGAATCTTTTGGAATTATATTGGATCATCATGTTGCTGATAAGAATTAAGTCAATCACAGTTGATCATTGCACAATGTTGCTGTTACTGTGTACAATGTTCTCTGGTCTGGCTTGCTTCATTTTGCATCAGTTCATCTAAGTCTTTCCAGGTTTTTTCTGAAATCCATCTGCTCATCATTTCTTATAGTACAATAGTGTCTCTTTATATTCATATACCTCAATTTGTTTAGCTATTCCCCAGTTGATGGGCATCTTTTCATTTTCCAATTCTTTGCCACCCCAAAGAGAGTGCTATGAATATTTTTTTACATGAAGGTCCTTTTCCTTATTTATAATATCTGTGGGATATGGAATTAGTAGTGGTATTGCTGGTATGCACAGTTTGATTGGCCCCCTGGGCAAAGTTTCAAATTGTTCTTCAGAATGCTTGGATCAACTTACAACTCTATCAACAATGCATTAGTGTCCCACTTTTCAATATAGGGGATTCTCGATGAGGAACATCCTTTACTTTAGATCTGCATGCATTCCGCAACTTAAAGTCTAGCTTGCCTACAGATATTTAGAGCTTCAGTGACTTCCCCATCTTGACCCTAGATCTTCCTGGCTCCAAAACTAGCTCTTTATCCACTAAACTGTGCTGCCTATTTGTAACTGAACATGTACTACACTGCACAAACATGAACTGTATCATTAATCTCATCTGGCCATGTTACATTTCTTTCTTGAAAGGACTGAATGAGAGGGTTAACTCTAACATTTGGTGAAACCATAAAGTAGGTAAAGCTTATTTTGTCTGCCCGCCCACCCTTACCCAGACCATCCTTTCTTTCATTTATTTTTAAAGAGGCAAGGAGGATTTAAGTGAATTACCCAGGATCACACAGCTAGTAAATGTCTTAGGCAGGATTTGAGCTCAGGTCCTCCTGACTCCAGGAACAGTGCATTTCCTAGTTGCCTCTTTTCTCTAACCTTTGGTCCCCTCATGCTACTGCAGTCGTTTGTGTTCTCTATTATTCCTACCTATACTGTACTCAGAAAGGGATATCCATTTACATCATACATTTCTATGAATTGCAGTCAATATATTTTCTCCCCCAGGGGTATTTGCTCTATATCTATCTATCATCTATCTATCATCTATCTATCTATTGTAAGTGGCTAAAATTCTAGCTAGTTTGTCTAACATATCTAATGAGTGGTCACCAATAAATTATAAGCTTTAGCAAGAGTTAGATTTTTAAGTGTTTATTAAGGAGAATAAGGATTTGGTGAGGGGGGCAGCCAGGTGGCACAGTGGATAGAGCACCAGCCCTGGATTCAGGAGGACCTGAGTTCAAATCTGGTCTCAGACACTTTACACACTTACTAGCTGTGTGACCCTGGTCAAGTCACTTAACCCCAATTGCCTTACCAAAAAAAAAAAAAAAAGAATTTGGTGAAGAGAAAGAGAAAGGCCTAGATAGGTGAATCCTTTACTTAGGAATCTTATCTATAATCCCAAATTATAAATATTCACATTTGTCCAGCAAGCATCTAGGTTATATATTCTAGATATTTTTCATTTTAAGGGCAACATGTTTAAATATTTTTCTTCCTTATGCTTTTCCTCAAGCCTAAACAGTTGGCCCTCACACTATCATCTATCTATCTATCTGCAATCTCTGATTTTTTTGCAAAATGCTCTGCCCCTACTTAAGGAATTCAGGTATTATCAGCAAGAAGGTATAGGAAATCTTTTTTGGTGGTGGGATGCTTCCTAGAATCCATAGAGTTGTACCAGATTGACACTTGTCTGTTCTTCATGGTATATGGAAAAGATTCTAGATTTGAATTTAGAGACAAAGGATCCAAGTTGATTCCCTAGTATTGCTAATCAACTTGTACCCTTAAAAAAGTTATTTAACCCCACTTACAGTTTCCTCATCTTTAAGAGGAGAGGATTGGAATAGACTAGATGATTTCTGAGGTCCCTTGCCCACCTGAGATATCATGATCTCCTTCATATGCATCACCAGCCCAATGCCAAGGAATGAATGAATAAAAATTCCACCCAACTCCTCGCCTAGAAAAGCAACTAAAAGGGCATACCCACAATCTAATTGGTTGGTAGCATCACTCTTGGACACAAAGAACAAGACATTCTTTTATTTCCATGGAAACCAGTTATTTGGAGAAACAGGAAGTGTGGGGCTACAGGCAGAGTTTTATGTAGTAATAATAATAACAATAATAATAACTGACATTTATGTGGTACACTAAATTTTTTTTAGTGTTTCACATTTTTAGGGAGATTTCCATCTGTTGCTATGATAATGAGCAAATTGAAATACCAGGGACAATAGCACATGCCATCCTTACTATATATGTGTTTTCCATTTGATTCTCACAACAATCCTAGTGGGTAATAAATGGATTATTATTATTATTATTATTATTATTATTCCCCATCTACACTAGCTCAGAGAGTGTAAGCAACTCACCCATGGTCACAGAGTCAATAAAGTTCAGTCATCATGACTCTAAAGCTGCCCTCCATTCACTAGACCATGGTGCCTTTCTTTACTATGTGTATGTCTTTCAAAACTTTAAGGATTATTAATCTTGTGAATGCAGATACTCCACAAAGTAGTTCCATGCCTTAGATGGTTTTCATGAATTGGTGGGGGTGGAATGGTAAGGATATTTTTACCTTGCCCTATGCCCAAGCCTCTGGTTAGAATGGGATTCTCTAAACTTTGCCAGGTTGGTTTTCCAACACATGGGGGAGGGCTCAAGCTGGACAAATTGTATATCCCTCTCAGCTGTGTGTTTAACTCTCTGGACTTCACCACCATGCTAGGTACCTTCAAGCTTTTCCATTGCCCCACTCTCCAGATCCTTTTTGTATGTTGTCTTCTCCCATTAGATTGGAAGCTCCTTGAGGACAGGAAATGTGTTTCTTTTTGCTTGTATTTGTATCCCCATTCCTTAACAGAGTGCCTGGCACATAATAAATGCTTTCTAATTACTTGCTCTCTTTCTCTGTTTTGTTCAACACTAGACACAATCAATTACCAATCAATCAATAAACTTTTTTTTTCTTACATGCATATGTGCCAGGCATTAGAGATAGAGAACTAAAAATGACATTGTCTCTGCCCTCAGGAATTTTATATTCTAACATAAGGCAATGGGTATCTACTATACATATGTATGAATAAAACACATATGAAACAGACACAAAGTATTGTTGTAGACGGTAGGATGCAACACTAACAGCTCAGGGAAAATTCGAGGGGTCAGAGGTGAGGAGGGAGTACATTTTATGCATGAGGGGCAGCTAATGTGGTGTCATACGTAATGAATAGCAAGAAGGCCAGTTTGGAGGGACCAAGGAATGTGTGGAGAGTAATGGGTGCTAAGCTTAAAATTGTAAGACAAAGTTAGGTTGTGAAGGGTTTTTAATGCTAACAGAGGAGTTTAGATTTGATCCAAAGGTGACAGGGAGCCACTACACTCTACTGAGCCAGGGAGTGTCTTGGTCAGAGAAGTGTCATTTTGGCAGCAACATAGAGGGCGGATTGTATGTAATGAGGCAGGAAAACCAAATAAGAGGTTATCACAGTCATTCAGGTAAGAGGTGAAAAGGGCTTCAACTCAAAGCCTTCACAGCTGGGCAGGAGCTACCAGAGTTGGTACTCTACTGGGACAAGCTGTGGAACCCCAAGTCATCTCCATACCACAGTGAGGCCTCAGCACAGAATATTTACAGAGAAATCTCATCATATAGAGAGCATCAGAGGAAATCTGTTTTCAAGAAACAAATTTGGAAAAGACCTTCAAGGCCTCCTAAATGATCATCTTGTCTCCTTTTATTCAGCAAATGGACACCTGGTCCATGCTACATTGAGAAAGCCCTAATTGTCAGAAAGCTTTTTCCTTAACATCCTTCAAATCTGCCTTTCTGCAATTCTACCCAATGTTCCTACTTGTGGCCCCAAAACCAAACATTCCAGTTGGGTCACTGTGACCAAACCACTTCAATACTATTAGCCTTAGGTTCCTCATCTGTAAATGGTAATGGTATCATTTATACAATAACAACCACAAAAAGGATATTGGGCAGAAAGCACTAGGTAAAACCTACAAAGTATTAAAGAGACATTTGGAAATGATGTTTGGGAAGCATTTGCAACGTTGCACTAATGTGTAAATCTGGCCATACAACCAAAAAGCCCATATGTCAGCCCACCAGTCATCCAATCAGTTCCATAAAGAAAGTTTGACCTGGCTCTTCTCCATCCCATCTCTTGTGTCTGTTCCAGGAAGAGAGAAGATGGGAGTATGAAAGCAATGATGGATCACTTGATATGAAGGCAAGGCTAAAGCCTCTCCATATTACAAAACATTCATGATGATGGCTGCACTAGAGCATTGAGCAGGTGCTTACAAAGACTTTGTTGAGTGGATGTAGAATCCAAAGGCAGTTCTATATTGCTTTTAAGTGAGGGTTAGGCAGTATTAGAGTGTCCTTAATGGGGTTATCAAATTGCCACTCACTCCAAGACAACAGTATAAGCTAGTACTCCACTGCTCTGCAACAATGATACTGACAGGAACTAGAACCAGACTAGAACCCTTGGCCTGACCAGTCCACCAGATATGCATCAGTCTTAAAGGTTGAACTACCATAGAGAATAGCTAAATGTGCCTCCTACCCCCAATCATCCTTTAAAAACTTCTCTGCCATGGAGTCCTTCTCTACTGTACAGTGGAGTCAGCTCATATTTGCATTTGGGGGGCAGCTAGATAGCGCAGTGGTTAAAGCACCGGCCCTGAATTCAGGAGTACCTGAGTTCAAATCTGGCCTCAGACACTTGACACTTACTAGCTGTGTGACCCTGGGCAAGTCACTTAACCCCCATTGCCTGCAAAACAAACAAACAAACAAACCAAAAAACCAAACCATATTTGCATTTGGATGTGGGTTTGAAATTTGACTCTATCACTTAGTAGTACCATGTGACTTTGAGCAAGCCACTGCTCCTTCCTAAGCCTTAGTTTCTTTATCTAGAAAATGAAAGGATTGGATAAAATGAGCTCTAGGTCTACCATCTATGATCTAATAACTCACTCAGTATTCCACTACTGTGGCCAAGGTCAGGAGATTTGTCTTCCTACCACCACCCCACACCCACCACAAAGTTGCTAGGGTGCCATTTTTCAGACTTGGTTTTCAATGACTCATGCAGACATCGCAACCTGTCATTTGTCACAATTTTCCCAGACTCTTATTGCCACAGATCGTTTGCAAAAGTCACCTGTCATTTTCCCCAATGTTTCATTTCATCTTTACCTATGGCTTTAAAAGTGATTTCAATCTTTTGTGTATTTCTCTTTCTGTGTATCTATGGACCTTCAATTTTTATTTGCTGACCATATCTCAACTGTGATGTGTTGGTAGGATAATAAGTTGCCCAAAGTTTTAATGTATTCAATCTTATTCCCTCCTGAAGCTACCATAAATATGGAGTGCTTGTAATGATCTCAAATAGTCTTTAAAGCCTTTGCCTCAATGTTCCTTCTCTTTCATCCTTCTCTCTCATCTGAAATCCCTCGACCAATCATAAGTGCTAAATCTTTTATCCCAGTTTCTAATAGCCAGCCCTCATATGTAACTTTTTTATACAGGCAATCCCCCATGCCTACCATGTATTTCTACCTGACCTCTACCTCTTAGAATTCCTCATTTCCTTCAAGATTTAACTCGTGTCATTTTTTACCCAGCAAATTCCCTGATCTTTCTGTTAATGCTATCTTCCTTTCTCAAAAGATCTAAGATCTACTTATCTGTTTACTTATTTGCATTAGATAATGGATGTAATCTACATGAGGGAAGTGATTAGTGACCATTTCTGGTTTTTAATTTCTAGTGGTTGGCATAGTGTTTTATGCATGTTTTGAATTGAATTGAATTGAATTTGAATCTAATCAGAAAAGATGGTAGTCATCTTCTCATATGTGAATGGCTTTGATGTACAAGAGGGCATGGCCTTGTTCTCTGTTGCTCCCAAAAGCAGAACTGGATTCATGTAGAAGTTACAAACTAGGGGGCAGCTAGGTGGTATACTGGATAAAGCACTGGCCCTGGATTCAGGAGTACCTGAGTCCAATCCCACCTAAGACTCTTGACACTTGCTCTGTGACCCTGGGCAAGTCACTTAACTTTCATGGTCCTGGAAAAAAAAGAAGTTACAAGCTATTACATTTTGCTTCAAAATGGTCAACAACAGTAGAACTTTCTAAAAATTGATTAACTGACTTTGAGAGGGTGAGTTTTTCTCAATAGAAGTATTAAATCAGAGCATGGATGAACATTGTTTGGGATGCTGATCTTTTTTGGTTAAAGTTTGCAGTAAATTACCTTTAAGTAGGCAGACATTTACTAGCTGTGTGACCCTGGTCAATTCTCTTAACCCTCAGATACCTCAGGTTCCTCATCTGTAAAATGAGTTAGAAAAGGGAAATGGCAAACCACCGCAATACCAAGAAAAGCCCAAATGGCAAAAAGCTAAAACAATTGAACAACAGTCTTACTAAGGGTCGTCCAAGTTTGGAAAAATTTTCTGCTAGTTTAGAAATATTGCATTTTTTATGTCTTACATCTTTATCTAGCCTGTTTTTTCTCATCTATATTTTGTTCTTTTTCCATAGAGGGGGCATTCTGCTTGCTATATGCAGGTGTTTGAGTTGAGAAAGTTGCATTGTGTTTTTAACTCAAATACTAACTTACTTCAAGGCCTTTAGGAAATATTTTAAAGAAAAACTCTAATCATCATATGTTTCTCAGGACTTAAAGTTAATATCCTTCCCACCTACTTTCCAGGTATAATATTATAAAATACTTTGAGCACAATGGAAACCAGTCACTATTTGTATAAGCAAAGAGGAAAATATTCAACCAAGATATTAATCCCATGAAAGATTATGAGGATTTAAGATGAGAACATAGCTTAATAATAAAAAAGCTTTCACTCTTTTCATCTTTCTTTTCTCTTGAACACTTTTCTTTCTTTCATTATTCATTCATTTGATTCAATTTGATAAGCACTTTATTAGGTGGCTCAATGGATAGAGGGCTATGTCTGAAGTCAGGAAGGCCTGAGTTTAAATCTGGTCTCAGATACTTACTAGCTTTGTGATCCTGGGCAAGTCATTTAACCCTCTTTGCCTCAGTTTTCTTATCTGTAAAATGAGCTGGAGAAGGAAATGGCAAACCACTCCAGTGCAAATCTTCTAAGTATAACTTGCTATTCTTTCAAGTATACAACAAAATCATCATGTAAATTTCTTATTTTTTCTTTCCCCACACCTCCACCCTAGAGATGGCTACCATTAGACACAAATATATATATACATATACATATAATATATAAACATACACACATATATATGTGTGTATGTATATACCTATGTATGTGTACATGTATATGTATGTCTGTGTGTCTGTGTATGTGTATCTATCTGTATCCATATAAATGTGTGTTTATAAATTATTCAATACATAATTCTATTTATATATGTGTATATATACCCATATATGTATATGTGTATGTATGTGTGGTGTGGTTGTATAGTTATATATACATACACATATATGTATCTATGTGTATATTTATACATGTACACACACATTATTCAATACATACTTCTATTTATCAGTTCTTTCTCTGGATGCAGATAGAATCTTTCTTCATCTGTCCTTTATGGTTAATTTGGGTATTTATCAACAACTGCTGTTTATAAACAACTACTTTTTAAACACCTATTGTTTATTAGCCCCTGTTAGGAATACAAAGTTACATGAAATGGCAATAGCCCCTGTTCTCAAGAAAATAACATTTCATTCTATTGTTTCCCTTGACTTTTCTTTTCCTTGTTTCCTTTTTTTGTTGTTGTTATGGTTCAATTCTTTACCATACATGTGTGATCTTCTTCTTAAACCTTTCTCATATTTCTTTTTTTAAAAGTGGTATAAGAGCTGACAAGGTTCTCCCCTTGAATTAACAACTTTGGTTCAATAAAACTAGAACATTTTTAGAATTGTATTTTCTTAGAAGTAATGTCTAGTAACCTCCTTGGTACTGGGTTCAGGAAAATGATGTTATAGAATTGATAATTTTATTGACCTCTCAAGTTTTACAGATGAGCTTCCTGGTCACATTTCAGGAAATGATGACAGTTGTACTGGATGTTCCAGTGGTGTGTCTTAGTCATTGGTGACCTCTTTCCCTTCAACTTGTTTTCAAGAATTTGTAAAAGAAAAATATTATCTCTTTGAATGCTGCAAATTCTTACCTCTTGTCCTTTGGCAAGAGACCCAATATCAAAAGTAAGCATCTATATTTTGCAAAAGAAAACATATTGAAGATTATATTTTCTTGACATACCAATTGAAGTGAATTAAAGAAAGCTATTGTATAAGGGGATTAAATGATAAGTGCTATATTAAAAAGTTTCATCAGGTAGCATGCTGATGAAGATTACGTTCTGAGTGGGAAAAGGTTATCAGTATATTTTTGAGGGGGTAGGAGGGGGTCATAAGTGGGGGGGTCATTATTTCCAGACTAGAATTTTGTGCTATAAATGGATAAATTTAGCATTCCATCAAGAAATAAGATTCCATTAAGTGCCTATTATATGCCAAACATGGTGTGGATTGTTGGGGATACAAAACCAAAAATTAAACCATCTCTGCATTCAAAGTGTTTATAATCTGAAGGGTGAAACAACATGTGTATATATAAATATATTAATATTCATGCTACATACAAAATACATAGTAATTTGGGGAAGGAAGTATTCAAATATAATACATTCAAAGAGTGGCCAAGAGTGAGTCTAGGCAAGTCTTTTAACCTTTGGGTGCATCAAGCAACTATCAAAAATTGTGAGCCTCTGATCAAATACCATTCCCTATACCAAAGGGGAGTAAATTGTCAAAAGTATAGTGCCTTTGGTGGGGACCAGTTACAATTAGTGCCTCCCCTTCCTTTCTTCTTACTCTCTTTTAACTCTCTGGAGTCTAACCTCTGACCTCTTCATTCAACTGAAACAACTCTCTTCAAAGTCACTAGTGATCTCTTAATTTCCCCTTCTACTGGTCTTTTCTCAGCCCTTATCCTCCTAACCTTTCTTGCAGGCTATGATACTGTCCAGCATCCTCTTCTCCTTGATAGTCTCTTCTCACTAGGTTTCTGTGTCTCCGCTCTCTTGCTTTGCCTTCAACCTTTCTGACCAATCCTTCTTATTCTGCTTGGTTGGAACCTCATTCAATTTGTCCTTGATAACCAAGGACATGTCCCTAAAGTTCTATCCTGGATCCTCTTTTTTTCTTCCTCTATATATTTTTTTTTTGCTTGATAATAGCATCAACTCCCATTGATTCAATTATTATTTCTATGCAAATGACTCTTAGATCACCCACTTCCCAGTTATTCTGGCTCATAATTTAGGTGTCATCTGTTACTCTTCACTTTCACTCCTTGTTGATTCTTGCTTTACAACATCTCTCTCATACACTCATCCCTCTTTCTTCTGAGGCTTCTATCACCCTGTAGCATGCTCTTCTTCCCTCCTGCCTGAACTACTGAAACAGCATTTTGTTTGATCTGCCTCAATACCCCCCTACTCCCATTCACCCTCTACTTAAGTTATTTGATAGCTGCTCTTCCACAAATTCATGTCTGACCATGTCACACACCCCCATTCAATAAATTCCAATGCCTTCTTATTACATCCAGGATAAAATATATATTCCCCCATTCAGCTTTTCAAACTCCTCCTAGCCTGGCTCCTGGCTCCCTTTCTATTCTCCAAATATCTTACTCCCTTCTATGCACTCAGTGATCCAGTGGTGTTGGCCTTTTTGTTCCTCCCACAAGACTCTTCATTTCCTGAATTACTTGTATTTTCACTAGCTGTCCTGGAATTTTCACTTCCAACTTTCCTGGCTGGCATCACTGGAATTATTTCAGTGCAAGTATATCACATTTTATTGAGTTCTGCTTTATTGAGCTTCATTGATATTGCATTTTTTTTTTTTTTACAAACTGAAGGTTTGTGGCAACTCTGCATCAACAAGTTTCTGAGCACCATTTCCCCAACATCATGTGCTCACATCATTTTTCTGCGTCACATTTTGGTAATTCTTACAATATTTCAAATTTTTCATTTTCATATCTGTCATGGTGATCAGTAATCAGTGGTCTTTGATGTTATTTTTCTAATTGTTTTGGGAGTCTGTGTACCATGTCCATATAAAACAATGAACTTAATTGACAAGCGTTGTATGTGTTCTGACTGCTCAGCAAACCCAGCCATCCCCCCATTTCCCGCCCTCTCCTCAGCTCTCTCTATTCCCTGAGACACAAAAATATTGAAATTAGGACAATTCATAACCCTACAATAGCCTCTAAGTGTTCAAATAAAAGGAAGAGTCAATCAATGAAGCAAATTCCATTGTTGCCTTAACAAATTGCCCAAACCAGCCCAACTTTCAGCAATAGCCACCCTGATCAGTCAACAGTCATAAAGACTAAGGCAAGACTCTCCAGCAGTAAAAAGATTATGACTCATTTAAAGCTCAGATAATGGTTATCATTTTTACAAAAAAAAAAGTCTTTTTTAAAAAATTAAGGTATGGACATTTTTAGGCTTAATGCTATTGTACACTTAATAGGCTACACTATAGCGTAAACACAACTTTTATATGCACTGGAAACCCCCCCCCAAAATTATGTGACTCAGTTTATTGTGATGTTTGCTTTATTGTGGTGGTCTAGAACCAAAGCCATAATATCCCCAAGGTATGCCTGTACCTGTCTCTACCTCCTAACTTCCCCCACTTCCTTGAAGTCTCAGTTGAAGCCTGTCTTCAGCCAAAAAAGCCTTTTTTACTCCCTATCCTAAACACTCAACTTTTCAAAGAGAAAAGGAATCTCACTGTAAACTTTCTCTTAGGGGAACTTCTCTGCTTTGAAGCAAATAAGGATAGGCAAAGGAGGGAGGAAAAGCGAAGATGCCCTGTGTATGTGTGGACAAGGTGCAGTGTTATTTAGGAATGAACTAAACCAATCTGACCTCAGAGTATGTGCCAATTAATTTCCTCAGTGAGCCCCACTAGATAAATAAAGCTATAGCCAATGCCTGTATAGAATTCTGTCCCTCTTAGCCTCTCTCCCAAAGGACTACATCTGGAGGACAGGGAGTGTATGAGCTAACACTCTTCCTTTTTTGACCTACAATATACATCAATGAGCCTGTTCTACAAAACATTTGTTCAAATCCCCTCCCCCCCCAAATTTTACTTACATGCTGGTTGAGTCACCTTTATCCTTCATATCAAACCCAGTTTGTTCCATGGCAACCAGAAAAGGTTCTTCCTCAGGAAGTAAAGCAAGTGCCCTTGGGACATCTTCAACTGCTGGAAGTTCCCCTCCTATATCTCTTTGAGGAAGGGGGACATTAGTTTTAATACTCCAGTGTTCCATCTGAAAGAAGGAAGAAATTAGCCTGAACTTTGAAAATCAAGTTGCTATTCTTAATTTTTTAAAAAATTCTTTTAAGCAAGATGTGCACTTATACACGCAAAAAAAGCTTTTAAAAAAAAAAAGTCCAACATTGATTTTCTGACAACTGCTTTCTTTCCATCTTACCTACAAAGTGGTAAATCCATCTTGAAAACCCATTCCAGATATTGATGTGTTTTTTTTTTAATTTATAGGTGGTTTTCACAAGCTCTGATCATATTTCTTTTAAAAAACCGAGTGTTGTGTTGATGCCTTTTGTCTTTACAGAATACTCATTTTGGGGGAAAAGAAATGCTGCCCTCTGCATTGAGCCCGTCTTTATGATATTGAAAAATATTTAGGAAAAAATATCTAGTAGTTAAACCAACTGATAATGTATTCAAAATTCTATGCTAATTGTTCCCCTTGCTACTAAGGAGGGAGGAATATTTAATTATGTGTTCTATAGAACCTTCACTGATTTTTTAGTTACTCAGTTTCCTTTTGGTAATTTTTTTTTGGTTTACATTACTGTAATTATTGTGTAGTATACTTCAGTTTCTGCCAATTCTGTACTAGCCCTTACATATCTCCCATATTTCTCCAAATGCCTCAAATTCACCATTTCTGACTGTACAATAATATTACATACCTTAAGATATCAATAGAGACTGATCTTGTGGTTTCATTGGCACTGGAAATTCCCTCTAATAATGCTAGTTAGCTTATCTGCAACTTATTGTCTTAGATGAGTCCCTAGGGTGCTGACAGCTACAGTGATTTGCCCAGCATCACCCCAAGATATATCAGAAGCAGGATTTGAAGCTATGTCTTCCTATCTCTGAAGCCAACTCTCTAGCCAATGTGGCTTGTTGCCTCCCAACTTTGATATACCATTCTTTGATTTTTGAGACATTCCTGAACTGATGGGCATATACTTTCTTGTTCATATCTCTTAATAGTGATATTCATTTAGAAAAAAATTCATAACTAAAAAAAAACAGTGATTACAAGTCTTAGCATGGGATCCACATTGTAGACTCTAATCACGTATGCCTGGCTTCCTATAATGAAGACTGATATTAAAGGCCACCTCCACTTTGTGAGGTGTGTGTGCCCTTCAGGGTTTCCTAAGGTTATTTGCTCTTTGACTATTCTAAGGTTTCTAGTGGTTCCAGCTATTATTCTAGCTGGTGCTTATTCCATCTCACTTGAAGAAAAAATAATCCCATTACCTTTTGGCAGTTGTCTTAATTATATTTAAGCTAGTGGATAAACCATCCTTATTTATCTGCCTTCAAACACTAATAAGATCATTAACCAGGGCCAGACAATCTGGACTGTCATTTTCATAAACTATTTTCCATTTACATGTAGGAAAGCTCGTGGCTATTTGGTTATTAGACATGATAAAGACAATAATTTGCAACAAATGATTGAGATAGACTTGTACCTCCAAGTAACTTCACCTAGAGAGTTTTAACTACCTCCTCCCACCTGACACATACATATTTGCTCTCATGTACATGTACTTGATTATGTAAGATACCATCCAGAATTTCAGGATTGAGTCTCCATACATCCTAAAAATCTGAAATCCTGGAAAGTTAAATCAACTGGCTTTCAGTTCCTCCAGCTACCTCATCACCCTGGAAGCATAGAACCCTTGAAATAATTCTGAAAGTGTGTAGTTTGATGGTTAGAAATGAAAAAAAAAAAAAAGCTTTCCAAAAGCTTTCTAACTCTAAGCCATTGAGGCTTGGGGCAGAAACCTTTCTCCTAGTAAGTAGGAAAAAGAAGAGTTAAAAAGACAAACAATGCTCATAGCTTCAATTTACCTGACTATCCTATATTCTAAGAGAAGTTGGCCCAAGGGGACAAAATTTTTTTTTCTTATGGTCTAGAAAAGCCCAACATAGACAAGATACTGAGAACAAATAAATTCTAGTTCTGGAGAGAAAAGCTGCTAATGGCTTTCCTCTAATATTCTATCCTTGGTGAATGAAGGTCCTGACTCCCTAAATGATCTGAAATTCAAGACTTTGTGCCTCCCTATAAACCAAAAAAGAGATATGGGGTCCACTCTTCGGTGGCACTTATCTGAGTACTCTAGACTCTAGCTTTTAAAACTGTGGGTCATGAACCCACATGGGGTCAGGTAACTGAATGTGGGAATCACAAAAATTTTGACATCAGTAAAAGGTTATGTATGCCTATTTTATATCCCTATATACTTGGTGTCCCATAAATATCTCTCGAGTGAAAAGGGGTCACAAGTAGAAAAATGTTTAAGAAGTCCTGATCTAAAGAAGTTCCACAGACGCACGTTCAAGCAAAGTTATGCTTAATATTAACCAGATGCATATATGGGACCAATTGGAAACTGTCTTTTAGTAACCATGTGAAACTAGCAGGGATCAAACCCTCAGAGATTATTTTCCACTTCTAAATGCTGGGGAGAAACTCCATGCCTTGCAAACAGGAATTGAATTGTTTTCTTTTTTTTTTTTAAATACTACAAACCACACATCATCAGGGAACCAAGAGAGAGCTACATATAAAATGTCAATGGACCTGTAAAAACAGAGATGTAAATAATACCTCCATGAACATCTTTGAGTTTACATGTTAACAATGTGTGTGCCTAGAATGTGTTATGGACACACATGTTCCTTACGTGGTGTCTCACCATACGTATTCCTTGATCATAAATATATTCCCTATTGTGCTCTATTCTACACACATTCCCTGAGTCTGCCCTTCCCATTGATAATGTATGTTTTTGTGAGAGAATACATTCCATATTTATGAAGGGAAAATTATATTGTTGACTTTTTAAATGTTATTTCATTAAATGTCTTTGATATAGTCACATCAGAAATGTGAGGCCCTGAGGTGGAGTATCCACTGAAATTATGTTTCGTTTCAGCCATATTTTTTTTCACTTTTAATAAAGTATCTTTCTATACTTAATTCAAAATACTGAACAGTTCCAAAAAAAGTGAAGTATATGACTATATACCATTTATTCACAAAGAGATTTGAATCTTCATATTTACATCACAGTTCATTTTCTGTATAAACTATTCAAATTTCATCTGAAAATTATTTCTTTATATGTAATGGTTATCAGTTTTTATTTTTAAAAAGTTCTTTTTGTACAACTATTGGGTATTAAAATGTTTACCTTGATAAGGAGTAATATCTTATATATTTTATTAATTAATATAAATATTTTCTTTCACACAAAACAACTTTCTTTTATATCTTCTTTATCATTAAATTGCTCCATATGTAAAGGAATTACCTTTGAACTAGCAGAATGTTAGTCCCTCCAAAGCAAGGACTGTCACACTTTTATATTGGTATCCTTAATGCCTAGTACGGGGCTTGAAATATAGAAAGTGATTCATAAATAATTGTTACTTAATTGATTGATCTGAGTTTCCTCTGAATGACTAGGAAAAGTAAACATGTTAGTCAAGATTCAAGGACTATGTTTTTTTTAGGGAATGTAGTAGATGCCTGGTGTAACTTGAACCTGGGTAGCTTTTGTGGGAAGATGTGCATGTGAGCTGCTCACAAATTATCTTGAACCAAAGAAAAACATCGTATTCCAATGCTTGGCCAGATTTGATACAATTTATGATCTGGACTTCACTGAAGGAAATATTGACATTAAGTTTCTTTCCTGTGGATTTTGACCAAAACAGAATTGGTGCCACATTATGGGTAACTGATAGATTCAAATAATGTATAAAAATCGCTAAACTTGAAAAAGTAAGCTTAGCCTTAATTGTACCAGGCCCACACATAATGACGAAGAGAATGATCTTCCCATTCTTATTCATGTATCTTCCCATTCTCAGTGATATTCTGCTCTTTTTAATACATTTCTACTGACTTCATATCAGTAGAACATGAATTGGGAGTTATTTTCTCCACTGGTGATGGATTTGTGCTAATCCATCCCCACTGTCTCTAATGTGGCCCCCTTGTGACAAATTATATACTTGCAAAACAACTAATAGGGGTAAGGATGTAGTCTCCATAAATAGATAAAGAACAATCTTTTATAAGGATAAGATCCATTCTCCAATAAGAAAGAAAAATGCATGTACTATTGGTTGTGCTATGAATTGGTCCAGCCATACTAGAAAGTAATTTGAAATCATGTTTCCCAAAAATTTGCTGAAAGTATTCATACTCTTTGACCCAGAAATTCTGCCGTGAGACATAAACACAAGGTATGTTACAGACAGAAATAGAGGTCCCATAAATACTAAAATATTCATGTTAGACCTTTTTTGTGGTAACAAAAATGTAGGTGCCCACTGATTGGAGAATGGCTGAATAAATTGTGGTTCATGAGTATAATGATAACATAAATGTAAGAAAAAGTAAATGTGAGCATGAGAAAATTTATATGAATTGATTCAGAATAAAGTTAGTAAATCCAAAAAAATAATATAGGCAATTACTATTAAAATGTGCTATTACTACCACCTGAATGCTGTGTGATTGAAATGATGAAATTTGGTCTTAGTAAAGAACTGAGAAAATGTACTCCATAGCTGTGTGACCCTGGGCAAGTCACAACCTGTTTTTGCCTTAAACTGAGGGCAAAGGAAATGGCAAACCACTTTAGTATCTCTGCCAATAAAA
The DNA here is from genome assembly GCF_019393635.1 of Dromiciops gliroides. Taxonomy (NCBI): domain Eukaryota; kingdom Metazoa; phylum Chordata; class Mammalia; order Microbiotheria; family Microbiotheriidae; genus Dromiciops; species Dromiciops gliroides. The sequence goes on from NC_057863.1 coordinate 28,340,003, forward strand.
CTGCATTGTATGGTCATTTGAGGGAGCAGTTAGGAGGCAGAGTGGATAGACTTCCACCACTGGAGTCAGAAAGACTCATTTTTCTCAGTTTAAATCTGGCTTCTGACACTTGCTACATGACCTTGGGCAAGTCATTTAACCTTGTTCGACTCAGTTTCCTCATCTATACAATGAGTTGGAGAAGGAAATGGCAAATGGTTCAAGTATCTTCACCAAGAAAACCCCAAAAGGGGTCATGAGTAGGACCCAACTGAAAAGTACTGAACAACAGACCCTCCCCACCAACCTTTTATTGCTGTGGGTGGTAGATTATGAATGTGAAGTACTGTATATACTTACAGACACAGTTAATATCTTAATTGTATTTACTGAATCATTTTTATTTCATTTCTCTTCTAAGAAAATTAAAAGATAGGACTCTCTGAAATAGGGATATATTTAAAAAGAAAAAAGCATGACATATAAAACAAAAGGCATCAATAAAAATATTGAAAATTCAAAAGAAGAATCACTCTTCAATAGATATGAACAAGTGGTTTCCAAAGAAGAAAATAAGTCTATCATTAACCACTTCTGGGCTTAGTTACTGATAACTTGTGGAACTTTGGGCAAGATATTTCACTTTTCTTGACCTCAATTTCCTCATCCGAAAAATGAGGGTTTGGGGTCTTAGGATACCTAAGATCCCTGCCAGCTCTAAATGTATCATCTGTAGATAATAAGGTTCCAGATCACTAATTATGAGAGAAATGTACACAAACTACCCTGGGGTTTCACGTTGTATCCATAAAATTAACAAAGACCTGGGAGCATCAGTATATTATAAACTCAATTTGGCTCAGCAGCATGATGTGGTGGACAAACAATTGGCGCCCTTAGGTTACATTGCTTAGGCCCTTTGTGCATACAAGTCTAGGGAAGAGATCACACCTCTGTACTCTACCCTGGTCTGGTTCCATTTGGAGTTTTGTGTTCACCTCTAGTTATCACATTTCCAGAAGGACATGCATAAACTTAAGGGGAGGGGGACCAGTGTAACAAAAGATGCTTGGAATCATAACTCATGAGGATTGGTAAAAGGAATACTGACAAAATGAATGCTCAAGAAGAATACATGAACTGTCTCTTTGCATTGTTGATAGGGAAAAGGGATTTTAGAATTTATAGTAGCAGAGCTTTATAGATCTCAAACTAGATGGGACCTCGTACATCATCAATTTCTACTGTCCCATTTCCTTTGCTTTATTTCATCCAAATGGTCATATCTCCACCACTCTTTGACCTCAGAGGGCAGAACCATGTAGGAGCAATGCACGGAATTGCTAAGAGGAAAAATTAGGCTTGGAGTCACGAAAAACAAACAAACAAACAAACAAAACTACCTAAGAATTAGAATTCCTCCACAATGGAATGGATTCCCAACTAGGGAAATGGTGCTTTCCTCCTAATAGGAAGTCTTCAGATAAAAAGGATGACTATTTGACTGGCCTGTTATAAAGATAACTCTTTTTCAAATATTAGATGACCACTGAGGACCCTTCCAACACTGAAATTTTGTTAAGACAAAAGTCAGAAACAGTCAGTGTTGGAGAAGCTACAGGGAAACAGGTGCTCTAATAGACTATTAGTAGAGCTGTGAATTGGTTCAAGTGTTATGGAGAATAAATTATAAATAAGCAAAAAGAAAAAGAAAGTCAGTGAAGTGGTCCTATCCACTGACCCAGTAATTCCACCTTATTGGGAAGGATAGAAAACAAGGAGGGTCAAGCAGAGTAAGAAAAATCCCAAATATTGCAAAATATTCCTATGTATGTGTAGTGGAAGAAAAATTAGTTCCTCCCCCCCCCCCAGATTAGTGATCAAAGTATATGAAGAAATAGTTCTCAAAAGAAGAATTGTAAACTATTAAAAATATATGAAAGAATGTTCTAAATAATTAATAAGAAACACAAATCAAAACAACCCTAAGGTTTCATCTCACACTGAGCAAACTGTCAAAAATGATGAAAAATAAAATAGTCAATATCAGGGGAGTTATGGAAAGAGGCACACTAATGTATTGTTGTGAATTAGCACCACATTTTTGAAAAGGAAATCAGAATTATGCATAGAAAGTGGCTAAAATGCTTATATCTTTTGACTTGGAGATTCTAATGAAAGGTTTATCACACCAATGAGGTCAATGACAACAAGAAATACCTCTTATGCACCTATTTATTTATTTAGTTAGTTAGTTAGTTAGTTAATTAATTAATTTTTGCAGGGCAACATGGGTTAAGTGACTTGCCCAGGATCACAGGATACAGCTAGTAAGTATCAAGTGTCTGAGGCTGGATTTGAACTGAGGTCCTCCTGAATCCAGGGTCAGTGCTTTATCCACTGCACCATCTAGCTGCCCCCCACCTAACTATTTCTTTTTTTTTGTTGTTTTTTGGTTTTTTTAGGCAACGGGGGTTAAGTGACTTGCCCACGGTCACACAGCTAGTAAATGTCAAGTGTCTGAGGTCGGATTTGAACTCAGGTACTCCTGAGTCCAGGGCCGGTGCTTTAACCACTGCGCCATCTAGCTGCCCCCCTAACTATTTCTAAAAGTACTTTTTGGGCAGCAAAGAATTGGAAATAAGTAGTTGTCCATTAAATAGGGAATGAAGAGGGAATTGTCACAGGTGAATGTGATGGAATATTACCATGCTGTAAGAATGGACGAACACGACAAATACAGAGCAGCATGGAAAGAATTCCATGAACCGCACTTGGCACAGTAGCTGGCACAAAGTAAGAGCTTTAACAAATGCTTATGGACTGCCTTACCCACAGGACTGACTGAAACTGATGCAGAATACAGTAAGCTGAGGCAAAGAAACATACACACAAGGACTACAATAATGTAAATGAAAAGAAGAATCACAAAACAATTGAAAAGGACTGTTGCAAATACCAAAAACAAACATTGCTCAGAGAAGAGATAGGAGAAGGCTCCTTCCACCAAACCCATACTCAGACTCCTTTGCAGAGACTGCAGGCCCACAGCTATGGAACTCTGCATATAATGTCAGTTTTTTAATGTATTGGTTGTATTGATTTTTCCCCTCTTCTTTCTTCAAAAAACATCCTTTGTCTAAGATATAGCTGTCTGGGAAGAAAAAAAGAAGAAATCAAAATGCTGGGGCAAAGGGTATATACTAATAAAATTTTTTATTTGAAAAATAAAGAAAAGGGGGAGAGGTCAGCTAGGTGGTACAAGGGATAAAGCACTGGCCCTGGATTTGAGAGGACCTGAGTTCAAATCCAGACTCAGACACTTGACACTAGCTGTGTGATCGTGGACAAGTCATTTAACCCTCATTGCCCCACAAAAACAAAAAACAAAAACAAAAAAAAAATGTAAATTAAAAAAAATTTTAAATAAAGAAAAAGGGAGGCAAGCCATGAATTAAGGAATTGGGTCATATTACTATAGGATATTATTGTGCCATAAGAAATGATTAATATAAGGAAGTCAGCAAAAACATGAGAAGACCTATATGAAATAATAGAGTGAAGAAAATAGGACTGATAGAATATACATAATATAAGCAAAAGAAATATATAATAAATGTAATATATTATAAATATAATATTAATATACCAATAAAATATATAATAGATATTAATAAAATATAATACATGAGATATATAATACATTATAATGTAATTTGCAAATTAAGTGAAAAAAGAAACATGAAAAGACAACTGACTCAGATTACTTGTAATAACTAATCTTCATCCCAAAAGAATGGGTATGAAATATACTTGTATCTCCTTTCTCCAGCTGCAGTGTTGAATATACTGTCTAACATGGTTTATATGTTAGTCTATTTTGCTTAACTGTTTTTCTTACTTTTTTCCTTGCTTGGGATATTTGAGAAGAGGTGAAACAAGAAAATTAATATACAATAAAAAACAAAAACAACAAAAGAAATCTATAAAACCAAAAAGCATAATAGTAGAGCTAAATGGTGACTATGATTATCATTCATTCAGTAGTTATTACGTGCCTACTATTTAATTTCATTAAATTCCATAGTAACTTGTCAAGTGCTTGAGTAACTGCAAGGTGCTACACAAAATGCTGATAATAATAAGATTCCCAAACTTTAAGGAATTCACTATATAATGGGGGAGAAGGGGAGATGTATACAAGTAACTGGGATACATGTTAAAATGTGATCATTGCAAAGAGGGAAATTTGATAAAGAAAAAAGCCTTGGTGACATTAGGAAAGGGCTTCATCGAAGAGGTGGTACCTAAGCTGAGATTTAAAGGAAAAGAAATATTTCCATAAGTGGGAAGAAGAAAGACGTGGACTTTAAGCACAGAGGACATCCAGTGTTGATGCAGGCCAGGATAAAAGAACAACTATTTATCTGGGGTATACAAAAGAGGGTTGTATGAGTCAGATAGGAAAGGTTGGTGGGGGTTAAATTGCTCAATGCCTTAAATACAAGCCCAAGCAGTCTGTGTTTTATCATGGAGTCAATAGGAAGAAGTAGAAATCATTGAGTAGCTAAATGGAATGGTCAGAGCAGATGTGTCTTGAGGAGACTATTTTAGCCATTATTTGAAAGATTGGTTATCAAGGGGAGAGACTGAAGGCAGACAAGCAAGTTAGGAAATGATTAAAACAGTTTATGTGAGAAGTGATGAGGGTTGGAATTAGAATGAGTGGAGAGGAGGGATTCAATGGAGAGGTGATGTATTGTGTAGGTTGAATTGACAGGATTTGTCAACTGATTGGATTTGGGAAAGGGCAGGGGGCTGGGGAGGGGGGGGTCAAAAGAAGATTCCAAGGTTTTGAATTTATGTGGCTGGGATGGTGAGGATCTCATGGACAAAAGGAAAAGGAGAATTAAGAGAGTAGAAAATGAGCTTCACTTGGGATATGTTGACTTTATCCTTCAAACTCATGAAGTGTGTAGTCTAGGAGAGAGCAAAAAACACATACACAAAAATACAATACAAAATACAAGTTCATAAGAGGAACTCAAAGGGTTCTGGTGAAAACCATGGAAGGCTTCGTGGAGGAGGTAGCATTGAATAAGATGTGAGCAGGTCGGGGGGCATTCTGCATAGTGTGAGCAACAAGATGAAGGTGAGCTATTTGGTTAAGAGGTGAGAAGGTATCCTATTTGTGAGCATGGCAATTAATCTAGTTTGGAAGGAACAGAGAGTATATGAGGTAGAGTAGAGTGAGGAACCTGAAAAATAGGATTAGAGACATAGATTTAGAGTTAGAAGGGATCTTAGAGGCCTGCCCATCCAACTGGCTCTCCTTTCCCAAATGAGAAAACAAGTTAAGCCTGGGGTCACAGTTAACAAGTACCTTAGGCTGGATTTGAAGTCAAGTCTGCCACAGTCTGCCTGGAAGCCCAAGTGCTTGGGACAAAGTGGTGGCCCTTGGACCTACTATCCACCAACCATGCCCTTGCTCCAACCACTGCTCAGAGAAACAATCCTTGCTAAGTTAAGACTGGCCATCTACCACCTTCTCAATAACCACATTTTCTGAAGAGGGGTAGAAGAAAGTTCTCAACACAAAAGGCTTTGGTCTTGTCAAGAGATTCAACAACAGAAATAACTCTAATTCTATGAGCAGAAATGGCATTAAAGAAGATGAATTACAAAAAAATTTTAAAATGAAGAAAAAGGGAGCAATTAGGAGCTTTGGCCCTGGATTCAGGAGGACCTGAGTTCAAATCTGACCTCAAACACTTGACACTTACTAGTTGTGTGACCCTGGGCAAGTCACTTAACCCTCACTGCCCTGCCAAAAGAAAAAAAAAGGAAAAAAAGATGCATTACTACCAACTTTGCCACTGTACCCCAAACCCCTGATTACTGTCCACCTGATTTGAAGGTAAACCTCCCATGTGTGTTATCTGCCAGTAGGATATAAGCTACTTGAAAGCAACAACTATTTTCCTTTGGTGTTTGAAGCTCCTGTTGTTAGCAGTCCATAGTGCCTAATAAATGGGATTAAATTCATTTCCTCATTGCTGAGTCTAAATGCCATAGCCATTATGTCAGGCTGCCCAAGGATGAAAGCAAATTGGGAAAGAATAAATGAATGAATAAGTGAGTTAGCAAATGAATGAAGGAATGAATGAATGAATGAAGAATCTTTCTTGCCAGGTCAAAGAATTTAATAGGTAATGGGGAGTGACAGATGGTTGTTTGAACATCAGAAGGATGTGATACAGGATCCTGTGCTTGGGGAGGATCAACCTGACAGTGACAGGCATGGTGGATACAGGGAGGTCAGTTACAAAGACCACAGTAATATAGTTGATGATGATCTGCTCTGGCCTGGTGCTATTGGAAACAGAGGAGAATAGTGAGTCACCAAGTACTTATGAGGCAGCAGAATTCACAAGGCAGGACACCTGACTAAAATGAACCCTGCTGTCTTTGATCATGAGTCCAACATTCTAGTCAACAGAGCAGGGCTATAAAAAAGCACCTGTCTGCAGCAAACACTGCCAGAGAATCAATGCCTGGGACACAGAAATAAAAACAAGCAGAAATCAAAAAGAGAAGAGAACCATTTCTTTTTAAGGCTCCCCCACGCCGAATATTTGGCAAACTGGCAGAGAAGGTAGTACAGACTTTCTGGACTGGAGTAAACCAATAACTGAGGAAGAAGAAAACTTACTTTTTACATTTCGAACCCTCATTAATAACTTCTTGTTGTCAGCCAAATTTGCCTAATACTGGCAGGGAAATTTCATGGAGATTTCATTGTTATATGATCACAAAACCATGGAACCTAACTTCTAACCATCTACTCAAGGGCTTTTTGCCGGAAATCTTAAAAATATGGTGAGAGAGTATTGCATCGTTGGCCAAAGAATCTAGGTTCAGATCTCAGCTCTGTTCTTGCTACCTTTGCCATCTTGGGTGTAGGATTTCATTTCTCTGAGTCTCGATATCCCACTCTGTAAAAAGAAGGGGCTGAACTATCAAGGGTTCTTTTTTTTTTACAGGGCAATGAGGGTTAAGTGACTTGCCCAGGGTCATAAAGCTGGTAAGTATCAAGTGTCTGAGGCCAGATTTGAACTCAAGTCTTCTTGAATCTAGGACCAGTGCTTTATCTACTGTGCCACCTAGCTGCCCCCTATCAAGGGTTCTTAATCTGGCATCTGTTAACGTGTTTGTTTTTTAATATGATGATAGTTATTCCTATATAATTGGTTTCCTTTATAAATGCACATATTTTACTTTATATATTTAAAAACATTCTGAGAAGAGGTCCAGAGGCTTCCTCAGGTGGCCAAAGCAGTCCTCCACAACGAAGGTTAACCCCTGTACTCAGATGATCTTAAGGACTCCTAAGGCACTGAATCTTCTGATTCCGTAGGGTTAAGGAAAATCTTCCTACTCAGCATCGTGGTTATAACTCATTTGTAATCCTGGCCATCAAGAATTACAAAGTGTTTTCTTCACAACAGCCTTATGAGTATTTATATTTCTTTGCTACAGAGGAGACAGAAGGCATAGGGGATAGAAAATTTGCCTCAGAGTAAGGAAGATCATCTTCAAGTCTTGCCAGTCAAATATCCTGGTTGTGAGACCTTAGGCAAGTCACTTGACCTCAGTACCCTAGCTAACTCTCTAAGATTAAATACTTCAGATTTTTGCCTGCAAAAATGGAATTTCCTTGCCCCAAGGAAATCACAAGTCCAGACCGCCCCCCCCCCCAAAAAAAAAACAGACAAGGTGAAGAAAAAAGAAAGCGATTTCCCTAAAGGTCACATACCTCCTAAGGGGCAGAGCTGAGCCAAATTCCACATTCCCAAGGTCACAAGTTACTGACTCAATTAATCACTAAGCATTATTAAGCTATTTATTATGTGCCTAGCACTGTGCTGAGCACAGAGAATAAAAAGAAAAAGCCCTGAAGGAGCTTACATTCTAATCAGGGAAACAACTTCACACACACACACACACACACACACACACACACACACACGATACACACAGAGCGATATATCGTAACCTTAGCAGAAAAGACATTACATTTTATGATTCCCCACGCACTCTACCACAGATTAATTTAACAGTCAGAGCAAAGTGTATTCAGGATGCAAGTGATTCCAGATACTGCACCTTCAGAAATAGAATTCAGTTCTTTCTTAACTAATGAACATTAGACGGCTGGGACATTCAAAGGGAAATCATCCCCCTGATAGCACTAAATTCCCCGCTTACTTCCCCACTGTGGTAATAATGGAGCAATATTTCTACCTGACCAAATATTCCAATCAGAGAGCCCCAGACATCACTGACAGAAATGCTGCCGTCTGCAGAAGAGGCAATGATCAGTACTCGGCTGCCGTGTGCACAAGTCTCCAGAGAACTGATTCGGTCCTCATGTGGTTGAAATGATCTTATCAGAGGAGGAGGCTGGGAAACTTGGTTCTCATTGAAATTAAGGCAATATTCCTGAATGAAATGGGAAAACACACCCCAAACCATCAGCTTTTAGAGAAAATCACCAATAAAAATAATTACATTTGAATTCAATTTAATTGAACAAATATTTGAAGAAGAAAAAATAGCCCCTTCCCTCAGGGAACTTATATTCTACAGGCAAGAGGGATATAATGTGCATGAGTGAGTAAGTATACAATGTATACAAAATGATAAAAGTCATTTCAAGAGCTAATGACTGCTGATATCTAGGGGATTGAAGAAAGACCTTGGGCATGTTGGGACACATGCTGTGTACTTTGGAGGAAGCTGGGAATTTTGTGAGGTAGAGAAAAAGGAGTGCCTCTCTAGACCTAGGGAATAAGCAAAGGCAGAAAGAATATGGAGAGTCCTATACATGGGATAGTGCTAGTAGGCTAATTTTACTGGAATGGAGAAGAGGGTATGATAAGGACCGAAGTGAAATAAGACTGGGAAAGGGGCTGAAAGCTAGATTGTGGAGGAATTTAAACACTAGGGATTTTGTATTTGAACCCAGAGACAATGGAGAGTCAAGGAAATTTTTGATTTGGGGGGAGGTGTTGAAGTAGTCAAGTATAACGTTTAGGAATATCAAAGCAGATAAGATATCACCCAACAATTCATAAATCTTTGATGACTCCCTATTGGTTCTACAATAAAAGATAAATTTTCTCTTTAAAAATATGATATAGAAATAATACATTAATGAAAAGGAAAATTTAGTGAACAAGATGCAGAGTTAAATAAGGCTATATTGATGTCATAAGGCTTGTCAGATGGTTTTGTGTGGCTTGACAACTTTTTAGAAAGAGAAAGAAAACCTCCTAACAGTGAAAACAATTGTTTGCTTGATTTGTTGATTTTGCTATGTTGTTCTCATTTCTTTGTTTATATTTATAAACATGGCATGAAAGATAAGACTGGTATTTGGCTATCTGAAGACTGAATTGGCCATAGCCAGATTGGAGGGAGAAAGACAGATAGACAGATAGACACACAGAGAGAAGAAAAAAAGACAGACACAGAGAGAAGGAAAGAGACAGGGAGACAGGGAGAAAGACAGACACACAGAGAGAAGGAAAGAGACAGGAGACAGAGACAGAGAAATGGATCCAGGCAGAACAAAAGAGAGAGAGAGAGAGAGAGAGAGAGAGAGAGAGAGAGAGAGAGAGAGAGAGAGAGAGAGAGAGAGAGAGAGAGAGAATCTAAAAATTGACACTAGATAAGATAGTGATGATCGTTCAAATTAGTGAGAATTAGAACAATGCCTGAGGGAAAAAAAGGATGAAGAGTTTGCTGGCCAACTAATGAAAATATTAAGAAAGATGAAGATGAATAGACAGTCTTAAAAGTTTTGGAGTAATTTATTTCAAATTACACTTGGAATTGAGGAAACTAAGAAAAATATGCTATTTCCTAGCTCATCATTGTTAACTATGCAACACTGGGGAAAATGTAAAGTGGAATTAAAGTTCCAAGACTGGAATTGGCATCACATCCTTTAACTCCCACTGCCAAAATGATTTGTATCTGATGATCACTAAATGGTGGTAGGGCAAAGTAGGAGAGAGTTATTTTGTTACAAGGTCAGGGAAAGGCAAATGGATGTCAGAATTTTTAGAGGCATCTATTTTTGCAGTCTTCACGTATCGTTTTGGTCTTTCAGATGAGATATAAAAGGTACTAGAAGATGAACATGTGACAATTCTGCCTGTGCACATCAGTTGTAGTTGTTATTTTTGTTTAATTGCAATGTATTATGGTACATACTAGCCAAAGAAACCCCCTTGGGTATGTCAATAACAAATGTATCAAAGATATTAGAGGAACATAGAGAAAATTGTATAATCTAACTTTGGGTCTAACAGTAATTTTCAACAAAGAGAAAGATTACATTTGCTGTTGTCAGAACTTCATATATCAAAGTTGACAGGTTCTCTTCTACCTATGTAGATGGTCTTTGAGAGTTACTGTGACCAAAAACAATGCCTCTTCTTCTGGCCAACCCAGTGGAGACCTTCTCTGAAGTCAGCAAGACTGGGCCTCCAATGGAAAATGTGCAATACATATCTATGTCCATACTCAAAGCTTTTTGACCTTGGTAGGGTGTATCTGAATTTGGACCACACTAATATGTCCTTCAAGAATGCAATGCCATCCCTACAGCAAACTATCCATTGGAGAAGGAATTTATGGCTGTGGTACATAAGATGTTTTAACAATCAATGAACATCTAGAAAAGGAAGCAGGAACCAAAAAGAGCTAGCTTGTCTTCTGCTAAAAAAGTCCATGGCCAAATAACCCAAGATCCTTTTTTTGATAAGCTTTCCAAACTGGTAGATTAGGGGAATGCTATCTTAGGTTTTCCCATAGCTTTTGGAATGGATTTGATAGTCTCCCATTGCTATTCTTGTGGACCTGGGGAATTGACAAGCTAGATTATAATATTTATCTCTGATTTGGACAACGGCATAGATGTATGGCAAGCTTATCAAATTTTAAGATGATACAAAGATGAATGTCAGATGCAGGAGATTCAGAAAGGTCTTGGGACAAAATGAATTTTAAGAAACTTAAGAAGGCTAAATGTACAATATTATGCATAGATTCAAATAATCAGCTTCATGAGATGGGGCAGGTATGGCTAGAGAGAAGTTTATGTAAATAAGAACTGGGAGTATGTGATAGAGGAGACAAGAAAATGTGTGCTATACTAAGCTGAATTAAGACAGAGCACATCAGAGTAAAGAGATGATAATCCTTCTATAATCTGCCTTGGCCACACTATACCTTGAGTATTGGGTTTAGAAGGCCTTTGATCCACTGGAAAGCATCCAAAGGATGGGGCAACCAGGATAAAGAAGGGACTTGAGCTCAGTCCTATGATTGGTTGAAGGAACAGGAGATATTCAGCTTTTTATTTTATTTTATTTTATTTGCAGGGCAATGAGGGTTAAGTGACTTTCCCAGGGTCACACAGCTAGTTAAGTGTCAAGTGTCTGAGGCCGGATCTGAACTCAGGTCCTCCTGAATCCAGAGCCAGTGCTTTATCCACTGCACCACCCAGCTGCTCCCTAGATATTCAGCTTTTAGAAAAGATGTCTTAGGAAGACATGATAGTTGTCATCAAGTATTTGAAGGGGCATCATATGGAAGGGCGATTAAACCTGTTCTTCTTGGATCCAGAGGGTAGAACCGAGAGTGATGGGTGGCTATTGCCAAGAAGAAAAGTTAGGTTCAATGTAAGGAAAAACTTCCTAACAATCAGAGGTGTCCAAAGGGCAGTTAAGTGACAAAATGGATAGTGTGTTGGACTGGGAGCCAGGAAGATCTGAGTCCATATCAAGACTCATACGCTAGTCATGTGACCCTGGGCAAGTTACCTAGCTACTGCTTGCTTCAGTTTCTTCATCTATAAAATAAGGATAAGCACAACTACCCCCATCCCCAGAGCTGTTATGAAATTAAATGAGATAATATTTATAGAGCACTTTGCAAATTTTAAAGCACTATATAAATGCTATTATTAAAAAATGGAACTAAAAGCTGAACCTTAGGAGGTAGTAGTGGATTGCCCCTCATTGGAATTATTTAAGCAAAAGCTGTATGACCATTTTTCTGATGAATTATAGAGGGGATCCTTATTCTGTTATGAATTGGACAAAGTGACCTCTGAGCACCATCACAACTCAGAAATTCTGTGGCAAATTTTATTTTTAAATAAGAAAAAATTATTATCTCATAGTGATAGCGAATGATCTTTCTCAACTAATTAAATTGGTCATTTCTTCTCTTGTAAATGAAACAGCCTGATTCACAAATATGAACAACAAATGACAATGGGGGAAAGGAAGAAGAAGTCAAGAGAAAGAACATATACCTCTATGTTCC